>NC_092620.1:12243750-12867500 GCF_047663525.1 Anas platyrhynchos | reverse complement strand
TTGATTACATCACACTCCCTCAAACTCGCAATGGCAAGCGCCACGTACTTACAATGGTGGAAGCAACCACCGGATGGCTGGAAACATATCCTGTGCCTCATGCCACTGCCCGGAACACCATCCTGGGCCTTGAAAAGCAAGTCCTATGGCGACATGGCACCCCAGAAAGAATAGAATCAGACAATGGGACTCACTTCCGAAACAACCTTATAGACACTTGGGCCAAAGAACATGGTATTGAATGGGTGTATCACATCCCCTATCATGCACCAGCCTCCGGGAAAGTTGAACGATACAATGGCCTGTTAAAGACTACCTTGAAAGCAATGGGCGCTGGGACGTTCAAAAACTGGGATACGCATTTGGCAAAGGCCACCTGGTAAGTCAATACTAGGGGATCTGCCAATCGAGCTGGACCTGCCCAATCAAACCTGTTACGTACTGTAGATGGGGATAAAGTTCCTGTAGTGCATGTAAAAAATATGCTGGGTAAAACAGTCTGGGCTACTCCTGCCTCAGGAAAAGGCAAACCTATTCGTGGAATTGTTTTCGCTCAGGGACCTGGATACACTTGGTGGGTGATGCAAAAGAACGGAGAGGTCCGGTGTGTACCTCAAGGAGATTTAATACTGGGTGAGAATAGCCCATGAACTGAATTGTACCATGTTAATTAGTATATTATACTGTATGTTATCACTACCATGATTACTATAGGTGACTAATTAGAATGTATGGAAAAGAGTGTAACCTGAGCATGACATAAATGGTATGGAATAAGGGGTGGATAGATGTCCTGGTTTCAGTTAGAATTAATTTTCTTCCTAGTAGCTGGTGGAATGCTGTGTTTTGGCTTAGGATGAGAAGAGTGCTGATAACACCCCGATGCTTTAATTGTTGCAGAGCAGTGCTTATACTAAGCCAAGGACATCTCAGCCTTTTGCTCTGTCCTGCCAACGGGCAGGCTGGGGGTGCAGTAAGAGCTGGGAGGGGACAGACCCAGGACAGGTGACCCAAACTAGCCAAAGGGGTATTCCATACCATCTGACGTCATGCTAAACAATATATAGGGGTGGCTAGCTGGGGGAGGGGGCCGGACTGCTCGGGGTTAGGCTGGGCATCGGTCAGCGAGTGGTGAGCAATTGCATTGTGCATCACTTGTTTGTACATATTATTATTATTTCCCTATTATCACCATTGTATTATTATTGTTATTATTGTTATTATTGTTTTGTTATTATTATTTTCCTGTCTTATTAAACTGTCTTTATCTCAACTCACGGGCTTCACTCTCCATTTCTCTCCCCCGTCCCAGAGAGGGAGGGGGGAGGGTGAGCGAATGGCTGCGTGGTGTTTAACTGCCGGCCGGGTTAAACCACGACAGTTATCCACGAGGTCTCATGCACCTTTGTGACTTTCCTGATATACCTACAGTGGCATCTCCACCACATCTCAGTACGCCTCTTCTAAAGCTGGTGTCAGAAATACACCCAAGGGGATTCTCCCTGGACAACCCTCTTGTTTTTCTGGGCTTCAAGATGGATCAGAGTCCCATAGTGATCACTGAAGGACAAAGGGCTGGATTGGGATCTGACTTCTCGGTAGCACATGGCCCAGCAAAAAATAATAACTGGGCTTGACTGGTCTGGGCATTTCCTGCAGTTGCTGGGTCTGATGGCAAAAGGCATTGTGGAGAGGTCTCTGGAGCTGCTCTGTGGCTGGGCCAGGCCTCTTGTGCTGGCCTGGGGAGCGGGACTGGCCCTGTGGGGCACAGGCACTGTGTGCTGGGGATGTCCCAGGCAAGAGAGCAGGGCTCCTGCAGCCTCACGGACCTCCATCTCCTGAGCCGTGGCTGGCCCCATCTGGGGGCTCCTCATGAGGCATGAATTGTGAGACTTCTCTGAAGTCAAATGACATTCAAAGATGGATGTGAGGGGCCATGGATCTGATCAGCTTGTGGGCCACAAGGAGGAGATGGGTGGGAATGCTCTGATGAGCTCAGCTCTGCCTCAGCATCTCCTGCCCCAGCAGGAGGAATGTGACTGTGGCAGGGAATGTGAGGTCACTTCTGTCTCTGCACTTGATAGGGCAGCAGCAGGAACGTGTCACGGAAAGGGACTGGGCGGTCACTTATGTCTGTAGCTGGCAGGTCACCCTTGAGTTCTCCCTGGGATATATACTTCTGGGCTGACATCAGCCAGTGGCCCTGCTAGGCCAGCAGAAGCCACCTGCTTGGCATGCTGACTGTGGGATCCCCTCTGCCTCCATAACCAGGAGGACCCCGACAGAAAGAATGCCCCCATATGGGTTGTCCTGTCCCTTCTGCTTGAGCCCATGACTGCACAGCAGCAGGCACAAGGCTTGGCTGTGTCTAGCCAAGAAGCTGCAAGGCCAGCAGCAGGGCCATGGCTTGGAAGATCCTGCTGAGTATTTATGATCAGACCCTAGATTCTTTTTTCAAGGAACAGCTTCTGAGGGTTAATGAGACATCTGTGAAATGATGGAAATGCTGGGATGAGAGCAAGGTGGTGAACAGAGATGGCTGTCTGCAGACTTCCAGGAAGTAGGAAAAGGTGTGGGACAGCATTTGAAATCATGCAGAGGAGAAGGCAGAGAGTGCTGGCAAGAATGGAAGGACCCAACAGCCCTGTCCCTTTGGCTAGAGCTTATGAGAAGACAACATATAGTCATTGCAGTACAGCCTCTTTGCTTTCTTGCAACCCTGTGCAGAGGCAGGGTGGTGTCATACCAGTGTTCTTCTCATGGCATCACACTGCCCACCGCATTCCTCAAACCCCCAAGAAAAGTCGTGAGGCAGACAGGGGGATGCAGGATCTCTCCTCGCAGTGGCTGGGGTCAGGCCTTGGCCCTTTTGCTTCACCAAAACCAACCAAGACTTTTCTCAGCACAGTGCTTTGCCTGTCTGTAATTATGGCCTCCCATTATCTGCCCTAACATGTCCCTGGGGAAGCTTTGTTAGTAGCAGCCCTCAGTGGAGCCCATTAATACTCCAAGTCACTTCAGCTTTTCCTTTTGCATTTGCTTTTTCGCACAGTTGCATCATTCTCCGCTCAGTACCCAAGTTTCATTGACTCAGCATCAAAATACTCCATGGATTCATTAAAACACAGAAACTCCTAAGCAGCCATATCTCTCCCACCGTTTTCTTCAAGTCTTCAAGACTTGTTCAGCTAATTGGAGAGCTTTCATTATTCTAGTTTATTATATCATTATTCTAGGGGAAGATTTCAAAGAGCATCTAATAAAAATCTTTCTTCATTTTAAAAGCTGAATTTTGTTGTGTTTCAGTTGAGAGCATCATTCTCCTATAGGTATTGGTCTAGGGTTTCTCCTTTGAAGCCCTGCTTAGGTGGGAAGAACAGGGCTTTTCCTATTTCGAAACAAACAACAGGAAATCATGCTGCAATTTAAAAAAAAAAAAAAAAAAACAAAGAAACAAAAAAAGTTCAAGTTCCTTATTTTTTTGCCTCCAGTGATGTTTACCTTCCCAAAAGGATGACTGTACATGATATATTTTTCAGTGATTAATAGGAAATTTCAAATAATTGTGTTAATATTAATCCATATCATAGTAATTCAATGATAAATGATGAGGGTCTTACTAAGGAAACCATTAAAAGACTGCTGAGAGATGGGTGAGCTTGAACTCACTGAAACTCAAAGCAGCAACTGGGTTCATAGAATCATAGAATCATAGAATCATAGAATATCCTGAGTTGGAAGGGACCCTTAAGGATCATCAAGTCCAACTCTTGACACCGCACAGGTCTACCCAAGTTCAGACCATGTGACTAAGTGCACAGTCCAATCTCTTCTTAAATTCAGTCAGGCTCGGTGCAGTGACCACTTCCCTGGGGAGCCTGTTCCAGTGTGCAACCACTCTCTCTGTGAAGAACCCCTTCCTGATGTCCAGCCTAAACTTCCCCTGCCTCAGCTTAACTCCGTTCCCGCGGGTCCTGTCGCTGGTGTTAATGGAGAAAAGGTCTCCTGCCTCTCGACACCCCCTTACGAGGAAGTTGTAGACTGCGATGAGGTCTCCCCTCAGCCTCCTCTTCTCCAGGCTGAACAGGCCCAGTGCCCTCAGCCGTTCCTCGTACGTCTTCCCCTCCAGGCCTTTCACCATCTTCGTAGCCCTCCTCTGGACACTCTCCAACAGTTTCATGTCCTTTTTATACTGTGGTGCCCAGAACTGCACACAGTACTCGAGGTGAGGCCGCACCAGCGCAGAGTAGAGCGGGACAATCACCTCCCTCGACCTACTAGCGATGCCGTGCTTGATGCACCCCAGGATACGGTTGGCCCTCCTGGCTGCCAGGGCACACTGCTGGCTCATATTGAACTTGCTGTCTACCATGACCCCCAGATCCCTCTCTTCAAGGCTGCTCTCCAGCGTCTCATCGCCCAGTCTGTACGTGCAGCCAGGGTTTCCCCGTCCCAGGTGCAGGACCCGGCACTTGCTCTTATTGAACTTCATGCGGTTGGTGATCGCCCAGCTCTCCAACCTATCCAGATCCCTCTGCAAGGCCTTTCCACCCTCATTCGAGTCCACAACTCCTCCAAGTTTGGTGTCATCAGCAAACTTGCTCAAAATGCCTTCTATTCCTACATCCAGATCGTTTATAAAAATATTGAAAAGTACCGGCCCTAAAATGGAGCCTTGAGGGACCCCACTGGTGACCGCCCGCCAGCCTGACGCAGCCCCATTTACCATAACCCTTTGGGCCCTGCCCGTTAGCCAATTGGTCACCCATCGTATGATGTTTTTATTTAGCTGTATGGTGGACATTTTGTCCAGTAGGATCCTATGGGAAACCGTGTCAAAAGCCTTGCTGAAGTCCAAAAAAATCACATCAGCTGGTTTCCCTTGGTCCACCATACGGGTGATCTTATCATAAAAGGAAATCAGGTTAGTTAGGCAGGACCTACCCTTCACAAACCCATGCTGGCTGGGACCAATGACTGCATTGTCCCCCAGGTGCGCCTCAATAAGTTCGAGAACCATCTTCTCCATGATTTTACCAGGCACTGATGTGAGACTGACAGGCCTGTAATTGCTAGGGTCTTCTTTCTGACCCTTCTTGAAAATCGGCACAACATTTGCCAGCTTCCAGTCTACCGGGACCTCTCCAGACTCCCAGGATCATTGAAAAATAATTGAGAGAGGTTCCGCGATGACGTCCGCCAGCTCCTTCAGCACCCGGGGATGAATCACATCCGGACCCATGGACTTGTAGGGATCCAGGTGGAGTAGCAGATCCCGCACACGTTCAGGGTCGGTTGGGAGTTTGTCATCCCCACCATCCCGGTCCTCCAGCTCGGGGCACCCTGGGTCCCGAAGCCCATCATCGGCATTGAAGACAGAGGCAAAGAAGGTGTTAAGCATCTCTGCTTTGCCTATGTCATCGTCTGTGAGAAGACCTTCCCTGTCAAGGAGCGGCCCTATGTATTCTTTAGTTCTCCTTTTTCCATTCACAGATCTAAAAAAAACCTTTTTATTTTCTCTCACAGACACAGCCAGCTTCAACTCTAGGTGTGCTTTAGCCACACGAATTTTCTTCCTACAGACACGAACAGCATCCCTGTATTCTTTACATGTCACCTGGCCCTCCTTCCAGTAGCGAAACACTCTCTGTTTCCGCCTAATCTCCATTAGAATGTTCCTGGTCAGCCACGCCGGCCTCCTGCCACGCCTGCCTGACTTGCGGTATTTAGGAATTGCCAGATCTTGTGCTTCTAGGAGGCATCGCTTAAAGAGTGACCAGCACTGGTGGACATCAAGGCCTTCAAGAGCAGCTTCCCAGGGGACCTTGCTGACTAGTTCCCCGAGCAGCCTGAAGTCCGCCTTCCCCATATCTAGGGATGAGGTTTTGGTGGCACTTTTCCTTCTGTCACCGTAAATTTTGAACTCAACCACTTCATGGTCGCTATGACCGAGGCGGCCACCAATCACCACATCTCCCACCAGACCCTCTCTGTTTTCTAGCAACAGGTCTAGGAGGGCACCTTTCCTAGTTGGCTCCGTTAGCACCTGCACCAAGAAGTTATCATCTAGGTGCTTCATGAACCTCCTGGACTTATTCGTGTCAGCCGTGTGGCACTCCCAGTTAACGTCTGGCAAGTTGAAGTCCCCCATAAGGACAAGGGGAGTTAATCTCGAGGCCTCTCTTAGTTCTGTAAAGAATAAGTTATCGGCGCTATCGTCCTGGCCAGGCGGTCTGTAATAGACTCCCACAACGACATCCCCTTTATTCGTTCGTCCCTTGATCCTTACCCAGAGGCTCTCAACTTTGCCATCGCCGACCTGGAGTTCCACACAGTCCAGCCCCTGCTTCACATACATCGCCACCCCACCACCTCGCCTACCCTGCCTGTCCCTCCTGAAGAGCCTGTAACCGTCTATCGCAACACCCCAGTCACAGGACTCATCCCACCAGGTTTCGCTTATGCCGATGATGTCATAGTTGCGGGACTGGGCCAGGACTTCTAGCTCATCCATTTTATTCCTCAATACTGCGTGCGTTCGTGTAGAAGCATTTCAGGTGCGTCTCCTTACACTCAGCACCTTGTGGATCTAACCGAAGGACCTCACTGGCACACAGCCCCTCTGCTTCTAGCGTACCATCCCTTAGGTCTTCACCGGCGTGCCTGGTTTTAGCCCCTTCCCCCTTCGACTCTAGTTTAAAGCCCTATCTATCAGCCCTGCCAACTCCTGACCAAAGATCCTTACCCCTCTCCGAGAGAGGCCCATCCCATCCGGTGCCATCAGGCCCGGCGTAGCATAGACCTTCCCGTGGTCAAAGAACCCAAAGTTCTGCCGGTCACACCAGTCTCGAAGCCACGAGTTTATGTGAACAGCGCACCTTTCTGCTTCGATCCCCCCTATCGGAAGGACAGAGGCAAACACAACCTGCGCGCCCGAACCTCTAAGTTGTCGCCCCAAATCCCTAAAGTCTCTTTTGATCGCCTTCGGACTTCTCTTTGCTACTTCATCGCTACCAGCCTGAAAGACCAGTAGCGGGTAGTAGTCAGTGGGCCGTACCAGGCGCTTGACTTTCTTGGCAACGTCCCTGACCCTGGCCCCAGGGAGGCAGCAGACTTCCCTATGGGTAGGGTCAGGCCGACAAATAGGACCCTCTGTTCCCCTAAGGACAGAGTCTCCCACAACAATCACCCTTCTTTCGTTCTTGGTGGAGGCAGTCCTGATGCGTGGAGTCGACCTCCTTGCCCTAGGAATCCTCCTGGGAACACTTTCTACCTCTTCCTCAGTTGCTGTTGATCTCTCATTCTCCAGGGCCTCAAACCTGTTTTGTAAGGGCACCTGGGAAGGTGGGGTCGGAAGAGGAGGGCATCGCCTGCGATGTCGAGCAGGGACCTGTCTCCATTCCTCCTCAACTCCCAGATCCCCTCCCTCTGCCCGACGGCGACAGGGCAGGGGCTCCACCCCCATTTGGGGTGTCTCACCCCGGTATCTCTCCTTGAGGCCCTGCAGGGAGTTACTCCACCAGTCTATCTCCCGCTCACACTCCCTGATGGCCCTCAACCTCTCTACCTCCTCCTTGAGCTCCGCCACCATGCGGATCAGGTCATCCACTTGCTCACACCTCACACACGCAGCGTCTCTGCCTCCTGCCGATGGCAGGAACAGGCTCTGACACTCCCTGCATCCCGGGTTGGTGAGAGCGATCTGAATGGTCAAAGAGTAAGGGGAGGGCAAACCAGGAGAGCAATGGAAAGTCCAGGTCCAGACAGGCAGGTGGAAAGGGGACATTCAGCATGTTGTCGTGGTTTAACCCGGCCGGCAGCTAAACACCACGCAGCCGTTCGCTCACCCTCCCCCCTCCCTCTCTGGGACGGGGGAGAGAAATGGAAAGTGAAGCCCGTGAGTTGAGATAAAGACAGTTTAATAAGACAGGAAAATAATAATAACAAAATAATAATAAAATAATAACAATAATAATACAATGGTGATAATAGGAAAGTAATAATAGTATGTACAAACAAGTGATGCACAATGCAATTGCTCACCACTCGCTGACCGATGCCCAGCCTAACCCCGAGCAGTCCGGCCCCCTCCCCCCGGCTAGCCACCCCTATATATTGTTTAGCATGACGTCAGATGGGATGGAATACCCCTTTGGCTAGTTTGGGTCACCTGTCCTGGGTCTGTCCCCTCCCAGCTCTTACTGCACCCCCAGCCTGCCCGTTGGCAGGACAGAGCAAAAGGCTGAGATGTCCTTGGCTTAGTGTAAGCACTGCTCTGCAACAATTAAAGCATCGGGGTGTTATCAGCACTCTTCTCATCCTAAGCCAAAACACAGCATTCCACCAGCTACTAGGAAGAAAATTAATTCTGTGCTAACTGAAACCAGGACATCTATCCACCCCTTATTCCATACCATTTATGTCATGCTCAGGTTACACTCTTTTCCATACATTCTAATTAGTCACCTATAGTAATCATGGTAGTGATAACATACAGTATAATATACTATTTAACATGGTACAATTCAGTTCATGGGCTATTCTCACCCAGTATTAAATCTCCTTGAGGTACACACCGGACCTCTCCGTTCTTTTGCATCACCCACCAAGTGTATCCAGGTCCCTGAGCGAAAACAATTCCACGAATAGGTTTGCCTTTTCCTGAGGCAGGAGTAGCCCAGACTGTTTTACCCAGCATATTTTTTACATGCACTACAGGAACTTTATCCCCATCTACAGTACGTAACAGGTTTGATTGGGCAGGTCCAGCTCGATTGGCAGATCCCCTAGTATTGACTTACCAGGTGGCCTTTGCCAAATGCGTATCCCAGTTTTTGAACGTCCCAGCGCCCATTGCTTTCAAGGTAGTCTTTAACAGGCCATTGTATCGTTCAACTTTCCCGGAGGCTGGTGCATGATAGGGGATGTGATACACCCATTCAATACCATGTTCTTTGGCCCAAGTGTCTATAAGGTTGTTTCGGAAGTGAGTCCCATTGTCTGATTCTATTCTTTCTGGGGTGCCATGTCGCCATAGGACTTGCTTTTCAAGGCCCAGGATGGTGTTCCGGGCGGTGGCATGAGGCACAGGATATGTTTCCAGCCATCCGGTGGTTGCTTCCACCATTGTAAGTACGTGGCGCTTGCCATTGCGAGTTTGAGGGAGTGTGATGTAATCAATCTGCCAGGCCTCTCCATATTTATATTTCAGCCATCGTCCTCCATACCAAAGAGGCTTTGACCGTTTGGCTTGCTTGATTGCAGCACATGTTTCACAGTCATGAATAACCTGTGCTATAGCGTCCATGGTCAAGTCCACCCCTCGATCACGAGCCCATCTGTATGTTGCATCTCTACCTTGATGGCCTGAGGTGTCATGGGCCCATCGGGCTATAAATAATTCACCTTTATGCTGCCAATCCAAGTCCACCTGAGCTACTTCAATCTTAGCAGCCTGATCCACCTGCTGGTTGTTTTGATGTTCTTCAGTAGCCCGATTCTTGGGCACATGAGCATCTACGTGGTGTACTTTCACAGCCAGGTTCTCTACCCGAGCAGCAATATCTTGCCACAATGCAGCAGCCCAGATGGGTTTGCCCCTACGCTGCCAGTTGTTTTGCTTCCATTGCTGTAACCATCCCCACAGGGCATTTGCTACCATCCATGAATCGGTGTAGAGATAGAGAACTGGCCATTTTTCTCGTTCAGCAATGTCTAAAGCCAGCTGAATGGCTTTCACTTCTGCAAACTGACTCGATTCACCTTCTCCCTCAGCAGCTTCTGCAACTCGTCGCGTAGGACTCCATACAGCAGCCTTCCATCTCCGATGCTTCCCCACAATACGACAGGACCCATCAGTGAACAGGGCATATTTCTTTTCATTCTCTGGTAACTGGTTGTACAGTGGGGCTTCTTAAGCACGACCCACCTCCTCCTCTGATGATATCCCAAAGTATTTGCCTTCTGGCCAGTCCATGATCACTTCCAATATTCCTGGGCGACTGGGGTTTCCTATTCGAGCCCGCTGAGTAATCAGTGCAACCCACTTGCTCCATGTAGCATCAGTTGCATGATGCGTAGAGGGGACCCTTCCCTTGAACATCCAGCCTAGTACCGGCAATCGGGGTGCTAGGAGGAGCTGCGCTTCAGTACCGACCACCTCCGAAGCAGATCGAACTCCTTCATATGCTGCCAATATCTCCTTTTCAGTTGGAGTATAGCGGGCCTCAGATCCTCTGTATCCCCGACTCCAAAACCCCAGGGGCCGACCTCGAGTTTCCCCAGGTTCTTTCTGCCAGAGGCTCCAGGTGGGGCCGTTCTCCCCGGCTGCAGTGTAGAGCACATTCTTTACATCTGGTCCTGTTCGAACTGGCCCAAGGGCTACTGCATGGACTATTTCCTGCTTGATTTGTTCAAAGGCTTGTCGTTGTTCAGGGCCCCATTCAAACTCATTCTTCTTACGGGTTACTTGGTAGAGCGGGTTTACAATCAGACTGTAATTTGGGATGTGCATTCTCCAAAACCCCACAACACCTAGGAAAGTCTGTGTTTCTTTTTTGTCAGTTGGTGGAGACATAGCTGTTATTTTGTTGATCACATCCATTGGGATTTGACGACGTCCATCTTGCCATTTTATTCCTAAAAACTGGATCTCTCGTGCAGGTCCTTTGACTTTATTCTGTTTTATGGCAAAACCGGCTTTCAGAAGGATTTGGACTATTTTCTTCCCTTTTTCGAAAACTTCCTCTGCTGTGTCACCCCACACAATAATGTCATCGATGTACTGCAGGTGTTCAGGAGCTTCCCCCTGCTCTAGCGCAGACTGGATCAGCCCATGGCAAATGGTAGGGCTGTGTTTCCACCCCTGGGGCAGCCTATTCCAAGTATATTGGACTCCCCTCGAAGTGAAGGCAAATTGTGGCCTGCACTCTGCTGCTAGAGGGATGGAGAAAAATGCATTAGCGATATCAATTGTGGCGTACCACTTGGCTGCCCTCGATTCAAGTTCATACTGAAGTTCCAGCATGTCCGGCACTGCAGCACTCAGTGGTGGCGTGACTTCGTTCAGGCCACGATAGTCCACTGTTAGTCTCCACTCGCCATTAGACTTTCGCACTGGCCATATGGGGCTATTGAAAGGTGAATGGGTCTTGCTGATCACTCCTTGGCTCTCCAATTGACGAATTAGCTTATGGATGGGAATCAGGGAGTCTCGGTTAGTGCGATATTGCCGCCGGTGCACAGTTGTGGTAGCGATTGGCACTTGCTGTTCTTCGACCCTCTGCAACCCCACAACAGAGGGGTCCTCTGAGAGACCAGGCAAGGTAGATAATTGTTTAATGCCCTCTGTCTCTAAGGCAGCTATACCAAAAGCCCACCGGAACCCTTTTGGGTCCTTGCAATATCCTCTTCTAAGATAGTCTATGCCAAGGATACATGGAGCATCCGGGCCAGTCACAATACGGTGCTTTTCCCACTCATTCCCAGTCAGACTCACTTCAGCCTCCAATACAGTCAACTGCTGAGATCCTCCTGTCACTCCACAAATATAGATGGGCTCTGGTCCTTTATAGCTCGATGGCATTATAGTACATTGTGCACCGGTGTCTACTAAAGCCTTATACTTCTGTGCGCGTGATGTGCCAGGCCATCGAATCCACACAGTCCAATAAACTCGATTGTAACTTTCCTCCCCCTGGCTGGAGGCAGGGCCCCCCTAATCCTGGTCAGAATCTTCTTCGTTTCTGTGTTTGAAGGATTGTCTGCTGGAAGTTGGAGCAGCAAACTTTTCGGAGAATCCTTTTTTCCTGGTTGTTTTCTTTTGCAACTCACGTACCCGTGCCTCTAGGGTCGCGGTAGATTTTCCATCCCATTTTCTCATGTCCTCTCCATGGTCTCGTAAGTAAAACCACAGGGTGGCACGGGGTGAGTACCCACCATATCGTCTTCCTTGTGTGGGTGAACGCCTACCCCTGACAGCTGAGACACTGCTTTGTACAGGTGCGGAGGACAATAGATTCTCTTCAAGTTGGTGAACCTTTTCAGAAAGTTTCTCCCAAGTGTTCTCTTTTGGTCGGTGGGCACTGGTTGGTTCAGGTGGGGAGGACAATAGATTCTCTTCAAGTTGGTGAACCTTTTCAGAAAGTTTCTCCACAGCTGAGACGCAGGCCTGTAAGGAAGAGGAGAGACTTTCTTCGTACTGCCGGAGTTGTTTAGCCGCTTCATCCACTGTGGGTTCCTCATCCTCTTTCCAGGCCATTATTGCCAATGAGCTGGCATATGATGATGGTGCACTCCGTACAAACTTCCGCCACATGGGTCGTGTACACTTGACTTCATCTGGATCTTTGGATGTTTGTCTGAGGTCTGGATCCTCATAAATCACTTCCCGTATGGCTAATTCCCTCAGGTACTGGATTCCCTCCTCCATAGTGGTCCACTTGCCTGGTAGACATAAAAGTTCTTCCTTGAAGGGATACCTTTCCCTCACAGCTGAGAGGAGACGCCTCCAGAGGCTGGTGGATTGTGCTCCATCTGCAATTGCTTTGTCAATGCCTGCGTCTCGAGCAAGGGATCCCAACCGTCTGGCTTCCCTGCCGTCTAATTCCACACAATTGGCTCCAGAGTCCCAGCACCGGAGCAGCCAGGTGACAAGCTGCTCACCTATACAGCGACCAAAATCTTTTCGCACATCTCGTAGCTCGCGCTCGTTTAGGCTTCGGGTAGTTACTGTTGCTTTTTCGGCATCCTCATCTTCCTCCTCCTGAATCCTTGATGGCCCAGCGTCGTCATCATCTTCGTCATCTCTATACTTAGTTTTGGCAGAAGCCTTACCTGGATTGGCAGAAGACTCTCTGCGTTCTAAACGACCTGAATTTCTATACCATATTTTCACCTTCTCTACAGGGGCAGCTTGCACTGCTACTGCTCGTTTCTCTGACTTTGTTACAGGGTCTGCCACAGGGGTTGGAATGCCCTCTGCAGGGTCAACTTGCACTGCTACAGCTCGTTTCTCTGACCCCGTTACAGGGATTGGAATACCCTCTGCAGGATCAACTTGCACTGCTACAGCTCGTTTCTCTGACCCCGTTACAGGGGTTGGAATACCCTCTGCAGGATCAACTTGCACTGCTACAGCTCGTTTCTCTGACCCCGTTACAGGGATTGGAATACCCTCTGCAGGATCAACTTGCACTGCTACAGCTCGTTTCCCTGACCCCGTTACAGGGATTGGAATACCCTCTGCAGGATCAACTTGCACTGCTACAGCTCGTTTCTCTGACCCCGTTACAGGGGTTGGAATACCCTCTGCAGGATCAACTTGCACTGCTACAGCTCGTTTCTCTGACCCCGTTACAGGGGTTGGAATACCCTCTGCAGGATCAACTTGCACTGCTACAGCTCGTTTCTCTGACCCCGTTACAGGGATTGGAATACCCTCTGCAGGGTCAACCTGCACTGCTACAGCTCGTTTCCCTGACCCCGTTACAGGGGTTGGAATACCCTCTGCAGGGTCAACTTGCACTGCTACAGCTCGTTTCTCTGACCCCGTTACAGGGATTGGAATACCCTCTGCAGGGTCAACCTGCACTGCTACAGCTCGTTTCCCTGACACGGCCACAGGAGCTGGAGCAGTTGCAGGAACCGGAGCTGTAGCGGCTACAGGAGCTGGAGCTGGAGCGGCTTCAGGAGCTGGAGCTGGAGCAGCTTCAGGAGCTGGGACTGGAGCAGTTGCAGGAACTGGGACTGGAGTAGCGGCCGGAGCTGGAACTGGAGCGACTGCAGGAACTGGGACTGGAGCGGCTGCAGGAGCTGGAGCGGCTGCAGGAGCTGGAGCTGGAGCGGCTGCAGGAACTGGAACTGGAGCGGCTGCAGGAGCTGGAGCTGGAGCGGCTGCAGGAGCTGGGACTGGGGCGGCTGCAGGAGCTGGGACTGGGGCGGCTGCAGGAGCTGGGACTGGAGCGGCTGCAGGAGCTGGAGCTGGAGCGGCTGCAGGAGCTGGGACTGGGGCGGCTGCAGGAGCTGGATTTGGAGCGGCTGCAGGAACCGGATCTGGAGCGGCTGCAGGAACCGGATCTGGAGCGGCTGCCGAGTCCACCGTAGGGGTCACAGTGGCCGTTGGATCTGTCACAGGGCTTGGAGTGGCCGCAGGGTCTGTCACTAAGTTGATAGCAGTATCAATGGCAGCTCGATAGGCATGAGCCAGGCCCCAGCACGTTACAATGATTTGTGTTACTTTGGAACTGCCAGCATCATGACACCTTTTTTTCAAGCATTCTGCCAGTTTTTGAGGATTTTGCCATTGCTCAGGGGTGAATTTCCAACACACTGGGGGTGCCAACTGCTCTAGATGCCTGCCCATATCCACCCATACTCCCTGCCACCCACAACTATCCTGCCTCCGGGCAGATCTCCGGATGAGCTCCCCAAGTAGTTGTTTAACTTTAAGCAGAATCTGAAGTGCATTCATGAGGCAGAACAACAAGACTATGGTATTCCGAGTATCCCAATAGTATTCAATATCTTGGAGAGCTATTGTGACAAGCTCAGGGGATAAGAGGGTGGTGAAGGAGGAAGGCAGATATTTTGAGGGAGAAGGCAGAGTGATCCAGGAGGATACAGGGGTGGTGAAGGAGAAAGGGAGAGTAATCAAGTAAGAAAAATTATCTTCCCCTTTTCCCTCCACAGATTGACTCCCTAATGGAAAAAAACAATAGGTATAATTGCTAATAGTTTCCAAGATACAGTTTCCAAAGTACAGAGTCGACGATGTTACTGAATACAAATAACAAGTTAGAGTCATGACCACATATTTCATCGTCTCATAAGCCATTGCTACAACACACAGCACCATAATGATCTGAAACCAGGGCCCGGAGAGGATAAACAACACGACAGAGAGCAAATACGGAAAATAATGTACTATAATACTCAATTTGGAAAACAGGCGCAGCAGAGTTGAGATTAAAGCAATCAGCATTATGACAAGTGACTATTAAGCAGGTCTAATCCTTACACCAATTTTAGTTTAACACACTCTGGTCAGATCTGCCGTTATCTCAACCTTTCGAGCCCCACGTTGGGCGCCAAAAAGACTGTCGTGGTTTAACCCGGCCGGCAGCTAAACACCACGCAGCCGTTCGCTCACCCTCCCCCCTCCCTCTCTGGGACGGGGGAGAGAAATGGAAAGTGAAGCCCGTGAGTTGAGATAAAGACAGTTTAATAAGACAGGAAAATAATAATAACAAAATAATAATAAAATAATAACAATAATAATACAATGGTGATAATAGGAAAGTAATAATAGTATGTACAAACAAGTGATGCACAATGCAATTGCTCACCACTCGCTGACCGATGCCCAGCCTAACCCCGAGCAGTCCGGCCCCCTCCCCCCGGCTAGCCACCCCTATATATTGTTTAGCATGACGTCAGATGGGATGGAATACCCCTTTGGCTAGTTTGGGTCACCTGTCCTGGGTCTGTCCCCTCCCAGCTCTTACTGCACCCCCAGCCTGCCCGTTGGCAGGACAGAGCAAAAGGCTGAGATGTCCTTGGCTTAGTATAAGCACTGCTCTGCAACAATTAAAGCATCGGGCTGTTATCAGCACTCTTCTCATCCTAAGCCAAAACACAGCATTCCACCAGCTACTAGGAAGAAAATTAATTCTGTGCTAACTGAAACCAGGACACATGTTCTGTGTAATCAAGATGGGTTTTGTTCCTGGAAGATGAGGGAGCACACCATGATAGACAAAGCGATGAGAATGCAAGTACAGGTGAACATCACTATTTCTTCTCCTGTCATTAATATACATGTAGACCATGGAAATTAGCATTTCTTCATGAAAGAAATTATACTTCACGTCAGACGTTTCACAGAAGGGATTGAATCATTTGAGCTGATGAGTAGTTGCTTTATCATTTGAGTACTAAAGAAATAACTGGGTGTTCAGGCAGAGCGTTGCTGTCTGACCATAAGCATAACCAGGGAAAACCTCCAGTGGCCCCGTTGTGTTTGAGGCACTTTCCTGCACTGACAGGTGTCAGAAAAGACCTGCAGGAGGCCGGAGCCCTTTGGGAAAATCAGATGGAGCCAAGTGGAGTTCCCAGGGCACCTCCACTGCCAGCAGTGGTCTTTGTCCCTGCAACTGCAACCCAGTGCAGCACAGGAAACCCCTTCAAAGACAAACCTCTTCTTCAGTGGGTTCCTTGGACTGACCTAGATTTGAAATGGCCCTTGGAAACCTGAGATACTCTCCCTTATTCCTACTAGACACGTGAACATCCGTTTACCTTCCTGGGTCATCTTTAGCAAACTCAGGCTCATAAACTCAAGTACAGCATGCTTAAAATGGCTGAGCCAGAACCCATCAGCTTGCCCCGCTTTGGAAATGGACATCATCCAAATAAGGTTTTGAAAGTGAAAAATGCAAAATGACCCGTGAGGTCAAAGTGCAGAGTAAGGGAAGGTCACACATATTGTGCTGGAGTAGTGTGGTGGTTTTCTGTGCTAGGCAGCTAAACACCAGAAACTCTCTCAGTCCCTCTCCTCGGATGAGGAGGGGAAGAAGTAAAGTAAAGAACAACTTACAGGTTGAGATATGGATAATTTAATTAAAGGGAAATAATTTATTTATCTATTATCTATTTAACTAAAGCGAAAAAAAAATAAAAAAGGAAAGGGAAAAGGGAGGGGGAAAGGGAAAGAAGGAAAACAAACAAGCAAGACAAATAAAGCCTATCTGGAAGTGCAGAGGAAAGAAATTACTCTCTACTTCCCACTAATGTGCAATGCTTGACCACGTCCTTGAAGCAGGGCCTCAACGCACGTAGCCAGTGTTTGGGAGGAGGACCGACGTTTTCCCAATGAGAGCCCATCCCTCCCCTCTGCTTCCTGTTTCCACCTTTTATTGCTGAACCCAGTACAAGTAGCAGAAGGCAAAAGCATTGCATTGGGCCTCAGCATAATCAAGGAGACCTAATCCAGTTCATCCATGAGAAAAAGCAGAGTGAAGGACGTTGAGTTGTGTCCTAACATGAAGAAGGATGCACATCACTGGTGAAGGAACGCTCTTTTTGTGCCACCTTCAAAGCAAATTACACAAGAACTCTATCAAATAAAGGTAACCTGTTCCACAGTGGCGCTGTCACACCACAGGACAGAGGAGGGACATTTTTCAGTTTCAGCCTCTTTTTCAGAGAGGCTTTGCCCTCTCCCTGCTCACCACGGCACAGATCCTGGCCCTGGATGCTCCATGAACACCTTGCAGGTCCTGGCAGGCTGCAGGGAGGGGATGAATGCCCTGGACCCCCTTCCTGCTCTGCCCAGACCAGCAAGGGACTTGGTGGCTCCCTATACCTCCTTGATGCCACCACTCCTGTCACGATTCAAACCCAGGAAGCTGCTTCTCGACCGGTCAGGGTCTCCAGGGGCACTGGGCATCCACCACTGATGCCTCAGTGAAGCCCTGACACCCTCACCCAGGACTCTGTGCCCCATGCCCCTATGTCCAGGTGGAACCCCAGTACAACACCAAGACCTTGAGCCTGATATTCCCTGAGCATCTTCTACATTCCAGTTTGGGATGGAGAGCCCTGAGCACTGTGCAAGTTCCTTTTACTAACAAGATACTAAAACAGAGACCAGGTATCATTTAGGAATAAACACATTCCAAGAAAGCCTCTGGGTCACACAGAAGACTGGTCATCTGGAAAAGAGGAATGAAAGCTAACATCTAACATCTAACTGGAAACAGAATTTTAAAGAATGCTATACCTAAACATCACAAATTGCCTGGGATTAACTTGAGTAAAACTAGAAAAGTGAGATAGCCAATTTCAGGTCCTGGTTCCTCAAGCTGTAGATGAGGGGTTCACTGCTGGAGGCACCACCAAGTACAGAAATGACACCACCGTGTCCAAGGATGCAAAGGAAATGGAGGAGGGCTTCAGGTAGGCAAACAGGACAGTGCTGACAAACAGGGAGACCACAGCCAGGTGAGGGAGGCACGTGGAAAAGGCTTTGTGCTGGCCTTACTATAGAGACGAGAGGACGGTCACCTAGATCCACAAGGTCTAATCCAAATCCACGGCTCCTACCCGTGGCAGCTGGGCTCTTGGCCCTGAGCCCCTCCTGGATGCTGGGACTGCTCCCCTAGCTCCAGAGGAGATGGGAAGAGAAGGAAACTGAGAACAATGAATTTCTGCTGACATCTTTATTGTCTTTAACTACCAAGGAAGCCTGGTTCTGTATGTCCATTAGATGATATAGTAAAAACTAACACAAGTTGTAACATTCAGAACGCTGACAACTACATTATTAAAAACAAAATAAAAAATTGTTAAAAAAGTAACAGAGAAAAATAATTTTTAAAATGCTGTATCATTTTCCCAAATACCCTTCGTTTTCTATTAGGATTATTATTAATGACAATGTCATGATAACAATAGTAACGATAAAAAATGATATGATATAATATGAATCAAAATTTTTGTGTATTATTAATACATCCTCTGAACACATCGCGGATGCTTAAAAAGCATGTATGGAAACATTTTCCTCACTGCATGCTTGAGCTCCTGGTTCCTCATGCTGTAGATGAGGGGGTTCACTACTGGAGGCATCACCGAGTACAGAAGTGAGACCACCAGGTCCAGGGATGGTGAGGAAATGGAGGGGGGCTTCAGGTAGGCAAATATGGCAGTGATGACAAACAGGGAGACCATGGCCAGGTGAGGGAGGCACGTGGAAAAGGCTTTGTGCTTGCCCTGCTCAGAGGGCATCCTCAGCACAGCCCTGAAGATCTGCACGTAGGACACCACAATGAAAACAAAACAACCAAAGGCCAAGAAAATACTAAACACAAGTGCCCCAACTTCCCTGAGGTACGCATCTGAGCAGGAGAGCTTGAGGATCTAGGGGATTTCACAGAAGAACTGGTCCACAGCATTACCTTGGCAGAGGGGCAGAGAAAATGTGTTGGCCGTGTGCAGGACAGCATTGAGAAAGCCACTGCCCCAGGCAGCTGCTGCCATCTGGGCACAAGCTCTGCTGCCCAGGAGGCTCCCGTAGTGCAGGGGCTTGCAGATGGCAATGTAGCGGTCGTAGGCCATGACAGTGAGAATTGAAAACTCTGAACCAAAGAAGAAGACAAAAAAGAGGACTTGTGCAGCACAGCCTTTGATAGGAGATGGCCCTGTTGTCCCAGAGGGAATTGGCCTTGGCTTTGGGGACAGTGGTGGAGATGCATCCCAGGTCGAGGAGGGCGAGGTTGAGGAGGAAGAAGTACATGGGGGTGTGGAAGTGGTGGTCACTGGCTATGGCAGTGAGGATGAGGCCGTTGCCCAGGAGGGCAACCAGGTAGATGCCCAGGAAGAGCGCGAAGTGCAGGAGCTGCAGCTCCCGTGTGTCTGCAAATGGCAGCAGGAGGAACTCGTTCACAGAGCTGACGTTGGGCATTTGCTGGTTCTGGACATGGGATTCTCCCAAGGAGAGAAAAGGCAGGAAGAAAATACAACACAATTATTTGATGATATCTGATTCAATTTCGACCTATTAAGCAGACATTAGGCCGGTCCCTTTCATGAGCCCTGACTGATGCTGCCTGAGGGTGTCCCTGGGAGCAGGGGACTCTGCTGCTGTGGGCAGTGTAGTTAATAGTCCTTACCTATATATATAAAAAAAAAAAAGTAAATAGGAACATGGGGTATTCTCAGATTAATTTAACCCTTCATGTGAAGAATTTTTACTCCCAAATCACCTAACGGCAGAGAAGGGCTGTGGCGATTTCTTTTTTCTATACTGTCATTCCTGCTGCTCTACATTGAAAACCTTGTGGATCCTCAGGGTCACAGATACTATTCCTCTAGTAGGAATGGACTACTCTGGGTTAGGCTGGGCATCGGTCAGCGAGTGGTGAGCAATTGCATTGTGCATCACTTGTTTGTACATATTATTATTACTTTCCTATTATCACCATTGTATTATTATTGTTATTATTGTTATTATTATTTTGTTATTATTATTTTCCTGTCTTATTAAACTGTCTTTATCTCAACTCACGGGCTTCACTTTCCATTTCTCTCCCCCGTCCCAGAGAGGGAGGGGGGAGGGTGAGCGAACGGCTGCGTGGTGTTTAGCTGCCGGCCGGGTTAAACCACGACAGGGGGAAATCCTGTAAAGAAGGGGGAAATCCTATAATGGAAGGGGGAAAAATCCTATAAAAAAGGGGAGGGGAATCCTATAAGGGAAGGGAGAAATCCTAAAAGAGCGGGGAAGAAATCCTATAAAAAGGGGGCAAAATCCTATAAAAGGATTCTTTCTTCCTCAACCTTTTTGGGGTCTTCCTCAAATCTTTTTGGGTTCTCCACATGTCCTTTTTCAACCTTTTTTGGGGTCTTCTCCCTCAACCCTTTTTTGGGGTCTTCTTCAACCTTTTTTTTGAGATCTCCTCCTTCAACTCAACCGTTTTTGGGGTTTTCTTCCTCAACCCTTTTTCGGCTCTCCTTTTTGGGGTCTCTTCTTCATCCTTTTTTGGGGTCTTCTTCAACCTTTTTTGAGCTCTCCTTTTTGGGGTCTTCTCCAACCTTTTTTGGGGTCTCCCTCACCCTTTTGGGGATCTTCACATTTTCTCCTTCCTCAACCCCTTTTTGGGGTCTCAATTTCTTCTCCCTTAACCCTTTTTTGGGGTCTTCTGCAACCTTTTTGGGGTCTCCTTTTTGGGGTCTTCATGTCTCCTTCCTCAACCCTTTTTGGGGTCTTCCTCACCCTATTTGGGTTCTTCCTCACCCTTTTTGGGGTCTTCAACTCAACCTTTTTTGGGGTCTTCTTCAACCTTTTTTGAGCTCTCCTTCTTTGGGGTCTTCTCTAACCTTTTTTGGGGTCTCCAACCCTTTTTGGGGTCTTCATGTCTCCTTCCTCAACCCTTTTTGGGGTCTTCTTCTTCAACCTTTTTTTGGGGGTCTTCTCCAACCTTTTTTGGGGTCTTCCTCACCCATTTTAGGGTCTCAAACCCTTTTTGGGGTCTCTGTTTTGGGGTCTCCTCCCTCAATCTTTTTGGGGCCTCCATGCCTTCAATTCAATGTTTTTTTGGGGTCTCCACATCTCCTCCTTTCTCAACCTTTTTTTGGGGTCTTCTTCACCCTTTTTGGGGTCTCCTTTTTATGGTCTCCTGCCTCACCCTTTTTGGGGTCTTCTCCAACCTTTTTTTGGGGTCTTTCTTAACCCTTTTTGAGGTCTCCATATCTCATTTTTACAACCTTTTTTTGGGGTCGTCTTCAACCTTTTTGGGCTCTCCTTTTTGGGGTCTTCTCCAACCTTCTTTGGGGTCTCCAACCCTTTTTGGGGTCTCCTTCTTCAACCCTTTTTTGGGGTCTTCTCCAACCCTTTTTGGCATCTCTTTCCTCACCCTTTTTGGGGTCTTCATGTCTCCTTCCTCAACTCTTTTTGGGGTCTTCTTCCTCAGCCTTTTTTGGGGTCTTCTCCATCATTTTTTGGGGTCTTCTTCAACCTTTTTGGGTTCTCCACATCTCCTCCTTCTCCAATCCTTTTTTGGGGTCTTATTCTTCACCTTTTTTGGTGTCTCTTCTTCAACCTTTTTTGGAGTCTTCCTCACCCTTTTTGGGGTCTCCTTTTTAGGGTCTCCTTCCTCACCCTATTTGGGGTCTTCAACCTTTCTTTGGGGTCTCCAACCCTTTTTGGGGTCTCCAACCCTTTTTTTGGGGTCCCCCAGACCGCACCATGTACATCATCCCCTTCAGCATGCCCCCCCCCCCCATCACCCCTGGCCAAGGCGGGTGTGCAGCTCACCGACTCGCCCTACGTCGTGGCCTCCATGCGCATCATGACCTGCGTGGGCCACCAGATCTTCCCCTCGCTGGCCACCAGGGACTTCGTCCGCTGCCTCCACTCCGTCGGCCGGCCTCTGCCGCTGCGAGGTGAGCCCAAAAAAACCCAAAATGCCCCCAAAATGCCCCAAAACAGGCAAAAACACCCAAGAAACGCCCAAGAAACGCGCAAAAACGCCCAAAAACACCCAAGAAATGCCCAAAACCGCGCAGACGCCCCAAAAATAGCCATAAATGCTCAAAAACGCCCAAGAAACGCCCCAAAACACCCATGAAACGCCCAAGAAACATGCAAAAACGCCCCAAAATGCGCAGAAACGCCCAAGAAACGCCCAAAAACACACAAGAAAAGCGCAAAAACACCCAAAAACACCCAAGAAAAGTGCAAAAACTCCCAAGAAACGTGCAAAAACGCCCAAGAAACGCCGAAAAACACCCAAAAACACCAAAAAAACGCGCAGAAACGCCCAAAAGCACCCAAAAACACGCAAAAACACTCAAGAAATGCCCCAAAACACACAAAAATGTTCAAGAAATGCCCCAAAACACGCAAAAATGTTCAAGAAATGCCCCAAAACACGCAAAAACACCCAAGAAACGCCCAAAAACGCGCAAAAACACCCAAGAAAATCACCAAAACACCCAAAAATTCGCAAAAACGCCGAAAAACACACAAAAACACCCAAGAAACGCCCAAAACCACGCAGAAACGCCCAAAAAACGCGCAAAAACGCCCAAGAAACACCCATAAATGCTCAAAACCCCCCAAGAAATGTCCAATAAAAACGCAAAAACGCCCAAAAACCGCCCCAAAACAGGCAAACCCCCCCCCAAAAGACCACAAAACAAGCAAAAACACCCCAAAAAAATCCTAAAACAAGCAAGTAGACACACAAAGAAAGCCAAAAAAAGCCAAAAAAAAAAAAAAAAAAATGGTGAACGGGTGGCCCTGCGACCCCGAGCGCACCGTGGTGGCCCACGTCCCCACCAATCGCCGCAACGCGTCCTTCGGCAGCGGCTACAGGGGCAACTCACTGATGGGCAAGAATTGCTTCGCCCTGTGCATGGCCTCCCGCATGGCCCGCGATGAGGGCTGGCTGGCTGAGCACATGCTGGTGGCGGGCTCTTTTGGGGTGAAATCCCCCTTTTTTGTTTTTTTTTTTTCAGGATCTGGGTTGATTTGGGGGCGGTTTTGGGGTGGATTCATGCTTTTTGGGGTTTTTTCTTCTGATCCCATTCTTTATCTGCGCATCGCCTCCCGCATGACCCGTGACTAGGGCTTGCTGGCCAAGCACATGCTGGTGGGGGGCTATTTTGGGGTGAAATCCCCCTTTTATGTTTTTTTTTGAGGATGTGGTTTGATTTTGTGGTGTTTTTGAGGTGTTTTGGGGTCTCCATTGGGTTTCGTTGGGTTTTCCGTGGTCATCATGGTGGAAAAGGGTAAATTGTGGGTTTTGGAGAACTTCAGCTAGGTTTAGGGGGACTTTTGGGGCAGATTCATGTTTTTTGGGGTTTTCTTCTGTTTTTTAGGGTTGGTCCCGTTCTTTTTTGGGAAGTTTTTCAGGTGTTTGGGGGTCTCCGTTGGGTTTTATTGTGTTTTCGGTGGTCATTGTGGTGGAGAAGGGAAAATTGTGGGGTTTGGAGAATATCAGGTAGGTTTAGGGGGACTTTTGGGGTGGATTCGTGGTATTTGGGGTTTTCTTCTGTTTTTTGGGGTCATCATGTTCTTTTTTGGGGTGTTTTTGACGTGTTTTGGGGTCTCCGTTGGGTTTCATTGGGTTTTCCGTGGTCATCATGGTGAAGAAGGGTAAATTGCAGGTTTTGGAGAACATCAGGTAGGTTTAGGGTGGTTTTGGGGTGGATCTATGTTTTTGGGGCATTTTCTTCCAGGTTTGGGGTTGATCCTGTTCTGTTTTGGGGTGTTTTTGAGGTGTTTTGGGGTCTCCGTTGTGTTTCGTTGTGTTCTCGTTGGTCGTTATGGTAAATGGGTGTGGATTGTGGGTTTTGGAGAAGATCAGGTGAGTTTATGGTGGTTTTGGGGGGAAATTCATAGTTTTTGGTGTTTTTTCTTCTGATCCAGTTCTTTTTTGGGGTGTTTTTGAGGTGTTTTGGGGTCTCCGTTGGGTTTCGTTGGGTTTTCCGTGGTCATCATGGTGGAAAATGGTAAATTGTGGGTTTTGGAGAACATCAGGTGAGTTTAAGGTTTGTTTGGGGATGAATCTATGGTTTTGGGGGATTTCTTCTATTTTTTTTAGGGTTTTCTTCTGTTTTGGGGGGTGATCCTGTTATTTTTTGGGGTGTTTTTTACATGTTTTGGGGTCTCCATTGGGTTTTGTTGTGTTTTCCGTGGTCATCGTGGTGGAAAAGGGTCAGTTGCGGGTTTTGCAGAACATCAGGTAGGTTTAGGGTTGTTTTGGGGTGGATCTATGGCTATTGGTGTTTTCTTTCGTTTTTGGGGGTGATCTTGTTCTTTTTTGGGGTGTTTTTGACGTGTTTTGGGGTCTTTGTTGGGTTTTAGTTGGGTTCTTGTTGGTCATCATGGTGAAAAAGGGTAAATTGTGGGTTTTGGAGAACATCAGGTGAGTTTAAGGTTTTTTGGGGGGTGAATCTGTGGGTTTGGGTCATTTCTTCTGTTGTTTAGGGTTTTCTCCTTTTTTGGGGGTGGTCCCATTCGTTTTTGGGTTGTTTTTGACGTGTTTTCGGGTCTCCGTTGGGTTTTGTTGGGTTCTTGTTTGTCATTAAGTTAAATAGAATTGGAATGTGGGTTTTGGAGAACATCAGGTAGGTTTAAGGGTTTTTTGGGGTGAAATCATGGCATTTTGTTTTTTTTTTTTTTAGGATCTGTGTTGATTTTGGGGTGGTTTTGAGGTGTTTTGGGGTCTCGATTGGGTTTCGTTGGGTTCTTGTTGGTCATTATGGTGAATGGGAGTGAAATGTGGGATTTGGAGAAGATCAGGTGAGTTTTGGGTGGTTTTGGGGGGAAATTCATGGTTTTTGTTTATTTTTTTTCACGTCTAGTTCTTTTTTAGTGTGTTTTTGACGTGTTTTGGGGTCTCCGTTGGGTTTTGTTGGGTTTCCATTGGGTTTTCTGGTGGTTGGGAGTGGATTGTACATTTAGGAGAACATCAGGTAGGTTTAAGGTTTTTTGGGGGTTAAATCACCTTTTTTCTTCTGATCCGGTTCGGTTTTGTTTTTTTTTTTTGACGTGTTTCAGTGTTTCCGTTGCGTTTCGTTGAGTTCCTAATGGGTTTTATGGTGGTTGGGAGTGGACTTTGGAATTAGGAGAACGTCAGGTAGGTCTAGGGTGGTTTTGGGATTGGATCCCTGCTTGTTGGGGATTTTCTTCCAGTTTTGGGGGTGATGCCGTTCTTTTTTGGGGTGTTTTTGAGGTGTTTTGGGGTCTCCGTTGGGCTCTTGTTGGGTTTTCCATGGTCATCGTGGTGGAAAAGGGTAAATTGTGGGTTTTGGAGAACATCAGGTAGGGTTAGGGGAACTTTTGGGGTGGATTCATGGTATTTGGGGTTTTCTTCTGTTTTTTTGGGGTGATCCTATCCATTTTTGTGGTGTTTTTGAAGTGTATTGGGGTCTCCGTTGGGTTTTAGTTGGGTTCTTATTGGTCATCATGGTGAAAAAGGGTTAATTGTGGGTTTTCGAGAATATCAGGTAGGTTTACGGTGGTTTTGGTGTGGATCAATGGCTTTTGGGGTTTTCTTTCGGTTTTGGGGTTGATCCTGTTCTTGTTTGGGGTGTTTTTGACGTGTTTTGGGGTCTCCGTTGGGTTTCGTTGGGTTTTCCATTGTCATCATGGTGGAAAAGTGTAAATTGTGGGTTTTGGAGAACATCAGGTAGGTTTAGGGTGGTTTTGGGGTGGATCTATATTTTTGGGGCATTTTCTTCCAGGTTTGGGGTTGATCCTGTTCTGTTTTGGGGTGTTTTTGAGGTGTTTTGGGGTCTCCGTTGTGTTTCGTTGTGTTCTCGTTGGTCGTTATGGTAAATGGGTGTGGATTGTGGGTTTTGGAGAAGATCAGGTGAGTTTATGGTGGTTTTGGGGGGAAATTCATAGTTTTTGGTGTTTTTTCTTCTGATCCAGTTCTTTTTTGGGGTGTTTTTGAGGTGTTTTGGGGTCTCCGTTGGGTTTCGTTGGGTTTTCCGTGGTCATCATGGTGGAAAATGGTAAATTGTGGGTTTTGGAGAACATCAGGTGAGTTTAAGGTTTGTTTGGGGATGAATCTATGGTTTTGGGGGATTTCTTCTATTTTTTTTAGAGTTTTCTTCTGTTTTGGGGGGTGATCCTGTTATTTTTTGGGGTGTTTTTTACATGTTTTGGGGTCTCCATTGGGTTTTGTTGTGTTTTCCGTGGTCATCGTGGTGGAAAAGGGTCAGTTGCGGGTTTTGCAGAACATCAGGTAGGTTTAGGGTTGTTTTGGGGTGGATCTATGGCTATTGGTGTTTTCTTTCGTTTTTGGGGGTGATCTTGTTCTTTTTTGGGGTGTTTTTTACGTGTTTTGGGGTCTCCATTGGGTTTCGTTGGGTTCTCGTTTGTCGTTAAGGTAAATGGGAGTGGATTGTGGGTTTTGGAGAAGATCAGGTGAGTTTAGGGTGGTTTTGGGGGGAAATTCATGGTTTTTGGTGTTTTTTCTTCTGATCCAGTTCTTTTTTGGGGTGTTTTTGAGGTGTTTTGGGCTCTTCATTGGGTTTTAGTTGGGTTTTTGTTGGTCATCATGGTGAAAAAGGGTAAATTCTGGGTTTTGAAGAACATCAGTTAGCTTTAGGGCGACTTTTGGGGTGGATCTATGGCTTTTGGGGGTTTTCTTTCGTTTTTGGGGGTGATACTGTTCTTTTTTGGGGTGTTTTTGACGTATTTTGTGGTCTGCGTTGGGTTTCGTTGGGTTTTCCGTGGTCATCGTTGTGGAAAAGGGTAAGTTGTGGGTTTTGGAGAACTTCAGGAAGGCTTAGAGGGACTTCTGGGGTGGATTCATGGTATTTCGTGTTTTCTTTCATTTTCTGGGGTGATCCTGTTCTTTTTTGGGGTGTTTTTGACGTTTTTTGTGTTCTCCGTTGGGTTTCGTTGGGTTTCCATTGGGTTTTCTGGTGGGTGGGAGTGGATTGTATATTTAGAAGAACATCAGGTAGGTTTAAGGGTTTTTTTGATGTTAAATCACGTTTTTTTCCTCTGATCCAGTTTTCTTTTGGGGTGTTTTTGACGTGTTTTGGTGTTTCCGTTGCATTTCGTTGAGTTCCTAATGGGTTTTATGGTGGTTGGGATAGGACTTTGGGATTTGGAGAAAATCAAATAGGTTTAGGGTGGTTTTGGGGTGGATCAGTGGTTTTTGAGGTATTCTTTCGTTTTGGGGGGTGATCCTATTCTTGTTTGGGGTGTTTTTGACGTGTTTTGGGGTCTCCATTGGGTTTCGTTGGGTTTTCCATGGTCATCGTGATGGAAAAGGGTAAATTGTGGGTTTTGGAGAACATCAGGTAGGTTTAGGGTTGTTTTGGGGTGGATGAATTGTTTCTGGGGTTTTCTTTCGTTTTTGGGGGTGATCCTGTTCTGTTTTGGGGTGTTTTTGACGTGTTTTGGGGTCTCCGTTGGGTTTTAGTTGAGTTCTTGTTGGTCATCTCCCTTTCTGTTTCAGCAGTTCCTTTGGTTCCTCCAACTGCCTGAAGATGGCTGTGGGAGGACTTTCCCTATCACATTCCCAGGGCTAGAGGTGACAATTGCAGTTCTGCCAATCCTTTTTCTTGCCTTTCCTGAAGATGCGTTTGATGCCCACATTTTTCAAGTCCCCAGAAATCTTGCTGATCCAAATGCCTGACAGCCTGGTCCAGAAAGGCAGGGTAGTGTGACATAACAGAGAGGGGCATCTGCAATGAACCTATGCAAGAGGGGTTCCAGGAATCTCACAGGGACACTGGGGGTTGTTCCTGGAGTCACACAGGGCAATGGCAGGGCTCTGTGAGGTGTCCACATCTGAGAAGACCTCTTACACACAGGCCTTTAGAGAGAGCTTGTGCAGCCACTGCCAGAGGCTGGGAGGCACCTCAGCCCTGCAGTGCCTCACCCTGCTCTGCCCTCCTCTGAGATACCCCAGGACATGAGGAGTAGGCACAGAGACCTCGGTTCAAGGAAGCACATCCCAGAGCTGCCTTCAGGTGGCTTCCCAGGGGACGTTACTTGGTCTTGTGACACTATCTGCCCAGCTGGCCTTCATGAGACTTCTAGGAATAGCTGATGGCCTTTGTGCTCCTTCATGTTCATCTCTCCACACACATATGATGTGCCTGCTGTTACCAGCATTGGGTTTCTCTTTCCACGTCTCCCATGCACACACAGCAGGCCCTGCTCTTCTGGGAAATCCTATCCCCTAAGGAGCAATGAGCAATGGCCTGGCCAGCCATTGCTGAACCTCCTGCCCATACACTGCACAGCTCTGAGCTTGTGATGGTGCTCTCCAGAGTATGAAAAATGACCAAAAGAAAACCTTGTTCCTGCAATGCGTTGTGAGTCATATGCAGAAAAAAAATGTTTTTGTTTTGTTTTGTCTTATTTTAAATATCAGGTCATCAGTTTCTTCAAGGCATCCTTGAGCTCCTGGTTCCTCATCCTGTAGATGAGGGGGTTCACTGCTGGAGGCACCACTGAGTACAGAACTGCCACAACCAGGTCAAGGGATGGGGAAGAGATGGAGGGGGGCTTCAAGTAGGCAACCATGACAGTGCTGACAAACAGGGAGACCACATCCAGGTGAGGGAAACACATGGAAAAGGCTTTGTGCCTGCCCTGCTCAGAGGGCATCCTCAGCACAGCCCTGAAGATCTGCACGTAGGACACCACAATGAAAACAAAACAGCCAAATACTAAAGAAAAACTGAAAACAAGTAGCTCAAATTCCCTGAGGTAGGCATCTGAGCAGGAGAGCTTGAGGATGTGAGGGACTTCACAGAAGAACTGGTCCACAGCATTGCCTCGGCAGAGGGGAAGGGAAAAAGTGTTGGCCGTGTGCAGGACAGCAATGAGAAAGCCACTGCTGCAGGCAGCTGCTGCCATCTGGGCACAAGCTCTGCTGCCCAGGAGGCTCCCATAGTGCA
Source organism: Anas platyrhynchos (assembly GCF_047663525.1). Classification (NCBI taxonomy): domain Eukaryota; kingdom Metazoa; phylum Chordata; class Aves; order Anseriformes; family Anatidae; genus Anas; species Anas platyrhynchos. The sequence continues at coordinate 12,838,565 of NC_092620.1, read as the reverse complement.
GGGGCTTGTAGATGGCGACGTAGCGGTCGTAAGCCATGACGGTGAGAAGGGAAAACTCTGAACCAAAGAAGAAGACGAAAAAGAGGACTTGTGCAACACACCCTTGAAAGGAGATGGTCTTGGTGTCCCAGAGGGCATTGGCCATGGCTTTGGGCAGAGTGGTGGAGTTACAGCCCAGTTCAAGGAGGGCAAGGTTGAGGAGGAAGAAGTACATGGGGGTGTGCAGGCAGTGGTCGCAGGCTACGGCAGTGAGGATGAGTCCGTTGCCCAGGAGGGCAGCCAGGTAGATGCCCAGGAAGAGCACCAAGTGCAGGAGCTGCAGCTCCCGTGTGTCTGTGAATGCCAGCAGGAGGAACTCGCTCACAGAGCTGCTGTTGGGCATTTTCTGACATTGAACACAGCTGTCTGTTGAAAAAGAGAAGGCAGAATAAAGTTAGAAGAGACTTCTCTGAGGAAAACGTATTGAAAATCTTAGAGCACTCTTACCCCAAGCCTCTCTCTTTGCAGGAGAATCTTTCTGCAGCTCTACCACTTGAGTCCCAGCTGATTTTTTCTGAGGCTGGCACTGCGAGCAGGGATTCCTGTGGGCTCCAGAGGTTTCCTTCCTGCCGTGAAGCATTCAGGAAGCAGGAACAAGGGGGAAACTGAAGTTCAGTCCACTTATAAGATCCATGAACTTCGCAGCGTTGTTCCAAAGAACACCTCCCTCCAATATAGAGCAAGGCAGATATTCTTATGCTTAGTACAACATACTCTACTGTTTCCCAATATGTAGAGAGCTTAAAGCAGAGAAGCCCCAGTCCCACTGCAGATGGACAGAATCCTCACCTTGTCTGCAAGTGCATGAGCAGGATCTCAGCTTCTCCCTCTTTGCCAGTGCTGCAGAGGCCTCACTCCAGCTGCCCACAGACAGCCAGTCAGCAACACGAACATGGCCTTAATGCAGAGGTGTCTTCTCCTTGGGGCTCCTGGAGAACACAAGGATGCCAAGAGAGAGCTGCATCCTGCTGGAGAGCAGCCTGCAGCCCAGGAGGATGCCCCTCAGACAACTGAAGTTTTGAAAGCTGGGCTGTCCCAGCATCCCAGCTGCAACCCTGCAGTATCTTGAGGAGTCTTGGCCACTCTGCTCTTGGCTGTCCAGGGGCAGCTGGCTTAGGGCACTCTAAGGGACTTTTGCCAGACTTCCTCACCTCACAGTGCAATCCAGCAGGACTCTCAAAGCCTACTGCATTGCCCACTGCCCTCCCAGAAACAAGACCAAGCAGCAGACCCTTCCAGGACCTGCAGCTGCATGGATCCACAGCCAGACACTTACCTTGTCAAGGGCTGTGCAGATTTCTCCTGCAGGCAGCTCTCAGCATCCTCCTACTGCCTCTCCCAACTGCCTCCAAGCCCTCTCTCCTTCTCTCCTTCTCTCCTTCTCTCCTCTCCTCATGCCAGCTGTGTTCAGAGCCCCCAGCCCTGCTGCGCTGTGCAGAGAAGCTGCTCCAGGCTGCTCTTCTTCTGCACCAGGGCCCTCTTGCCACGAGCTCTCTCTGTCCCACGAGCCTGGGCCACCTCAGCAGCAAAGGCCCATCCCAAGGCATTAGAATCACCCCTCTGGGGGCTTTCCTTATGAGCCCACAAGCCTCAGGCACTCAGAGACAACTGAAGAAATCCCTCAAGAAGTGCAGGTCAGCTGAAGGTTTCCTACAGTGTCCCCCTGAGGGCCAAAATTGACACAGCCTCCCTTGGAGCTCATTAGAGCAGAACATTGGAGGCAGTGAGGACAAGGAGACAAAGGCAATGTGAAGGTGACACTGATGTGTAGGAAAACTGGATGTGTTTCATTAAGTACAAGGGTAAGGCCTTGACCCCTGGCCCCTGGGAAGGGAGATCCTTTCCCTTCCCACCTTGCTCAGGGCTCTTCCTGGGGTAGTAGGAGATGGGGATTTCTTTCTCTTCATGTCCAGTCTCAACATCCTGAAATCAACTTTGTGGCATTATTTTTGTCTCATGCCATTTTTCCCTACGGAGGAAAGCTAAAACATCTCCAAAATCATCTTTCAGACAGTCTCAGGCTCCTTTTGCTCTGCTTGGATGCTCTATGCCACTGGGCCAGAGAAACCCATGTCTCTCAGCCTCTCTACACAGGGCAGGTACTTTAGACCCTCAACCCCACCTTGGCACAATCTCTCTGGGCACCACCCCATGCCCTCAAAAGCGAGGAGCTACACACTGGGTCAGCCCTGTGCAGGTGGTGTCACACCATATTGGAGCTGAATCTGATAACTCAGATATTCTTGGTGGCCATGCTCCTCGTAAGGCAGCTCTGTAGAATGCTAGCCTGCTTCCTGGTGAGCAGGCGCTACTGCTCATATGTATCCCATGTGGTGCTCAGGCCCTCCTCCTCCTGGGCACTGCTCACTCAGCACAGTCCCGGTTTGCCCTGATGTGTGGGGTTCCTCTTCCTCTTCTGTAGGACTAGGCTCTTCTCCTTGTAAATGTCAAGAGGTTTTTGTATGTAAGATCCTGCAGTTTCTCAAGGTTCCCCCGGACAAATGCCCCATTCTGTGAACTGTTAATGTCTGCAGGGAGATGTCTCATCCTAACTGTGCTCTCTCTCACAAGATCTCAATCTATGACAAGGTGATGTGCTCACTGGATGAGGGAATGGCTGTGGATGTGGTCTACCTAGACTTCAATAAGGTTTCTGAAGCCATTTCCCGCAGCATTCTTCTTGAGAAACCAACTGCACAAGGCCTGGATGGACGTACACTTCATTGGGTAAAAATCTGGCTGGGTGGCCAGGTCCAAAGAGCTGTGGTGAATGGAGCTAAATGCAGCTGGAGGCCACTCACTAGTGGTGTCCCCTAGGGCTCAGTACTGGCTCCAGTTCTCTTCAATATCTGCAATGATGATCTCGGTGAGGGGATAGAGTGAGTTTGTAGACAAGACCAAGTTAGGAGTGAGACTTGATCTACTCAAGGGTAGGAAGGCTCTGCAGAGGGATCTGGATAGGCTGAACTCATGGGCTGAGGGCAACTCTATGAAGTTCAACAAGGCTATGCGCTGGGTCCTGCACTTGGGGAACAACAATCCCACTCATGCAGGGAGAAGAGAAGTTGGACAGCTGCCTGGGGATAAGGGCCCTGGGGATAGTGGTAGATAGTCGGCCGAATATGAGCCAGCAGTGTGCTCAGGTGGCCAAGAAGGTTAACAGCATCCTGCCTTGTACCAGGAATATTGTGGTCTGCAGGATAAGACATATGATTGTCTCCTGGTAACTCAGACCTGGTGAGGCCAAACCTCAAGTTCAGCTCTGGGGCCCCTTGTATAAGAAGGACATGGAGCTATTGGAACGAGTCCAAAGGAGGCCCATGAGCATGATTCATGGGCTGGAGCACCACTCCTATGAAGACGGGCTGAGGGAGTTGGGATTGTTCAGCCTGGAGAAGAGAAGTCTCTGGGGAGAGCTTACAGTGGCCTTCCAGTACCTAAAGGGGACTACAGGAAAGCTGGGGAGGGACTCGTCATCAAAGAGTGTAGCGATAGGACTAGGGGTAATGGTTTAAACTGAAAGAGGGTAGATTGAGGTTAGGTATTAGAAAGAAGTTCTTTACTCAGAGGGTGGTGAGGAACAGGCTGCCCGGAGAAGTTGTGGATGCCCCATCTCTGGAAGTGTTCAAGGCCGGGTTGGACAGGGCTTTAAGCAAGCTGGTCTAGTGGAAGGTGTCTCTGCCCATGGCAGGCGAGTTGGAATTATGTGATCCGTAAGGTCCTTTTATACCCAAACTATTTTGTCATTCTGTAAATATGAAACACAGCACCGTACCAGCTACTAGCAAGAAAAATATACCCTATTGCAGCCAAAACTAGGACAATATCCACCCCTCATTCCATAGCATGTCTGCCGTGCTCTGGTCTGACTCTTTCCATTTAATCACCACCACCTTTCCTGTCTTTTGATATGCACACAAAAATGTTATTATTAGTCTGTTAGTCTATTAGTGCCTATAACATTAACATTAACATTAAGAAGAACAATAATAATGTCTTCCTATTGTATCCTATGAAACTGTCTTTACCTCAACCCATGAAATTTTACGTTTTTTTTCCTCCCAGTTCTCTCCTCCATCCATTCATTGGATGAATAGCTTTGTAGTGCTGAACTGCCTGCAGAGTCAAACCACAGCAAGTCTGCTTGGTGCCTAGCGTGAAGCACAAAGGTTGAGATGCCAGATCTCACCACAGCATTTTAAAAGTAAATTGTTATAAACATTAGATCAGTTTAACAGTTGCTGATCACAATGTTGATCTTTTTGATTTGGGGTCTGTTGTGCTTGTTTTCAGAATTGTGTTGCATAGCACATTACTAACTGTCTTCCATGTCATACCGTTCATTAATTCTGGGGGCTGGTCTAAGGTTACTGCCTTGCTGTATTGGATAAAACTGACTTCTGATAGAATAAAATTATTGCTGTCCCCGTAACTCAGGAACCATCTCTTCAGCTCTTAGAAATTATTTAGAATTACACTCTTTTATACTCTTTGCCTTTTCTCCTCGAGAGTAAATCTATGCAGGGTGAGGTGGTGATGGTGAGTGGAACTGGGATGGACAGTGGGGGATGCTTTTTACCACTTCTTCCCACTCCCTTTCTCCTGAACCTCCCCCTTCTCCTCCAGGACAGGTATATAGCCTGTCCAAAGCCACTCCAAACCATGCAACTGGCGCTGCAGACACTCCGGCTCCTGAGGTGGGCCCAAAGTTAAACTGACACACGTGACAGACCTTATAGCCACTCCCAAACCTGCGATAGCCCCTGCAGCCACTCCAACTCATCCAAAAGGCCCTGCAGCCAGAACAACCCCTGTGTTGGGCCCTGCAGCCTCTCCAGCACCTGCACTGGGTTCCATGGCTGGGCCACAGAACCAGCCTGTGCCAGCATCAGTTGCCTCTACATGCAAGAGAAAACAGTGGGTGTGAATGTCAGTTTTTATTCAGAGAGGAAACAAACTCCTACGCGGACAAGAAAGGAGGAAAAAGAAGATGTGGCAGGTTTCTCCAAAGTTGGGCCATCTTGGAAGCAGGGGGACAAAGAAGAAGAGATCATATAAACATCAGAAACCAAGTGATCCCTTTCCCAGGGTAAGCTACGAGGTATGGTAAAATATTTAAGCCATCATGTCGGTGAGCACATTGTCAGCTGGCTGCTCCAGTGGGGGGAGAACAGGGCCAATAGCCTGGAATTGGAGAGCAGGGAAGCCAAGCAGCCAGAATCTCCCTCTAGGGAAGGGGTGATTGACAAAGCCATTGGAAAAGGGCACAAGGAACTTACTCCCATCATGCTTGAAGGAAAGGTCTCCCTTGAAGGAAGATCTTGTATATCAACCAGGAAAGTGGAGCACCATGCAGAGGGGTATCCGGTACCTGAGGAAATTAGGCATGCTGAAGGCGATTTGTAGAAACACAGTTAACAAAAAAGCTATCCAAAGATCCAGATGAAGTCAAGTGTATATGACCGATGTGGCAGGAGTTTGTACAGAGCACACCGTCATCGTATGCCAACCCATGGGCAGTAATGACCTGGAAAGACCAAGAGGAACCCATGGTGGATGAATTGGCTAGCCAGCTATGGCATTACAAAGAAAGTCTCTCTTCTTCTCTATGGGCCTGTGTCTTGTCCAGAAAGAAACTTTCCCAAGAGGTCCAACAACTATAAGAGAATACGGCTTTCTCCCCCCCTGCATGAGCCAATAGCTCAGCTATCAGATGTAAGCATGCCTCTGCTCAAGAAATGTGACATAGTGGGTACATACGAGGTTCCATCCCGTGCTTTTGATAGTCTGACCATGGAGAGACCATGAGAAAATGGGATGCAAAAATCGACCTCCACCTTAGAGGCACGGATACATGAAGAGCAAGGAAAAAAAAACTTTGTCAAAAAGTGGTTCTTCTGAGACACTTGCTGCTGCAATTTCTAGTGGGTAATCCTCCAAACAGAGTAAAGAATACTATGAGCAGAACTAGAGGGGCAAACCCTCTAGCCAAGTGCTATGCCACAATTAATATTGCTAATGCATTTTTCTCCATCCCTTTGGTGGCAGTACGAAGGCCACACTTTGCTTTCACATGGAGGATTGTCCTGCCCACCTGGAATCAACTGCCCCAGGGCTGGAAGCACAGCCCTACTGTTGCTATGGGCTGATCCAGACTGCCCTGGAACACAGGGAAGCTCCTGAACACTTCCAACATACTGATGCCCCATCACATGGGGCAACACAGCAGCAGAAGGATTTGAGAAAGGGAAGCAAATGTTCCAAATCCTTCTGAAAACCTGTATTGCCCTCAAACAAAGAAAGGTCAAGGGACCTGCACACAAGAGCCTAATGCAGGCTGTCCAGGTTCTGTGGGACCCCTGCTTGGGGAAAGGTTGGACATCGGTCAGTGTGTGATGAGCAATTGCACTGTGCATCACTTGCCTTATATATAACAATAATAAAAATAATGTATATTATTATATATTATTAGTATTGTTACTGTTATTCCTATCTCTTCATTTTCTGTCCTTTTATGTTATTTTTATTTCAACCCATTGTCTTTTTAGGGGTAGGTGTGAGCTAACAGCTGTGTGGTGCTGAGGTGCCTGACAGGTTAAAGCACAACATGTTTGACAACCACAGTCTAAAAGCACAAATCACCCTTGTAAAAGTCATCCCTCCTGTGTTCAGAGAAGGGTAGTTGGTGATGAATTCTGTCTGCCTAAAACACCACACCCCAGCAAAGACCCTGCTGCCTTCAGGAGTTGTCAGCTCTTGAGGCCTTGGGGACACCTCGAGGGAGCCCAAGGGCACAGAGCAAGCAAGCAAAGCGGGTGCTGTGCTGCTGAGCTGGGCCGGGCTCCTGGGCCCAAGGGGAGCTCCTAGCAAGCAGGCAGCACTGTAGAGAGACAGCTGTGCCCAGGAGCAGCTCCTCTGCACAGCGCAGCAGGGCTGGGGGCTCTGACCGCAGCTGGCATGGGGAGAGGAGAGAAGGAAAGAGGTCTTGGAGGCAGTGAGGAGCACAACAGAGGGCAGCGTGTGGCAGGACACATCTGCAGGCTCTTGACACCGTGAGGCTCTGGCAGCAGGGCACTGCAGGTGGGGTTGCCAGAGGAGTCTTCTACAGCTGGCACATCTGATGGATGATAATATCTGTCAGGAAGGTTCAATCTGTTTCTCCAGTGAGAAGTTGAATATGTTGTAGGGAATGGCATTTATAAGGTGTCATTTCCAGAAGAAGATTGAGGCTTGGTTTATCTGAAGGAGAAGACTTTTTTTGGTTCTGTTTTCTCATTACTGCATTGCAGGGGAGGCAAGTTTGATGGTAATGTGTTGTCAGGATTGTACAGGAGACTGAGAATCCCAGAGCATTGCACAGAGAGATCAGAATAGAAGCAATGAGATTCATACAGGTTCTCCTGCAATGAGAGACGATCGTCTGGGGGATGTTCTAAGACATGGAATAAGTTTTCCTCTTTGAAGTCTGTTCTAGTTTTGTTCTGCATTCTCCTCTTCAACAGGCAGCTGTTTTTAATGTCAGAAAATGCTGAACAGCAGCTCTGTGAGTGAGTTCCTCCTGCTGGCATTCGCAGACACGCACGAGCTGCAGCTCCTGAACTTTGCGCTCTTCCTGGGCATCTACCTGGCTGCCCTCCTGGGCAACGGCCTCATCCTCACTGCCGTAGCCTGCGACCACCGCCTGCACACCCCCATGTACTTCTTCCTCCTCAACCTCGCCCTCCTCGACCTGGGCTGTAATTCCAGCACTCTGCCCAAAGCCATGGCCAATGCCCTCTGGGACACCAGGACCATCTCCTTTCAAGGGTGTGTTGCACAAGTCCTCTTTTTCGTCTTCTTTGGTTCAGAGTTTTCCCTTCTCACCATCATGGCCTACGACCGATACGTTGCCATCTGCAAGCCCCTGCACTACGGGAGCCTCCTGGGCAGCAGAGCTTGTGCCCAGATGGCAGCAGCTACCTGGGCCAGTGGCTTTCTCCATGCTGTCCTGCACACGGCCAACACATTTTCCCTGCCCCTCTGCCAAGGTAATGCTGTGGATCAGTTCTTCTGTGAAACCCCCCAGATCCTCAGGCTCTCTTGCTCAGATGTCTACCTCAGGGAAGTTGGGGCACTTATCTTTAGTATTTCTTTAGCATTAGTTTGTTTTGTTTTCATTGTGGTGTCCTATGTGCAGATCTTCAGGGCAGTGCTTAGTATGCCTTCTGAGCAGTGCTGGCACAAAGCCTTTTCCACGTGCCTTCCTCACCTGACCGTGGTCTCCCTCTTTCTCAGTACCATCATGTTTGCCTACCTCAAACCTCTCTCACTCTCCTCCCAAACTTTAAATCTTTTGATGTCTTTTATGTACTCAGTGGTGCTTCCAGCAGTGAACCCCCTCATCTACAGCATAAGGAACAGGGTGCCCAAGGATGCAATCTGTAAATTCTTTGAATACATGCTTTTTCAGAATCAGTGATGTACCTTAAAGTTCCAACTTTATTTCATAAACTGCGACGAAAATTTTTTGGTTTCTCTATTATTCCCTTCTTATCTCTTATTGATATTTACTTCTTTTTTTTTTTTTTTTAATTTAAAAAGTCTTATTCTTACACCCCTACCTGTTATTTTTTTCTTTACTTTGAGCCAAAGTAACGAAAGTCCATTTTATGCACATATGATCAGGCCTCTTGTATAGATACGGATAATAAAGAAGCCTTAAGAACTTCATTGGTCTCAGCATCCCTCTTTTCCCATCTCCTCTGGAGCTGGGGGAGCAGCCCCAGCACGCAGGAGGGGCTCAGGGCCAAGAGCCCAGCTGACACGTGAACGAGCAGCCCCGGTGGCCCTCGGGGCTGCCCCTCACTGTCCGCTGGGCTCTGCCTCTCTGCTGCCTTCAGGTCGGGGCTGCTGCTTCCCTGGAGCCATGGCCATGGCCAGCAGCAGGACGTGGCCTTTTCACTGTTGCTGTCTTTTGGTCTCCACATTGTTCTCTTGTGCTCTTGTATGTTGGTTATTGTCCTGGCTTCAGTTAGAACAGAATTAATTTTCTTCCTAGTAGCTGGTGGAATGCTGTGTTTTGGCTTAGGATGAGAAGAGTGCTGATAACACCCCGATGCTTTAATTGTTGCAGAGCAGTGCTTATACTAAGCCAAGGACATCTCAGCCTTTTGCTCTGTCCTGCCAACGGGCAGGCTGGGGGTGCAGTAAGAGCTGGGAGGGGACAGACCCAGGACAGGTGACCCAAACTAGCCAAAGGGGTATTCCATACCATCTGACGTCATGCTAAACAATATATAGGGGTGGCTAGCCGGGGGAGGGGGCCGGACTGCTCGGGGTTAGGCTGGGCATCGGTCAGCGAGTAGTGAGCAATTGCATTGTGCATCACTTGTTTGTACATATTATTATTATTTCCCTATTATCACCATTGTATTATTATTGTTATTATTGTTATTATTGTTTTGTTATTATTATTTTCCTGTCTTATTAAACTGTCTTTATCTCAACTCATGGGCTTCACTCTCCATTTCTCTCCCCCGTCCCAGAAAGGGAGGGGGGAGGGTGAGCGAACGGCTGCGTGGTGTTTAACTGCCGGCCGGGTTAAACCACGACAGTTATCCACGAGGTCTCATGCACCTTTGTGACTTTCCTGATATACCTACAGTGGCATCTCCACCACATCTCAGTACGCCTCTTCTAAAGCTGGTGTCAGAAATACACCCAAGGGGATTCTCCCTGGACAACCCTCTTGTTTTTCTGGGCTTCAAGATGGATCAGAGTCCCATAGTGATCACTGAAGGACAAAGGGCTGGATTGGGATCTGACTTCTCGGTAGCACATGGCCCAGCAAAAAATAATAACTGGGCTTGACTGGTCTGGGCATTTCCTGCAGTTGCTGGGTCTGATGGCAAAAGGCATTGTGGAGAGGTCTCTGGAGCTGCTCTGTGGCTGGGCCAGGCCTCTTGTGCTGGCCTGGGGAGCGGGACTGGCCCTGTGGGGCACAGGCACTGTGTGCTGGGGATGTCCCAGGCAAGAGAGCAGGGCTCCTGCAGCCTCACGGACCTCCATCTCCTGAGCCGTGGCTGGCCCCATCTGGGGGCTCCTCATGAGGCATGAATTGTGAGACTTCTCTGAAGTCAAATGACATTCAAAGATGGATGTGAGGGGCCATGGATCTGATCAGCTTGTGGGCCACAAGGAGGAGATGGGTGGGAATGCTCTGATGAGCTCAGCTCTGCCTCAGCATCTCCTGCCCCAGCAGGAGGAATGTGACTGTGGCAGGGAATGTGAGGTCACTTCTGTCTCTGCACTTGATAGGGCAGCAGCAGGAACGTGTCACGGAAAGGGACTGGGCGGTCACTTATGTCTGTAGCTGGCAGGTCACCCTTGAGTTCTCCCTGGGATATATACTTCTGGGCTGACATCAGCCAGTGGCCCTGCTAGGCCAGCAGAAGCCACCTGCTTGGCATGCTGACTGTGGGATCCCCTCTGCCTCCATAACCAGGAGGACCCCGACAGAAAGAATGCCCCCATATGGGTTGTCCTGTCCCTTCTGCTTGAGCCCATGACTGCACAGCAGCAGGCACAAGGCTTGGCTGTGTCTAGCCAAGAAGCTGCAAGGCCAGCAGCAGGGCCATGGCTTGGAAGATCCTGCTGAGTATTTATGATCAGACCCTAGATTCTTTTTTCAAGGAACAGCTTCTGAGGGTTAATGAGACATCTGTGAAATGATGGAAATGCTGGGATGAGAGCAAGGTGGTGAACAGAGATGGCTGTCTGCAGACTTCCAGGAAGTAGGAAAAGGTGTGGGACAGCATTTGAAATCATGCAGAGGAGAAGGCAGAGAGTGCTGGCAAGAATGGAAGGACCCAACAGCCCTGTCCCTTTGGCTAGAGCTTATGAGAAGACAACATATAGTCATTGCAGTACAGCCTCTTTGCTTTCTTGCAACCCTGTGCAGAGGCAGGGTGGTGTCATACCAGTGTTCTTCTCATGGCATCACACTGCCCACCGCATTCCTCAAACCCCCAAGAAAAGTCGTGAGGCAGACAGGGGGATGCAGGATCTCTCCTCGCAGTGGCTGGGGTCAGGCCTTGGCCCTTTTGCTTCACCAAAACCAACCAAGACTTTTCTCAGCACAGTGCTTTGCCTGTCTGTAATTATGGCCTCCCATTATCTGCCCTAACATGTCCCTGGGGAAGCTTTGTTAGTAGCAGCCCTCAGTGGAGCCCATTAATACTCCAAGTCACTTCAGCTTTTCCTTTTGCATTTGCTTTTTCGCACAGTTGCATCATTCTCCGCTCAGTACCCAAGTTTCATTGACTCAGCATCAAAATACTCCATGGATTCATTAAAACACAGAAACTCCTAAGCAGCCATATCTCTCCCACCGTTTTCTTCAAGTCTTCAAGACTTGTTCAGCTAATTGGAGAGCTTTCATTATTCTAGTTAAGGGGGAAGATTTCAAAGAGCATCTAATAAAAATCTTTCTTCATTTTAAAAGCTGAATTTTGTTGTGTTTCAGTTGAGAGCATCATTCTCCTATAGGTATTGGTCTAGGGTTTCTCCTTTGAAGCCCTGCTTAGGTGGGAAGAACAGGGCTTTTCCTATTTCAAAACAAACAACAGGAAATCATGCTGCAATTTAAAAAAAAAAAAAAAAAAAAAAAAACAAAGAAACAAAAAAAGTTCAAGTTCCTTACTTTTTTGCCTCCAGTGATGTTTACCTTCCCAAAAGGATGACTGTACATGATATATTTTTCAGTGATTAATAGGAAATTTCAAATAATTGTGTTAATATTAATCCATATCATAGTAATTCAATGATAAATGATGAGGGTCTTACTAAGGAAACCATTAAAAGACTGCTGAGAGATGGGTGAGCTTGAACTCACTGAAACTCAAAGCAGCAACTGGGTTGGTGAGAGCGATCTGAATGGTCAAAGAGTAAGGGGAGGGCAAACCAGGAGAGCAATGGAAAGTCCAGGTCCAGACAGGCAGGTGGAAAGGGGACATTCAGCATGTTCTGTGTAATCAAGATGGGTTTTGTTCCTGGAAGATGAGGGAGCACACCATGATAGACAAAGCGATGAGAATGCAAGTACAGGTGAACATCACTATTTCTTCTCCTGTCATTAATATACATGTAGACCATGGAAATTAGCATTTCTTCATGAAAGAAATTATACTTCACGTCAGACGTTTCACAGAAGGGATTGAATCATTTGAGCTGATGAGTAGTTGCTTTATCATTTGAGTACTAAAGAAATAACTGGGTGTTCAGGCAGAGCGTTGCTGTCTGACCATAAGCATAACCAGGGAAAACCTCCAGTGGCCCCGTTGTGTTTGAGGCACTTTCCTGCACTGACAGGTGTCAGAAAAGACCTGCAGGAGGCCGGAGCCCTTTGGGAAAATCAGATGGAGCCAAGTGGAGTTCCCAGGGCACCTCCACTGCCAGCAGTGGTCTTTGTCCCTGCAACTGCAACCCAGTGCAGCACAGGAAACCCCTTCAAAGACAAACCTCTTCTTCAGTGGGTTCCTTGGACTGACCTAGATTTGAAATGGCCCTTGGAAACCTGAGATACTCTCCCTTATTCCTACTAGACACGTGAACATCCGTTTACCTTCCTGGGTCATCTTTAGCAAACTCAGGCTCATAAACTCAAGTACAGCATGCTTAAAATGGCTGAGCCAGAACCCATCAGCTTGCCCCGCTTTGGAAATGGACATCATCCAAATAAGGTTTTGAAAGTGAAAAATGCAAAATGACCCGTGAGGTCAAAGTGCAGAGTAAGGGAAGGTCACACATATTGTGCTGGAGTAGTGTGGTGGTTTTCTGTGCTAGGCAGCTAAACACCAGAAACTCTCTCAGTCCCTCTCCTCGGATGAGGAGGGGAAGAAGTAAAGTAAAGAACAACTTACAGGTTGAGATATGGATAATTTAATTAAAGGGAAATAATTTATTTATCTATTATCTATTTAACTAAAGCGAAAAAAAAATAAAAAAGGAAAGGGAAAAGGGAGGGGGAAAGGGAAAGAAGGAAAACAAACAAGCAAGACAAATAAAGCCTATCTGGAAGTGCAGAGGAAAGAAATTACTCTCTACTTCCCACTAATGTGCAATGCTTGACCACGTCCTTGAAGCAGGGCCTCAACGCACGTAGCCAGTGTTTGGGAGGAGGACCGACGTTTTCCCAATGAGAGCCCATCCCTCCCCTCTGCTTCCTGTTTCCACCTTTTATTGCTGAACCCAGTACAAGTAGCAGAAGGCAAAAGCATTGCATTGGGCCTCAGCATAATCGAGACCTAATCCAGTTCATCCATGAGAAAAAGCAGAGTGAAGGACGTTGAGTTGTGTCCTAACATGAAGAAGGATGCACATCACTGGTGAAGGAACGCTCTTTTTGTGCCACCTTCAAAGCAAATTACACAAGAACTCTATCAAATAAAGGTAACCTGTTCCACAGTGGCGCTGTCACACCACAGGACAGAGGAGGGACATTTTTCAGTTTCAGCCTCTTTTTCAGAGAGGCTTTGCCCTCTCCCTGCTCACCACGGCACAGATCCTGGCCCTGGATGCTCCATGAACACCTTGCAGGTCCTGGCAGGCTGCAGGGAGGGGATGAATGCCCTGGACCCCCTTCCTGCTCTGCCCAGACCAGCAAGGGACTTGGTGGCTCCCTATACCTCCTTGATGCCACCACTCCTGTCACGATTCAAACCCAGGAAGCTGCTTCTCGACCGGTCAGGGTCTCCAGGGGCACTGGGCATCCACCACTGATGCCTCAGTGAAGCCCTGACACCCTCACCCAGGACTCTGTGCCCCATGCCCCTATGTCCAGGTGGAACCCCAGTACAACACCAAGACCTTGAGCCTGATATTCCCTGAGCATCTTCTACATTCCAGTTTGGGATGGAGAGCCCTGAGCACTGTGCAAGTTCCTTTTACTAACAAGATACTAAAACAGAGACCAGGTATCATTTAGGAATAAACACATTCCAAGAAAGCCTCTGGGTCACACAGAAGACTGGTCATCTGGAAAAGAGGAATGAAAGCTAACATCTAACATCTAACTGGAAACAGAATTTTAAAGAATGCTATACCTAAACATCACAAATTGCCTGGGATTAACTTGAGTAAAACTAGAAAAGTGAGATAGCCAATTTCAGGTCCTGGTTCCTCAAGCTGTAGATGAGGGGTTCACTGCTGGAGGCACCACCAAGTACAGAAATGACACCACCGTGTCCAAGGATGCAAAGGAAATGGAGGAGGGCTTCAGGTAGGCAAACAGGACAGTGCTGACAAACAGGGAGACCACAGCCAGGTGAGGGAGGCACGTGGAAAAGGCTTTGTGCTGGCCTTACTATAGAGACGAGAGGACGGTCACCTAGATCCACAAGGTCTAATCCAAATCCACGGCTCCTACCCGTGGCAGCTGGGCTCTTGGCCCTGAGCCCCTCCTGGATGCTGGGACTGCTCCCCTAGCTCCAGAGGAGATGGGAAGAGAAGGAAACTGAGAACAATGAATTTCTGCTGACATCTTTATTGTCTTTAACTACCAAGGAAGCCTGGTTCTGTATGTCCATTAGATGATATAGTAAAAACTAACACAAGTTGTAACATTCAGAACGCTGACAACTACATTATTAAAAACAAAATAAAAAATTGTTAAAAAAGTAACAGAGAAAAATAATTTTTAAAATGCTGTATCATTTTCCCAAATACCCTTCGTTTTCTATTAGGATTATTATTAATGACAATGTCATGATAACAATAGTAACGATAAAAAATGATATGATATAATATGAATCAAAATTTTTGTGTATTATTAATACATCCTCTGAACACATCGCGGATGCTTAAAAAGCATGTATGGAAACATTTTCCTCACTGCATGCTTGAGCTCCTGGTTCCTCATGCTGTAGATGAGGGGGTTCACTACTGGAGGCATCACCGAGTACAGAAGTGAGACCACCAGGTCCAGGGATGGTGAGGAAATGGAGGGGGGCTTCAGGTAGGCAAATATGGCAGTGATGACAAACAGGGAGACCATGGCCAGGTGAGGGAGGCACGTGGAAAAGGCTTTGTGCTTGCCCTGCTCAGAGGGCATCCTCAGCACAGCCCTGAAGATCTGCACGTAGGACACCACAATGAAAACAAAACAACCAAAGGCCAAGAAAATACTAAACACAAGTGCCCCAACTTCCCTGAGGTACGCATCTGAGCAGGAGAGCTTGAGGATCTAGGGGATTTCACAGAAGAACTGGTCCACAGCATTACCTTGGCAGAGGGGCAGAGAAAATGTGTTGGCCGTGTGCAGGACAGCATTGAGAAAGCCACTGCCCCAGGCAGCTGCTGCCATCTGGGCACAAGCTCTGCTGCCCAGGAGGCTCCCGTAGTGCAGGGGCTTGCAGATGGCAATGTAGCGGTCGTAGGCCATGACAGTGAGAATTGAAAACTCTGAACCAAAGAAGAAGACAAAAAAGAGGACTTGTGCAGCACAGCCTTTGATAGGAGATGGCCCTGTTGTCCCAGAGGGAATTGGCCTTGGCTTTGGGGACAGTGGTGGAGATGCATCCCAGGTCGAGGAGGGCGAGGTTGAGGAGGAAGAAGTACATGGGGGTGTGGAAGTGGTGGTCACTGGCTATGGCAGTGAGGATGAGGCCGTTGCCCAGGAGGGCAACCAGGTAGATGCCCAGGAAGAGCGCGAAGTGCAGGAGCTGCAGCTCCCGTGTGTCTGCAAATGGCAGCAGGAGGAACTCGTTCACAGAGCTGACGTTGGGCATTTGCTGGTTCTGGACATGGGATTCTCCCAAGGAGAGAAAAGGCAGGAAGAAAATACAACACAATTATTTGATGATATCTGATTCAATTTCGACCTATTAAGCAGACATTAGGCCGGTCCCTTTCATGAGCCCTGACTGATGCTGCCTGAGGGTGTCCCTGGGAGCAGGGGACTCTGCTGCTGTGGGCAGTGTAGTTAATAGTCCTTACCTATATATATAAAAAAAAAAAAGTAAATAGGAACATGGGGTATTCTCAGATTAATTTAACCCTTCATGTGAAGAATTTTTACTCCCAAATCACCTAACGGCAGAGAAGGGCTGTGGCGATTTCTTTTTTCTATACTGTCATTCCTGCTGCTCTACATTGAAAACCTTGTGGATCCTCAGGGTCACAGATACTATTCCTCTAGTGCATAGTGTACTTCAGAGAGCACAGCCACTCTGTCCATCACATCTGGTCTGAGCTGCCCTGTGCTGGTGGGAGAGAAGAGCAGCGATTTTCCCAGGTAGGTGTCTGAGCCCTCCCTCACACAGCATTTCTGGCAGCAGCTCCCTCTCACCGCCTGCCCATGGCCCTGCTGGGAACTGGTTCTCTGACCCACATCTCTTCCCTGTTCAGGCTAACAGACCCCATCTCACAAGCTGTGTGCTCAGACTCGCTCAGATTCCCCTCCACTGCAAGAATCAGAAAGCAGAAAATCCAAAAAAGCCTTCCTCTTCAGACTGACCAAGCCTTAGTATTCCTCTTGAAATGCCCATTCATAAATGCCATTCTCTACAGTTTCTCCTAGTCCAAATTACAAGAAGAGTGAGACCTATCCTGACAGATGCTATCAGGCATTGGATGTGCCAGCTGTAGAAGACCCCTCTGGCAACCCCACCTGCATTGCCCTGCTGCCAGAGCCTCACGGTGTCAAAAGCCTGCAGATGTGTCCTGCCACACGCTGCCCTTTCCTGATGAGCCCACAAACCTCAGGCACTGAGAGCAAGTTGAAGGAACCTCTCAAGATGTAAAAGTCAGATGCAAGTTTCCTGGAGTGTCCCCCCGAGGGCCAGCACTGACACAGCCTCCCTTGAAGCTCGTTAGAGCAGAGCATTGCAGGCAGTGAGGACAAGGAGACAAAGGCAGAGTGAAGGTGACACTGAGGTGTACACAAAGTGGAAGCGTTTCACCAAGCACAAGGGCCCAGACAATAATGAATGATTTAAAATTTGAAAAGACTGAAAAGGAAGATAAATTTGTTATAATCACAATAATTATAATAATAAGAATATATACAGAGCAAGTGATGCACCATGCAATTGTTGAGAAGCCCCTCACCAATGCTCAACCTGTCCCTGAGCATTGGTCCCTCTGATACTGGCCAGATCCCTGCATCAGGATCTGTCATGCACATCCCTTGGCCTTAATTTCCTTTAGTGCAAAATCAGCTTTCAGAGGATTTTGGAGTATTTTCTTCCCTTTCTCAAATACTTCCTCTGCTCTGTCACCCCGCACGATGATGCCATTGATGTAGTGCAGGTGTTCAGGAGCTTCTTCCTCTTCCAGTGCAGTCTAGGTCAGACCATTGTCCATCAGGGCTGTGTTTCCAGCCCTGGGGCAGTTGATTCCAGGTTGCAAGCAAGCTGCGGCTTTCACTCTGCTGGAAAACGGATGGAGAAAAATGCATTAGCGATATCAATTGTGGCAAAACACTTGGGTGCCTTTGATTCCAGTTTGCATGGAAGCTCTACCGTGTCCGGCATGGCAGCACTCAGCATTGCATGACTTCATTCAGGCCACGATAGTCCTCTGTTAGAGGACTCGGTTGGTGCTATACTGACTCAGGTGCACGGTTGTGGTAGTGATTGGCACCAGCTGTCCTTCAACCCTCATCAACCCCACAACAGAAAAATCCTTTGAGAGACCAAGGCAAGGTGGGGTTGTTTTCTTATAGTTGTTTGTCTGAGTGCTTTTGACCAATAATCTTGTGTGAAACACTGTCTGCCCCTGTAAAGTTCACTATAAAAGTTAGGCTATTCGGGCAATAAAATGGAGCAGCATGATCTGACTCAACTGGTGTCTGTCGTGCTTTCGGCCGTGCTTCGCAACAATTCTTAATAGTTTCTGAGAGATGTCTCCCAAGATATGGAGGTAATGGCAATGCTGAGTACAAGTACCAGATTGGTTTCATGACCAGGAATTTTACTATATCATTAGCCAGTGTTACACAGTACATCAAAAGAATAAAGTTAAACCAGCCATCAGAAAAGATAAACAGCATGGCAGGGGAGACATACAGTAAATAATGTTCTATACAACACAATTCTGAAATCAAGCACAACAGACCTGATATTTAAGAAAAAAAAAAAGAATTAAAAAAATCAACGTTGTGATCAGCAAGTATTAAAATCAACTAATGCTTATAACAGCTTTCTTTTAACATGCTGTGGTCAGATCTGTCATTGGCTCAACCTTTGTGCTCCATGTTGGGCACCAAAAAGAGTGTGGTTTATCCCGGCAGACAGCTCAGCACCACACAGCCACTCACTCACACATCCTGCTATGCCCCCAGCGGATGCAGGAAACAATGAGGAGGGGAAAAAAATAAAAGAAATTAAAAAGAAATCATGGGTTGAGATAAAGACAGTTTAATAGGACATAAGGGGAAGACAAATAATATGAACAATGATGATGATCATCATCATGGTGATTGCCTGTCCCGCAGAAGTGGTACCCCCTACCCTGGACAGCCAGCCCATATTGATTTTTCAGCATGATATCGTGTGGTCTGGAACATCCCTTTGGCCACTTGGGGTCAGCTGTCTTGCTTCTGTCCCCCCAAGCTTTTCAGGCACCCCCAGCCCTCCACTGCTGGGCAACAACTAAGCCATCAGGGTGTAATCAGTATTCTTCTCATGCTAAATCCAAAACACAGCATCATACCAGCTACTAGGAGGAAAATTAACTCGATCCTAGCAAACTCCAAGACACCCATATGCTAAGGGAATGATATCTCTGTATGTATATCAAAAGAGGAAAGGTAGTGGTGATTAATTGGAAAGTACTGGAGCTGAGCATGATACAGATGATATAGAATATGGAGTGGATATTGTCAATGTGTTGGCTGGGATAGACTTAATTTTCTTCCTATTAGATGGTGCAGCGCAGTGTTTTGTATATCAGATGTAGTTCCATACAAAATAACAGCATGCATGAGAAGGAAGAACAGAAAAAGTGGAATCTGGCAGCCTTCCATCCCCTACCCTTCAGTGATTCTGTGCTGCAATTCCATTCAACTGGTTACTCCTGTGTTATACAAACTGTCCTACAAACTCCTGCTACTGTTACCTTGTGAGAGACAGCACAATCAAGATGAGCAGACATGAGCAGCTGACAGAATGGAGCATCCATCCAGGGGAACCTTGAGAAACTTCAGGATATTGCCTACAGAAACCACTTGACATTTACAAGGAGAAGAGCCCAGTCCTGCACTGGAGGCAGAGTAACCCCACACATCAGGGCAGACTGGGACCGTGCTGAGTGGGCAGTGCCCAGGGGGAGGAGGGCCTGGGCACCACGAGGGATGCCATAGAGCAGTGGTGCCTGCTCAACAGGAACCAGGCCAACTTCCTACAGAGCTGCCTTATGAGGAGCATGGCCACCAAGAAGATCTGAGTTATCAGACTCAGCTCAGATCCAGTGTAGCACCACATGGACAAGTGCCTACAACAAGCCAGTAATGACTTGCATGTCTGGGAGTCCCTACGATATCCTGGTTTGAAGAAGAGCAAGTGCTATGGCAAGACTGAAACTCCCAACAGCACCCAGGTCTTTGTGTCCGTGGCTATGGCTGTTGTCTCTGCCACTAAGGCCTAGGAGGAGAGAGCTTATTGTTAAAGCACCAGGGCCTCATTGTCTCCTTGTTCCCACCCATGAAGCAGGCAGGGTTTGTACCACTCTCCCGCACTTGGCCATGCACAACCCATCTCTTACTACCCCAGGAAGAGCACTGAGCAAGGTGGGAAGGGAAAGGATCTCCCTTCCCAGGGGCTGGAGGTCAAGGCCTGGTCTCTGTGCTTGGTGAAACACATCCAGTTTGTCTACACATCAGTGTCACCTTCACATTGCCTTTGTCTCCTTATCCTCACTGCCTCCAATATTCTGCTCTAATGAGCTACAAGAGACACTATGTCAGTACTGGCCCTCAGGGGGACACTGTAGGAAACCTTCACCTGACATGCACTTCTTGAGGGATGTCTTCAATTGTCTCTGAGTGCCTGAGGTTTGTGGGCTCATCAGGAAAGCCCCCAGAGGGGTGATTCCAATGCCTTGGGCTGGGCCTGTGCTGCTGAACTGGGCCGGGCTCCTGGGACAGAGAAAACACATTTCAAAAACTCCTATGATGCAGAGAGACAGCTCTGCCCAGGAGCAGCTCCCCTGCACAGTGCATCAGAGCTGGGGGCTCTGACCGCAGGTGGCACGGGGAGAGGAGAGAAGGAAAGAGGGCTTGGAGGCAGTTGGGAGTGGGTGGATGCTGAGAGCTGCATGCAGGAGAAATCTGCACAGCCCTTGACAAGGTAAGTGTCTGGCTGCTGGTCCATGCAGCTGCACATCCTGGAAGGGTCTGCTGCTTGGTCTTGTTTCTGGGAGGGCAGTGGGCAATGCAGTAGGCTTTGAGAGTCCTGCTGGGTTGCAGTGCGAGGTGAGAAAGTGTGGAAGAAGCACCTTGGAGTGCCCTAAGCCAGCTGCCCCCAGTCATCCAATAGCAGAGTGGCCAAGCTTCCTCCAGACACTGCAGGTATTGAAGCTGGGATGCTGGGACACCCCAGCTTGCGGAAATCCAGTTCTGTTCATGGGGCATCCTCCTGGGTAGGAGGCTGCTCTCCAGCAGCATGCAGCTTTCTCATGGCATCCTTGTGTTATCCAGGTGCCCCTAGGAGAAGACAGGTCCACACTAAGGCTAGGTCTGTGCTGCTGGATGTCTGTCTGTGGGAAGCTGGAGTGAGGCCTCTGAAGCCCTGGATAGGAGAGAAGATCTGAGATCCTGCTCAGTTCCCGTGAGAAAAGGTGAGGATTATGTCCATCTGCACTGGGATTGGGGCTTCTCTGCTCTCAGCTGTCTCCAGTTTCTTCTCAGGGAAACATGTAAGAGGGATGGTCCTGCAGCTCACAGAGGGGTGACACAGGGCAGCTGAGAACAGGAGTATTCAGCAGTGGCATCTGCAGATCTGCTCTGCATGCATATGAGTTGTTTGCAACAGCACTGCAAATCTCATTGACCCAAGAAGTGGACTGAACTTGAGTTTCCCCCTTGCTCCCGCTTCCCTCCTATGTACAGCAGGAAGGACTTCTCTGCAGCCCACAGCAGCCCCTTCTCCCAGTGCCACTCTCAGCCAGCACCAGCCACAGCTCAAGTAAGAGAGCTGCGGAAAGGTACTCCTGCAAAGAGAGAGGCTTGGGCTGGGGGTGCTCTAAGACTTGTAATAGGTTTTAGTTGGAGAAGTCTCCTCTAACTTTGCTCTGCCTTCTCCTCTTTAATAGACAGCCATTTCCTAGGTCAGAGAATGATGAACAACAGCTCTATGAGCAAGTTCCTCTTGCTGGCATTGGCAGACAAGCGGGAGCTGCAGCTCCTGCATTTTGCACTCTTCCTGGGCATCTACCTGGCTGCCCTCCTGGGCAACGGCCTCATCCTCATCGCCATAGTCTGCAACCACCGCCTCCACACCCCCATGTACTTCTTCCTCCTCAGCCTCGCCCTCCTCGACCTGGGTTGCATCTCCACCACAGTCCCCAAAGCCATGTGTCCTGGTTTCAGTTAGAATTAATTTTCTTCCTAGTAGCTGGTGGAATGCTGTGTTTTGGCTTAGGATGAGAAGAGTGCTGATAACACCCCGATGCTTTAATTGTTGCAGAGCAGTGCTTATACTAAGCCAAGGACATCTCAGCCTTTTGCTCTGTCCTGCCAACGGGCAGGCTGGGGGTGCAGTAAGAGCTGGGAGGGGACAGACCCAGGACAGGTGACCCAAACTAGCCAAAGGGGTATTCCATACCATCTGACGTCATGTGTGGTGTAAATGCCTGAAGTAACTAGGAAAATAAAACTAACATTCACACTTTTAAGGAAAAGGTACAGCATTGAAGAGGCTTTCAGGGTAGGGCATAACTGCATTATCTGAGCATTCCCTAGGCTCCCAACCTTAGATGCTATCGCGCTGGGGAAACTTGGTGTGCTAGCTCTAAGGAACACCACGGAGCGTGGAGTGGAGTGGAGACACCACGGCTAGGCTCTGTAATCAGGTGGGGCCTCAATTGTTCTTGTGCACAAAGCTGCACTTTTTGCCACCCTGAGCCAAAGACCTGTCATGTTTTGACAAATGCTGTACCCTAGTGTACTTTTTGCTCATTATAATATCATTATAATACCAAAACACACCTCCATCCCAAAAGCTACCCGCCTCCAAGGTGCGACCACCCCTCACTGAGCATGCGCCCTGAATTTCTCAGAGCCTATTACTTTAAACGGAGACGGGAAAACTTTACACCAATCATAACTAAGATATGCTTGACTAGAGCCACTCAAGCTCCACCTAAAAGATAGAAAATAATATAAATTGGCCCAAGAGACAGGGGATGTTAGGGAAGATACCACCGTCAGGGGAGATACCATCCCGAGGACATACAACATCCTTAGGACCTCCTGACTCCTGGGATCAGTCGACGGGCTGAGCCTCTCTTCCCCCCCATTGGGACGCCTTTGGGTGAGATCTGAATATTTGCTTATAAATCTCTATAGAGTCTTTGATCCTTTTAACGCGTTTATTTCTAGGCTGCACACCTGTAACACCTGTAACACCTGTAACACCTATAACACCTATAACACCTGTAACACTTATAACATCTATAACATCTATACCATCTATAACATCTATAACATCTGTAACACCTACAACACCTGTATAACATCTGTAACACCTGTAACACCTGTGTATTTCATGCATACTATCTTGCTTTTGCAGATAGTCACTATCATCGGCAATCCAAAAGAACCTGATTATCTGTTTAACTGCCAGCCGGGTTAAACCACGACACCATGGCCAATTCCCTCTGTGACACCAGGACCATCTCCTATCAAAGGCTGTGCTGCACAAGTCCTCTTTTTTGTCTTCTTCTTTGGTTCAGAGTTTTCAATTCTCACTGTCATGGCCTACGACCGCTACATTGCCATCTGCAAGCCCCTGCACTATGGGAGCCTCCTGGGCAGCAGAGCTTGTGCCCAGATGGCAGCAACTGCCTGGGGCAGTGGCTTTCTCATTCCTGTCCTGCACACAGCCAACACATTTTCTCTGCCCCTCTGCCAAGTCAATGCTGTGGACCAAGTCTGTGAAGTCCCTCACATCCTCAAGCTCTCCTGCTCAGATGCCTACCTCAGGGAATTTGAGCTACTTGTTTTCAGTTTTTCTTTAGTATTTGGCTGTTTTGTTTTCATTGTATTATCCTACGTGCAGATCTTCAGGGCTGTGCTGAGGATGCCCTCTGAGCAGGGCAGGCACAAAGCCTTTTCCATGTGTTTCCCTCACCTGGATGTGGTCTCCCTGTTTGTCAGCACTGTCATGGTTGCCTACTTGAAGCCCCCCTCCATCTCTTCCCCATCCCTGGACCTGGTTGTGGCAGTTCTGTACTCAGTGGTGCCTCCAGCAGTGAACCCCCTCATCTACAGGATGAGGAACCAGGAGCTCAAGGATGCCTTGAAGAAACTGATGACCTGATATTTAAAATAAGACAAAACAAAACAAAAACATTTTTTTCTGCATATGACTCACAACGCATTGCAGGAACAAGGTTTTCTTTTGGTCATTTTTCATACTCTGGAGAGCACCATCACAAGCTCAGAGCTGTGCAGTGTATGGGCAGGAGGTTCAGCAATGGCTGGCCAGGCCATTGCTCATTGCTCCTTAGGGGATAGGATTTCCCAGAAGAGCAGGGCCTGCTGTATGTGCATGGGAGACGTGGAAAGAGAAACCCAATGCTGGTAACAGCAGGCACATCATATGTGTGTGGAGAGATGAACATGAAGGAGCACAAAGGCCATCAGCTATTCCTAGAAGTCTCATGAAGGCCAGCTGGGCAGATAGTGTCACAAGACCAAGTAACGTCCCCTGGGAAGCCACCTGAAGGCAGCTCTGGGATGTGCTTCCTTGAACCGAGGTCTCTGTGCCTACTCCTCATGTCCTGGGGTATCTCAGAGGAGGGCAGAGCAGGGTGAGGCACCGCAGGGCTGAGGTGCCTCCCAGCCTCTGGCAGTGGCTGCACGAGCTCTCTCTAAAGGCCTGTGTGTAAGAGGTCTTCTCAGATGTGGACACCTCACAGAGCCCTGCCATTGCCCTGTGTGACTCCAGGAACAACCCCCAGTGTCCCTGTGAGATTCCTGGAACCCCTCTTGCATAGGTTCATTGCAGATGCCCCTCTCTGTTATGTCACACTACCCTGCCTTTCTGGACCAGGCTGTCAGGCATTTGGATCAGCAAGATTTCTGGGGACTTGAAAAATGTGGGCATCAAACGCATCTTCAGGAAAGGCAAGAAAAAGGATTGGCAGAACTGCAATTGTCACCTCTAACCCTGGGAATGTGATAGGGAAAGTCCTGCCACAGCCATCTTCAGACACTTGGAGAAAACAAAGGAACTGCTGAAACAGAAGGGGAGGGGAAAGAAGGGAACGTGGTGAACCTGCACTTTAGCAAGGCCTTTGCCATGGTTTCCTGGGGTTTCCTTTAGCCACACTGGTGATATTTGGACTGAAGAGGGGGATGATGTTTTGTGGGGGAAGGTGTCTGGACATTAGTGGTACAAAGTCCTCCTGCCAGCCAGATACCAGCAACATCCCTCACTAATGGGCACTTGGGCAACACTGTTGACCTTCTTTGTTATCCCTTCATGATGGCCTAGAGCACATTTCTCAGTCTCAATGTTTTACACATGCATTATTTTTTAATTCAGTGACTCCAATTATCTGTCCTAACAAGGCCCTGGGGAGGCTTTGTTAGTAACAGCCCTCAGTGGGGCCCATTAACACTCCAAGTCACTTCAGCTTTTGTGCCTCCTGACTTGACTTGCTCAAGCGGTTACATCACTCTCCTCTCAGTACCTGAGCTTCATAGACTCAGCACCAAAATACACCATGGTCCTCATTAAAATGAAGAAGCTCCTAACATCTCTACCACAGTTTTCTTAAAGACTTCAAGATTTGTTCAGCTAATGGCAGAGCTTGCATGATGCAGTTAAGGAAGAAGATTCCAAAAAGCACCTAATCAAAAACTTCTTGTTTCAAAGTCTGAATTTTGCTCCTTTTCAGTTTTGAGCATCATTCTCCTATTGCTGTTATTCCAGGGTGACTTCTTTGGAGACCTCCATCAGGAGGAAAAGCAGAGTCTGGAGGTCTGACACCTCCACTGCCAGCAGTGGTCTTTGTCAATGTAACTGCAGCCCAGCCCAGCACATGAAACCCTTTCTAAGAAAAGTCAGTTGTACTTTGGGAACAAAATAAATAATAAAATAAAATAAAATAAAATAAAATAAAATAAAATAAAATAAAATAAAATAAAATAATAAAATTGAAATAACCGTTGGAATCTGAGAAACTCAGCTTAAATCTTAGTAGACACCTGGACATCCATGGTGTCTCTTGGGTCTTCTGTGGAAAACTCAGGAAGAAAAGTAAAGAAAATATTTCTTCAAGTGGCTGTAGCTGTACCCATGAGCTTGGCCTCTTTTGGGAAATCTCCTTCGAGCCACAGAAACCTAAATTGAGTAATGTGAAAAGACCTGCCCAGTCAATAGAGTAGGGCAAAGTCATGCTTCCTGTGCTATAGATGCAGAAGGCAAAAAGAATTGCATTGTGCCTAACACTGCTCAAGGACGTGTAAACCAGGTCATGCATCTTTACCTTAGTACTGACAAATCCATCACTAAACCATGCTACCAAGTTCTACAGCTACACCTTGGCTCTCCAGTCAATGAACCAGCTCATGGATGGCAATCAGGGAGTCCTGGTTAGTGTGATGCTGCCTCAGGTGCGCTACCATGGTAGCCATTGGCACCTGCTGTTCTTCAACCCTCAGCAAATCCACAACAGAAGGATTCTGTGGAAGGCCAAGCAAGGTAGATGTGATAAATTAGTAGGGGTTTGTTCATTGTCCTTGAGAATTTAAATAATCTACTGAGGAGATAAGGTTTCACAACTCACGGCATTGTAACATGGGGACAAATGGGGAAGGGGGGTTGGGTGAACATCCTTGTTAAAACAAAGATTTTGTAAGATACCACCCACCCACTGCAAGACATCCTGTTTTGCCCCCACCTGAACACAAGCACAACGCATGATCACTGGAGGAAGAATAACGACCCCCAACAACAGACTGCGCGGTCTCTGGACAGGTCTCGACAAGTCGACAAGTCGACAGGTCTCGACAAGTCGACAGGTCTCGACAGGTCTCGACAAGTCTCGACAAGCCGGAACTTCAATGCTATAAAACAGAAACACTGGAAAGGGGAAGTTGCGTGCCGTGGTGGAGCGGAGACTCCCCAGCCGCCCAACGCTGCTTTGCTTGTGTCTGCTTACTTGATTAATAAAATAATTTCAATAGACCAGTAAATTGTGTGGTCTAATTTATAACAGTAGACAACTGTTTAAGATCCTCCATCTCAAAGGCAGTTATGCCAAAGCCCCACCAGTAGTGCCCTCTTGGATCTTTGAAGTACCCTCTCCTGAAACAGTCTATGCTGAGAATGCACAGGCCAGTCCCAATGGGGTGCTTTTGCCATTCCTTCCCAGTTAGACTCCCTTCAGCCTCCAGTACAGTTAACTGCTGGGATCCTCCTGTCACTCCAGAAATACAGGTGGGTTCTACCTCTTTAAGTCTTGATGGCATTAGGGTACACTGTGCACCAGTATCCAGTAAAGCTTGACACATTTGTGGGACTGATGTGCCAAGCCATTAAATAAACACAGTGGCCTGTGTTTATTTAATGTAAATAAACACAAGGCCTGACCCATGACACTCCAAAGACGGTCTCCTCAATTGCTCTGTAGTCTCATGGTCCTTTGCCTGATGACTCTTCAGCAGCTGTCCTGGCATTGCAGAGCCCTCCTTAGCTCACGGACTCCTCAGATTCCTCTTTTCCTTTACCAGACTCTTCTTTGGATGGTCACTCATGGTTCTAATCACTGCCAACTCAGCGTTGCGTATTCTTCATGGAGATCCCCCAACATCTCCTGGAAGCTCCGGATTCCTCTCCAGGCAGGCATCAGCCATCAGCCTGGTACATGGAAACAAATTTTACAGCTCAAGGAGTGTTTTAAAGGAGGTGTGTTTATTGCAGTGCTGGGTGCAAGGGGTATTGCTCCTCTTAACTTGCACACCAAGGATTACTACCTGGGTGCTTATAATGATGGGATAGATACATATTCATTTCACTTCCCCTGTAAGTCTCTTGCATATTCATTAAGTATCCAAAGAATCATTAACTGAGGTTCCTGCCCCTATTCACGTGTGCTTTAGAGTCCTCGGGTGGTTGTCCATTGTACTCTGGTGGTCTTTTGATGAGGGACAGAAGTCTTCCCCACTGCTAAACTTTTGACACTTCCTCTCATTTGCAGACTTCAGCAGTGCAAGCCAGTTCTTGCTGGTTCTATTGTCTATGCGTACAAAGTCTTTTCTTCCCTTATCTTTTAGCGATGTCCCATACTCATACTCCCTGTCCTTGTGGTTGACTTACAATATGCATCTGTGTTAACTAAAACTTGCAAAATCAGCATTAGGTGACTTCTCTAGATATGCTACAGTTCTGCAGTCAAAACTTTAGTATCTGTTTCTTACTTCACCACCAGCAGGGCTCAGCAGGATGTCGTGGTTCCGCTCGAGTGGGCAGCCGAGCTCCACCACAGCCGCTCTCTCACTCCCCCTCCTCAAAGAGGAATGGGGAGAAAATATGTGAAAGGGCTCAAGGATTGAGACAAGGATGAGAAAATCACTCAGTAATTATTGTAACGGGCAAAACAGACTCGGCATAAGGAGATAGTAAGATTTATTGCCTATTACTAACAAGCGAGAGAAGTGAGAAACAAAGGAAAGAAACCAAAAGCACCTTCCCCCCATCCACCCTCTTCCACCTCCTCCCCCCGAGCGGCGCAGGGGAACAGGGGAATGGGGGTTATGGTCAGTCTACAGCACTTCTTCTCTGCCGCTCCTTCTCAGTCACTCTCGTCCCCTGTGCTGTGGGGTCCCACCCACGGGATGCAGTCCTTGATGAACTGATCCAGCGTGGGCTTCCCACAGGCAGCAGCTCTTCCAGAACTGCTCCAGATATGGGTCCGTACCATGGGGTCCATCGCTCAGGAGAAAACTGCTCCAACCTTGCTCTCCCATGGGCAGCAGCTCCTGCCAGGTCACCTGCTCCTGCGTGGTCTTCTCTCCACGGGCTACAGGTCCGGCCCAGAATCTTCTCCGGCAGGGGTCTTCCACAGGCAGCAGCCTCTGTCGGTGCAGGGCCACCTGCTCCACCGTGGTCTCCTCCACGGGCTGCAGCATGGAACCCTGCTCCACCGTGGTACTCCATGGGCTGCAGGGGGACATCCTGCTTCACCATGGTCCTCACCACAGGCCGCAGGGGACTTCTGCTCCGGCGCCTGGAGCACCTCTCTCCCTCCTTCTACACTGACCTTGGCACCTGCAAGGCTGTTTTCTCACTCCCTTCACTCTCCCGGCTGCTGTGTGGCGCAGCGTTTTTTTCCCTGTCTTAAATATGCTCTCACAGAGGCGTAAAACAACATCGCTTATTGGCTCAGATCTTGAAAACAATGGGGCCCTTCCCAAACATGGGGCAGCTTCTAGATCTTTCTCACAGAAACCACCCCTATGGCTCCCTGCTACCAAAACCTTGCCACGTAAACCCACTACACAGGAGAGGGTGGCAGTGGCAAGAGAGCAGCTCTGCATGCCCCAAGCGCTGGTGCTCCCTGGCCGTGCTGCTGGGGTGGGACCCTTTTCCTCTGCACCTCTGCACACAGGCATTGCCCCTGCAGAGCCAGACCAGGTCTCAGAGGAAGGACGTCAGACAAAGCATGCACTGCAGGCTCCTTACTTAAGTTTAAATTCACAGAGAGATGGGCTTCTCATTTACAGTCTCTGAGCTATACTCGACGCGTACAGACTTAAATAAGAATGAATAATACCATTTATTGGGTAACATTAGTAAAACTAAAAGAAAAACACAAGCAAACCTGTACTAAAAATGCAAGAACAGACATTCATGATACGAAAGAAAAAGAAAGAAAGAAAGAAAGAAAGAAAGAAAGAAAGAAAGAAAGAAAGAAAGAAAGAAAGAAAGAAAGAAAGAAAGAAAGAAAGAAAGAAAGAAAGAGAAAGAAAGGAAGGAAGGAAGGAAGGAAGGAAGGAAGGAAGGAAGGAAGGAAGGAAGGAAGGAAGGAAGGAAGGAAGGAAGGAAGGAAGGAAGGAAGGAAGGAAGGAAGGAAGGAAGGAAGGAAGGAAGGAAGGAAGGAAGGAAGGAAGGAAGGAAGGAAGGAAGGAAGGAAGAGAGAGAACATTGTTCCTGTAATAAGTTACATTATGAGTTATCTACAGAAGCAGATTGTAAATGTATTGCATCTTGACCATATCTACGCATAACTTTCCAGAGTACATGCTTGATCTCCATGCTCCTTATGCTGTAGATGAGGGGGTTCATTGCTGGAGGCACTACCACATATAAAACTGCAACCACCAGGTCCAAGGATGGGGAAGAAATGGAGGGGGGCTTCAGGTAGGCAAACATGGCCATGCTGATAAACAGGGAGACCACAGCCAGGTGAGGGAGGCACGTGGAAAAAGCTTTGTGCCGGCCCTGCTCAGAGGGCATCCTCAGCACAGCCCTGAAGATCTGCACATAGGACACCACAATGAAAATAAAGCAGCCAAGACCCAAACAGGCACTAACCAGAAGAACCCCAGCTTCCGTGAGGTAGGCATCTGAGCAGGAGAGCTTGAGGATCTGGGGGATTTCACAGAAGAACTGCTCCACAGCATTGCCGTGGCAGAGGGGAAGGGAAAATGTACTGGCTGTGTGCAGGACAGCATTGAGAAAGCCACTGCCCCAGGCAGCTGCTGCCATCTGGGCACAAGCTCTGCTGCCCAGGAGGCTCCCATAGTGCAGGGGCTTGCAGATGGCAACATAGCGGTCGTAGGCCATGACGGTGAGAAGAAAATACTCTGCTCCAATGAAGAATACAAAAACGAGGACTTGTGCAACACACCCTTGATAGGAGATGGACCTGGTGTCCCAGAGGGCATTGGCCATGGCTTTGGGGACTGTGGTGGAGATGCAGCCCAGGTCGAGGAGGGCGAGGTTGAGGAGGAAGAAGTGCATGGGGGTGTGCAGGCGGTGGTCGCAGGCTATGGCGGTGAGGATGAGTCCGTTGCCCAGGAGGGCAGCCATGTAGATGTCCAAGAAGAGCGCAAAGTGCAGGAGCTGCAGCTCCCGCGTGTCTGCCAATGCCAGCAGGAGGAACTCCCTCAGAGAACTTACGTTTGTCATTCAATGACATTGGACACAGTTGCCTGTTGAAGAGGAGAAGGCAGAGCAACGTTAGTACAGACTTCTCTCAGGAAAACCCATTGCAAGTCTTAGAACACTCCCAGCCTGAGCCTCTGTCTTTACAGGAGATCCTTTCTGCATCTCTCTTGCTTGAGCTGCTGCTTGTGCTGGCTGGGAGTGACATTGGGAGCAGGGGCTGCTGTGGGCTGTAGATGAGTCCTTCCTGCTGTGCAGCAGGAGGGAAGCAGGAGAAAGGGGAACTCAAGTTCAGTGCACTGGTCAGACCACAAGCTTTGAAATGTTGCTTCAAAGAAAGCATCCAACCACACTGTAGAGCAGGGGGCATTTATTTGCTTTATTTTCTGGTAGCTACACTTGTAATATTTAGGAGGAACAACCAACCCGGTGGTTTCCCTGAGAAGAAACTACAGACAGCTGAGAGAGAGAAGCCCCAGTCCCAGTGCAACTGAACAGAATCTTCACCTCATCTGCAGGTGCATGAGCAGGATCTCAGCTCTTCCCTCGTATCCAGGGCTTCAGAGGCCTCACTCCAGATGCTCACAGACAGCCATCCAGCAGTACAAACACGGCCTTAGCACAGAGGTTTATTCTCCTTGGGGCACCTGGAGAACACAAGGATGCCAAGACGGACCTGTAACCTGCTGGAGAGCAGCCTGCAGCCCAGGAGAACACCCCACGGACAAACCTGAATAGCCACAAGCTGGGCTGTCCCAGCATCCCGGCTGCAACCCTGCAGTGTCTGGAGGAGGCTTAGCACTTGTCTCTTGGCTGTCTAGGGGTAGTGTCCTGGTTTCAGTTAGCACAGAATTAATTTTCTTCCTAGTAGCTGGTGGAATGCTGTGTTTTGGCTTAGGATGAGAAGAATGCTGATAACACCCCGATGCTTTAATTGTTGCAGAGCAGTGCTTATACTAAGCCAAGGACATCTCAGCCTTTTGCTCTGTCCTGCCAACGGGCAGGCTGGGGGTGCAGTAAGAGCTGGGAGGGGACAGACCCAGGACAGGTGACCCAAACTAGCCAAAGGGGTATTCCATACCATCTGACGTCATGCTAAACAATATATAGGGGTGGCTAGCTGGGGGGAGGGGGCCGGACTGCTCGGGGTTAGGCTGGGCATCGGTCAGCGGGTGGTGAGCAATTGCATTGTGCATCACTTGTTTGTACATACTATTACTTTCGTATTATCACCATTGTATCATTATTATTATTATTGTTATTATTATTTTGTTATTATTATTTTCCTGTCTTATTAAACTGTCTTTATCTCAACTCACGGGCTTCACTCTCCATTTCTCTCCCCCGTCCCAGAGAGGGAGGGGGGAGGGTGAGCGAACGGCTGCGTGGTGTTTAGCTGCCGGCCGGGTTAAACCACGACAGGTAGATAGGTTATGACACTCCAAGGGGCTTCTGCCACACTTCCTCACCTCACACTGCAACCCAGCAGGACTCTCAAAGCCTACTGCATTGATCACTGCCCTCCCAGAAACAAGACCAAGCAGGAGACCCTTCCAGGACCTGCAGCTTCATGGCCCTGCAGCCAGACACTTACCTTGTCAAGGGCTGTTCAGATTTCTCCTGCAGGCAGCTCTCAGCATCCTCCCACTCCCAACTGCCTCCAAGCCCTCTCTCCTTTTCTCCTCTCTCTGTGCCACCTGCGGTCAGAGCCCCCAGCTCTGATGCACTGTGCAGGGGAGCTGCTCCTGGGCAGAGCTGTCTCTCTGCATCATAGGAGTTTTTAAAATGTGTTTTCTCTGTCCCAGGAGCCCGGCCCAGCTCAGCAGCACAGGCCCAGCCCAAGGTATTGCAATCACCCTTAAGGGGGGGCTTTCCTGATGAGCCCACAAACCTCAGGCACTCAGAGACAATTGAAGACATCTCTCCAGAAGTCCAAGTCAGAGGCAAGTTTCCTGGAGTTTCCCCCTGAGGGCCAGCACTGACACAGCCTCCCTGGAGCTCGTTAGAGTAGAACCCTGGAGGCAGTGAGGACAAGGAGACAAAGGCAATATGAAGGTGACACTGAGGTGTACACAAAGTGGATGCGTGTCACCAATCACCAGGGCCAGGCCTTGACCTGGTCCTTTCCCTTCCCACCTTGCTCCGGGCTCTTCCTGGGGCAGTAGGAGATGGGGATGTGCAGGAGAATGGTACGACCCCTGCCTGGTTCATCAGGGGGGATGAGGAGGCACTGGTACTTTAGCAATGAGCTGTCTCCTTATAGGCCTCAGTGACAGAGACAACAACTGCAGGCATGGACACAACAATCTCTGTTGGGACTTTCAGCCTTGCCTATGTCCTTGCTCCTCTGATGACCAGAGTATCTTAGTCTCAGTCGGCTGAATATGAGCCAGCAGTGTGCTCAGGTGGCCAAGAAGGCCAACGGCATCCTGGCTTGCATAACAAACAGTGTGACCAGCAGGGCTAGGGAGGTGATCGTCCCCCTGTACTCGGCTCTGGTGAGGCCGCACCTCGAGTACTGTGTTCAGTTTTGGGCCCCTCGCTACAAGAAGGACATCGAGGTGCTTGAGCGAGTCCAGAGAAGGGCGACGAAGCTGGTGAGGGGCCTGGAGAACAAGTCCTACGAGGAGCGGCTGAGGGAGCTGGGCTTGTTCAGCCTGGAGAAGAGGAGGCTCAGGGGCGACCTTATCGCTCTTTACAGATACCTTAAAGGAGGCTGTAGTGAGGTGGGGGTTGGCCTGTTCTCCCATGTGCCTGGTGACAGGACGAGGGGGAATGGGCTAAAGTTGCACCAGGGGAGTTTTAGGTTAGATGTTAGGAAGAACTTCTTTACTGAAAGGGTTGTTAGACACTGGAACAGGCTGCCCAGGGAAGTGGTGGAGTCACCATCCCTGGAAGTCTTTAAAAGACATTTAGATGTAGAGCTCAGGGATATGGTTTAGTGGGGACTGTTAGTGTTAGGTCAGAGGTTGGACTCGATGATCTTGAGGTCTCTTCCAACCTAGAAATTCTGTTATTCTGTGATTCTGTGACTATTGCATGGGACATGCAAGTCTCTGATATCTGGCCAGGAGATTAAGGAGACGGGGAGAACTGAAGAACAACTAAAAGACTAAGCTTGCAGGGGACGCTGCACAAGTCTCTGACATACAGCCAAGTTGGACAAAGGAGAAGGAGAAGAGTGAGGAAGACTATGAGCCTTCAGCATGAGAGACCCCCTGACACCCCCAGAGTGAACACCAGAGACTGATACACATGCTCCAGTAGGAGGGTTTGGATTCCGGAAACTAATTATAATAACCCTGTTGGTTGTTGGTTTTTTTTTTTTTTTTGAAGTAGTAATGAATATGTATCAGCCTAGGAGCATAAAAATCATCCGCTTGATGTAACTGGTTTGCGTCTAGGTGGAGCAGAGACTCCCAGCGCACCCAGTGCTGCTTGCTTACCTGTATTCATTTAATAAATTGTAAACTTTGATTATAGTCCTATTTTGAAGACTGAGCCATTTATTACACTGGTACAAACGTGGCCCCGCACCAACAGGTGCTGCCTTTGCTGCCTCGCCCTGTCCTCTCCCTCGACTGCTTGTCTTTTCCAGGCCACACATTCCACACCCAAACGCATCCCTTTGCTGTGGCCACCCTCTCCCCTGCCCAGCGGGATGGCAGAGCCAGGGCAGGCCATGGTAGAGTTAGGCTGTGTAGCACCCATGCAGAGCACTTGTGGCAAAGTGGGAGCTGAGATTGGGTGGTGCAGAGGAGGCCCCATGCAGGAAATATGAGGTTAAACACCAGCTTTGCGGGGGGGGGGGGCGGGCTGGTGTCCATCGTGGTTTGGCTTCTGGCCACAAAGGGCCAAGGGATGGGTTGACACAACTTCTCTGGGCAACCTGTTCCATTGACCACCACCCCCAAAGGAAAGAATGTCTTCCTTATACCTAATTTTAAAGCACCCTCTTTTAGGCCCCCTTTAGGTACTGGAAGGCTGCTATAGGGTCTCTCCAGGCTGAAGAGAACCAGCTTTCTCAGACAGTCTTCATTGAAAAGTTGCCCCAGACTCTGTTGCAGGAAGCACGGCCGAAAGCACGACAGACACACAGTAGAGTCAGATCATGCTCCATTTTATTGCCCGAATAGCCTAACTTTTATAGAGAACTTAACAGGGGTGGACAGTGTTTCACACAAGATTATTGGTCAAAAGCACTCAGACAAACAACTGCAAGAAAACAACCCCACCTGCAAGAAAACAACCCCCTTGTGATTAGCAGTCACATAGACCTTGTCCTTGAAGCCAGCTACTGGTAACAATATTTTTCTGAGTTCCTCAATTGGGCGATGTGGGAACACTGTCATGGGAACTTCTCATAGTTGCCCTGGTAGCTTGGTTTGCTCAGCTACAGCAAGCCATGGGATTTTTGCTGTTTCAAGAAATCCCTCAACAATTCCCCCTTCTTCTTTTGAGCAAACCAAGCCCGACACAGCAGTTTTACAAGTGACTCTTTAGCTATACTTACAACACACAACGATGATTACCACCACCATAAACCAAATCCTTAATCCCCTTGTGACTAAACCCAGCAACCATCTACACCTTGTTTCAAACAAGTCAGTGAGCCATTGATTGAAAGGATTGATACCATACTGAATCTTTCTCATATGCTCTTTCAGGAAAGTAATGGATTTGTGAATTGACTCATTATGATCAGAAAGGTTTAAACAGTACATTCCCTTAAAGTCCTCACACCCATTCCTTTGAGCCAAAAGCAAGATGTCAATAGCAGCTTGATCCTGTAAAAGCAGATGTCGCAGACTATTTTGATCTGGTAACATCTCCTCAAGTATCTCTGTCGTGGCATAGGCTTGCCTCTTGGCCCAGCATACCAATTTTTCTAAGTTGTTACGTGCGGCTGCAGATGCCACTCCAGGCACTGAAATTGCTAATGCCGCTCTAGCTGCAACCCCACACAATTCAACATTATCATTGCAATCCGATGCAAGCAATGCCCATTTATGTCTGGTGATCTCACGCAACTGTAACAAGCTAGGAGCAAATACAATGAGTTTATCTAAGTAACATGGACATCTGATAGCATTTGCAGGGATACCTTGCCAGGCCCCATCCCCACAAATCAGAAGCACATCAGGAGGTAAGGCCAAAGCTGCACAATTGTTCCAAACACTGTAGTTGTTACCCCTTGTCTCCATGCTACAAACCCCTAAACCCTGCTTAGCAGCGTCATTGTAATCACAGGTGTTATTTGTGTTTTTGTACCGGTATGGCCCTTTCCCGGTTCCTGTAGCAGGATTCACCTGATAGCCACGGCTACGTTCACATTTGTAGCCACCTTTCAGGTTGATACAGATTTGACTACAGATACCAGGGTTTTGACATTCATCAATTCCACAGTTTCTCTTGTCTACAAAGTCAAACCCAGCTGGACAGTCACAGTCATGTATGTTGCATTCCTTCAGGGGCTCATCACCCCAGTCCTTGCAGTCTCTCTGCTGGTTACACACTTTATTGATATCTATGCATTCTCCACTTCTGCACTTGAATTTGCCAGGTCCTGAGCACTGAATAACATCGTTACAGTTTGCTTCATCAGTGCCATCCAGACAGTCTCTCACACCACTGCACTGCCTTCTTCCGTGGACACAGTTCCCATCTTCACATCTGAACTGGTCTGGCCTGCAGGTCTGAGAAGGGCAGTTAATTTCATCACTTCCATCCTTGCAATCAGGATCTCTGTTACAGTCTTTTTCACCATCACATTTCCAGGACACCAGGATACACTGGGTTGACTGAGGACCACAGCTGATTTCATTTACCTGGCATGTTCTCATATAACACAGATCAGCAATCTCATCAGACCCATTTTCACAGTCTGGATCCCCATCACACTGCCATCTGTTTGGCACACACTGACCACTGTTGCACACAAAGTCAGATTCAGCACACGTCTTCTTCACACAAGCACTCTCATCACTGCCGTCTGAGCAGTCTTCACATTTTGCTCTAGCCCTGTCGGCAGCAGTGCACAGGCAGGTGAGGGCGAGCAGCAGGCAGAATGCCCCACAGCGCGGCAGTGCCTGCCGCCGCCCTGCACCTATGTCACTTATACTACTCCTATTACCCGTGCTAGTAGTGTCAGTGGCATCCTCCTGGTACCGTTTCTGTCTTTGTCGTCCCTTACTCTCCCCCTTTTCTTTTTGCCACTGACCATTCACCACAAATGGATGAGACACATGATTACTAGTTAGGAAAGAGAGTGTAACGTCTGCTATACGGCTGCAAGCAGTGCCAGCTGCAACCTTAGAAGCTGTTTGTGAAAGAGCCTGCCGGTGGTCATTTTGCAGTGTAATCCGCGTCTCTGCACTCCTGCCCCGCAATAGAGCTAAATCATCATTAATAGTCCGTAGACTGAGGCAACCCCACGGAATGTTATCCAGAAACATAGTTATAACACCGATCTGGGGACGAATAGTCTTTTTTGCAAGTCTTTTTTTTCTCTGTCGTGGTTTAACCCGGCCGGCAGCTAAACACCACGCAGCCGTTCGCTCACCCTCCCCCCTCCCTCTCTGGGACGGGGGAGAGAAATGGAGAGTGAAGCCCGTGAGTTGAGATAAAGACAGTTTAATAAGACAGGAAAATAATAATAACAAAAATAATAATAACAATAATAATAATAATGATACAATGGTGATAATACGAAAGTAATAGTATGTACAAACAAGTGATGCACAATGCAATTGCTCACCACCCGCTGACCGATGCCCAGCCTAACCCCGAGCAGTCCGGCCCCCTCCCCCCAGCTAGCCACCCCTATATATTGTTTAGCATGACGTCAGATGGTATGGAATACCCCTTTGGCTAGTTTGGGTCACCTGTCCTGGGTCTGTCCCCTCCCAGCTCTTACTGCACCCCCAGCCTGCCCGTTGGCAGGACAGAGCAGGACAGAGCAAAAGGCTGAGATGTCCTTGGCTTAGTATAAGCACTGCTCTGCAACAATTAAAGCATCGGGGTGTTATCAGCACTCTTCTCATCCTAAGCCAAAACACAGCATTCCACCAGCTACTAGGAAGAAAATTAATTCTGTGCTAACTGAAACCAGGACAACCTCTTATAAAAAGAATGCCAAAGAGAAGCAGCACAGCCGCCGCTGCCTCCATGGTTACGTCAGACAGGCTGCAGGGTCCTGATGTCCGCCCCTCTGCTCTGTGCCGACTCGCCACACGGTGAGGGTCGGCTGCCGTTGTCCACTGATGCCTCTGGTCTCCCGTAGCAGCTCGATCTCGGATGTCCCGCATCGCACTGCGATCACGTCAATTTCCCGCGGCCCTCCGCAATTCCACGTCCCGCCGCAACTCCGTTTCCCGCGGCCCTCCGCAATTCCACGTCCCGCCGCGACTCTATTTCCCGCGGCCCTCCGCAATTCCACGTCCCTCCACGTCCCTTTTGCTGTTTCAAGAAATCCCTCAACAAGACTCTCTGTCTTGTTTTTGGCCTCTTCTAGACTACTTCTAATACTTCCATGTCCTTCTAGAGTTTGGGGTCCCAGAGCTGAATGCAGTACTAAAAAGCCGAGCTGAGGGAGAGAATCAACTCTGTCAACCTTTGGGCCAAACTTGATTGATGCCACCCAGAATGCAGTTGGCTTTCTGGGCTGCAAACTCACATTGCCGGCACAGGTTGATCTTCTCATCCACCAGTACCCCAGGTCCTTCTCAGAGCTGCTCTCTACCCATTCTCCACCCAGCCGGTATTTCTGCTTGGGATTGCCCCAATCCAGCTGCAGGACCTTGCACTTGGCCTTTGTGAACCTCATGAGGTTCCCACAGGAAAATCTCTCAAGCCTGTCCAGGTCCATCTGCAATATCATCCCTTCCCTCCAGTGTACTGACTGCACCACCCAGCTTGGTGTCATCAGCATACTCGCTGAGACTGCACTCAGTCACACTGTCCATGTCACTGACAAAGTGTTAAACAGTGCTGGTCCCTATACTGATGTCGCGTTAAGGGGTGTAGCTGATTAACCGTTATGGGCCCGGTCAGATTCAGAGTACTGAACCAGTCGGACATTCACCAAAAACACGTTAACCGTCTGGGGGTCCATTCAGACATTCACCAAAAACGCATTAACCGTCTGGGGGTCTGGTTAGATTCAGAACACTGAACTATCACGGATAACCACCCTCACCCTAGTTGCACTTAATGAGAGCTATCACAATGCAATCAAGTATGGTTTATTACAGCAACAGATAATCAGGTTCTTTTGGATTGCCAGCGATAGTGACTGTCTGCAAAAGCAAGCTAGTATGCATGAAATACACAGGTGTTATAGGTGTTACAGATGTTATAGATGTTATAGATGGTATAGATGTTATAGATGTTATAGATGTTACAGATGTGTTAGATGTTACAGATGTTACAGGTGTTATAGGTGTTGTAGGTGTTATAGGTGCGCAGCCTAGAAATAAACACGTTAAAAGGATCAAAGACTCTATAGAGATTTATAAGCAGATATTCAGATCTCACCCAAAGGCGTCCCGATGGGGGGGGAAGAGAGGCTCAGCCCATCGACTGATGTTCCTGTGTCTCTCCTGCACCTGGACAGGCCCTGCTCTTCTCCCAGCACATCCTATGTCCCAGGGAGCCTTTGGGACTCTCGTTGAGCATGTTCTGATGTGACAGCAACTCTGAGAGACGACATGAGCCTTCAGGCACGGCCCTTTTAGGAGGGAAATGCTGTTCTGGAGGCCAGCTGTGTCACTCATGTGCCCACTGCCTGTCCCTGCCTGCAGTCCCAGCACAGCCTCACAGCAGTACTGGCACCAAGCTACAGAAGCAGCCAGGCCTTAAACCGCCAACAGGGCTCAGCAGGAGAGGGTGAGTGGCAGGAGAGCAGCTCTGCATGGACCCAGTGCTGGTGCTCCCAGGCTGGACTGCCACGACTCTTTTCCCCTCCACCGCTGCACACTGTCCCTGAAGCCACAGAAAACGTCTTAGAAGAAGGATATAAGACAAAAAGTCATTTTAATTGGTTTAAATACTCAAGCAAAATGAAGAATTGTATTTCTTTGTGGACAACATTTGATAAAATAAAATTAAAAAAAACACAATAACAATAACAATAAAAGAACATAGTACCCACTTGCTTTGCCTATCGTGAGTAACATTACAAGTGGTTTACAGAAAAAGGCAGGCAGTATATTGCTTAAGAAAAACACACAGTCATCACTTTCCACATGGTAACCTTGATCTCCTTGTTCCTCATGCTGTAGATGAAGGGGTTCACTACTGGAGGCACCACCAAGTACAGAAATGCCAGAACAACATCCAGGGAAGGGGAGGAAATTGATGGGGGCTTCAGGTGGGCAAAGATAACTGTGCTGAGAAAGAGGGAAACCACAGCCAGGTGAGGGAGGCATGTGGAAAAGGCTTTGTGCCGGCCCTGCTTAGAGGGCATCATCAGCACAGCCCTGAAGATCTGCACATAGGACAGCACAATGAAAACAAAACAACCCCCAAATAGAAAAGCAGTAACTGTAGTAAGTTGAACTTCCCTTAGGTAGGAGTCTGAGCAGGAGAGCTTGAGGATCTGGGGGATTTCACAGAAGAACTGGTTGAGGGTATTGCCATTGCAGAGAGGCAGTGAAAATGTATTAGCAATGTGCAGTACAGCTTGGAGAAAGCCATTGCCCCAGGCAGCTGCTGCCATCTAGGCACAAGCTCTGCTGCCCAGGAGGCTCCCATAGTGCAGGGGCTTGCAGATGGCAACATAGCGGTCGTAGGCCATGACGGTGAGAAGGGAATACTCTGCTCCAATCAAGAAGAATAAAAAAAAGAGCTGTACAGCACACCCTTGATAGTAGATATCCCTGGCATCCCAGAGCAAATTGGCCATGGCTTTGGGGACTGTGGTGGAGATGCAGCCCAGGTCGAGGAGGGCGAGGTTGAGGAGGAAGAGGTACATGGGGGTGTGCAGGCTGTGGTCACAGGCTACGGCAGTGAGGATGAGGCCGTTGCCCAGGAGGGCAGCCAGGTAGATGCCCAGGAAGAGTGCGAACTGCAGGAGCTGCAGCTCCCGCGTGTCTGCGTATGGCAGCAGGAGGAACTCGCTCACAGTGCTGCTGTTGGGCATTTGCTGGTTCTGGACACAGTTGTCTGCTGAAGAGGAGAAGGCAGAACAAATTTACAACAAACTTCTCTGAGGAAAACCTACTTCCAGCCTTAAAGCACCACTCCACCTGTGCCTCTCTCTTTGCAGGAGAACGTCTCTGCAGCTCTCTTGCTTGGGCTCTGGCTGGTACTGGATGAGAGTGGTGTTGCCTTCAGGGGGCAGTGGCGACCTGGTTCAGGAACGGCACGGCAACCAACCCCAGGCCGCTCGGTCCATCGGCTCACAGACACCAATGTGGTGGATGGCAAATGGCGTTTATTGTCAAGTCACATGGTGTTATATTCCCAAGGCCCATAGTGTCACTTCCGCTTGCTTACATCACAGACCACACGCTACTGTCCATCAAGGGATGGGCTCCACCTTCCGTACAGCATGACATCTTCCGGCCGCCAGACCCTAACTACCCACATTTCCCCCCTCCCTATGCACAACCAAATTAGCTAAAATATAACAATCTTAAGACGTAGACATCATAACTTAAATAAAAAACATAAGGCAAAATAACCAGGAGAAAACTAGGAGGTAACTGGGAACCCTGAGTAAATACACTCTTGAAGTAGTTGTTGGTGTTCTACCAACATAATGTTAACTTTCTCTAACCAACTTTTAACAAACAACACAAGCTTATTTAGTATACAAGGTCCAAAGATAAGATCACACGAAGGCATCGCAGCCCCCCACCCACGGGGGCCGCTTCGCTGTTGTCTGGATTCTGCCAGAGTGGAACTCTGAGGCTTAGACAGGACACTTGCTGACTTATTGTCTTCTCTTGTCACCGGGGTATACAGATTACAGGGGTGTCCGATGATCCATTCCTGTGAACAGAAACTCAGTTTTCATTAGTTTTATTCTGAGTCGCGGTCGGGTCACTGCGCCGAACTGGCGCCAGCGCCCGATCCACCATGATCTGGCAGATAGTAGGCGAGTTGATCATTCCTTGAGGCAGCATTTTCCACTGGAAGTTGGGGCATTGGCTGTTTGGAGCTTCTCTGGCCACACAAGTTGCCATAACTTCATGGGCCCACAGGCCCTGGGCTTGCGCCTGGGGGGTGATCACTGTTGGGTCCATACCCATTAGCCGCTGCAGGCTAGAGCCATATAGTGGGTGATCTGCCCCAGTTACTTGGGCCAGTTGTCTCATACAGTTATCCTCCCATTCTTGTTTAAAAACGATCATCCCCCCCCCGTCAAAGATCAGTCTACAAGTTTGTTTTATATCAAACAGGAGCATATCGTCTCCCCCGAAAACACCATCTATGAGGGTGGAGACCACTGCAGAATGAAGCCCTTTATCCGCAACGGCTTTAACAATCGCTTCTACATCCTTAGGGCTTACTGGTGAGTGAACCCTCTGCCCCCTGTCTGTCACCCAGACCGGGAACGGTAGCGTGGCCGATGGGGCCCAGTCGGCACATGCAATCTTAATTTTCCTCCAATCCGTGAGAGGAATTTCTCCCCCTCGCAGTGCAGCTTTATTTCGGATGGGGATATTTTTGCTATCTGTCCCCATTTCCTCCTCCGAATTTGAATCGGTATCTGATCCGCAGTCGGAGCTCGACTGACTGGTCACCTCTGAGTTCTGGTACCCTCCCGTCAAGTTCGGGCCCCGCCCACCACCCCTGCTGGCGGGCCACTCTCCTCCTCGTGGCTCGCCCTGCCACCTTCTCGGCGAGGTGTTTGCCCCACAAGAGTGTTTTTTCGGATGGCCATTCCGATTGGCTCTCTGCCCCTCTCTCACGCTTCTACCTCTTCCCCGGTCGCCCCCACAGCCGTCCTCTTTCAACCATTTCCACGTGTTAGTAACACCTAGCACTTCATCCCCGTTCCCGCCGGAGGCTTCTTCGTCCCACCCTTCGTCTTCTAGTTCGGCGCCGTATTGGGGTGCACATGGCGGTGGTCTCTCCCAGATTTCCTCAGGCTCTGGTTCCCCACTGGCACCCCTGGCTTCCTCAGCTGAGACACCCCATAGCTTCCATAATTTTGATAGAATCATAGAATCAGAGAATCATAGAATATCCTGAGTTGGAAGGGACCCTTAAGGATCATCAAGTCCAACTCTTGACACCGCACAGGTCTACCCAAAAGTTCAGACCATGTGACTAAGTGCACAGTCCAATCTCTTCTTAAATTCAGACAGGCTCGGTGCAGTGACCACTTCCCTGGGGAGCCTGTTCCAGTGTCGTGGTTTAACCCGGCCGGCAGCTAAACACCACGCAGCCGTTCGCTCACCCTCCCCCCTCCCTCTCTGGGACGGGGGAGAGAAATGGAAAGTGAAGCCCGTGAGTTGAGATAAAGACAGTTTAATAAGACAGGAAAATAATAATAACAAAATAATAATAACAACAATAATAATAATAATAATACAATGGTGATAATAGGAAAGTAATAATAATATGTACAAACAAGTGATGCACAATGCAATTGCTCACCACTCGCTGACCAATGCCCAGCCTAAGCCCGAGCAGTCCAGCCCCCTCCCCCTGGCTAGCCACCCCTATATATTGTTTAGCATGACGTCAGATGGTATGGAATACCCCTTTGGCTAGTTTGGGTCACCTGTCCTGGGTCTGTCCCCTCCCAGCTCTTACTGCACCCCCAGCCTGCCCGTTGGCAGGACAGAGCAAAAGGCTGAGATGTCCTTGGCTTAGTATAAGCACTGCTCTGCAACAATTAAAGCATCGGGGTGTTATCAGCACTCTTCTCATCCTAAGCCAAAACACAGCATTCCACCAGCTACTAGGAAGAAAATTAATTCTGTTCTAACTGAAACCAGGACATCTATCCACCCCTTATTCCATACCATTTATGTCATGCTCAGGTTACACTCTTTTCCATACATTCTAATTAGTCACCTATAGTAGTCATGGTAGTGATAACATACAGTATAATATACTAATTAACATGGTACAATTCAGTTCATGGGCTATTCTCACCCAGTATTAAATCTCCTTGAGGTATACACCGGACCTCTCCGTTCTTTTGCATCACCCACCAAGTGTATCCAGGTCCCTGAGCGAAAACAATTCCACGAATAGGTTTGCCTTTTCCTGAGGCAGGAGTAGCCCAGACTGTTTTACCCAGCATATTTTTTACATGCACTACAGGAACTTTATCCCCATCTACAGTACGTAACAGGTTTGATTGGGCAGGTCCAGCTCGGTTGGTAGATCCCCTAGTATTGACTAACCAGGTGGCCTTTGCCAAATGCGTATCCCAATTTTTGAATGTCCCAGCGCCCATTGCTTTCAATGTAGTCTTTAACAGTCCATTGTATCTTTCAACTTTCCCGGAGCTGGTGCATGATAGGGGATGTGATACATCCACTCAATACCATGTTCTTTGGCCCAAGTGTCTATGAGGTTGTTTCGGAAATGAGTTCCATTGTCTGACTCTATTCTTTTCAGAGAATCCTTTTTTCCAAATTGAGTATTATAGTACATTATTTTCCGTATTTGCTCTCTGTCGTGTTGTTTATACTCTCCGGGCCCTGGTTTCAGATCATTATGGTACTGTGTGTTGTAGCAATGGCTTATGAGACGATGAAATATCTGGTCATGACTCTAACTTGTTATTTGTATTCAGTAACATCGTCGACTCTGTACTTTGGAAACTGTATCTTGGAAACTATTAACAATTATACCTATTGTTTTTCTCCATTAGGGAGTCAATCTGTGGAGGGGAAAGGGGAAGACATTTTTTCTTACTTGCTTACTCTCCCTTTCTCCTTCACCACCCCTGTATCCTCCTGGATCACTCTGCCTTCCTCCTTCACCACCCTCTTATCCCCTGAGCTTGTCACAATAGCTCTCCAAGATATTGAATATCCTTGGGATACTCAGACCACCATAGTCTTGTTGTTCTGCCTCCTGAATGCACTTCAGATTCTGCTTAAAGTTAAACAACTACTTAGGAAGCTCATCCAGAGATCTGCCCAGAGGCAGTATAGTTGTGGGTGGCAGGGAGTATGGGAGGATATGGGCAGGCATCTAGAGCAGTTGGCAACCCCAGTGTTTTGAAAATTCACCCCTGAACAACTGCAAAATCCTCAGAAACTGGCAGAATGCTTGAAAAAAAGGTGTCATGATTCTGGCAGTTCCAAAGTAACACAAATCATTGTAACGTGCTGGGGCCTGGCTCATGCCTATCGAGCTGCCATTGATACTGCTATCAACTTAGTGACAGACCCTGCGGCCACTCCAAGCCCTGTGACAGATCCAACGGCCACTGTGACCCCTATGGTGGACTCTGCAGCCGCTCCAGCTCCGGTCCCTGCAGCCGCTCCAGCTCCGGTTCCTGCAGCCGCTCCAGTCCCAGCTCCTGCAGCCGCTCCAGTCCCAGCTCCTGCAGCCGCTCCAGTCCCAGCTCCTGCAGCCGCTCCAGCTCCTACTCCTGCAGCCACTCCAGT
This sequence comes from Anas platyrhynchos, assembly GCF_047663525.1. NCBI lineage: Eukaryota > Metazoa > Chordata > Aves > Anseriformes > Anatidae > Anas > Anas platyrhynchos. The sequence continues at coordinate 12,793,627 of NC_092620.1, read as the reverse complement.
CCCAGCTCCTGCAGCCGCTCCAGCTCCTGCTCCTGCAGCCACTCCAGTCCCAGCTCCTGCAGCCGCTCCAGCTCCTGCTCCTGCAGCCACTCCAGTCCCAGCTCCTGCAGCCGCTCCAGCTCCGGTTCCTGCAGCCTCTCCAGCTCCTGCAGCCTCTCCAGCTCCTGTGGCTGTGTCAGAGAAACGAGCTGTGGCAGTGCAAGTTGACCCTGCAGGGGGTATTCCAACCCCTGTGGCAGACCCTGTAACAAGGTCAGAGAAACGAGCAGTAGCAGTGCAAGCTGCCCCTGTAGAGAAGGTGAAAAAATGGTATAGAGATTCAGGTCGTTTAGAACGCAGAGGGTCTTCTGCCAAATCTAGGTATAGAGACGACGGAGATGACGATGACGCTGGGCCATCAAGGATTCAGGAGGAGGAAGATGAGGATGCCGAAAAATCAACAGTAACTACCCGAAGCCTAAACGAGCGCGAGCTACGAGATGTGCGAAAAGATTTTGGTCGCTGTATAGGTGAGCAGCTTGTCACCTGGCTGCTCCGATGTTGGGACACTGGAGCCAATTGTGTGGAATTAGACGGCAGGGAAGCCAAGCAGCTGGGATCCCTTGCTCGAGACGCCGGCATTGACAAAGCAATTGCAGATGGAGCACAACCCACCAGCCTCTGGAGGCGTCTCCTCTCAGCTGTGAGGGAAAGGTATCCCTTCAAGGAAGAACTTTTATGTCTACCAGGCAAGTGGACCACTATGGGGAAGGGAATCCAGTACCTGAGGGAATTAGCCGTACGGGAAGTGATTTATGAGGATCCAGACCTCAGACAAACATCCAAAGACCCAGATGAAGTCAAGTGTACACGACCCATGTGGCGGAAGTTTGTACGGAGTGCACCATCATCATATGCCAGCTCATTGGCAATAATGTCCTGGAAAGAGGATGAGGAACCCACAGTGGATGAAGTGGCTAAACAACTCCAGCAGTACGAAGAAAGTCTCTCCTCTTCCTTACAGGCCTGCGTCTCAGCTGTGGAGAAACTTTCTGAAGAGGTCCACCAACTTAAAGAGAATCTATCTTCCCCCCAACCTGAACCAACCAGTGTCCAACGACCGAAAGAGAACACTTGGGAGAAACTTTCTGAAAAGTTTCATCAACTTGAAGAGAGATTATTCTCCTCCGTACCTGTACAAAGCAGGGTCTCAGCTGTCAGGGGTAGGCATTCACCCACACAAGGAAGAAGATACGGTGGGTACTCACCCCGTGCCACCCTGTGGTTTTACTTACGAGACCATGGAGAGGACATGAGAAAATGGGATGGAAAATCTACCGCGACCCTAGAGGCACGGATACGTGAGTTGCAAAAGAAAACAATCAGGAAAAAGGGATTCTCCGAAAAGTTTGCTGCTCCAACTTCCAGCAGACAGTCCTTCAAACACAGAAACGAAGAAGATTCTGACCAGGATTAGGGGGGCCCTGCCTCCAGCCAGGGGGAGGAAAGGGACAATCGAGTTTATTGGACTGTGTGGATTCGATGGCCTGGCACATCACGCGCACAGAAGTATAAGGCTTTAGTAGACACCGGTGCACAATGTACTATAATGCCATCGAGCTATAAAGGACCAGAGCCCATCTATATTTGTGGAGTGACAGGGGGATCTCAGCAGTTGACTGTATTGGAGGCTGAAGTGAGTCTGACTGGGAATGAGTGGGAAAAGCACCGCATTGTGACTGGCCCGGATGCTCCATGTATCCTTGGCATAGACTATCTTAGAAGAGGATATTTCAAGGACCCAAAAGGGTTCCGGTGGGCTTTTGGTATAGCTGCCTTAGAGACAGAGGGCATTAAACAATTATCTACCTTGCCTGGTCTCTCAGAGGACCCCTCTGTTGTGGGGTTGCTGAGGGTCGAAGAACAGCAAGTGCCAATCGCTACCACAACTGTGCACCGGCGGCAATATCGCACTAACCGAGACTCCCTGATTCCCATCCATAAGCTAATTCGTCAATTGGAGAGCCAAGGAGTGATCAGCAAGACCCATTCACCTTTCAATAGTCCCATATGGCCAGTGCGAAAGTCTAATGGCGAGTGGAGACTAACAGTGGACTATCGCGGCCTGAACGAAGTGACGCCACCACTGAGTGCTGCAGTGCCAGACATGCTGGAACTTCAGTATGAACTTGAATCGAAGGCAGCCAAGTGGTACGCCACAATTGATATCGCTAATGCATTTTTCTCCATCCCTTTAGCAGCAGAGTGCAGGCCACAATTTGCCTTCACTTGGAGGGGAGTCCAATATACTTGGAATAGGCTGCCCCAGGGGTGGAAACACAGCCCTACCATTTGCCACGGACTGATCCAGTCTGCGCTAGAGCAGGGGGAAGCTCCTGAACATCTGCAGTACATCAATGGCATTATTGTGTGGGGTGACACAGCAGAGGAAGTTTTCGAGAAAGGGAAGAAAATAGTCCAAATCCTTCTGAAAGCCGGTTTTGCCATAAAACAAAATAAAGTCAAAGGACCTGCACGAGAGATCCAGTTTTTAGGAATAAAATGGCAAGATGGACGTCGTCAAATTCCAATGGATGTGATCAACAAAATAACAGCTATGTCTCCACCAACTAACAAAAAAGAAACACAGACTTTCCTAGGTGTTGTGGGATTTTGGAGAATGCACATCCCAAATTACAGTCTGATTGTAAACCCGCTCTACCAAGTAACCCGTAAGAAGAATGAGTTTGAATGGGGCCCTGAACAACGACAAGCCTTTGAACAAATCAAGCAGGAAATAGTCCATGCAGTAGCCCTTGGGCCAGTTCAAACAGGACCAGATGTAAAGAATGTGCTCTACACTGCAGCCGGGGAGAACGGCCCCACCTGGAGCCTCTGGCAGAAAGAACCTGGGGAAACTCGAGGTCGGCCTCTGGGGTTTTGGAGTCGGGGATACAGAGGATCTGAGGCCCACTATACTCCAACTGAAAAGGAGATATTGGCAGCATATGAAGGAGTTCGATCTGCGTCGGAGGTGGTCGGTACTGAAGCGCAGCTCCTCCTAGCACCCCGATTGCCGGTACTAGGCTGGATGTTCAAGGGTAGGGTCTCTTCTACGCATCATGCAACTGATGCTACATGGAGCAAGTGGGTGGCACTGATTACTCAGCGGGCTCGAATTGGAAACCCCAGTCGCCCAGGAATATTGGAAGTGATCATGGACTGGCCAGAAGGCAAATACTTTGGGATATCATCAGAGGAGGAGGTGGGTCGTGCTGAAGAAGCCCCACTGTACAACCAGTTACCAGAGAATGAAAAGAAATATGCCCTGTTCACTGATGGGTCCTGTCGTATTGTGGGAAAGCATCGGAGATGGAAGGCTGCTGTATGGAGTCCTACAGGACGAGTTGCAGAAGCTGCTGAGGGAGAAGGTGAATCGAGTCAGTTTGCAGAAGTGAAAGCCATTCAGCTGGCTTTAGACATTGCTGAACGAGAAAAATGGCCAGTTCTCTATCTCTACACCGACTCATGGATGGTAGCAAATGCCCTGTGGGGATGGTTACAGCAATGGAAGCAAAACAACTGGCAGCGTAGGGGCAAACCCATCTGGGCTGCTGCATTGTGGCAAGATATTGCTGCTCGGGTAGAGAACCTGGCTGTGAAAGTACGCCACGTAGATGCTCATGTGCCCAAGAATCAGGCTACTGAAGAACATCAAAACAACCAGCAGGTGGATCAGGCTGCTAAGATTGAAGTAGCTCAGGTGGACCTGGATTGGCAGCATAAAGGTGAATTATTTATAGCCCGATGGGCCCATGACACCTCAGGCCATCAAGGTAGAGATGCAACATACAGATGGGCTCGTGATCGAGGGGTGGACCTGACCATGGACGCTATAGCACAGGTTATTCATGACTGTGAAAGATGTGCTGCAATCAAGCAAGCCAAACGGTCAAAGCCTCTTTGGTATGGAGGACGATGGCTGAAATATAAATATGGAGAGGCCTGGCAGATTGATTACATCACACTCCCTCAAACTCGCAATGGCAAGCACCACGTACTTACAATGGTGGAAGCAACCACCGGATGGCTGGAAACATATCCTGTGCCTCATGCCACTGCCCGGAACACTATCCTGGGCCTTGAAAAGCAAGTCTTATGGCGACATGGTAACCCAGAAAGAATAGAGTCAGACAATGGAACTCATTTCCGAAACAACCTTATAGACACTTGGGCCAAAGAACATGGTATTGAGTGGGTGTATCACATCCCCTATCAAGCACCAGGCTCTGGGAAAGTTGAAAGATACAATGGCCTGTTAAAGACTACATTGAAAGCAATGGGCGCTGGGACATTCAAAAATTGGGATACGCATTTGGAAAACAGGCGCAGCAGAGTTGAGATTAAAGCAATCAGCATTATGACAAGCGACTATTAAGCAGGTCTAATACTTACACCAATTTTAGTTTAACACACTCTGGTCAGTTCTGCCATTATCTCAACCTTTCGGGCCCCACGTTGGGCGCCAAAAAGACTGTCGTGGTTTAACCCAGCCGGCAGTTAAACACCACGCAGCCGTTCGCTCACCCTCCCCCCTCCCTCTCTGGGACGGGGGAGAGAAATGGAAAGTGAAGCCCGTGAGTTGAGATAAAGACAGTTTAATAAGACAGGAAAATAATAATAACAAAATAATAATAACAATAATAACAATAATAATACAATGGTGATAATAGGGAAATAATAATAATATGTACAAACAAGTGATGCACAATGCAATTGCTCACCACTCGCTGACCGATGCCCAGCCTAACCCCGAGCAGTCCGGCCCCCTCCCCCGGCTAGCCACCCCTATATATTGTTTAGCATGACGTCAGATGGTATGGAATACCCCTTTGGCTAGTTTGGGTCACCTGTCCTGGGTCTGTCCCCTCCCAGCTCTTACTGCACCCCCAGCCTGCCTGTTGGCAGGACAGAGAAAAAGGCTGAGATGTCCTTGGCTTGGTATAAGCACTGCTCTGCAACAATTAAAACATCGGGGTGTTATCAGCACTCTTCTCATCCTAAGCCAAAACACAGCATTCCACCAGCTACTAGGAAGAAAATTAATTTTGTTCTAACTGAAACCAGGACATCCAGTGTGCAGCCACCCTCTCTGTGAAGAACCCCCTCCTGATGTCAAGCCTAAATTTCCCCTGCCTCAGCTTAACCCCGTTCCCGCGGGTCCTGTCACTGGTGTTAATGGAGAAAAGGTCTCCTGCCTCTCGACACCCCCTTACGAGGAAGTTGTAGACTGCGATGAGGTCTCCCCTCAGCCTCCTCTTCTCCAGGCTGAACAGGCCCAGTGCCCTCAGCCGTTCCTCGTACGTCTTCCCCTCCAGGCCTTTCACCATCTTCGTAGCCCTCCTCTGGACACTCTCCAACAGTTTCATGTCCTTTTTATACTGTGGTGCCCAGAACTGCACACAGTACTCGAGGTGAGGTCGCACCAGCGCAGAGTAGAGCGGGACAATCACCTCCCTTGACCTACTAGCGATGCCGTGCTTGATGCACCCCAGGATACGGTTGGCCCTCCTGGCTGCCAGGGCACACTGCCGGCTCATATTGAACTTGCTGTCTACCACGACCCCCAGATCCCTCTCTTCTAGGCTGCTCTCCAGCGTCTCATCGCCCAGTCTGTACGTGCAGCCAGGGTTTCCCCGTCCCAGGTGCAGGACCCGGCACTTGCTCTTATTGAACTTCATGCGGTTGGCGATCGCCCAGCTCTCCAACCTATCCAGATCCCTCTGCAAGGCCTTTCCACCCTCATTCGAGTCCACAACTCCTCCAAGTTTGGTGTCATCGGCAAACTTGCTCAAAATACCTTCTATTCCTACATCCAGATCGTTTATAAAAGTATTGAAAAGTACCGGCCCTAAAATGGAGCCTTGAGGGACCCCACTAGTGACCGCCCGCCAGCCTGACGCAGCGCCATTCACCATAACCCTTTGGGCCCTGCCCGTTAGCCAATTGCTCACCCATCGTATGATGTTTTTATTTAGCTGTATGGTGGACATTTTGTCCAGTAGGATCCTATGGGAGACCGTGTCAAAAGCCTTGCTGATGTCCAAAAAAATCACATCAGCTGGTTTCCCTTGGTCCACCATACGGGTGATCTTATCATAAAAGGAAATCAGGTTAGTTAGGCAGGACCTACCCTTCACAAACCCATGCTGGCTGGGACCAATGACTGCTTTGTCCCCCAGGTGCGCCTCAATAAGTTTGAGAACCATCTTCTCCATGATTTTACCAGGCACTGACGTGAGACTGACAGGCCTGTAATTGCTAGGGTCTTCTTTCTGACCCTTCTTGAAAATCGGCACAACATTTGCCAGTTTCCAGTCTACCGGGACCTCTCCAGAATCCCAGGATCGTTGAAAAATAATTGAGAGAGGTTCCACGATGACGTCCGCCAGCTCTTTCAGCACCCGGGGATGAATCCCATCCGGACCCATGGACTTGTAGGGATCCAGGTGGAGTAGCAAATCCCGCACACGTTCAGGGTCGGTTGGGAGTTTGTCATCCCCACCGTCCCGGTCCTCCAGCTCAGGGCACCCTGGGTCCCAAAGCCCATCATCGGCATTGAAGACAGAGGCAAAGAAGGCGTTAAGCGTCTCTGCTTTGCCTATGTCATCGTCTGTGAGAAGACCTTCCCTATCAAGGAGCAGCCCTATGTATTCTTTAGTTCTCCTTTTTCCATTCACATATCTAAAAAAACCCTTTTTATTTTCTCTCACAGACACAGCCAGCTTCAACTCTAGGTGTGCTTTAGCCACACGAATTTTCTTCCTACAAACACGAACAGCATCCCTGTATTCTTTCCATGTCACCCGGCCCTCCTTCCAATAGCGAAACACTCTCTGTTTCCGCCTAATCTCCATAAGAATGTTCCTGGTCAGCCACGCCGGCCTCCTGCCGCGCCTGCCTGACTTGCGGTATTTAGGAACTGCCTGTTCTTGTGCTTCTAGGAGGCATCGCTTAAAGAGTGACCAGCACTGGTGGACATCAAGGCCTTCAAGAGCAGCTTCCCAGGGGACCTTGCTGACTAGTTCCCCGAGCAGCCTGAAGTCCGCCTTCCCCATATCTAGGGATGAGGTTTTGGTGGCACTTTTCCTTCTGTCACCGTAAATTTTGAACTCAACCACTTCATGGTCGCTATGACCGAGGCGGCCACCAATCACCACATCTCCCACCAGACCCTCTCTGTTTTCTAGCAACAGGTCAAGGAGGGCACCTTTCCTAGTTGGCTCCGTTAGCACCTGCACCAAGAAGTTATCATCTAGGTGCTTCATGAACCTCCTGGACTTATTCGTGTCAGCCGTGTGGCACTCCCAGTTAACGTCTGGCAAGTTGAAGTCCCCCATAAGGACAAGGGGAGTTAATCTCGAGGCCTCTCTTAGTTCTGTAAAGAATAATTTATCGGCGCTATCGTCCTGGCCAGGCGGTCTGTAATAGACTCCCACAACGAGATCCCCTTTATTCGTTCGTCCCTTGATCCTTACCCAGAGGCTCTCAACTTTGCCATCGCCGACTTGGAGTTCCACACAGTCCAGCCCCTGCTTCACATACATCGCCACCCCACTACCTCGCCTACCCTGCCTGTCCCTCCTGAAGAGCCTGTAACCATCTATCGCAACACCCCAGTCACAGGACTCATCCCACCAGGTTTCGCTTATGCCGATGATGTCGTAGTTGCGGGACTGGGCCAGGACTTCTAGCTCATCCATTTTATTCCTCATACTGCGTGCGTTCGTGTAGAAGCATTTCAGGTGCGTCTCCTTACACACAGCACCTTGTGGATCTAACCGAAGGACCTCACTGGCACACAACCCCTCTGATTCTAGCGTACTTAGGTCTTCACCGGCGTGCCTGGTTTTAGCCCCTTCCCCCTTCGACTCTAGTTTAAAGACCTATCTATCAGCCCTGCCAACTCCTGACCAAAGATCCTTACCCCTCTCCGAGAGAGGCCCATCCCATTCGGGGCCATCAGGCCCCCAGAGGAAGGCTTTGAGTACAAGTGAACTCCCCAGGGGAGCATTTACGCAGCCCTACATGCAACTTGACCTTCCGTGTTCACTGTTTCCGAGCAACCCTATACTTAGCCCGCACCGGCATCGGAGACGACTGAAAAATCGGGCCTCCGAAAAAGCATTCTGAGCCCCTTTCGCCCATCTAAAAGTGCCCGTAAAGAAAGGCTTTGGGTACAAGTGAACTCCCCAGGGGAGCCTTTACGCAGCCCCACATGCAACTGGACCCTCCGGGTTCGCTGTTTCCGAGCAACTTTAATCGTGTCCCTAGGCGGCATCGGAGACGACTGAAAAATCGGGCCCCCGAAAAAGCATTCTGAGCCCCTTTCGCCCAACCAAAAGTGCCCCCAAAGGAAGGCTTTGGGTACAAGTGAACTCCCCAGGGGAGCCTTTACGCAGCCCCATATGCAACTGGACCCTCCGGGTTCACTCTTTCAGAGCAAGCCTAAATATACCTCTAGCCGGCGTGAGATAAGAATGAAAAACCGGGCCCCAGAAAACGCGTTGCGAGCCCCTTTCGCCCATCTAAAAGTGCCCGTAAAGAAAGGCTTTGGGTACAAGTGAACTCCCCAGGGGAGCCTTTACGCAGCCCCACATGCAACTGGACCCTCCGGGTTCGCTGTTTCCGAGCAACGCTAAACGTGTCCCTAGCCGGCATCGGAGACGACTGAAAAGTCAGGCCCCAGAAAACGCATTCCGAGCCCCTTTACACTGGGTTTACACCGGGTTTACTCTGGGTTTACGTAGCATTTACACTGGGTTTACCCTAGGTTCACTCCAGGGTTACACGAGGTTTACACCACGTTTACACGGAGTTTACTCCAGGCTTACACCAGGTTTACAGAGAGTTTACACCAGATTTACTCTGGGTTTACTTAGCGTTTACACTGGGTTTACCATAGATTTATTCCAAGGTTACACGAGGCTTACACCACGTTTACACGGAGTTTACTCCAGGTTTACACGGGGTTTACTCCAGGTTTACACCAGAAAACGTGTTGCGAGCATCCAAAAGTGCCCCCAAAGGAAGGCTTTGGACACATGTGAAGTGCTCAGGGGAGCCTTTACGCAGCCCCACATGCAACTGGAACCTCCGTGTTTGCTCTTTCCGAGGAACCCTAAATATAGCCCTAGCCGACTTCGGAGACGACTGAAATATTGGGCCCCAGAAAACGCATTCCGAGCCCCCTTCGCCCATCCAAAAGTGCCCCCAAAGAAGGCTTTCATTACAAGTGAACTCGCAGGGGAGCCTTTATGCAGCCCCACATGCAACTGGACCCTTTGGTTTCACTCTTTCAGAGCAAGCCTAAATATATCACTAGCAGGCATGGGAGACAACTGAAAAATTGGACCCCAGAAAACGCGTTCCGGGCCCTTTTCGCCCATCCAAAAGTGCCCCCAAAGGAAGGCTTTGGGTACAAGTGAACTCCCCAGGGGAGCCTTTACGCAGCCACACATAGAATCATAGAATATCCTGAGTTGGAAGGGACCCTTAAGGATCATCAAGTCCAACTCTTGACACCGCACAGGTCTACCCAAAAGTTCAGACCATGTGACTAAGTGCACAGTCCAATCTCTTCTTAAATTCAGTCAGGCTCGGTGCAGTGACCACTTCCCTGGGGAGCCTGTTCCAGTGTGCAACCACTCTCTCTGTGAAGAGCCCCCTCCTGATGTCAAGCCTAAACTTCCCCTGTCTCAGATCATAGAATCATAGAATCATAGAATATCCTGAGTTGGAAGGGACCCTTAAGGATCATCAAGTCCAACTCTTGACACCGCACAGGTCTACCCAAGAGTTCAGACCATGTGACTAAGCGCACAGTCCAATCTCTTCTTAAATTCAGTCAGGCTCGGTGCAGTGACCACTTCCCTGGGGAGCCTGTTCCAGTGTGCAACCACTCTCTCTGTGAAGAACTTCCTCCTGATGTCAAGCCTAAACTTCCCCTGCTTCAGCTTAACCCCGTTCCCGCGGGTCCTGTCGCTAGTGTTAATGGAGAAAAGGTCTCCTGCCTCTCGACACCCCCTTACGAGGAAGTTGTAGACTGCGATGAGGTCTCCCCTCAGCCTCCTCTTCTCCAGGCTGAACAGGCCCAGTGCCCTCAGCCGTTCCTCGTACGTCTTCCCCTCCAGGCCTTTCACCATCTTCGTAGCCCTCCTCTGGACACTCTCCAACAGTTTCATGTCCTTTTTATACTGTGGTGCCCAGAACTGCACACAGTACTCGAGGTGAGGTCGCACCAGTGCAGAGTAGAGCGGGACAATCACCTCCCTTGACCTACTAGCGATGCCGTGCTTGATGCACCCCAGGATACGGTTGGCCCTCCTGGCTGCCAGGGCACACTGCCGGCTCATATTGAACTTGCTGTCTACCACGACCCCCAGATCCCTCTCTTCTAGGCTGCTCTCCAGCGTCTCATCGCCCAGTCTGTACGTGCAGCCAGGGTTTCCCCGTCCCAGGTGCAGGACCCGGCACTTGCTCTTATTGAACTTCATGCGGTTGGCGATCGCCCAGCTCTCCAACCTATCCAGATCCCTCTGCAAGGCCTTTCCACCCTCATTCGAGTCCACAACTCCTCCAAGTTTGGTGTCATCGGCAAACTTGCTCAAAATACCTTCTATTCCTACATCCAGATCGTTTATAAAAGTATTGAAAAGTACCGGCCCTAAAATGGAGCCTTGAGGGACCCCACTAGTGACCGCCCGCCAGCCTGACGCAGCGCCATTCACCATAACCCTTTGGGCCCTGCCCGTTAGCCAATTGCTCACCCATCGTATGATGTTTTTATTTAGCTGTATGGTGGACATTTTGTCCAGTAGGATCCTATGGGAGACCGTGTCAAAAGCCTTGCTGATGTCCAAAAAAATCACATCAGCTGGTTTCCCTTGGTCCACCATACGGGTGATCTTATCATAAAAGGAAATCAGGTTAGTTAGGCAGGACCTGCCCTTCACAAACCCATGCTGGCTGGGACCAATGACTGCTTTGTCCCCCAGGTGCGCCTCAATAAGTTTGAGAACCATCTTCTCCATGATTTTACCAGGCACTGACGTGAGACTGACAGGCCTGTAATTGCTAGGGTCTTCTTTCTGACCCTTCTTGAAAATCGGCACAACATTTGCCAGTTTCCAGTCTACCGGGACCTCTCCAGAATCCCAGGATCGTTGAAAAATAATTGAGAGAGGTTCCACGATGACGTCCGCCAGCTCTTTCAGCACCCGGGGATGAATCCCATCCGGACCCATGGACTTGTAGGGATCCAGGTGGAGTAGCAAATCCCGCACACGTTCAGGGTCGGTTGGGAGTTTGTCATCCCCACCGTCCCGGTCCTCCAGCTCAGGGCACCCTGGGTCCCAAAGCCCATCATCGGCATTGAAGACAGAGGCAAAGAAGGCGTTAAGCGTCTCTGCTTTGCCTATGTCATCGTCTGTGAGAAGACCTTCCCTATCAAGGAGCAGCCCTATGTATTCTTTAGTTCTCCTTTTTCCATTCACATATCTAAAAAAACCCTTTTTATTTTCTCTCACAGACACAGCCAGCTTCAACTCTAGGTGTGCTTTAGCCACACGAATTTTCTTCCTACAAACACGAACAGCATCCCTGTATTCTTTCCATGTCACCCGGCCCTCCTTCCAGTAGCGAAACACTCTCTGTTTCCGCCTAATCTCCATAAGAATGTTCCTGGTCAGCCACGCCGGCCTCCTGCCGCGCCTGCCTGACTTGCGGTATTTAGGAACTGCCTGTTCTTGTGCTTCTAGGAGGCATCGCTTAAAGAGTGACCAGCACTGGTGGACATCAAGGCCTTCAAGAGCAGCTTCCCAGGGGACCTTGCTGACTAGTTCCCCGAGCAGCCTGAAGTCCGCCTTCCCCATATCTAGGGATGAGGTTTTGGTGGCACTTTTCCTTCTGTCACCGTAAATTTTGAACTCAACCACTTCATGGTCGCTATGACCGAGGCGGCCACCAATCACCACATCTCCCACCAGACCCTCTCTGTTTTCTAGCAACAGGTCAAGGAGGGCACCTTTCCTAGTTGGCTCCGTTAGCACCTGCACCAAGAAGTTATCATCTAGGTGCTTCATGAACCTCCTGGACTTATTCGTGTCAGCCGTGTGGCACTCCCAGTTAACGTCTGGCAAGTTGAAGTCCCCCATAAGGACAAGGGGAGTTAATCTCGAGGCCTCTCTTAGTTCTGTAAAGAATAATTTATCGGCGCTATCGTCCTGGCCAGGCGGTCTGTAATAGACTCCCACAACGAGATCCCCTTTATTCGTTCGTCCCTTGATCCTTACCCAGAGGCTCTCAACTTTGCCATCGCCGACTTGGAGTTCCACACAGTCCAGCCCCTGCTTCACATACATCGCCACCCCACTACCTCGCCTACCCTGCCTGTCCCTCCTGAAGAGCCTGTAACCATCTATCGCAACACCCCAGTCACAGGACTCATCCCACCAGGTTTCGCTTATGCCGATGATGTCGTAGTTGCGGGACTGGGCCAGGACTTCTAGCTCATCCATTTTATTCCTCATACTGCGTGCGTTCGTGTAGAAGCATTTCAGGTGCGTCTCCTTACACACAGCACCTTGTGGATCTAACCGAAGGACCTCACTGGCACACAACCCCTCTGATTCTAGCGTACTTAGGTCTTCACCGGCGTGCCTGGTTTTAGCCCCTTCCCCCTTCGACTCTAGTTTAAAGCCCTATCTATCAGCCCTGCCAACTCCTGACCAAAGATCCTTACCCCTCTCCGAGAGAGGCGCATCCCATCCGGTGCCATCAGGCCCGGTGTAGCATAGACCTTCCCGTGTTGCCCCAGGGAGGCAACAGACTTCTCTGCGGGTTGGGTCCTGTCGGCATATATGATACAACCTTCACAAGGGTTTCCATCTTCCTTGTTGGTCCGGGAGCGTCCTCCTCTCCGGGCTGGTTCCACCGTTCATCCGAATCCGGCCACCGTTCATCCGGCTCCAACTGCCGTTCATCCGAATCCAGTTTTCCCGGGTTTCAGTACCACTTGTTGCCTTCAGGGGGCAGTGGCGACCTGGTTCAGGAACGGCACGGCAACCAACCCCAGGCCGCTCGGTCCATCGGCTCACAGACACCAATGTGGTGGATGGCAAATGGTGTTTATCGTCGAGTCACATGGCGTTATATAGCTGAGGCCCACAACGTCACTTCTGCTTGCTTACATCACAGACCACGCGCTACTGCCCATCAAGGGAGGGGCTCCACCTTTCCCTACAGCGCGATATCTTCCGGCTGCCAGACCCTAACTACCCACACTTGTCCCTTTCAAAAGTCAGCAGTTTTTGGAAACTCCTTTGTTCTCTTATCCCCTAGACCCAAGTCTCAAGGTTTACCCTTCAAACCCTCTATTGACACAAACTGCTAGACGATTCTTTTTCAAGATACAACAACTATATACATTAACACTCTGTTTCACTTAAAAGCGTACTTATCCAAGGGTATGTTAGACAGAAGGTCACATTCATCATACCATGCAGCCCTAGCATTGTTCCATATCGACACGAATCAGATGAACATATTTCACATACTAGTGGCATTGGGACAATGTATTCTCCTTTCAACCATGTGAAAACACTGGATGGTGTCATAATGCTGTCCTTCACATGATATTATGGGCATCGTCCCCTACCCCACAGACTCCAGGAAGAGCCCTGAGTGAGACATGGAGGTGCTGGGGGTGCAGGATCTCCCCTCCCAGTGGCTGGGATCAGGCCTTGGCCTTCTGCTTCAGCAAAACAAACCGAGACTTTTCTCAGCACAGTGCCTTTGCCTGTCTGTAATCATGGCCTCTAGTTATCTGCCGCAACAGTTCCCATGCGAGGCTTTCATAGTTATAGACTAGAATGGCCAACAGAGAGTAGAGTATAGAGCAGTCTAATACTACAGAATAGAGTAGCCAGCAGAGGTGAGACAGGTACTTTAATATAATGAAAGCCATCAGAAAGCTGATCCCAGTTAGATGACTGATATGGGGAGGTCAGGAGTAACCTGGCCAGGACAGATGTGAGATTTGATGGAGGGAAGAGAAGGGAGGAGGAGCTCAGAAGCTTACCTTTGCAGAGGTAAGAGGGTTCATGTAATGTTGAGGCTGCTGTAACACTGACTTCAAACAGTCTTGTAGGGCCTATAAACTATTTTCAACAGTAACAATAATCCCTCAACCTAAACATTACACAAACACCCTGACAGGCCTCCACTATTGTAATGCAGAACTCAAAGTATCACCCGAAGAAAAACTCAGCCCATACTGCCTTTCCCTTACATTTACTCTCTTGCTCACCCGAATCACTGCCCCTAACACTAACATTAAATTGCTCTATTTCATCCTAGACTTCTTGACAGATGTAAACAAAACCCTTAAGCATCATGTGTGCCCATACCCTAACCAGAGACCTGACACCACAAGCAGAACGCCAAACGCTCCATCTAAAACTTTGCTTAATCTCTAACACAGAGTGGTCAAATCTAGTCCCTAGGATAGTAGAGGGAGGTCAGCTCTGCCTCAGGATCTCCTGCCCCAGCAGGAGGAATGTGACTGTGGCAGGGACTGTGAGGTCTCTTCTGCCTCTGCAGCTGGCATGTCACCCTTGACTTCTCCCTTGGATCTGTACTTTTGGGCTGACATCTGCCAGTGGCCCTGGAAGGCCAGCAGAAGGCACCTGCTTGGCATGCTGACTGGGGGATCCCCTCTGCCTCCAGACCCAGGAGGACCCAGACAGAAAGAAGGCCCCCATATGGGTTGTCCTGTCCCTTCTGCTTGAGTCCATGACTGGACAGCAGGAGGCACAAGGCTTGGCTGTGTCTAGCCAAGAAGCTGCAAGGCCAGCAGCAGGCCCAGGGCTTGGGAGATGCTGCTGAGGTGACTTGTGTCTGGTTGGCTGCCAGGCCGCAAGGAGCCTGCTGGGTTGGGATGCCTAATCAGGAGTGGTTTCCACCCTGATGGAGCTTTGCTTGATAATAGGAAATGGCAGGAGAGAATAAGCTGCCACAAAATGCAATGTGGAAGGTTGGCACTGGCCTCGATGAGGAAGAAATGCTGGGATGAGAGCAAGGTGGTGAACAGACATGGGTGTCTGCAGACTTCAGGAAAATAGGGCAAAGTGTGGGACAGCATAGGAAAGCTTGCAGAGGAGAAGGCAGAGGGTGCTGGCGAGAATGGAAAGCCCCAACAGCCCTGAAGTTTTTGTCCCCTTGGCTAGAGCTTATGACGTGATGAGATGCAGTCATTGCAGTGGGGCCTCCTTCCTTCCTTGCAACCCTTGCAGAGGCTGGGAGGTGTCTTTCCAGTGTTTTTCTCATGGTATCACACTGCCCAGAACATCCCACAGATCTCCAGGAAGAGCCCTGAGCCAGACATGGGGTACAAGATCTCCCCTCCAGTAGCCGGTGGCAGGCCTTGAATCTTCTGCTTCACTAAAACCAACCAAGACTTTTCTCAGCACAGCGCTTTGCCTGTCTGTAATCGTGGCCTCCAATTATCTGTCCTAACAAGGCCCTGGGGAGGCTTTGTTAGTAACAGCCCTCAGTGGGGCCCATTAACACTCCAAGTCACTTCAGCTTTTGTGCCTCCTGACTTGACTTGCTCAAGCGGTTACATCACTCTCCTCTCAGTACCTGAGCTTCATAGACTCAGCACCAAAATACACCATGGTCCTCATTAAAATGAAGAAGCTCCTAACATCTCTACCACAGTTTTCTTAAAGACTTCAAGATTTGTTCAGCTAATGGCAGAGCTTGCATGATGCAGTTAAGGAAGAAGATTCCAAAAAGCACCTAATCAAAAACTTCTTGTTTCAAAGTCTGAATTTTGCTCCTTTTCAGTTTTGAGCATCATTCTCCTATTGCTGTTATTCCAGGGTGACTTCTTTGGAGACCTCCATCAGGAGGAAAAGCAGAGTCTGGAGGTCTGACAGCTCCACTGCCAGCAGTGGTCTTTGTCCCTGTAACTGCAGCCCAGCCCAGCACATGAAACCCTTTCTAAGAAAAGTCAGTTGTACTTTGGGAACAAAATAAATAATAAAATAAAATAAAATAAAATAAAATAAAATAAAATAAAATAAAATAAAATAATAAAATTGAAATAACCGTTGGAATCTGAGAAACTCAGCTTAAATCTTAGTAGACACCTGGACATCCATGGTGTCTCTTGGGTCTTCTGTGGAAAACTCAGGAAGAAAAGTAAAGAAAATATTTCTTCAAGTGGCTGTAGCTGTACCCATGAGCTTGGCCTTTTTTGGGAAATCATCTCCTTCGAGCCACAGAAACCTAAATTGAGTAATGTGAAAAGACCTGCCCAGTCAATAGAGTAGGGCAAAGTCATGCTTCCTGTGCTATAGATGCAGAAGGCAAAAAGAATTGCATTGTGCCTTATACTGCTCAAGGACGTGTAAACCAGGTCATGCATCTTGACCTTAGTACTGACTTTAAGTCTTGATGGCATTAGGGTACACTGTGCACCAGTCTCCAGTAGAGCCTGACACAATTGTCAGTCTGATGTGCCAGGCCATTAAACATACACAGTCCATTAAACTCGATTGTTCAGAAACAGCAGGAGAAGCATCCCAAGGGGTGGTGCTGCTGGTGAGGACATTTTTGTGCCAGCAGCCTGAGTGGGCAGCAGCTGTGCGCAGGCGAGGGGAGGCCAGGAAGCACATGCCAAGAGCGCTCCTGCCAGCAGAGCCAAGGCCGGGGCCGAGGCCAAGGGGAGAGGCAGGCCCAGGGCAGGGGGCTGCAAGGGCCATGCTGAGCTCCCTGCCCCTGCAGCAGCTGCACTGGCCCTCAGCAGATGTGCTTGGAGGTCCTGGCGTGCATCAGAGAGCAGCAAGGAGGGCGCTGGAGAGGGCCGGGACCAGGCAGTTGGCAGAGCTGAGCCCCATGCAGGGGCTGGTTGGGGGTCCCCTCTGCTGCAGCCAGCTCACGCAGCGTGGCAGGAGGAGGGCAGGCAGGGCTCGTGGCCATGGGGCATAGCCTGGCCGTGGGCTCTTCCTGACGTTCCTTGCAGGTTCTGGCAAGCTGTGTGGAGGGGACGAATGCCCTGGGCCCTCTTCCTGCTCTGCCCAGGCCAGCAAAAGCCCAGAGCGGCCTCCTCTCCCCTGCCCCTGCAGCTCTGGGCTCCCTCCATGCAGCCCTGGCTCTGCAGCACCAAGCCCTGCTGGGAGCCCTCCCCTGCATGCTGCCACCACTCCCTGACACTGCTGTTGCCCTCTGCCGGGCACTGCCCAGCCCAGCCCAGCCCAGCCCAGCCCAGCAGCCCAGGCTGGGCTGGCCCCAGGGCAGTGCCCACTGCAGGCTGCTGCAGGGCTCTGGGCACGGAAACCACAGCCCCAGCCCCTCGCAAGGCACTGCAGCTGCTGGGACAAAGGCAGCTCTGGGCCCCCCCAGCAGCCCCCAGGCTGGGGCCAGCCCCGGCTCAGGAGATGGAGGTCTGTGAAGCTGCAGGAGCCCTGCTCTCTTGCCTGGGAGATCCCCAGCACACAGTGCCTGTGCCCCACAGGGCCAGCCCCGCTCCCCAGGCCAGCACAAGAGGCCTGGCCCAGCCACAGAGCAGCTCCAGAGTCCTCTCCACGATGCCTTTTGCCATCAGACCCAGCAACTACACGAAATGCCCAGGCCAGTCAAGCCCAGTTATGGTTTGCTGAGCCATGTGCTACCAAGAAGTCAGATCCCAATCCAGCCCTTTGTCCTTCAGTGATCACTATGGGACTCTGATCCATCCTGAAGCCCAGAAAAACAAGAGGGCTGTCCAGGGAGAATCTCCTTGAGTGTATTTCTGACACCAGCTTTAGAAGAGGCGTACAGAGATGTGGCGGAGATGCCACTGTAGGTACATCAGGAAAGTCACGAAGGTGCATGAGATCTTGTGGCTAACCCACATACAAGAGCACAAGAGAACAAAGTGGAGACCAAAAGAGAGCAACAGTGAAAAGGCCACGTCTTGCTGCTGGCTATGGCCATGGCTCCAGAGAAGCAGCAGCCCCGACCCAAAGGCAGCAGAGAGGCAGAGCCCAGCAGGCAGTGAGGGGCAGCCCCAAGGGCCACTGGGGCTGCTTGTTCATGTGTCAGCTGGGCTCTTGGCCCTGAGCCCCTCCTGCATGCTGGGGCTGCTGAGACCAGTGAATACCTGCTCGAGTCTTTATTGCGAGTAATAAGATTTTTGGTTAAATATATATATATAAGTATAATAATTAGGGGGTAGGAAACTAAGAATATTCAGAATATTCAGATATAACTTCAGAAGACACTATAAAGGGAAAATAATACAAAAGATTATCTTAATAGATTTATTTATTTTTTAAAGACTCTTGTTAGGATTGTGGTCCCATTATAAATGATAAAGAGGCCTATATCCAGGGTTTCCTCAAGGCTTCCTTGAGCTCCTGGTTCCTCATGCTGTAGATGACGGGGTTCACTGCTGGAGGCACCACTGAGTACAGAAATGACACCACCAGGTCAAGGGATGGCGAAGAGATTGAGTTGGGCATCAGGTAGGCAAACACGGCAGTGCTGACAAACAGGGAGACCACAGCCAGGTGAGGGAGGCACATGGAAAAGGCTTTGTGCTTGCCCTGCTCAGAGGGCATCCTCAGCACAGCCCTGAAGATCTGCACATAGGACACCACAATGAAAACAAAACAACCAAAGGCCAAAGAAAAACTAAACACGAGTGCCCCAACTTCCCTCAGGTAGGCATCTGAGCAGGAGAGCCTGAGGATCTGGGGGATCTCACAGAAGAACTGGTCCACAGCATTGCCATGGCAAAGGGGCAGGGAAAATGTACTGGCCATGTGCAGGACAGCATTGAGAAAGCCACTGCCCCAGGTAGCTGCTGCCATCTAGGCACAAGCTCTGCTGCCCAGGAGGCTCCCATAGTGCAGGGGCTTGCAGATGGCAACATAGCGGTCGTAGGCCATGACGGTGAGAAGGGAATACTCTGCTCCAATCAAGAAGAATAAAAAGAAGACCTGTGCAGCACACCCTTGACAGGAGATGATCCTGGTGTCCCAGAGGGCATTGGCCATGGCTTTGGGGACAGTGGTGGAGATGCAGCCCAAGTCGAGGAGGGTGAGGTTGAGGAGGAAGAGGTACATGGGGGTGTGCAGGCTGTGGTCACAGGCTACGGCAGTGAGGATGAGGCCGTTGCCCAGGAGGGCAGCCAGGTAGATGCCCAGGAAGAGTGCGAACTGCAGGAGCTGCAGCTCCCGCGTGTCTGCGTATGGCAGCAGGAGGAACTCGCTCACAGTGCTGCTGTTGGGCATTTGCTGGTTCTGGACACAGTTGTCTGCTGAAGAGGAGAAGGCAGAACAAATTTACAACAAACTTCTCTGAGGAAAACCTACTTCCAGCCTTAAAGCACCACTCCACCTGTGCCTCTCTCTTTGCAGGAGAACCTCTCTGCAGCTCTCTTGCTTGGGCTCTGGCTGTTGCTGGATGAGAGTGGCACTGGAAGCACGGGCTGCTGTGGGCTGTAGATGAGTCCTTCCTGCTGTGCAGCAGTAGGGAAGCAGGAACATGGGGGAAATTCAAATTCAGTCCACTTTTAGGTCAAAGAGATTTGCAGTGTTGTTGGAAACAACTCATCTGTGTGCAGAGTTCAAGAAGCCGTTACCCACTACTCTTGGTCTCAGCTGCCCTGTATCTCCCGTCTTTGAGATGCAGGACCATCCCACTCCGTTTTTTCCCTGAGAAGAAACTGGAGAAAGCTGAGGGCAGAGAACCCCAAGTCCAAGTGCAGCTGGATAGAAAACTCAGCTTGTCTCTGGGAGACTAAGCAGGACCTCAGCGCTTCCTGCTTTGCTTCACACTATGCTGCCCACAGACAGCCATCCAGCAGCATGGACAAGGCCTTAGCACGTCGGTGTCTTGTTCTTGGGGCACCTGGATAAAAAAAGGATGCCAAGAGAGAGCTGCATCCTGTTGGAGAGCAGCCTGAAGACCAGCAGGATGCCCCATGAACAGAGCTGGATTTCCACAAGCTGGGGTGTCCCAGCATCCCAGCTGCACCCCTGCAGTGTCTGGAGGAGTCTTGGCCGCTCTGTTCATGGCTGTCCAGGGGCAGCTGCCTTAGGGCACTGCAAGGGGCTTCTACCACACTTCCTCACCTCGCAGTGCAACCCAGCAGGACTCTCAAAGCCTACTGCATTGATCACTGCCCTCCCAGAAACAAGACCAAGCAGGAGACCCTTCCAGGACCTGCAGCTGCATGGCCCTGCAGCCAGACACTTACCTCGTCAAGGGCTGTGCAGATTTCTCCTGCAGGCAGCTCTCAGCATCCTCCCACTCCCAACTGCCTCCAAGCCCTCTCTCCTCCTCTCGTCTCCCCGTGCCAGCTGCGGTCAGAGCCTCCAGCCCTGCTGTGCTGTGTAGAGGAACTGCTCCTGGGCAGAGCTGTCTCTCTGCACCAGGGCCTTCTTTCCAGGAGCTCTCTCTGTCCCAGGAGCCCGGCCCAGCTCAGCAGCACAGGCCCAGCCCAAGGTATTGCAATCACCCTTAAGGGGGGGCTTTCCTGATGAGCCCACAAACCTCAGGCACTCAGAGACAATTGAAGACATCTCTCCAGAAGTCCAAGTCAGAGGCAAGTTTCCTGCAGTGTCCCCCGGAGGGCCAGCACTGACACAGCCTCCCTTGGAGCTCATTACAGCAGAACACTGGAGGAACTGAGGACAAGGAGACAAAGACAGTGTGAAGGTGACACTGATGTGTGGACAAACTGGATGCGTGTCACCAAGCACGAGGGCCAGGCCTTGACCTCCAGCCCCTGGGAAGGGAGATCCTTTCCCTTCACACCTTGCTCAGGGCTCTTCCTGGGGCAGTAGGAGATGGGGATGTGCAGGAGAATGGTACGACCCCTGCCTGGTTCATCAGGGGGGATGAGGAGGCCCTGGTACTTTAGCAATGAGCTGTCTCTTCATAGGCCTCAGTGACAGAGACAACAACTGCAGGCATGGACACAACAATCTCAGTTTGTTGGGACTTTCAGCTTTTCCTATGTCCTTGCTTCTCTGATGACCAGAGTATCTTAGCGTCTTCCAGACCTGCACCTCTTTCCCTGTTGCCTGTAGACTGGGAAACGTGGTCCCAGTCTGCCCTGATGTGTAGGGTTACTCTTCCTCTGGTGTAGGACGAAGCTCTTCTCATTGTAAATGTCAAGAGCTTTCTGTTGGCAAAATCCTGCAGTTTCTCAAGCTCCCCCCTCACAGATGCTCCATTCTGTCAGCTATTCATGTCTGCAGGCAGATGGTTCAACTTTCGTGTGATTGTGCTATCTCTGACAAGACAGCAGCATCAGGAGTTGCAGGAAAGTTTGGGTAACACAGGAGTAACCAGTTGAATGGAATTGCTGCACAGAGTAACAGAAGGGCAGGGGATGGAAGGCTGGCAGGTTCCACCGCTTCCCTGCTTCCTCTTCATGCATGCTGTCAGTTTGTCTGGAGCTGTGTCCTGAATGTTCTGGGGTTGTGCAGCTCAAAATTAGAAGGACCAAAGCCCAGCTAGCGCTAAATCTGTCTATTACTGTCAAAGACAATCAAAAACTGTTTATATAAATACTTTAAATAAAGGAGGATTAAGGAGAATCATCATCCTTTATTAGATGTTGGGAAAATCTGGTGCTGATCTGGAGATAAGGTAGAGGCTGAGGTACTTATGAGGGCCCATGAAGACCCATATGCGGGCCTTCTTTCTGTCGGGGTCCTCCTGGCTATGGAGGCAGAGGGGATCCCACAGTCAGCATGCCAGCCAGGTGCCTTCTCCTGGCCTAGCAGGGCCACTGGCAGATGTCAGCCCAAAAGTACAGATCCCAGGGAGAAGTCAAGGGTGACCTGCCACCTCCAGACAGAGGTGACCTCGCAGTCCCTTTCCGTGTCACGTTCCTGCTGCAGCCCTATCCACTGCAGAGACAGAAGTGACCTCACAGTCTCTACCACAGTCACATTCCTCCTGCTGGGGCAGGAGATCCTGAGGCAGAGCTGACCTCTCTCTAGCCCCCTAGGTGCCTGGTTTTCAGTGGCCCCGAGCCCTGCCTGCCCTCCTCCTGCCACGCGCCATCAGGCGGCTGCAGCAGAGGGGACCCACAGGCAGCCACTGGCTGGGCTCTGCCACCCGCGTCTCCAGTGCCATCCCTGCTGCCTTGGGGTGCTCTGTAAGGCTCTGGGTGACCTCACAAGGCCTGCTGGCCAGCACATCTCCTGCAGGGCAACCAGGCCACACAGCGGCAGGGACCTCACCACCGCCCTTCCATTCCCCTCTCTCCCTTCATCCCCGGCCTTGTCTCTGCTGACAGGAGCAGCCTTGGGAGGCGCTTCCTGGCCTCCCCTTGATACTGAGCTGAAAAGAAAAATGGTCTCTTCCTTGACAGAACAATAGCTTAAAATTTGAAAAGCTTCATTAGGAGATAGGTGAAACCTTTACTAGATTTTGTTAGAGAGAAGGAAGTTTAGAAACTTTCATCCCTCATGTTACTTTAGTCACTAATTAGTCAGCTTTATCTATAAGAGCCTACAGACTTGTATCTCAGAATGAGGGCAAGGTGACCCAGGCCTAGAGCATGTGTCAGAAGATTAGGTGAGGAACTCATGCTATGCATATATCCTTGGATGTGTAACCACCTAAGCTTTGTATGCATGCCTAAGATGAAAGAATAAGAGAAAAAAGATTTCGATGGCTTGAGCATGGACAAGAACTGGATTCAACTAACGAGCATAGTGAGGAAGACTACCGATGACCACCAGAGACCCCTGAGAGAAACAAATGTGCATGTGTCAGCGACACTTACTGATTTTAATGAGTTACAGGAAGTAGTATGAATATGTTTTGGGGAAATCTGATTAACATGTTTGTTTTGCTTGTATATAACCCCTTTAGCTCAAACATTTCTGTAAGCACTGGCGTGATCCCCTGTGTGTCTAGCACCTCCGTAAAACAACGCTTGTTTTCGAAAACTCCAAACTGAGTTTTAGAGAGTTACTTTGACTGGCTTTTACAGTATCACCCTTGCTTCCTACCAGCTACTGCTCACTCAGGCTCCTCGTACAAACGTGGCCCCACACCAACAGCACTGCTCGTGCTGCCTTTGCTGCCTCGCCCTGTCCTCTCCCTCGACTCCTTGTCTCTGCCGGGCCCCACGTTCCACACCCAAACACATCCCTTTGCTGTCGTCACCCTCTCCTCTGCCCAGCGGTATGGCAGAGCCAGGGCAGGACATGGTACAGTTAGGCCCTGTAGCTAGAGTTAGGCCCTGTAGCGCCCATGCAGAGCGCTTGTGGCAAAGTGGGAGCTGAGATTGGGTTCTGTGGTGCAGAGGAGGCCCCATGAAGAAAAGATGAGGTTAAACAACAACTTGGGGGGGGGGGTGTCCATCGTGGTTTGGCATGGGAGGCTTCTGGCCACGAAGGGGCAAGGGATGGGTTGACACAACTTCTCTGGGCAACCTGTTCCATTGACCACCACCCCCAAAGGAAAGAATGTCTCCCTTATACCTAATTTTAAAGCACCCTCTTTTAGTTTTAAAACATTACCTAAAGGCCCCCTTTAGGTACTGGAAGGCTGCTATAGGGTCTCTCCAGGCTGAAGAGAACCAGCTTTCTCAGACAGTCTTCATTGAAAAGATGCCCCAGACTCTCTATCATGTTCTTGGCCTCTTCTAGACTACTTCTAATACTTCCATGTCCTTCTAGAGTTTAGGGCCCCAGAGCTGAATGCAGTACTGAAAAGCAGAGCTGAGGGAGAGAATCAACTCTGTCAACCTTTGGACCAAACTTGATTGATGCCGCCCAGAATACAGTTGGCTTTCTGGGCTGCAAACTCACATTGTCGGCACAGGTTGAGCTTCTCATCCACCAGCACCACAGGTCCTTCTCCTCAGAGCTGCTCTCTATCCATTCTCTGCTCATTCACACTGGGCTGTTCAGAGACACGAGTCTTTGCCTTACACACACACACAGTGCACGGCAGCACTTGCAGGGTCCCTCTGGCTCCTGCAGCCACTGCCAGAGGCTGGGAGGCACCTCAGCCCTGTGGTGGGTGCATCGCCCTGCTCTGTCCTCCTCTGAGATGCCCCACAGCATGAGGAATGGGCACAGGGACCTTGAGGGTTCAAGGAAACACATTGCAGAGCTGCATTCAGGTCTCGCACTTTGGACTAGAAGGTCTCTGAAGGTGCCTTCCACCTGGACTATTATCTGCTATTCAGGCAGATGCCCCATGGTTGTTACTCTCAGGATGAAGAGACCTGAAGACACTCTGCCCCACTGGCCTTCATGACACCCCTAGGCATAGCTGATGGCCTTTGTGCTTGCTCTTGTTCCTCTCTCCATGTGCGCACGATGTGCCTGCAGGTAGCAGCAGCTGCAAAGGGTTTCTGTTCCTGTGTCTCTCCTGCACCTGGACAGGCCCTGCTCTTCTCCCAGCACATCCTATGTCCCAGGGAGCCTTTGGGACTCTCGTTGAGCATGTTCTGATGTGACAGCAACTCTGAGAGACGACGTGAGCCTTCAGGCACGGCCCTTTTAGGAGGGAAATGCTGTTCTGGAGGCCAGCTGTGTCACTCATGTGCCCACTGCCTGTCCCTGCCTGCAGTCCCAGCACAGCCTCACAGCAGCACTGGCACCAAGCTACAGGAGCAGTCAGGCCTTAAACTGCCAACAGGGCTCAGCAGGAGAGGGTGGCAGTGGCAACCCTCTGTCCATCCCTTGGACAGGACAAGGAGGCACAAGTCTTGGGTGTGTGTAACCAAGAAGCTGCAAGAGCAGCAGCCAGCCCATGGCTTTAAAAATGCTGGTGAGGTGACTTCTGTCTTGTTGATTGCTGCACCCATAGGCTGAGGCCAACTGCATGAAGTTCAACAAGACCAAGTGCTGGGTCCTGCACTTGGGGCACAACAACTCCATGCAATGCTGTGGGAAGGGTGGCTGGACAGCTGCCCAGGGGAAAAGGACCTGGGGATATATTGGTGGATAGTCGGCTGAATATGAGCCATCAGTGTGCTAAGTTGGCCAAGAAGGCCTGCCTTGTACCAAGGATACTGTGGTCAACAGATGTAGGGAAGTGATTGTCCTTCTGTATTTGGCCCTGGTGAGGCCACACCTCAAGGACTGCATTCAGCTCTGGGGCTCCCTGTGTAAGAAGGACAAAGATCTATTAGATCCGTGCCCCATTCCGTGATGCATTCAAGGCCAGTTTGGATGGGGCTTTCATCAACCTGGTCTAGTGGAAGGTGTCCCTGCCCATGGGAGGTGAGTTGGAATTATGTGATCTGTAAGGTCTTTTCATCCCCAAACTATTCTGTGATTCTGTAAATACGAAACGCAGCACCATACCAGCTATTAGGAAGAAAAATTAACTCTATCTCAGACAAAACTAAGACAATATCCAGCACTTATTCCATACAATCTGTAATGCTCAGCTCTGTCACTTTCCAATTAATCACCACCACCTTTCCTGTCTTTTGATACACACACAAGAATATCATGACCTTAGTTGATTTGTGTCAATAATAATAATAATAATAATAATAATAGTAATAATAATAATAATTCCTTTTTTGTCCTATTAAGCTGCCTTTATCTCAACCCATTAACTATTTTTTTTTTCCTTTTCCTCCAAGTTCTCTCCTCTGCCCCACTGGATGAATAGCTTTGTAGTGCTGAGCTGCCTGCAGGGTCAAACCACAGCAAGTCTTCTTGGTGCCTAGCGTGGAGCACACAGGTTGAGATGACAGGATGACAGATCTGACCACAGCGTTTTAAAAATAAATTGTTATAAGCATTAGATCAGTTTAACAGTTGCTGATCACAATATTGATCTTTTTGATCTGGGGTCTGTTGTGCTTCTTTTCAGAACTGTGTTGTATAGCACATTAGTAACTTCCATGTCATGCTGTTTATCAGTTCTGGGGGCTGGTTTAAGGTTACTGTTTTGCTGTACTGGATAACACTGACTGCTGATAGGATAAAATTAATGCCCCCTCAATACCTCAGGAACCATCTCTTCATCTCTTGGAAACTATTAAGAATTACAGTCTTTGCCTTTTCTCCTCGAGAGTAAAGAACTTTTATGTCTACCAGGCAAGTGGACCACTATAGAGAAGGGAATCCAGTACCTGAGAGAATTAGCCGTACGGGAAGTGATTTATGAGGATCCAGACCTCAGACAAACATCCAAAGATCCAGATGAAGTCAGGCATACACGACCCATGTGGCGGAAGTTTGTACGGAGTACACCATCATCATATGCCAGCTCATTGGCAATAATGGCCTGGAAAGAGGATGAGGAACCCACAGTGGAGCTGTTCCAGCTCCTGCAACTGCTCCAACTCCAGTTCCTGCAGCCGTTCCAGCTCCGGTTCCTGCAGCTGCTCCAGCTCCTGCAGCCGCTCCAGCTCCTGTGGCTGGGTCAGAGAAACGATCTGTAGCAGTGCAAGTTGACCCTGCAGAGGGTGTTGCAGGAAGCACGGCCGAAAACACGACAGACACCAGTAGAGTCAGATCATGCTCCATTTTATTGCCCGAATAGCCTAACTTTTATAGAGAACTTAACAGGGGTGGACAGTGTTTCACACAAGATTATTGGTCAAAAGCACTCAGACAAACAACTGCAAGAAAACAACCCCACCTGCAAGAAAACAACCCCCTTGTGATTAGCAGTCACATAGACCTTGTCCTTGAAGCCAGCTACTGGTAACAATATTTTTCTGAGTTCCTCAATTGGGCGATGTGGGAACACTGTCATGGGAACTTCTCATAGTTGCCCTGGTAGCTTGGTTTGCTCAGCTACAGCAAGCCATGGGATTTTTGCTGTTTCAAGAAATCCCTCAACAATTCCCCCTTCTTCTTTTGAGCAAACCAAGCCCGACACAGCAGTTTTACAAGTGACTCTTTAGCTATACTTACAACACACAACGATGATTACCACCACCATAAACCAAATCCTTAATCCCCTTGTGACTAAACCCAGCAACCATCTACACCTTGTTTCAAACAAGTCAGTGAGCCATTGATTGAAAGGATTGATACCATACTGAATCTTTCTCATATGCTCTTTCAGGAAAGTAATGGATTTGTGAATTGACTCATTATGATCAGAAAGGTTTAAACAGTACATTCCCTTAAAGTCCTCACACCCATTCCTTTGAGCCAAAAGCAAGATGTCAATAGCAGCTTGATCCTGTAAAAGCAGATGTCGCAGACTATTTTGATCTGGTACCATCTCCTCAAGTATCTCTGTCGTGGCATAGGCTTGCCTCTTGGCCCAGCATACCAATTTTTCTAAGTTGTTACGTGCGGCTGCAGATGCCACTCCAGGCACTGAAATTGCTAATGCCGCTCTAGCTGCAACCCCACACAATTCAACATTATCATTGCAATCCGATGCAAGGAATGCCCATTTATGTCTGGTGATCTCACGCAACTGTAACAAGCTAGGAGCAAATACAATGAGTTTATCTAAGTAACATGGACATCTGATAGCATTTGCAGGGATACCTTGCCAGGCCCCATCCCCACAAATCAGAAGCACATCAGGAGGTAAGGCCAAAGCTGCACAATTGTTCCAAACACTGTAGTTGTTACCCCTTGTCTCCATGCTACAAACCCCTAAACCCTGCTTAGCAGCGTCATTGTAATCACAGGTGTTATTTGTGTTTTTGTACCGGTATGGCCCTTTCCCGGTTCCTGTAGCAGGATTCACCTGATAGCCACGGCTACGTTCACATTTGTAGCCACCTTTCAGGTTGATACAGATTTGACTACAGATACCAGGGTTTTGACATTCATCAATTCCACAGTTTCTCTTGTCTACAAAGTCAAACCCAGCTGGACAGTCACAGTCATGTATGTTGCATTCCTTCAGGGGCTCATCACCCCAGTCCTTGCAGTCTCTCTGCTGGTTACACACTTTATTGATATCTATGCATTCTCCACTTCTGCACTTGAATTTGCCAGGTCCTGAGCACTGAATAACATCGTTACAGTTTGCTTCATCAGTGCCATCCAGACAGTCTCTCACACCACTGCACTGCCTACTCCCATGGACACAGTTCCCATCTTCACATCTGAACTGGTCTGGCCTGCAGGTCTGAGAAGGACAGTTAATTTCATCACTTCCATCTTTGCAATCAGGATCTCTGTTACAGTCTTTTTCACCATCACATTTCCAGGACACCAGGATACACTGGGTTGACTGAGGACCACAGCTGATTTCATTTACCTGGCATGTTCTCATATAACACAGATCAGCAATCTCATCAGACCCATTTTCACAGTCCGGATCCCCATCACACAGCCATCTATTTGGCACACACTGACCACTGTTGCACACAAAGTCAGATTCAGCACACGTCTTCTTCACACAAGCACTCTCATCACTGCCGTCTGAGCAGTCTTCACATTTTGCTCTAGCCCTGTCGGCAGCAGTGCACAGGCAGGTGAGGGCGAGCAGCAGGCAGAATGCCCCACAGCGCGGCAGTGCCTGCCGCCGCCCTGCACCTATGTCACTTATACTACTGCTATTACCCGTGCTAGTAGTGTCAGTGGCATCCTCCTGGTACCGTTTCTGTCTTTGTCGTCCCTTACTCTCCCCCTTTTCTTTTTGCCACTGACCATTCACCACAAATGGATGAGACACATGATTACTAGTTAGGAAAGAGAGTGTAACGTCTACTATACGGCTGCAGGCAGTGCCAGCTGCAATCCTAGAAGCTGTTTGTGAACGAGCCTGCCGGTGGTCATTTGGCAGTGTAATCTGCGTCTCTGCACTCCTGCCCTGCAATAGAGCTAAATCATCATTAATAGTCCGTAGAATGAGGCAACCCCACGGAATGTTATCCAGAAACATAGTTATAACACCGATCTGGGGACGAATAGTCTTTTTTGCATTGCAAGATAAACCTCTTATAAAAAGAATGCCAAAGAGAAGCAGCACAGCCGCCGCTGCCTCCATGGTTACGTCAGACAGGCTGCAGGGTCCTGATGTCCGCCCCTCTGCTCTGTGCCGACTCGCCACACGGTGAGGGTCGGCTGCCGTTGTCCACTGATGCCTCTGGTCTCCCGTAGCAGCTCGATCTCGGATGTCCCGCATCGCACCGTGATCACGTCAATTTCCCGCGGCCCTCCGCAATTCCACGTCCCGCCGCAACTCTATTTCCCACGGCCCTCCGCAATTCCACGTCCCGCCGCAACTCCGTTTCCCGCGGCCCTCCGCAATTCCACGTCCCGCCGCAACTCTATTTCCCGCGGCCCTCCGCAATTCCACGTCCCGCCGCAAAACCCCGTTTCCCACCGTTTTCCGCGTCTCTCAGCGGGAGTACCACGTCTCACCGTGAGGCCTGTGTACCGTGTTTCCGGGCCGGTGTCCGGTCTGCTCAAGCGCCGGTCGGATGGGCGCTCCGAAGTCCCAACGGCGCGGCGAGATCACGGCGCCGCTGGTCCCGGTGCCGCTGGTTTCCTGGTCCCCCTGCGTTCCGATGTGCCGGTGCTGCTGGTGTCCCGCTGCGCTGCGATGTTTGTCCCGGCGAAGCTGTGATGTCCTGTTCGGGTCCTGTTCAGGTCTCAGCCTGTTCGGGCGCCATATGTTGCAGGAAGCACGGCCGAAAACACGACAGACACCAGTAGAGTCAGATCATGCTCCATTTTATTGCCCGAATAGCCTAACTTTTATAGAGAACTTAACAGGGGTGGACAGTGTTTCACACAAGATTATTGGTCAAAAGCACTCAGACAAACAACTGCAAGAAAACAACCCCACCTGCAAGAAAACAACCCCCTTGTGATTAGCAGTCACATAGACCTTGTCCTTGAAGCCAGCTACTGGTAACAATATTTTTCTGAGTTCCTCAATTGGGCGATGTGGGAACACTGTCATGGGAACTTCTCATAGTTGCCCTGGTAGCTTGGTTTGCTCAGCTACAGCAAGCCATGGGATTTTTGCTGTTTCAAGAAATCCCTCAACAAGAGGGTATTCCAGCCCCTGTAGCAGACCCTGTAACGGGGTCAGAGAAACGAGCTGTAGCAGTGCAAGTTGACCCTGCAGAGGGTATTCCAACCCCTGTTGCATACCCTGTACCAAGGTCAGAGAAACGAGCAGTAGCAGTGCAAGTTGACCCTGCAGAGGGTATTCCAACCCCTGTGGCATACCCTGTACCAAGGTCAGAGAAACGAGCAGTAGCAGTGCAAGCTGCCCCTGTAGAGAAGGTGAAAAAATGGTATAGAGATTCAGGTCGTTTAGAACGCAGAGAGTCTTCTGCCAAATCTAGGTATAGAGACGACGGAGACGACGACGATGCTGGGCCAAAAAATCAACAGTAACTACCCGAAGCCTAAACGAGCGTGAGTTACGAGATGTGCGAAAAGATTTTGGTCACTGTATAGGTGAGCAGCTTGTCACCTGGCTGCTCCGATGCTGGGACACTGGAGCGAATTGTGTGGAATTAGACGGCAGGGAAGCCAAGCGACTGGGATCCCTTGCTAGAGACGCAGGCATTGACAAAGCAATTGCAGATGGAGCACAATCCAACAGCCTCTGGAGGCGTCTCCTCTCAGCTGTGAGGGAAAGGTATCCCTTCAAGGAAGAGTAAATCTATGCAGGGTGGTAGGGGATGCTTTTCCCCACTTCTTCACTCTCCCTTTCTCTTCCACCTCGTGCTTCTCCTCCAGGCTAATTACAATAGCTCTTCAAAGCTTTGAATATCCTTGGGATGGTCAAACCATCATGTTTCTATTTTTAGGTCTCCTGAATGCAATTCAGGTTTTGTTTAAGTTCAAACATCTACTTAAACGTGCCATCAAGAGATCTGTCCAGAGGCGGGAAAGGTAGGAGTGGCAGGGAGAGTCCAGGGCTTTGGAACTTCACCTCTGAGCAAGTGCAATCTTAAACAAAACTGTGAAATGCTTAAGCGTGTCATCACCCCGGCAATTCCAAAGAGACACAAAACACTGCAATATGCTGGTGGTTAAGGAATGCTTATGAAGCTATAGTTCACACCTCTCCAACCCCTATGACTTTTCCTGCAGGCACACTACAGCCCCTTTGACAGGCCCAGAGCCTGTCCAAAGCCACTCCAAACCCTGCAACATGCCCTACAGGCACTCCAGCTCCTGCAAGGGGCTTAAGGTTAAACACATCCCTATAACAGGCCCTATAGCCACTCCCAAACCTGTAATAGGCTCTGCAGCCACTCCAACTCATCCAAAAGGCCCCGCAGCCAGAACAACTCCTGTGATGGTCCCTGCAGCCACTCCAACCCCTGCAATGGGTTCCATGGCTGGGCCAGAGAACCAGCCTGTGCCAGTATCGTTTGCCTCTACATGCAAGAGAAAACAATGGGTGTAAAAGTCAGTTTTTCTTTGTAAAGGAAAGAAACTCCTACCCAGACAAGAAAGGAGGAAAAAGAAGATGAGGCAGGTTTCTCCAAAGTTGGGCCATCTTGGAAGCAGGAGGACAAAGCAGAAGAAATCATATAGGCATCAGAAACCAAATGGTCCCTTTCCCAGGGTAAGCTACGAGGTATTGGAAATGATTTCAGCCATCATCTCGGTGAGCACATTGTCAGCTGGCTGCTCCCGTGGGGGGAGAACAGGGCCAATAGTCTGGAATTAGAGGGCAGGGAAGCCAAGCAGCTGGGATCCTCCTGTAGGTGAGGGATGATTGACAAAGGCATTAGAAAAGTGCAGAAGAAACTTACTCCCATCATGCTTGAAGGAAAGGTCTCCCTTGAGGGAAGATCTTGTATGTCAACCAGGAAAGTGGAGCACCATGCAGAAGGGTATCCGGTACCTGAGGAAATTAGGCAAGCTGAAGGCGATTTGTAGAAACCTAGATAACAAACAGCTATCCAAAGATCCAGATGAAGTCAAGTGTATATGACCCATGGGGCAGGAGTTTGTACAGAGCACACCATCATCATATGCCAACCCATGGGCAGTAATGACCAGGAAAGACCAAGAGGAACCCATGGTGGATGAATTGGCTAGCCAGCTATGGCATTACAAAGAAAGTCTCTCTTCTTCCCTATGGGCCTGTGTCTTGTCCAGAAAGAAACTTTCCCAAGAGGTCCAACAGCTCCAAGAGAATACGGCTTCCTCCCCACCTGCACGAACCAATAGCTCAGCTATCAGATGTAAGTATCCCTCTGCTCCAGAAAGGTAACATAGTGGGTACTTACCAGGTTCTATCCTGTGCTTTCACCTGTGTGACCATGGAGAGACCATGAGAAAATGCGATGCAAAAATTGACCTCCACCTTACAGGCACGGATACATGAAGCACAAGGAAAAACTTTGTCAAAAAGTGGTTCTTCTGAGACACTTGCTGCTCCAATTTCTAGTGGGTAATCCTCCAAACAGAGTAAAGAATACTATGAGCAGGACTGGAGGGGCACAGCTTCCACCCTGGGGGAGGGAGAGGACAATCAGGTATATTGGACTTTGAGGATTATTGGCCTGGCACATCAAACCCAAGACTTAACTGTATTGGAGACTGAAGTGAGTCTAACGGGGGAGGAGTGGAAAATGCAACGCACTGGGACTGGCCTGGAGGCTCTGTGTAACCGTGGCATAGACTACTTCAGGAGCGGGTACTTCAAAGGTCCACAAGGGTATTGGTGGGCTTATGGCATAGCTGTCTTGGAGACGGAGGACAGGAAACAGTTGTCTACCTTGACCACTCTTTCACAGGACCCTTCTGCTGTGGAGGTGCTGATGGCCAATGAGCAGCAGGTGCCAATCACTACCACAACAGTGCGCCCGAGGTAATATTGCACTAACAGACACTCCCTGATTCCCATCCATGAGCTGGTTCGTCAACTGGAGAGCCAAGGAGTGATCAGCAATACTCTCTCACCCTTTAATAGTCCCATATGGACAGTGCAAAATTCTAATGGGGAGTGGAAGATAACGGTGCACTTCTGTGGCTTGAATGAAGTCCCACCACCACTGAGTGCTGCTGTGCCATGCGTGCTAGAACTTTACTCAGTACGAACTGGAGTCAAAGGCAGCCAAGTGCTATGCCACAATTAATATTGCTAATGTATTTTTCTCCATCCCTTTGGTGGCAGTACGAAGGCCACACTTTGCTTTCACGTGGAGGGGTGTCCTGCCCACCTGGAATCAACTGCCCCAGGGCTGGAAGCACAGCCCTACTTTTGCCATGGGCTGATCCAGACTGCCCTGGAACACAGGGAAGCTCCTGAACACTTCCAACGTATTGATGCCCCATCACATGGGGCAACACAGCAACAGAAGTATTTGAGAAAGGGAAGCAAATGTTCCAAATCATTCTGAAGGCTTGTATTGCCCTATAACAAAGTAAGGTCAAGGGACCTGCACACAAGAGCCTAATGCAGGCTGTCCAGGTTCTGTGGGACCCCTGCTTGGGGAAAGGTTGGGCATCGGTCAGTGTGTGATGAGCAATTGCACTGTGCATCGTTTGCCTTATACATATAACAATAATAAAAATAATGTATATTATTATATATTATTAGTAGAATCAACTCGCCATTTGCCGAGGCGATTGGCTCCGGGGCAGACGCATTCTGCAGCGGAGCGGGGGATTGGGCCAGGCAGATCTACCCAGGACAACCCCAAGATGGGTTGTCCTGTCCCTTCTCTTTGAGTCCATGACTGGACAACAGCAGGCACAAGGCTTGGCTGTGTTTAGCCAAGAAGCTGCAAGGCCAGCAGCAGGCCCATGGCTTGGAAGCTTCTGCTGAGGTGACTTGTGTCTGGTTGGCTGAGAGGCCGCAAGGAGCCTGCTGGGTTGGGATGCCTACTTCAGGAGTGTTTTCCACCCTGATGGAGCTATCTGTGGTATTAGGAAAGAGCAGGAGAGAAAAAACTTCTGTGGAGTATACGTTGGAAGTTACAAATTAGCACGATAGAATAAGAAATGTCCCTCAAAGTGTCACACTGTGGTGCCAGAGGTCACCCTCCGATCAGACCCTGGCTTTGTGTTTCAAGGAACAGCTGGTGAGGGTTGACGAGACATGGGTGAAACAAAGGATGAGAGGAAGGTTGTGGACAGAGATGGGTGTCTGCAGACTTCGAGGAAATAAGTCAGAATGTGATAGAGTCTGCAGAGGTGAAGGCAGAGGGTACTGGTAAAAATGGCAGGCCTAACAGCCTTGAGGTTTCTGTCCCCTTGGCTAGAGCTTAGGAGGAGATATGTTATATTCTTTGTGATGAGGCCTCATAGATTCCTTGCAACACTGTGAAGCTCCTTGAAGATGTCATACCAGTGTTCTTCTCATGGCATCACACTGCTCAACACATCCCACTGACCCCAGAAAGAGCCTTGAGCTGGACTTAGGGGTGCAGGATCTCCTTTCCCAGTTCCAGGGGTCAGGCCTTGTCTCTTTTGCTTCACTAAAGCCATCCAAGACATTTCTCAGCACAGTGCTTTGCCTGTCTGTAACCATGGCCTCCAATTATCTGCCCTAACAAGTCCCTGGGGAGGCTTTGTTAGTAACAGCCCTCAGTGGGGCCCATTAATACTCCAAGTCACTTCAACTTGTCCTTCTGACTTTACTTGCTCAAGCAGTTACATCACTTTCCTCTAAGTACCTGAGCTTCATAGACTGAGCATAAAAATATACCATGGAACTTATTAAAATGCAGAAACTCCAAATATCTCTTACATAGTTGTCTTGAAGTCTTCATGCCTTATACAGCTAATTGCAGAGCTTGTAAGATGTAATTAAGGAAGAAGATTTCAAAGAGCAACTAATAAAAATATTTTATTGTTTCAAAGGTTGAATTTTGCTGCATTTCAGTTTAGAGCATTTTTCTCCTATTGCTACTGATCCAGGGTGACTTCTTTGGAGACTTGCATTAGGAGGAAAAGCAGGTTCTGGAAGTCAGACAACTCCACTACCAGCAGTGCTCTTTGTCCCTGTAACTGCAGCACAGTTCAGCACATGAAACCCTTTCTAGAACGAGTCAGGGATTCCTTGGGAAAAAATAAAATAAAATAAAATAAAATAAAATAAAATAAAATAAAATAAAATAAAATAAAATAAAATAAAAGTTGAAATGACCGTTGGAATCTGAGAAATTCGTCCTAAATCTTAGTAGACACCTGGACATCCATGGTTCTCTTGGGTCTTGTGTGGCAAACTTAGGATGAAAACTAAAGAAAATATATCTTCAATTGGCTGAAGCTGTACCCATGAGCTTGGCCGCTTTTGGGAATATGTCCCCTTCCAGCCACAGAAACCTACATTGAGTGATGTGAAAAGACCTGCCCAGTCAATGGAGTAGGGCAAAGTCCTATTTCCTGTGCTATAGATGCAGAAGGCAAAAAGAATTGCATTGTGCCTGACACTGCTCTGGGACGTGTCACCCAGGTCAGGCAACTTTACCTTAGTTCTTGACAAGTCCATCACTATACCACGCTCCCAAGCTCTACATTTACACCTTGGTTCTCCAGTCGATGAACCAGCTCATCAATTTCCTATCTGGGAGATCCTCTACCCATACACAAATCTCTTCTTCCCCTCTTACTTGACCAGCATGGTGACTGGGATGTGGAAAACCCTCATCACTGTGCTGGTGCCTCCCAACAAACACCTGCCGATGCCCGTGGCCTTCTTTCTGGGGGAGAGTTGTCCTCCTTGCAGACCTTGTACAGCTCCTGCACCCTGCGCCAGATGCTGGCCAGCTTCCTGGCTGGGGACAGCACCCCCTTTGCTCACAGAGGTGGCAGCACTCTCAGCTGCACCTTCTGCATGACCGCAGTGCTTCCTGCTGGGGGCCATGTCCTACGGTCAGCCCTGGGCTGTATGCCACCCCTGTTCTCTGCAAGGCTCAAGAATTGGAAGGCCTGACTCCAGAAGGCAGCTGTACCTGAACCAGGGGAATTTCTCTCATGTACACCAATTCTTTCTCCTCCTCCCAGCTACAGTTCTGTGGCCCCTGTGTCAAGCACCCCTTGTGTGGTTTTGCCCCATTGCTGGAGCTGTTCTGCAGTGCCACGGTGATACTCTTGGTTTTGCTTTCAAAATTTCCATTTGTATCCAATCTTCCAATTCCTAATCATGCAGATTTCATGTGTGTGTTTCCTGTGTTGGCAGGCCCAAGGCTATATCCACCTGCTCTTCTGTCCTCACGAGTGTCACTGTTTTCTATGGCACAGTCATCATTTTTTGTGTGAAGCACAGAACAGCCCACCTCACAGATCTTAACCAAGCTCTTTCCAAACCTTCATCATCCCCCGGTGAATCCTCAGGTTTCTTAGCGGTGGTGTGGGAAGGGTGAGAGAGGTGCTAGTGGAGATGCTGACATTGTCATAAGACCTATATCAAATACCTTGGAAAGGACAGATGGATCAAAGACATTCCTCAGAACTTGGAGATGACCGATGTCAAACCCATCTTCTAGTAGAGGAGCAAGCAGAAGGATGATTAAGCCTAACCAAGGAGAAAAGTGCAGGCCTTAGCCTTAGGCCCCAAACCAGACCTAAACTGAAGTCCTCAACACTTGCCCTTATTCTAAACCCTGAGCAGGATCCTTAGGCACAACACCAAACAATTCCTTGAAGCCCTTGCCATTCCTTTAACCCTGGAATGTGACCACTAATTCCTAAACATTAACATGAACACCTAACTCCCAAAGCCCTCCACCATGCACACAGCACATCTCAGCTTCAACCCCACTCCTACCCCTACCTTGTGTGGTTTTTATGCTTGGGGTAGGGCAGGGACTGTGAGGTCCTGAAGCAGTCGTATGGCATTGGAAGTGGCATGTGAGGTGACAGGTATATGATCAGATCAGAGGCCACAAGGAGGAGCTGGCTGGGAATGCTGTGATGGGATCAGGTGTGCCTCAGGATCTGTTGGGCATGCAGGAGGCATGTAGATGTGAAGGAGGCTGGGAGGTGTGGTGTAAATGCCTGAAGTAACTAGGAAAATAAAACTAACATTCACATTTTTAAGGAAAAGGTACAGCTTTGAAGAGGCTTCCAGGGTAGGGCATAACTGCATTACCTGAGCGTTCCCTAGGCTCCCAACCTTAGATGCTATCGCGCTGGGGAAACTTGGTGTGCTAGCTCTAAGGAACACCACGGAGCGTGGAGTGGAGTGGAGACACCACAGCTAGGCTCTGTAATCAGGTGGGGCCTCAATTGTTCTTGTGCACAAAGCTGCACTTTTTGCCACCCTAAGCCAAAGACCTGTCATGTTTTGACAAATGCTGTACCCTAGTGTACTTTTTGCTCATTATAATATCATTATAATACCAAAACACACCTCCATCCCAAAAGCTACCCGCCTCCAAGGTGCGACCACCCCTCACTGAGCATGCGCCCTGAATTTCTCGGAGCCTATTACTTTAAACGGAGACGGGAAAACTTTACACCAATCATAACTAAGATATGCTTGACTAGAGCCACTCAAGCTCCACCTAGAAGATAGAAAATAATATAAATTGGCCCAAGAGAGCGGGGATGTTAGGGAAGATACCATTGTTAGGGGAGATACCATCCCGAGGACATACAACATCCTTAGGACCTCCTGACTCCTGGGATCAGTCGACGGGCTGAGCCTCTCTTCCCCCCCCATTGGGACGCCTTTGGGTGAGATCTGAATATCTGCTTATAAATCTCTATAGAGTCTTTGATCCTTTTAACGCGTTTATTTCTCGGCTGCGCACCTATAACACCTACAACACCTATAACACCTGTAACATCTATAACATCTAACACATCTCTAACATCTCTAACATCTATAACATCTATACCATCTATAACATCTATAACATCTGTAACACCTATAACACCTGTGTATTTCATGCATACTAGCTTGCTTTTGCAGACAGTCACTATCACCGGCAATCCAAAAGAACCTGATTATCTGTTGCTGTA
This sequence comes from Anas platyrhynchos, assembly GCF_047663525.1. NCBI lineage: Eukaryota > Metazoa > Chordata > Aves > Anseriformes > Anatidae > Anas > Anas platyrhynchos. The sequence goes on along the minus strand of NC_092620.1, from coordinate 12,755,720 downwards.
ATAAACCATACTTGATTGCATTGTGATAGCTCTCATTAAGTGCAACTAGGGTGAGGGTGGTTATCCGTGATAGTTCAGTGTTCTGAATCCAACCAGACCCCCAGACGGTTAATGCGTTTTTGGTGAATGTCTGAACGGACCCCCAGACAGTTAATGCGTTTTTGGTGAATGTCTGACTGGATCCCCAGACGGTTAATGTGTTTTTGGTGAATGTCCGACTGGTTCAGTACTCTGAATCCAACCGGGCCCATAACGGTTAATCAGCTACACCCCTTAACGCGACAGGAGGCCACTTCTGTCTCTGGAGCTGACGGACCTGCAGGAGGAATGTGGCACAGATAGGGACCATAAAGGCCAGAAGCATGCACAAGGCATTGAACATGATGGCGAGGCACCTTCTGTTCTGGTCAGGTGAGAGACCACAGGAAGGCTGATGGCGTGGGAGTCATGCTTGAGGTATAGCTAGTGAGACCATAGAATCAGAGAATGGCTCCTGTTAGAAGGGACTTTAAAGATCACCTATTGCCAACCTCCTGGACCTAAGCAGGGATGCTCCCCATGAGATCAGGTTGCCCAGGGCCCTTTGGACAGGAATCCCTTCCTCTGTAGCATCAACTATTGCCGAGGCGATCGGCTCCGGGGCAGACACGTTCTGCAGCGGAGCGGGGGATCGAGCCAGGCAGGGCTAATTTTTCCGGCATCGAGCCTACTTGAGGGAGCCGCCAGGACCCGGCAGCCCTCGTGAGGGAGGCTGATGAGGCGAAGGCGGAGCCAGCAGCGCCCCCTCCCCAGCCGTTCAAAAGCTGCCCCTACGGAGCGCGAGCGACCAGGAGCACGGCAAACAGGGTGGGAAAACAGGGCGTGGCACATCAGAAGGGAGTGGCGCGGCAGTTAGCACGGCAGTTCGCGCAGGCAGGGCGAGCAGGAAGGGCAGAGCGTTCCCCCGCCCATACGAACACCTCCTTAACGACAGCCATTAGCTAGGTGATAATGGTCTCCACCAGGCAAGGTGCGCTTTCCAGGAAATCGTTACACACCCAGACCGACTGCCCGTTAAAAAATGCAGTGGTTCAGGTCACCGGATGCAAGGAGTGTCTGAGCCTGTTGCTGCCATCAGCGGGAGGCAGAGAAACTGCGTGTGTGAGGTGCGAGCAGGTGGATGACCTGGTCTGCATGGTGGCGGAGCTCAAGGAAGAGGTGGAGAGGTTGAGGGGTATCAGGGAGTGTGAGCGAGAGATAGACTTGTGGAGTAACTCCCTGCAGGGCCTCAAGGAGAGGTACCGAGGTGAGACACCCCAAATGGGGGTGGACCCCCTGCCCTGTAGCCGTCGGGCAGAGGGAGGGGATCTGGGAGTTGAGGAGGAATGGAGAAAGGTCCCTGCTCGACATGGCAGGCGATGCCCTCCCCTTCCGGCCCCACCTTCCCAGGTGCCCTTACGGAACAGATTTGAGGCCCTGGAGCTCGACAGACCAGTAGCTGAGGAAGAGGTAGCAAGTGTTCCCAGGAGGATGCCTAGGGCAAGGAGGTCAACTCCACGCCTCAGGACTGCCTCCATCAAGAAAGACAGAAGGGTTATTGCTGTGGGAGACTCTATCCTTAGGGGAACAGAGGGCCCTATTTGTTGGCCTGACCCTACCCGTAGGGAAGTCTGCTGCCTCCCTGGGGCCAGGGTCAGGGACGTTGCCAGGAAGCTTCCCAACCTGGTACGCCCCTCTGATTATTATCCTCTTCTGATAGTCCAGGCGGGCAGTGACAACATTGAAGACAGAAGCCTGAAGGCAATCAAAAGAGACTTTAGGGGGCTGGGTCAGTTAGTGGATGGAGCGGGAGTGCAGGTGGTGTTTTCATCCATCCCTACGGTGGCAGGGAGGGGTACAGAGAGGACAAGGAAAGCCCACCTGTTGAACACGTGGCTCCGGGGCTGGTGCCAACGCAGAAATCTTGGGTTTTTCGACCATGGGGCACTTTACTCAGCATCTGGCCTGATGGCCTCAGATGGGTCCCTATCTTTTAGGGGAAAAAGGATCCTGGGCCAGGAGCTGGCAGGGCTCATTGAGAAGACTTTAAACTAGGTAGGAAGGGGGATGGGGCTGAAGCAAGGATTGTTGGGGCTGTGCCAGGGGGAGCAATGGCAAGGCCGGGGGATAAGGTAATGGCCCAGATGAAGTGCATCTAAACCAATGCACGCAGCATGGGTAACAAACAGGACGAGCTGGAAGCCATCGTGCAGCGGGCAGGCTACGACTTGGTTGCCATCATGGAGACGTGGTGGGACCAGTCTCATGACTGGAGTGCTGCAATGCCTGGCTATAAGCTCTTCAGAAGGGACAGGCAGCACAGAAGAGGTGGTGGTGTGGCTCTCTATATTAGAGAGTCTTTCGATGTTGTAGAACTCGAGGCTGGGAATGACTGTGATAAATTAGTAGGGGTTTGTTCATTGTCCTTGAGAATTTAAAGAATCTACTGAGGAGATAAGGTTTCACAACTCACGGCATTGTAACATGGGGACAAATGGGGAAAGGGGGTTGGGTAAACATCCCTGTTAAAACAAAGATTTTGTAAGATACCACCCACCCACCGCAAGACATCCTATTTTGCCCCCACCTGAACACAAGCACAACGCATGATCACCGGAGGAAGAATAACGACCCCCAACAACAGACTGCGCAGCCTCAGAACAAGTCTCGACAAGTCGACAAGTCAGGTCTCGACAAGCCAGAACTTGAATGCTATAAAACAGCGACACTGGAAAGGGGAATTTGCGTGCCGTGGTGGAGCGGAGACTCCCCAGCCGCCCAGCGCTGTTTTGCTTGTGTCTGCTTACTTGATTAATAAAATAATTTCAATAGACCAGTAAATTGTGTGGTCTAACTTATAACAATTTGGTGCCGTGACTCGGATGAAGGCAATCTGATTGAAAGACCTTCAGAGGGGGCGCCCGGCTGATTTCAGCGGCCTTCGCTAGGACTACTTTCATTCAAATCCTTAACCGACGAACCCAAAATTAGACACAAGCAAATAAAACCGGTAAACCCCAGGCAACCTTTGTGCACGAAGACCGAACGAAGACCCACGGGGTGGGTAAGTATAGGCCGGTGTGCCGTTCGGTTGGGGTTGGGTATCCTGGAACACAACAAACGAGACGTCCAATTGCGGACGAAGCGAGTGTGCACCCCTCGGTAGTTGCGGTTCCCACATCCCGCAAGGGACTGGGCCACGAAAAGGGGGAAGCGATCCATGCGTGTGTGTGTGAAGGTGTTCCGGAAGATGGGACAGAAGAAGAGTAAGCCTTCTGGTCCCATGGGTGGGGTAACGTCTGCTGTTACGTTACCCCGGGATTAATGATGAAAAATTGGCAGGATTCCCCTTTTACGCGGGGAAGGAATAAAGTAAAAATGATACCTTATCGTGTTGAAGTTTGGGGTGGTAAACAGATTCGAGGAGACCACCTTTACTGGCCTGTATTTGGGTCTTTTGAAGATTGGGTTTGTCAGGCCTAAATATTTATGTAAACTCAAAGGAACCCTTTAGTCTGGAAGAAAGTGAGTATGCGCACCTCTGGATAAATTCAGATACGAGGATGCATCTATATCCTCTAAAAGAAAAAGGAGGGCGGGATAAAAAGAGAAAGGACTTGGAAGTCCCGACACCACCCCCACACTATATTCCACCGCCCGCACCAATGGCTCCCATCCTTACTGGACTCCCCGAATTAGCTAATCCAGGAGAATCGGAATTGGATCATGAAACACAGGGGCCGGTAACCAGAAGCAGGGCAAGAAATCAGAAATCTGCTTTAAGGGAGGGATTATATCCCCTACAAGAAATAGAGATGGGGGGACCCCAGCCAGGAATGGAATATGTGGCCATCCCCATTAACTCCGGGGATGTCTGTGATTTTAAGAAAAGGACAGGCAAGCTTTAATGGCAACTGGCATAATGTTTGCAGCTGCTGAGGAATAATTCTAACTGGAATAATAACTGTACATTGTATATTGTATATATAAAAGCCTGGGCATTTTTTGTTATTCTTTTATACATATGTTAATATGTAAATATGTAAATATAAGGACTGCCATTGAGGTGTATGTCTAAGGGAACAAACTTTGCCCAGGCATATTATCGGCTCACCAGGTTTAAATGTCCTCAGTGTAATTGTCTACAGGCAGTTAATTTACAGTGGTCTGATTTTACTTGTGTATCTATATATTGTGGATTCTGGAGGGATTGGGATTGACTAGTAAAGAGCTTCTAGGAAAACAGTGGAATATTAACCACTGTAGATTACAATAGAAAAAGTTTAAAGCAAAGAAATCCCGAGGAAAAGCCCCCTAGGATGTATACTAACACATTGGAGGGATACAGTGGGGTGAGAGGGTACAGAAAGTAAAAGAACTCTTATCAAATATTGCAATCAATGGTGGCCACTTTATAAACTAGAGGATGGAGCGGAGTGGCCCCTAAATGGAACTATTAATTATAACACCATATTACAGTCAATGTTGTTTTTGTGGAAAGAAGGAAAATGGGATGAAATATGGTATATTGATTGATATGTTGTTTCAGTATCTTGGAGGGAAAAGGTATGGAATTAAGTTGGACTCTGACTGAGCCTTTGGTGCTGGTATTAGAAAAGTACGGGCTGGAGAAAGATAAAGGAAGTGTTAAAAGGGTTGCTGAAGGTTTTAAAGGTGTGGCATGTAGTATTAAAGCTGTTTGAAATTGAATGAGCAGGGAAAGGTGATGTAGGCATTATCTAAGTAACAGTCTAGAAGTTTTGGTATATTTGCATATTTGCTGTGGTGTTTGGTCAGTTTCCCAAACATCGGGGAGGGGGACGGTGGGGGAACAGCCTGCTCCACCAGGGGCCTCTCCAGCGGCCGGCCGGAGAGGGGCTTCGGCTCCAGCACCTGGAGCGCCTCCTCCCCCTCCTTCTGCACTGACTTAGGTGTCTGCGGGGGGGTTTCTCACTCTCCCAACTGCTGTTGAGCAGCAGGTTTTTGTTTGTTTCTTTGTTTGTTTGTTTTCGTGGATGTGCTCTGACAGAGGCACGGACTGTATTGTTCATGGCTTGGCTCTGGGCAGCAGTGGGCCCCTTTGGGGCTTATCTACCATGGGGAGGTTTCTGGGTTTTTCTCACGGGGGCTGCCACTGCAGTTTCCCACCCCTACACCCCTCACACCCGCCCCGAACCTTGCCATCAAACCCAATACACTGGGGCAGCTAAGTCATTACTGACTTGTAAAGTATCAGGGATTAAATTAACTAATGAAACCCTAAATGTGATGGGGGTAGAAGGGGCTGGGATAACAGTGCCACTTTTGGGGAATACTAAGCTGAGACCAGGGGATAAAATGATCACTGGACAATTATTGTATGTATCCAAGGCGGAAACCAACTTGTTGGGAAGGGATTTGATGATTAAATTGGGCATTCAAATAGTAAATTGTTAGACTGGAATAACAGGGTTATTAATGGAGTGCTCTCTGGCCCTGAGAGCAAACATACATGTATATTCACCTCTGACTGGAAAGACCCTGAAATGGGGGCAGAAGCAACAATATAGGTGGACAATTTTACCTCAGGGGTTTACAGGGCCACCTATCTATTTGGGTAAATTCGAAAGATTTTGGAGCAATTACAAACTCCCAAGGAGGTATTAATGTTACAAATATGTGGATCATTTTAAGGAAAATCGATACTCCCTGATGGGAGAGAAATGCTGAATAAAGTGATAATGAGGCAAATATTAACTGTTTTACATCAGAAGAGTCATTGGGAGGTGCAAGCAATGTGTGATGTTGTTCTAAGAAAGCATGCCTGTGTAGGAATATATACTTTAGGGAAGCACACATGCAGAGGATGTACTATATGTCAAAAGGTAAATAAAAAGGTCTTCTGTAACCTATCTAGAGGGAGACGGGAGCCAGGGCTTTGACCTTTCCAAAGTATACAGGTAGACTTTACTGAGTTACTTGTTTGTCCTAATTGACCACGTGACTGAATGGGTGTAAAGCTTTACTGCAAGGATTAAAGCAGGCCTTAGAGATTGAGTGGGATTTTCACAGCCCCTGGCACCCCTCCTCTTCTGGAAAGGTAGAGTGAATGAATGGTGAAATTAAGAAACAACTAACAAAACTTATGCTGGAAACTAAGGCTTCTTGGGTAAAATGCTTACCCCTTGCACTGTGTGAGGAATGTTTTAACAATTCCAGGTGAAACATCTTGTCACCATAACAAGGTGAAACATCTTGTTGAAGATTCCCTTGGCAGCTGGTGACCATCCAAACAAAGTGTCCCACCAACAGTGTCTCTCATCTCTCTTCACTCTTTCCATCACTCGATGTATTTCTTGTGCATCATGATGGACAGTAATCAGAGTCTTTTGTCCATTTTCTCGGACTTGTGTCATCAGCTGCTTCAGGTCCTCATGTACCAGCAATTTCTTCACCAAGGTGAGGTTCATTCCAAAAGGAGTAGGCAGCAGTTCATAAAGCAGAATATAATTAGATGCAATAAGTTGATAAGAAGTGACAGGAACTGAGTATTTAAAATCACATCCTAGAATTTTGGTAAAATTGCAAACACAAACATTAGAGTGATTACTGGTATCTACCACTGTATCATCTACGACTATAGAATCACAATGAGTTCTCATACAAACACAACCTTTCCCAATATATACAAGTACAGTTTCAAGGGTTTCATTAGGATGTATCTCCAATTGTTTGCCACTTTCCTCCCTTTTGATGGGCCCATACTTTATGCTCTTTAGGATAAAGTATAGTTCCATTATGATTGAGTCCTAATGCAATGATTGGATATACATTGTATATGGTGGCATTACTTATACTAATTGCCACCGAGTTTGAAACTCTTTTTCAAATTCTGAAGCATTATCCCAAATCAATTTGCGAATTTCAGTGGGCAAAGTTTTTCCTTCTCCTCTCTAATAATAGCTGCTGCTACAGATTGTATCCATAACTGCGCTTGGATGCAACTCAAGGCAAGGGAGGTATTGCCTTGGGCTTTTCCAAGGTTATTTACAATTAATTGATGATAATTTTCCTCAATTTGTTCCCAATGGGGCAAAACATCTGATAGAAGCCATTGATTTGCTCCTAAAGCCAATAAGGATGATTTTATTGGTTGTTCCAGTCTCCTTAGGTCATCTGTAGTAGCAGTTATTCTACTCATTAAGACCTCAGCATCAATGCTATTTAATATACCTAATCCTGTCCCTAATAACCTAGTTGCATCCTGTGGCCCTTTTTTAGGGACCAACTAGGGTCAAAGAGAATTTGTTGTTGAATTATGTAAGGGCCTGTATTGAAGATGGAAGGAGTTAGACCAATGGGAGGCTGAGTAGGTTCATTTTCAAATATCTGCAGGGGCAGAGGCTTCTTATCCTTTGTAGTCGATGATGTTTCTGTATTAACCATTGTGAGGAATGTTTTAACAATTCCAATTCGTGTCCATAAATTCGTGTCCATAAATTCGTGTCCATAAATTCGTGTCCATAAAGAATAATTCTGTTTGAATCCTGTCTGCCTCTGGGCCCTGCACTGACAATTTAATTCTTGAACCACAGATGCAGTGTGTCCCAGTCTCCCCCTCATTCTAGTCAATTTATCACGTCTTCAGAAAACACTCCTTAAATTTATGAACCTGTTTGCTTTTGTTATTCCTGACTTCTAGTTCTAACAGTTACAGTTTTTTTTCTGTCTTCTTCGAGATTGATTTAACACTGCTATAGATGTTATATAGATGACTGTGAATATCTGGGAAAGAATGTTTTAATTGCTTGTGAGTCGTCAAGCTGTTTGGGAGTTTCAGAACAACTGATAATAACTGGTGACTGCTGGTGACTGTTATGAGATACTATGTGGATCCTTGGTATCTGGCCGGGGGGGCCAAGAGATTAAGAGGAAGAAAAAAGAAGCTGAAGGACGGTTGGGAGACAAGACCTGCGGAGAGTGTACAGAGAGTGTTCCATAAACTTGGAATAGTGCCGAGTGAGTACAAAGGGTGAGAGGAAGACTACGAGCCTTCAGCATGAAAGACCCCTAGAGACCCCCAGAGGAGACTGATGCGCATGCTCCAGTAGGAGGAACTGGACCCCGGAAGCTAATTATAATAATCTATTTTTTTTAGAAGTAGTAATGAATATGTATTAGTCTAGGTGCATAAAAATCAGCTGCTTGATGTAACTGGTGTGCGTCCTGGTGGAGCGGAGACTCCCGGTGCACCCAGCGCTGTTTGCTTACCTCTATTCCTTTATATTCTTCTAATAAATCCTATTTTTCATTTAATCCTAATTTGAATCCTGAGCCATTTATAACAACTGTTAAACATATGGACGCAGCCCAGAACTGATGTAGGAATTTCTCCTTTTGAAATGCTATATGGTATGCCCTATGACTTGGAATTGCCACTTGATCACCCTCAATTCTAATTAAGACTTGGAAAGAGACTTTTTTAACACCACGATGGGGAAGGCCCCTATGTTGTTTTGCTTACTACAGAAACAGTCGTCCGGACTGCGGAGAAAGGATGGACACATGCCAGCCGTGTTAAAGGACCCATCTGTGATGAGAAGTGGGAGATAGCTCCAGGAAACAAAGACCTGCAGCTCACATTGCGACGAACTCGATAGGTACCGTGGGTTAAGGTAGAGGCTCTCCCCTGAAGAACACTACTGCTGCCGAGAAGAACTAAAACCTCGTAGTTGGCTACAACCCAACTGACGAGTGAGGCAGAGGAGTGAATAAGTGGGGAAAGAAATGGGCCTCAGCCATTCCTATCGGTATTTGGGGGTTCTCGCAGTGATTTCATCCTGCATAGCGACTCAACACCACCCCCACCAACCTTTTAAATGGACTTTAAGTCGATTCGAACATCAACAGGTTATTGCAACCCAGATAACATCAGGGGGGGCCAAGCTTTACTTCTACACTATGTCAGCTGATCTTGAGGCCCCGATGCTGGGAATATATGGGAACCTTTCCCAGGTCAAGTTCTAACCTGGGAAAGGGGTACTGTAAATGCCTGAACGTGTATTATTGTGCATACCGGGGGTGTGAAACCATTGCTACAGACTGGACACTCAGGGCTGGTCGGGATAAATTCTTACAAGTGGGATATAGGCTGCAAGGTTGTAACCGACAATTGGATCCTTGTTACAGGTGGCGAGGGCATGGTATAGGGTATACAGGAACCTTCCACAGAAATAAAGAAATTTGCAAGGTTCTGTATATAAATATAACTAACTCGGACGATACTAGCTGGGTACTAGGAAAAATGTCAGATTTTACGAACACGAACGTTTCTATAAATACATCAACACAAAAAGGAGGACTAAGGAGAATCTCCATCCTTTACTGGATGCGGGGGGAAACTTAGCTACAAGAGATGAGGAAAAGGCAGAGGTGCTCAATGCCTTCTTTGCCTCAGTCTTTAGCAGCAATACCGGTTGTTCTCTGGATACCCAGTACCCTGAGCTGGTGGAAGGGGATGGAGAGCAGGATGTGGCCCTCACCATCCACAAAGAACTGGTTGGTGACCTGCTACGGCACTTGGATGTGCACAAGTCGATGGGGCCGGATGGGATCCACCCAAGGGTACTGAGTGAACTGGCAGAGGAGCTGGCCAATCCACTATCCATCATTTATCAGCAGTCCTGGCTATCGGGGGAGGTCCCAGTTGACTGGCGGCTAGCAAATGTGACGCCCATCTACAAGAAGGGCCGGAGGGCAGACCCGGGAAACTACAGGCCGGTCAGTTTGACCTCAGTACCAGGGAAGCTCATGGAGCAGATCCTCTTGAGAGTCATCAAGCAGCACTTGCAGGGCAAGCAGGCGATCAGGCCCAGTCAGCATGGGTTTATGAAAGGCAGGTCCTGCTTGACGAACCTGATCTCCTTCTATGACAAAGTGACGCGCTGGGTGGATGAGGGAAAGGCTGTGGATGTGGTCTACCTTGACTTTGGCAAGGCTTTTGACACTGTTTCCCACAGCATTCTCCTCAAGAAACTGGCTGCTCTTGGTTTGGACTGGCACACGCTTCGTTGGGTTAGAAACTGGCTGGATAGCCGGGCCCAAAGAGTCGTGGTGAATGGAGTCAAGTCCAGTTGGAGGATGTTATAAATGGCTCAGGATTCAATTTAGGATTAAATAAAAAAATAGGATTTATTAAAAGAATATAAAGGAATAGAGGTAAGCAAACAGCGCTGGGTGCACCGGGAGTCTCCGCTCCACCAGGACGCACACCTGTTACATCAAGCAGCTGATTTTTATGCACCTAGACTAATACATATTCATTACTACTTCTAAAAAAAATAGATTATTATAATTAGCTTCCGGGGTCCAGTTCCTCCTACTGGAGCATGCGCATCAGTCTCCTCTGGGGGTCTCTAGGGGTCTTTCATGCTGAAGGCTCGTAGTCTTCCTCTCACCCTTTGTACTCACTCGGCACTATTCCAAGTTTATGGAACACTCTCTGTATACTCTCCGCAGGTCTTGTCTCCCAACCGTCCTTCAGCTTCTTTTTCCTTCCTCTTAATCTCTTGGCCCCCCTGGCCAGATACCAAATATCCACATAGTATCCCATAACAGTCACTAGTTGTTATCAGTTGTTCTGAAACTCCAAGACATCAAACACAAACAGCGTTCTTATTTGACGCTTCACGAGTAATTAAAACATTCTTCCCCAGCCGTTCACAGACACATCTATAGCAGTGTTAAGTTAATCTCGAAGAAGACAGGAAAAAAGGCTGTAACTGTTAGAAATAGAAGTCCGGAATAACAAAAGCAAACAGGTTCATAAATTTAAGGAGTGTTTTCTGAAGACGTGATAAATTGACTGGAATGAGGGGGAGACTGGGACACACTGCATCTGTGGTTCAAGAATTAAATTGTCAGTGCAGGGCCCAGAGGCAGACAGGATTCGAACAGAATTGTTCTTTATGGACACGAATTTATGGACACGAATTTATGGACACGAATTGGAATTGTTAAAACATTCCTCACAGAGGACAGTCACTAGTGGCGTCCCCCAGGGCTCGGTGCTGGGGCCGGTCCTCTTTAATATCTTCATCGATGATCTGGATGAGGGCATTGAGTGCACCCTCAGTAAGTACGCAGATGACACCAAGCTATGCGCATGTGTTGATCTGCTTGAGGGTAGGAAAGCTCTGCAGGAGGATCTGGATAGGCTGCACCAATGGGTTGAGGTCAACTGCATGAAGTTCAACAAGGCCAAATGCCGGGTCCTGCACCTGGGGCGCAATAACCCCAAGCAGAGCTACAGGCTGGGAGATGAGTTGTTGGAAAGCTGCCTGGCAGAGAAGGACCTGGGAGTGATGGTGGACAGTCGGCTGAATATGAGCCAGCAGTGTGCTCAGGTGGCCAAGAAGGCCAACGGCATCCTGGCTTGTATCAGAAACAGTGTGACCAGCAGGGCTAGGGAGGTGATCGTCCCCCTGTACTCGGCTCTGGTGAGGCCGCACCTCGAGTACCGTGTTCAGTTTTGGGCCCCTCGCTACAAGAAGGACATCGAGGTGCTTGAGCGGGTCCAGAGAAGGGCGACGAAGCTGGTGAGGGGCCTGGAGAACAAGTCCTACGAGGAGCGGCTGAGGGAGCTGGGCTTGTTCAGCCTGGAGAAGAGGAGGCTCAGGGGCGACCTTATCGCTCTCTACATATACCTTAAAGGAGGCTGTAGAGAGGTGGGGGATGGCCTGTTCTCCCACGTGCCTGGTGACAGGACGAGGGGGAACGGGCTAAAGTTGCGCCAGGGAAGTTTTAGGTTAGATGTTAGGAAGAACTTCTTTACTGAAAGGGTTGTGAGGCATTGGAACAGGCTGCCCAGGGAGGTGGTGGAGTCACCATCCCTGGAAGTCTTCAAAAGCCGTTTAGATGTAGAGCTTAGGGAAATGGTTTAGTGGGGACTGTTAGCGTTAGGTCAGAGGTTGGACTCGATGATCTTGAGGTCTCTTCCAACCTAGAAATTCTGTGATTCTGTGATTCTGTGACCCCCTGCCCTGTTGCCGTCGGGCAGAGGGAGGGGATCTGGGAGTTGAGGAGGAATGGAAACAGGTCCCTGCTCGACATGGCAGGCGATGCCCTCCCCTTCCGGCCCCACCTTCCCAGGTGCCCTTACGGAACAGATTTGAGGACCTGGAGCTCGAGAGACCGGTGGGTGAGGAAGAGGTAGCAAGTGTTCCCAGGAGGATGCCTAGGGCGAGGAGGTTGACTCCACGCCTTAGGACTGCCTCCATCAAGAAAGACAGAAGGGTTGTTGTTGTGGGAGACTCTATCCTTAGGGGAACAGAGGGCCCTATTTGTCGGCCTGACCCTACCCGTAGGGAAGTCTGCTGCCTCCCTGGGGCCAGGGTCAGGGACGTTGCCAGGAAGCTTCCCAACCTGGTACGCCCCTCTGATTATTATCCTCTTCTGATAGTCCAGGCGGGCAGTGACAACATTGAAGACAGAAGCCTGAAGGCAATCAAAAGAGACTTTAGGGGGCTGGGACGGTTAGTGGACGGAGCGGGAGTGCAGGTGGTGTTTTCATCCATCCCTACGGCGGCAGGGAGGGGTACAGAGAGGATGCGGAAAGCCCACCTGTTAAACACGTGGCTCCGGGGCTGGTGCCAACGCAGAAATCTTGGGTTTTTCGACCATGGGGCACTTTACTCGGCACCTGGTCTGATGGCCGCAGACGGGTCCCTATCTTTTAGGGGAAAAAGGATCCTGGGCCAGGAGCTGGCAGGGCTTATTGAGAGGGCTTTAAACTAGATAAGAAGGGGGATGGGGCTGAAGCAAGGATTGTTGGGGCTGTGCCAGGGGGAATGTCACGTTAAAGGGGTGTAGCTGATTAACCGTTACGGGCCCGGTTGGATTCAGAGTAATGAAACACAGAGGGCTTTCACTATCTCTGCCATGTTTGGAACTGCGGCAGTCAAAGGTGTAGTGTTAGCATTCAACTGTCTGTAATCCACTGTAAAATGCCATTGCCTGGTTGGTTTCTTTACTGGCCACACTGGTGAATTGTAAGGTGAATGGGTCCTTTTAATAATGCCTCTTTTTTCCAATTCTGTTACCACCCCGTCAATCCCCATAAATGCTGCTGCTGACAACAGATATTGCCGATCATTGATGATTTTAGCAGGGGATAAGGGTATGGATGTTTGTAACAGGCTCAGTCTCATGGTGCCTGAATCCCTTTGATGTGTCGCGAAACTCCACACAGTTCCATCAGGGAGTTTCCACATACAACCATGCAGACTTCTACCCTGGTTAATTTTTGTTCCTCTGGCAACCAGAGTGAAATTTTTGCAGTGGGGCATTGTTTTTCCACACCACTGATTCCCGTGAATTTAACCCTGTGTTGACCAGGTGTTATGCTCAAGGTTTGTGCTGTCTCATGTGTAATTACTGACATTTGGGTCCTGGTATCAATAAGAAAATTTACCAATATTTTTTGGGGTTCAACAGGAATGGTGATGATAGGGTCAGAGTGTTCATTAGAGAGCCATTGAATTGCTAATACCCGCTGAGCAGGGTGGCTCATTGCCCTCCCCGGGGATAAGAGTTTTTTTGCCGACACCACAACTCACCTCGTTCCCTATTAGGTTTCAACCTCTCTTTGAATTTGGGGTATCTGGGATTTTTAGTGTGGATTTGGCGGACTCGCCGAGAGTGGTCTTGGGATTTAATACTGGATGAATTAATCCAGCCTATTTGGTGTCCGTACTTATCTATGTCTTGTACCAATTCACTCCAGGTGGGAATAGGGGAGTTAGGATTTCGCCTACAACCACTATCATCATCCCTACAAGCAGCTAGTATGTGATCTTGGGTGTTTGCTACAAACATCTTAAGACAATCAGGGAGTCCACAGATGAGAGGGGTTAATTGAACCGGATCAATAGGAGCTAACATCGGGGCATATATCGCCTGAATACAGGCTGCTTTCCGTACTGCTACAGCCAGGTCAGCTCCTGGTGTGGTGGTTAAAAATACTCCAGGTCTCCAAAAGCCTTCTACCTCATCCTTACACAACATCATTCGATCTCCTCCTTTAAGAGAAACTCGACACACATACTCAACTTCTGATTCCCCTGATTGCCTTGAGAACTTCTCCTGTATTTTAACCAACTCTGCTGGTGGCAACGGAATCGTTCGCACAGTAGTGCGGATTTCATCATTATCATCAACAGTAGTCTCAGTCTTAACCAAAGGTCTCAAGGAACCATTTCCTTGAGGTTCAGAATCAGAAATCTCTTCAACACCGTCATCACTGTCAGACCAGAAATCACTGTCCCAGCTTTCAGGTTCTGCACTATGCAGCACTCCACGAATCTGCTTGACCGGAGCGCAAGGCTGTACTTTATTTAACAGATGACTAACCCTCTCCAGCAATTGTTTAAGATGATTATTCTCATGCACAAGTTTATCATTTTCACTCACAAGTTTGTCATTCTCAATGGAAAGTTTATTATTTTCATCCAAAAGTTTATCCACTCTTATTCCTAATGTTTTTCCCGTCCCCCTTTCAAAGGCCAATGATGACTTCAACACATCAATCTCTGATTTCAAAGCTGTATGTTCCGCATCAGAGATCAGTTTGGGAGCAGGAGTTTCCTTAGCTTTTTGCCGAGCACAAGACAAACAAGCTCCTAACACAGCACAAATTGCACCTTTACCCTTTCTTTGACCAATCTTTTGTGAAGCCTGACACTGCTCAATGCGCTCTACCACTTTCTCCTCATTTTTCCAAAACTTTTGGGAAAACTCCTTCCCTGCCTGGGAAGGGGCACATTTATATTTTTGCAGCAGTTTATCCATAGCAATCCTGCCAACTACGCCAATTTTACTGTCACGTTAAAGGGGTGTAGCTGATTAACCGTTACGGGCCCGGTTGGATTCAGAGTACTGAACCAGTCGGACATTCACCAAAAACACATTAACCGCCTGGGGGTCTAGTCAGACATTCACCAAAAATGCATTAACGGTCTGGGGGTCCGTTCGGACATTCACCAAAAACGTATTAACAGTCTGGGGGTCCGTTCAGACATTCACCAAAAACGTATTAACGGTCTGGGGGTCCGTTCAGACATTCACCAAAAATGCATTAACCGTCTGGGGGTCTGGTTAGATTCAGAACACTGAACTATCACGGATAACCACCCTCACCCTAGTTGCATTTAATGAGAGCTATCACAATGCAATCAAGTATGGTTTATTACAGCAACAGATAATCAGGTTCTTTTGATTGCTGGCGATAGTGACTGTCTGCAAAAGCAAGCTAGTATGCATGAAATACACAGGTGTTATAGGTGTTACAGGTGTTATAGGTGTTGTAGGTGTTACAGATGTTATAGATGTTACAGATGTGTTAGATGTTATAGATGTTATAAGTGTTACAGATGTTATAGGTGTTGTAGATGTTACAGGTGTTATAGGTGTTATTATAGGTGTTATAGGTGTTATTATAGGTGTTATAGGTGGTGTTATAGGTGTGCAGCCTAGAAATAAACGCGTTAAAAGATTATAAGCAAGTATTCAGATCTCACCCAAAGGCGTCCCAATGGGGGGGGAAGAGAGGCTCAGCCCGTCGACTGATCCCAGGAGTCAGGAGGTCCTAAGGATGTTGGATTTCCTCGGGATGGTATCTCCCCTGACAATGGTATCTTCCCTAACATCCCCTCTCTCTTGGGCCAATTTATATTATTTTCTATCTTTTAGGTGGAGCTTGAGTGGCTCTAGTCAAGCATATCTTAGTTATGATTGGTGTAAAGTTTTCCCGTCTCCGTTTAAAGTAATAGGCTCCGAGAAATTCAGGGCGCATGCTCAGTGAGGGGTGGTCGCACCTTGGAGGCGGGTAGCTTTTGGGATGGAGGTGTGTTTTGGTATTATAATGATATTATAATGAGCAAAAAGTACACTAGGGTACAGCATTTGTCAAAACATGACAGGTCTTTGGCTTAGGGTGGCAAAAAGTGCAGCTTTGTGCACAAGAACAATTGAGGCCCCACCTGATTACAGAGCCTAGCCGTGGTGTCTCCACTCCACTCCACGCTCCGTGGTGTTCCTTAGAGCTAGCACACCAAGTTTCCCCAGCGCGATAACATCTAAGGTTGGGAGCCTAGGGAATGATCAGGTAATGCAGTTATGCCCTACCCTGAAAGCCTCTTCAAAGCTGTACCTTTTCCTTAAAAATGTGAATGTTAGTTTTATTTTCCTAGTTACTTCAGGCATTTACACCACAGGGAACAATGGCAAGGCCGGAGGATAGGGTAAAGGCCCAGCTGAAGTGCATCTAAACCAATGCACGCAGCATGGGTAACAAACAGGAGGAGCTGGAAGCCATCGTGCAGCAGGCAGGCTACGACTTGGTTGCCATCACGGAGACATGGTGGGACCAGTCTCATGACTGGAGTGCTGCGATGCCTGGCTATAAGCTCTTCAGAAGGGACAGGCAGCACAGAAGGGGGGGTGGTGTGGCTCTCTATATTAGAGAGTCTTTCGATGTTGTAGAAATCGAGGCTAGGAATGACATGGTCGAGTCCCTTTGGGTTAGGATCGGCAGGGACAACAAGGCTAGTGTCCTGGTCGGGGTCTGCTATAGACCGCCGAACCAGGATGAGGAGACGGATGAGGAGTTCTACAGGCAGCTGACAGAAGTTGCGAAATCTTCAGCGCTTGTACTCGTGGGGGACTTCAACTTCCCAGACATATCCTGGAAGCACAACACAGCCCTGAGAAAGCAGTCTAGGAGGTTTCTGGAGAGAGTGGAAGATAGCTTCCTGACGCAGCTGGTTAGTGAACCTACCAGGGGTGGTGCCCTGCTAGACCTTCTCTTCACAAACAGAAAAGGACTGGTGGAGGATGTGATTGTTGGGAGCTGTCTTGGGCAGAGTGACCACGAAATGGTGGAGTTCACTATTCTTGGCAAAGCCAGGAAGGGGACCAGTAAAACTGCTGTATTGGACTTTCGGAGGGCTGACTTTGAGCTGCTCAGGACACTAGTTGGTGGAGTCCCTTGGGAGGCGGTTCTGAAGGGCAGAGGATTCCCGGAAGGCTGGGCACTCTTCAAGAGGGAAATCTTAATGGCGCAGGAACGGTCTGTTCCCACGTGCCCAAAGACGAGTTGGCGGGGAAGAAGACCAGCCTGGCTCAACAGAGAATTGTGTCTTGATCTTAGGAGAAAAAAGAGGGTTTATAATATTTGGAAAAGTGGGCAGGCCACTAGGCAGGACTATAAGGATGTAGCGAGGCTGTGCAGGGACAAAATTAGGAAGGCCAAAGCTCATCTGGAGCTCAATCTGGCTACTGCCGTTAAAGATAACAAAAAACGTTTTAATAAATACATCAACACAAAAAGGAGGACTAAGGAGAATCTGGTGAGCTGGTGGAAGGGGATGGGGAGCAGGATGTGGCCCTCACCATCCACGAAGAACTGGTTGGTGACCTGCTACGGCACTTGGATGTGCACAAATCGATGGGGCCCGATGGGATCCACCCGAGGGTACTGAGAGAACTGGCAGAGGAGCTGGCCAAGCCCCTATCCATCATTTATCAGCAGTCCTGGCTATCGGGGGAGGTCCCAGCTGACTGGCGGCTAGCAAATGTGACGCCCATCTACAAGAAGGGCCGGAGGGCAGACCCGGGGAACTACAGGCCTGTCAGTTTGACCTCAGTACCAGGGAAGCTCATGGAGCAGATCCTCTTGGGAGTCATCTTGCGGCACTTGCAGGGCAAGCAGGCGATCAGGCCCAGTCAGCATGGGTTTATGAAAGGCAGGTCCTGCTTGACGAACCTGATCTCCTTCTATGACAAAGTGACGCGCTGGGTGGACGAGGGAAAGGCTGTGGATGTGGTCTACCTTGACTTTGGCAAGGCTTTTGACACTGTTTCCCACAGCATTCTCCTCAAGTAACTGGCTGCTCTTGACTTGGACTGGCGCACGCTTCGTTGGGTTAGAAACTGGCTGGATAGCCGGGCCCAAAGAGTCGTGGTAAATGGAGTCAAGGCCAGTTGGAGGCCAGTCGCTAGTGGCGTCCCCCAGGGCTCGGTACTGGGGCCGGTCCTCTTTAATATCTTCATCAATGATCTGGACGAGGGCATTGAGTGCACCCTCAGTAAGTTTGCAGATGACACCAAGTTAGGTGCGTGTGTCGATCTGCTTGAGGGTAGGAAGGCTCTGCAGGAGGATCTGGATAGGCTGCACCGATGGGCTGAGGTCAACTGCATGAAGTTTAACAAGGCCAAGTGCCGGGTCCTCCACCTGGGGCGCAATAACCCCAAGCAGAGCTACAGGCTGGGAGAGGAGTGGTTGGAGAGCTGCCTGGCAGAGAAGGACCTGGGAGTGATGGTGGACAGTCGGCTGAATATGAGCCAGCAGTGTGCTCAGGTGGCCAAGAAGGCCAATGGCATCCTGGCTTGTATCAGAAACAGTGTGACCAGCAGGGCTAGGGAGGTGATCGTCCCCCTGTACTCGGCTCTGGTGAGGCCGCACCTCGAGTACCGTGTTCAGTTTTGGGCCCCTCGCTACAAGAAGGACATGGAGGTGCTTGAGCGGGTCCAGAGAAGGACGACGAAGCTGGTGAGGGGCCTGGAGAACAAGTCCTACGAGGAGCGGCTGAGGGAGCTGGGCTTGTTCAGCCTGGAGAAGAGGAGGCTCAGGGGTGACCTTATCGCTCTCTACAGATACCTCAAAGGAGGCTGTAGCAAGGTGGGGGGATGGCCTGTTCTCCCACGTGCCTGGTGACAGGACGAGGGGGAATGGGCTTAAGTTGCGCCAGGGGAGTTTTAGGTTAGATGTTAGGAAGAACTTCTTTACTGAAAGGGTTGTTAGGCACTGGAACAGGCTGCCCAGGGAGGTGGTGGAGTCACCATCCCTGGAAGTCTTTAAAAGACGTTTAGATGTAGAGCTTAATGATATGGTTTAGTAGGGACTGTTAGCGTTAGGTCAGAGGTTGGACTCGATGATCTTGAGGTCTCTTCCAACCTAGAAATTCTGTGTGATTCTGTGTAATATAATTTAGAATGATAAGCAAACAAACAAGTATTGTCTCTCATTGTGTTCCTCGTGAAGTGACTTGCAATACTTTGTTTTAAAACCTTACCTTTACACAAATACTTTCAACACAAAATACCTGGACATTTAAGGATAACACATACAATTATTAACACTCCAGTTTTGTTTTAAAACCTTACCCTTACACAAATAGTTTCAACACAAAATACCTGGACATTTAAGAATAACACATACAATTATTAACACTCCGGTTAGTATCCCTCCAGCAGCTGAAAACATACTGTTTGTCTGCAGCTACAGGAGATCTTTGTCTGCTCCTGCGGTGAGCAGCTGCGAGTGGAGTCCCCTCCGAACAAAACGCTCAGGGTGCACCTAGGGGCGTCCACACCGCAGCCGATCCCCACAGCCGAGCAGTTGTTACGTGCGGCCGCAGATGCCACTCCAGGCACTAAAATTGCCAATGCCGCTCTAGCTGCAACCCCACACAATTCAACATTATCATTGCAATCCAGTGCAAGCAATGCCCATTTATGTCTGGTGATCTCACACAACTGTAACAAGCTAGGAGCGAATACGATAAGTTTATCTAAGTAACATGGACATCTGATAGCATTTGCAGTGATACCTTGCCAGGCCGTATCCCCACAAATCAGAAAAACATCAGGAGGTAAGGCCAAAGCTGTACAATTGTTCCAAACACTGTAGTTGTTACCCCTTGTCTCCATGCTATGAACCCCTAAACCCTGCTTAGCAGTGTCATTGTAATCACAGGTGTTATTTGTATTTTTGTACCGGTATGGCCTTTTCCAGGTTCCTGTAGCAGGAATCATCTGATATCCACGGCTACATTCACATTTGTAGCCACCTTTCAGGTTGATACATATTTGACTACAGATACCAGGGTTTTGACATTCATCAATATCTCCACAGTTTCTCTTGTCTGCAAACTCAAACCCAGCTGGACAGTCACATTCATTTATGTTGCATTCTTTCAGGGGCTCATCACCCCAGTCCTTGCAGTCTCTCTGCTGGTTACACACTTTATTGATATCTATGCATTCTCCACTTCTGCACTTGAATTTGCCAGGTCCAGAGCACTGAATAACATTGTTACAGTTTGCTTCATCAGTGCCATCCAGACAGTCTCTCACACCACTGCACTGCCTACTCCCATGGACACAGTTCCCATCTTCACATCTGAACTGGTCTGGCCTGGAGGTCCGAGAAGGGCAGTTAATTTCATCACTTCCATCCTTGCAATCAGGATCTCTGTCACATCACCACTTCTTGTGGATACATTCACCTGAGCCGCACTGCACCTCACTCGCAGAACACTTCACCGGAGGTGCAGGCTGGCGGCCACACTGCTCCAAAGATTCATCCGAGTGGTCAGAGCAGTCACCTTGACCATTGCAGACAAAGCTTTTGGAAATACATTGCCCACTACTGCATGTGAATTCTGCTGCACTACAAGTCACAATGCCACAATTCTCTTCATCTTCTCCACTGTCACAGTCTTTTTCACCATCACATTTCCACGACACTGGGATACACTGGGTTGACTGAGGACCACAGCTGATTTCATTTACCCGACATGTTCTCATATGACACAGATCAGCACTCTTGTCAGACCCATTTTCACAGTCCGGATCCCCATCACACTGCCATCTATTTGGCACACACTGACCACTGTTGCACGCAAAGTCAGATTCAGCACACATCTTCTTCACATAAGCACTCTCATCACTGCCATCTGAGCAGTCTTCACATTTTGCTCTAACACTGTCGGCAGCAGTGCACAGGCAGGCGAGGGCGAGCAGCAGGCAGAGCGCCCCACAGAGCAGCAGCACCCGCCGCCGCCCCGCACCTGTGTCACTTATACTACTCCTATTACCCATGCTGTCAGTGTCAGTGGCATCCTCCTGGTACCGTTTCTGTCTTTGCCGCCCCTTACTCTCCCCCTTTTCTTTTTGCCACTGACCATTCACCACAAATGGATGAGACACATGATTACTAGTTAGGAAAGAGAGTGTAACGTCTGCTATATGGCTGCAGGCAGTGCCAGCTGCAACCCTAGAAGCTATTTGTGAAAGAGCCTGCCGGTGGTCATTTGGCAGTGTAATCTGCGTCTCTGCACTCCTGCCCTGCAATAGAGCTATATCGTCATTAATAGTCCGTAGAATGTGGCAACCCCATGGAATGTTATCCAGAAACATAGTTATAACACCGATCTGGGGACGAGTAGTCTTCTTATAAAAGGAATGCTAGAGAGAAGCAGCACGGCCGCTGCTGCCGCTGCCTCCATGGTTACGTCAGACAGACTGCAGGGTCCTGATTCTCGTACCTCTGGCATGCAACTTGCTCGGTCTGCCGTTTCCCAAGCAGTTGCATACCACGATATTTTGATTCCTCGCCTTACAGTTTTCACACCACACCTGTCATTCTCGACAGTCACAGCGATGGTGTCCCTTCTTTCCACACCGGAAGCATTGATTTTCTTGCCGAGATGGAGCTCGAGGTTGCCTTTGTACTACTTTTACTAATATGGCTTGGGGCCCTACTGGAACCCTGTTCATTCTCTCTAACATTTGTTCAATAGTGGCATTCCCCGGCAGTGTCAATGTAATAACCTTTGTTTCCCCACGTAGCAATGGGCAATCCCCAGCTCCCTCCATCCCTCCCTGTTGAGGGTTAACACTACCAGCTCTTCCTGGCAATCCCAGTCGCTCTGTAGTAGCAGCAGCGACTCTCTGCTCAGCCTGATGTATAGCTAAGGCGTTAGTGACTGCTTTCCAAGGCTTCGATAATTTTTTAGCAGTCTTATTGTCATTAATAACTTCATCAAGCAATTTGTCCCCAAATTTGCGCCACTCTGCTTGTTCAAAAACTGTATCCGGATTGATAAAACAACCCTGTGCTACTCCATATGCTAATAATCCTGGTAAATCCTTTTTGCAGTCTATACCCTGCGTGCTCCGCTTTTCTAAAAAGCATTTGAGCAAATCATACGCCGCCTGTCTCTCCATGCCTTTATTTATGCTGTTGCAGCCTTTGCGAGACACGTGACTGGCGGGGACCCTCTATAGGTGCTCCCGGGTGCGGGGATTCCGCGTTTATTTCCCGTTACGTCCCGTTCCCCTGTCAGACTGCGGGTGCGGGGATTATCGTCCCTTTCACCTCCACCGCGATTACTTCAGTGTCCCGCGATTACTTCAATTTCCTGCGCGGTTCCGTTTCCCGCGTCTCTCACCGTGAGTCCCCGCGTCCCCGCGTCCCACCGTTTCCCGCGTCTCTCACCGGGAGTACCGCGTTTTCCGCGTCTCTCACCGGGAGTAGCGCGTCTCACCGTGAGTCCTGTGTACAGCGTGTGCGGCTCGGTGTCTGGTCAGCTGCAGCGCCGGTCCGATGTCCGCTCCGATGTCCGCTCCGATGTCCCGCGCCGCTCCGATGTCTCAGTCTCGGCGCTGTGATGTCACGGCGCCGCTGGTCCCCGGCGGCACTGGTCCCGGCGCCGCGCCGATGTCCCGGCGCCGCTGGTCCCGACGCCGCTGGTCTCCTGGTCTCCCTGCGTTCCGATGTGCCGGCGCCGCTGGTGTCCCGCTGCGCTGCGATGTTTGTCCCGGCGCCGCTGCGATGTCCGTGCTTGGCTGCGATGTCTGCTCCGGTGCTGTGATGTCTGTTCAGGTCCTGTTCAGGTCTCAGCCTGTTCGGGCGCCATTTGTTGCGAAGCACGGCCGAAAGCACGACAGACACCAGTTGAGTCAGATCATGCTGCTCCATTTTATTGCCCGAATAGCTTAACTTTTATAGTGAACTTCACAGGGGCGGACAGTGTTTCACACAAGATTATTGGTCAAAAGCACTCAGACAAACTATAAGAAAACAACCCCACCTGCAAAAAAAGAACCCCCCTTTTGATTAGCAGTCAGGAAAACAACCCCCTTTGTGATTAGCGGTCACGTAGACCTAGTCCTTGAGGCCAGCTGCTGGTAACAATATTTTCTGAGTTCCTTAATTGGGCGATGTGGGAGTCATTGCCGTGGGAGCTTCTCACAGTTACTCTGGCAGCTTGGTTTGCTCAGCTACAGCAGGCCCGGAGATTTCTAAGGCCTACCCCTGGTTGCTTAAAGCAAGCTCAGATCGAACAATTGTTCCACGGGCACATGTTCACAACCTGTATGCCAATTCCCAACACAACTAAGAGCTAGAGAAACATTATCTCGGGCAACACCAAGTGCATCTACAGTTTGTTCTCCCTTCTATTAATTCTTTCCCACTGAGTCAATATGTCTGATAAGAGCCATTGGTTAGTTCTCAATGCTAATAGAGAAGACTGCAGTGGATGCTCTAATTTGTTTAAATCACTTGTTGTTGTGCTTAGCTTATTTATGAGTACTTCAGCATCTATACTATTTAAGACTCACAATCCTGTTCCTATGATACCAGTCACATCTCTCCTTGTTCCTTTTGGAGACGTGAGGGTTCACCTTCATAACCATGTTAACTATCCTGCATAGAACCTACTTTGGAATGGTGAACAGGTTAGTTTGATTGCAAATATATTAGTTCGTATCAATAGCTTTACTCATTTAAGAAACCATGGTCACATACAGTTGAATTTCAGAGATCCATGGGAACAGAATTTTCTTATTCTTAGTTGTGGTCAATGTTGTTGCGTTAAGCTTAGTAATGTCTATTTTAAATTTAAATGACAGTCCCATGCTATGGTGAGCCCAGAGGCAGACTTCAAAAGCAGGTTTTTGTCAAATCTCGATCCCCAGTTTTGGAGCAATAGCAAAACTTCAGTATAAAGCAACAAAGGGTCCACAAAGTGTGTTGTAGTGGTGTAGTGGGTTTACGTGGCAAGGTTTTGGGGCCATAGGGGTGGTTTCTGTGAGAAGAATACAGAAGCTGCCCCATGTTAGATAAGGGCCCTGCCGCTGTCCAGAGCCGAGCCAATAAGCGATGTTGTTTGTGCCTCTGTGAGAGCATATTTAAGACAGGGAAAAAAATGCTGTGCAACAGCATCTGGGAGAGCTATGAGTGAGAAATAGCCTTCCAGACACCAAGGTCAATGAAGAAGGAGGGGGAGGAGGTGCTCCAGGTGCTGGAGCTGAAGTTCCCATGTGGCCTGTGGTGAGGACCATGGTGGAGCCAGTTGTCTCCCTGCAGCCCATGGTGTACCACGGTGGAGCAGGTTTCCATGCTGTAGCCCATGGAGGAGACCACGGTGGAGCAAGTGGACCTGCCCTGGAGGAGGCTGCAGCCTGTGGAGGACCCCCACCGGAGCAGATCCTGGGCTGGATCTGTAGCCTGTGGAGAGAAACCCACATGGGAGCAGGTGACCTGGAAGGAGCTGCTGTCCGTGGGGGAGCTGCTGCCCACCCCAGTAAAACCACCACAAGTGAACTGCTGAGTGCTATAATGGATTTGATGACATAAAAACGGCCTTGGTGTCAGCCCCAGCCCTTTGTTCATGAACGAAAGTGGCAGCCAGGGTGGTGACCTAGATGTTGGGATGCTGTAGAAGAACAGTGGCCTACTTTTCTAAACAGCTAGGCAAAATGAGTAAAAGATGGCTGTCTTGTCTGAGGGCAGTAGTAGTGACTGCACTCCTTGTCCAAGAGGCAAGAAAATTGACTTTGGGAAAACTTCTGATGGCATTTGTGACACTTAGTGGTGCAGAGTCTAGTTGGAGGCTGGTAACTAGTGGAGTCCCCCAGGAGTCAGTCCAGTGTTGTTCAACTTACTCATCAACAACCTGGATGATGGAATGGAGTGCACCCTCAACAAGTTTGCAGATGACACAAAGCTCGGAGGAGTGTCTGATACCCCAGAAGGCTGTGCTGCTATTCAGAGGGACCTTGACAGGCTGGAGGGTTGGGTCGAGAGGAACCTCATAAAGTTCAACAAGGTCACATTCAGGGTTCTGCCCCCAGGGAGGAATAACCCCAAATACAGGCTTGGGGGGTGACCTGCTGGAGTGCAGCTCTGCAGAGAGGGACCTGGGAGTACTGGTGGACAGCAGGCTGACCATGAGTCAGCAATGTGTCCTTGTGGCCAAGAAGGCCAACATGCAGCCCAAGTAACTTGGGCTTCATTTGGAAGAGTGTTGCCAGCAGGTCAAGGGAGGTGATCCTCTCCCTCTACTCAGCCCTGGTGAGGCCACACCTGTAATATTGTGTCCAGTTCTGTGCTCCCCAGTACAAGAGGGACACGGAACTACTGGAGAGAGTTCAAAGGAGGGCTACTAAGATGATTAACTAAGATGATTAACTCTATTAATTTTAATAGAGTTAATTTTCCTCGTAGTAGCTGATAGGGTGCTGTGTTTGGGATTTAGGATAAGTATGGAGTGATTGCCTAAAGTAACTTGAAAAATCAAACTACTATTCATATTCTAAAGAAAAGTTCAGTATTGAAGAGGTTTTCAGGGCAGGGCGCAGCTGTATGACCTGAGTGTTCCCTAGGCTTCTAACCTTGGATGTTACCATCATGTGCTAAATCTAAGGAACAATATGGAGCGCTCTGAATTTCTTGGAGCCTATACCTTTAAACGAAGGCGAGAAAACTTTTCACCAATCATAACTAAGATATGCTTGACTAGAGTCACTCAAGCTCCACCTTAAGGATAGAAAATAATATAAATTGGCTTAAGGGAGAGGGGATGTTAGGGAAGATACCATCATCAGGAAAGATACCATCACGAAGATACCATCCTGACTTCTGGATCAGTTGACGGGCTGAGCCTCTCATGTCCCGTCCCCCCCCCATTGGGATATCTTTGGGTGAGATTTAAGGGCTTGAATAACCTCTGAAGTCTTTGTACCTTTTAACACATTAATAACCAGGCTGTGTACCTGTGTATTTCATGCATGCTAGCTTGCTTTTGGAGACAGTAAATTATCGCTGGCAATCCAAAGAACCTGTGTACCTGTTGCTGTAATAAATTGCACCTAATTGCATTGATCCTAGCTGTGACAGTTCTCACTGAGCGCGACTAGAGTAAGGGCATGTTAAGTTGTTGGAGAATCCATGATTGTGATAGTTCAGTATCCTGAGTCCGACCAGGCCCACATCGGTTAATAAGTTAGTGGTGAATCTGTGACCATGATAGTTCAGTACCCTGACTCTGACCAGACCCATAACGGTTAATCAGCTACACCCCTTTAATGTGACAGATGAGAATAACGTTGATACCATGCTGATGTTTTAATTCTCCCAGAGCAGTGCTTACACTAAGCAACTTTTCAGCTTCTCACACTTTCCTGCCAGTGGGCAGGCTGGGGGTGCAACAGGAGCTGATGATGTCATACTGAACAATTAATATGGGGTTGCTGGGGGTGACCGGCTGCTCGGGGATAGGCTGGGCATTGGTCAGCAGGTGGTGAGCAATTGCATTGTGCATCACTTGTTTCGTACACATTATTATTAGTACAACTATTATTTTTATTATTTTCCGTTCTTTCCTGTCCTAATAAACTGTCTTTATCTTGACCCACAGGCATTTTTTTCTATTTTTTTTTTTTTTTCTTTTCTGATTCTGTCCCCCATCCCAGAGAAGGAGGGGGAAGGGCAAGCGAACAGCACTGTGGTGCTTAGTTGCTGGCCGGGTTAAACCACAACACAGTAACACACTGTAAGGCCCACAAAAAGGGTGATCGTGACATAATAATAGGGAATAGGAAGCTACTAGGAAGAAAATTAACTCTGTCCTAACTGAAACCAGGACAGCTGTCTTAGCAGCCAAGGAAGCAGCTAAAAGAGCACCAGGAGACCTACAAAGCATGCTACTCCTCTGTGCAAAGACCTCTATATACCACTAAATAGATCCAAGTAGCAAAAAACCTAAAATGCACAAAGCGAAAAGATGGATGGTGGGAAATCCCTAGTGAACAGACCATGATAACAGAAACTGACTGAACAGTTAGTGAAAGACTTAGATGAAGGTGTGAAATGTGTTCATCTGATTCGTGTCAATATGGAACAATGTTAGGGCCGCATGGTATGATGAACGTGACCTTCTGTCTTGCATACCCTTGAATAATCACAAGTCTAAGAAAAACAGAGTGGTTAATGTATATAGTTCTTTTATGTTGCAAAGGAATGGTCCAGCAATTCGTGTTAATAGGGGATAAGAGAACAAAGGGGTTTCAGAATAACTGCTAACTATTATGACTATTCCATGGGACACTATGCAAGTCTCTGATAGCTGGCCAGGAGATTAAGGAGAAGGGAAAAGCTGAAGGATGACTAAAAGACAAAGCTTGCAGGGGATGCTGTACAAGTCTCTGACATACAGTCAAGTTGGACGAAGGAGAAGGACAAGAAAAAAAGCCTGGGAGGAAGACTATGAGCCTTCAGCACGAGAGACCCCTAGAGGGACCACTGGAGACTGATACACATGCGCCAGTAGGAGGGTTTGGATTCCGGGAACTAATTATAATAACCCTGTTTTTTTTTAGAAGTAGTAATGAATATGTACTAGCCCAGGAACATAAAATTCAGCTGCTTGATGTAACAGGTGTGCATCTTGGTGGAGCGGAGACTCCCGGCGCACCCAGTGCTGTTTGCTTACCTCTATTCATTTAATAAATTGTAAACTTTGATTGTAACCCTATTTGGGATTTAGCCATTTATTACAAAGGGACACATTTTGGAGCCAAAACCACGGTAGGCAGCCTGAAGCGCTTTTCAATTGGACCAAAAATGCAAGCTATCGCAAACCAAATAGTGCACAAGTGTCCTGTCTGCCATGCTAACAACCCCAATATCCAACGAAAACAACTGCCAGGGAAGACAGGAAAAGGAATGAAATATGGGGAGTACTGGCAAGTGAACTTTTCCAAATTGCCTAAAATAGGATCATATCAGTATCTTATAGCGCTGGTGGACACATTCACTAGATGGCCAGAGGCCTTCCCAAGATGAACTAATAAAGCTAGAGAGGTAACAAAAGCTTTACTGAAAGAAGTAATCTCACGTTTTTGAATATCAGAGGGACTTTCCTCAGACAACAGACTTCATTTTATATCAAAAGTAGTTCAAGAAATATCGAGAGTGACTTGCAGAAAACAGACTCCACAATCAAGTTAAGTTAAACTTAATAAAGTTAAAGATAAACTGAATAAAGCTAAGTTTTCCATCCTCTATTAGGATTTTCCCATTCAAAGGCAAAGAGTTTCTGGCTTTCAGTTGCCACGGGCAGGCAGAAAAAGTCTTCCTGTAAATCTAGTACCGTGAACCAAACTTGACTGTTTTTCTCATTTTGTAATTCCAATCATTTTTCCCAATTTAAATTTTAAGCATTGCAAAACACACCTTTTCCTGTTGGCCAGTTGCTCCTATTACATTTACAGACTAATTAACACAGAGAAAGAAGCTTCCTTAACCAACAAAAAATTCAAGCCTCTCTCTTTGTTCCCTAGCTTTATTTCTACCAGTGGACCTGCTAGGGTAGATGCCTCAGGTCCCTGTCATTCCTGACCTTTGTAAGTTTATCCCGCCGCCTAAGACAATTTCTTTCTGATATCAGGGGCTGATTGCCCTAGAAAGAGGCTAGCCAATTGCCTCTGTTTTCTGAAGCCAGGTCCAATTTTTTTTTTTTTTTTTTTTTGCATTTCAAAGTTGGTCCAAAAATTCCATAGGGGTTTCTTCTGGACCTTACTAGAACAGATTCTCAATTCCCAATTTATCCAGATTTTGGTATTTACATAACTGTTCACAGTTTCCGGGGTAATTATGGTCTCAGTGGAGGGTTGGTCAGGGGAATGCAATCATCGACAGTTCCCTGAGCGGTCCCACTGGCAATCTGAGCTCACTCGTAAACTCAGGTTGTTTTAAGAGTTAACTGCTTTTCTGTTTCCATGACAACTCTCTAGGACCCATCATGATCCCTCTGCCCCAGACAGCTCACACCCATGATTTAGAGCTCTCTGATGCGCTTCATTTGTCTCCAGCCTCTCCCCTCACAGAGAATACGGAACCGTGGATCAGAACTGTGCACTCGCTTCGCAGTGATGCTGCATCTCACTCACAGCACAATCACGCAGTCACACAGAGAGGCCCCTTGCACTTCCATATACCTTGTGGTATGTGGACTTGCACATACCACAAGAATATCACAAAACAATAACCAAACCTGTTTGTATCATCTCCGGCCGTGTTCCTCGTGGAGTAATTCACTTCACAACAATACTTTGCCTCAAACACATACGCTTACCCAAATGCTTTCAACATGAGATACCCAGACATCCACAAATAAGACATACAATTATTAACACTCCAATTAATATCCCTCCAGCAGCTACAAATATTACCCAGGTAACCTTGTCACAATTTTGAGAGGCCTACTTACCTTTCTCCTGCTTCTTATACAGTCATTAGCAGGTCTTTCCTGGCTCACAAAACCAGTATGCAGCGGTAACCTCGGATTTGCTCCCAAGAGTGGCTGCACTATTGGTCAGCAAATCCCCCTTGATTCTATCGGTCAGCAAATACCCCTTGACCACTCTATCAGTCACCAAATCGCCCTTGACTGCTCTATTGGTCAGCCTGTAGGCTACCCTCCTCCCATATGGGGACTATGCTGCACGCCAGATGTCTCTGCGCGATTTATCAGCTGCCCCGGCCACGCGTACGACTTACAGGCCCTTCCTGTACTGTAAAACATACTGTTTGTCTGCAGCTTCAGGAGGTCCTTGTCTGCTCCCACAGTAAGCTGCTGAGAATGGAGGCTTCTCCAAGGAAAATACTCGGGGTGCACCTACGGGCATCCGCTCCACAGTCGATCCCACAGCCAAGCAGTGTCTCCTGCCTGGCTTGCCAAACTGACTTGTGGAAAACGGACTCCACAATCAATAAGATTGTAAAGTAGGTATGTTTATTCAGCGCTGGGCAGCACAGGGGGTAGTCCTGCCAAAGTCATGCGCACCTGACGCGGCAACTTGCTTTGGTTTTATTCAGTAAAGAGATACATATGCATGAAGTTTCACAATATGCCTATACATATTCATAACCTGTCCCCGCTTCCTGGTAAAATTAGTTCCAAGGAGTCATTTCCGTAAACTCCTCCTATCTGCGCTTGCACAGTGTATCCTGGTGGTGGTCGTCGGGGGTCATGGGGATGAAGATTGATGACTTCCTCGTCACCGCTAGTTGACCTCTTGTCTTTGCACAGACTCAGTTGCTCCTTGGCTCTCGTCCATCCTCAGGACCAGTTTCTACCAGTTTCTTAAGGTAGACTGTCCTGGTTTCAGTTAGGACAGAGTTTGTTTTCTTCCTAGTAGCTGGTGAAATGCTGTGTTTTGGCTTGGGATGAGAAGAGTGCTGATAACATGCCGATGTTTTAATTGTTGCAGAGCAGTACATACGCCAATCAAAAGGACGTTTCAGCTTCTCACTCTGTCCTGCCAACGGGCAGGCTGGGGGTGCAGCAAGAGCTGGGAGGGGACAGAGCCAGGACAGCTGACCCAAACTAGCCAAAGGGGTTTTCCATACCATCTGAAGTCATGCTGAACAATATATACAGGCGGCTAGCCATGGGGAGGAGGGCTGGACTGCTCAGGGTTAGGCTGGGCATCGGTCAGCAGGTGGTGAGCAATTGCATTGTGCATCACTTGTTTTGTACACATTATTAGTAGTACTATTATCATTATTATTGTTATTATTATTTTCTCTGTCTTAATAAACTTTCTTTATCTCAACTCACAGGCTTCATTTTCCCATTTCTTTCCCCCATCCCAGAGAGGGAGGGGGGAGGGTGAGCAAACGGCTGTGTGGTGTTTAGCTGCTGGCCGGGTTAAACCACGACAGTCCTTTTTGGCGCCCAACGTGGGGCTCGAAGGGTTGAGATAACGACAGATCTGACCAGGGTGTGTTAAACCAAAATTGGTAGAAATATTAGACCTGCTTAATAGTTGCTAGTCATAATGCTGATTGCTTTAATCTCAAGTCTGCTGCGCCTGTTTTCCAAATTGAGTATTATAGCACATTACTTTCCGTATGTGCTCTGTGTCATGCGGTTTATCCTTTCCAGGCCCTGGTTTAAGATCATTATGGTACTGTGCGGTGTATCAGTGGCTTATGATACGATATTTCTGGTCATGACTCTAACCTGGTATTTGTACTCAGAACTGTCGTTGACTCTATACTTTGGAAACCGTATCTCGGAAACTCTTAACAATTACACCTATTGCCTTTTTTCATCAGGGAGCCAATCTGTGGAGGGGAAAGGGGAAGATATTTTTTCTTACTTGTTCACTCTCTTTCTTCTTCACCACCCTCTTATCCTCCGAGCTTGTTACAATAGTTCTCCAAGATGTTGAATATCCTTGGGATACTCAGACCAGCATGTTGTTATTGTTATGTCTCCTGAATGTGCTTCAGGTTTTGTTTAAAGTTAAACAACTACTTAGGAATCTCATCCAGAGATCTGCCCAGAGGCAGGATAGTTGTGAGTGGCAGGGTGTGTGGGAGGATATGGGCAGGTTTCTAGAGCAGTGGGCACCTCCAGTGCTTTGGAAATTCACCCCTGAACAACTGCAGAATCCTAAAGAACTGGTAGAATGCTTGAAAAAAGGGTGTAATGACTCTGGCAGTTCCAAAGAGACACAAATCACTGCAATGTGCTGGGTCTAGCCTATGCTTAAGGAGCTGCAATCGATGCCACTATCAACCTAGTGACAGACCCTGCGGCCACTCCAGCCCCTACGATGGACCCTGTGGCCGCTCCAGCTCCAGCTCCTGCAGCCGTTCCAGCTCCTGTTCCTGCAGCAGCTCCAGCTCCTGTGGCTGGGTCAGAGAAACGAGTTGTAGCAGTGCAAGTTGCCCCTGTAGACAAGGTGAAAAAATGGTATAGATACGGGTCGTTTACAACGCAGAGAGTCTTCTACTAAGTCTAGGTATAAAGAAGACGATGCTAGGTATCCTGGTTTCAGTTAGAACAGAATTAATTTTCTTCCTAGTAGCTGGTGGAATGCTGTGTTTTGGCTTAGGATGAGAAGAGTTCTGATAACACCCCGATGTTTTAATTGTTGCAGAGCAGTGCTTATACCAAGCCAAGGACATCTCAGCCTTTTGCTCTGTCCTGCCGACAGGCAGGCTGGGGGTGCAACAAGAGCTGGGAGGGGACAGACCCAGGACAGGTGACCCAAACTAGCCAAAGGGGTATTCCATACCATCTGACGTCATGCTAAACAATATATAGGGGTGGCTAGCCGGGGGGAGGGGGCCGGACTGCTCGGGGTTAGGCTGGGCATCGGTCAGCGGGAGGTGAGCAATTGCATTATGCATCACTTGTTTGTACATACTATTATTAGTAGTACTATTATCACCACTGTATTATTATTATTATTATTATTATTATTATTATTATTATTATTATTGTTATTGTTATTGTTATTATTATTATATCATTGTTATTATTATTTTCCTGTCTTATTAAACTGTCTTTATCTCAACTCACGGGCTTCACTTTCCATTTCTCTCCCCCGTCCCAGAGAGGGAGGGGGGAGGGTGAGCGAACGGCTGCGTGGTGTTTAGCTGCCGGCCGGGTTAAACCACGACAGTCTTTTTGGCGCCCAACGTGGGGCCCGAAAGGTTGAGATAACGGCAGATCTGACCATGGTGTGTTAAACCAAAATTGGTAGAAATATTAGACCTGCTTAAGAGTCGCTTGTCATAATGCTGATTGCTTTAATCTCAACTCTGCTGCGCCTGTGACAGATCCAACGGCCACTGTGACCCCTACGATGGATTCTGCAGCCACTCCATTCCCAGCTCCTGCAGCTGCTCCAGTTCCAGCTCCTGCAGCTGCTCCAGTCCCAGCTCCTGCAGCCGCTCCAGTCCCAGCTCCTGCCGCTACTCCAGTCCCAGCTCCTGCAGCTGCTCCAGCTCCGGTTCCTGCAGCCACTCCAGTTCCAGCTCCTGCAACTGCTCCAACTCCAGTTCCTGCAGCTGCTCCAGCTCCTGCAGCCACTCCAGCTCCAGTGGCTGGGTCAGAGAAACGAGCTGTAGCAGTGCAAGCTGACCCTACAGAGGGTATTCCAACCTCTGTGGCAGACCCTGTAACAAGGTCAGAGAAACGAGCAGTAGCAGTGCAAGCTGCCCCTGTAGAGAAGGTGAAAAAATGGTATAGAGATTCAGGTCGTTTAGAACGCAGAGGGTCTTCTGCCAAATCTAGGTATACAGACGACGGAGATGACGATGACGCTGGGCCATCAAGGATTCAGGAGGAGGAAGATGAGGATGCCGAAAAATCAACAGTAACTACCCGAAGCCTAAACGAGCGTGAGTTACGAGATGTGCGAAAAGATTTTGGTCGTTGTATAGGTGAGCAGCTTGTCACCTGGCTGCTCTGATGCTGGGACACCGAAGCCAATTGTGTGGAATTAGACGGCAGGGAAGCCAAGCGACTGTGATCCCTTGCTAGAGACGCAGGCATTGACAAAGCAATTGCAGATGGAGCACAATCTCACAGCCTCTGGAGATGTCTCCTCTCAGCTGTGAGGGAAAGGTATCCCTTCAAGGAAGAACTTTTATGTCTACCAGGCAAGTGGACCACTATGGAGAAGGGAATCCAGTACCTGAGGGAATTAGCCGTACAGGAAGTGATTTATGAGGATCCAGACCTCAGACAAACATCCAAAGATCCAGATGAAGTCAGGTGTACACGACCCATGTGGCGGAAGTTTGTACGGAGTGCACCATCATCATATGCCAGCTCATTGGCAATAATGGCCTGGAAAGAGGATGAGGAACCCACAGTGGATGAAGTGGCTAAACAACTCCGGCAGTACGAAGAAAGTCTCTCCTCTTCCTTACAGGCCTGCGTCTCAGCTGTGGAGAAACTTTCTGAAGAGTTCCACCAACTTAAAGAGAATCTATCTTCCTCCCCACCTGAACCAACCAGTGTCCACCGACCAAAAGAGAACACTGTGGAGAAACTTTCTGAAAAGTTTCACCAACTTGAAGAGAGATTATTTTCCTCCGTACCTGTACAGAGCAGTGTCTCAGCTATCAGGGGTAGGCGTTCATCCACACAAGGAAACAATATGGTGGGTACTCACCCCGTGCCACCCTGTGGTTTTACTTACGAGACCATGGAGAGGACATGAGAAAATGGGATGGAAAATCTACCGCGACCCTAGAGGCACGGGTACGTGAGTTGCAAAAGAAAACAATCAGGAAAAAGGGATTCTCTGAAAAGTTTGCTGCTCCAACTTCCAGCAGTCAGTCCTTCAAACACAGAAACGAAGAAGATTCTGACCAGGATTAGGGGGGCCCTGCCTCCAGCCAGGGGGAGGAAAGGGACAATCGAGTTCATTGGACTGTGTGGATTCGATGGCCTGGCACGTCAGACGCACAGAAGTATAAGGCTTTAGTAGACACCGGTGCACAATGTACTATAATGCCATCGAGCTATAAAGGACCAGAGTCCATCTGTATTTATGGAGTGACAGGGGGATCTCAGCAGTTGACTGTATTGGAGGCTGAAGTGAGTCTGACTGGGAATGAGTGGGAAAAGCACCGCATCTTAGAAGAGGATATTTCAAGGACCCAAAAGGGTTCCGGTGGGCTTTTGGTATAGCTGCCTTAGAGACAGAGGGCATTAAACAGTTATCTACCTTGCCTGGTCTCTCAGAGGACCCCTCTGTTGTGGGGTTGCAGAGGGTCGAAGAACAGCAAGTGCCAATCGCTACCACAACTGTGCACCGGCAGCAATATCGCACTAACCGAGACTCCCCGATTCCCATCCATAAGCTAATTCGTCAATTGGAGAGCCAAGGAGTGATCAGCAAGACTCATTCACCTTTCAATAGTCCCATATGGCCAGGGCGAAAGTCTAATGGCGAGTGGAGACTAACAGTGGACTATCGTGGCCTGAACGAAGTCACGCCACCACTGAGTGCTGCAGGGCCAGACATGCTGGAACTTCAGTATGAACTTGAATAGAAGGCAGCCAAGTGGTACGCCACAATTGATATCTCTAATGCATTTTTCTCCATCCCTTTAGCAGCAGAGTGCAGGCCACAGTTTGCCTTCACTTGGAGGGGAGTCCAATATACTTGGAATCGACTGCCCCAGGGGTGGAAACACAGCCCTACCATTTGCCATGGGCTGATCCAGTCTGCGCTAGAGCAGGGGGAAGCTCCTGAACACCTGCAGTACATCGATGACATTATTGTGTGGGGTGACACAGCAGAGGAAGTTTTCGAGAAAGGGAAGAAAATAGTCCAAATCCTTCTGAAAGCCGGTTTTGCCATAAAACAAAATAAAGTCAAGGGACCTGCACGAGAGATCCAGTTTTTAGGAATAAAATGGCAAGATGGACGTCGTCAAATCCCAATGGATGTGATCAACAAAATAACAGCTATGTCTCCACCAACTAACAAAAAAGAAACACAGACTTTCCTAGGTGTTGTGGGGTTTTGGAGAATGCACATCCCAAATTACAGTCTGATTGTAAACCCGCTCTACCAAGTAACCCGTGAGAAGAATGAGTTTGAATGGGGCTCTGAACAACGACAAGCCTTTGAACAAATCAATCAGGAAATAGTTCATGCAGTAGCCCTTGGGCCAGTTCGAACAGGACCGGATGTAAAGAATGTGCTCTACACTGCAGCCTACTATTATTAGTAGTACTATTATCACCATTGTATTATTATTATTATTATTATTATTATTATTATTATTATTATTATATCATTGTTATTATTATTTTCCTGTCTTATTAAACTGTCTTTATCTCAACTCACGGGCTTCACTTTCCATTTCTCTCCCCCGTCCCAGAGAGGGAGGGGGGAGGGTGAGCGAACGGCTGCGTGGTATTTAGCTGCCGGCCGGGTTAAACCACGACCCTAGGCCATCAGGGATTCAGGAGGAGGAAGATGAGGATGCCGAAAAATCAACTGTAAATACCTGAAACCTATACCAGTGTGAGCTACAAGATGTGCGAAAAGATTTTGGTCATTATATAGGTGAGCAGCTTGTCACCTGGCTGCTCCGGTGCTGGGACACCGAAGCCAATTGAGTGGAATTAGAGGGCAGTGAAGCTAGGCGGATGGGATCCCATGCTAGAGACGCAGGCATTGACAAAGCAATTGCAGATGGAGCACAATCTCACAGCCTCTGGAGGCGTCTCCTCTCAGCTGTGAGGGAAAGGTATCCCTTCAAGGAAGAACTTTTATGTCTACCAGGCAAGTGGACCACTATGGAGAAGGGAATCCAGTACCTGAGGGAATTAGCCATACGGGAGATGATTTATAGAGACCTAGACAATGAATAAATATCCACAGATCCAGATGAAGTCAAGTGTACATTACCCATGTGGTGGAAGTTTGTACAGAGTGCACCATCATCACATGCCAGCTCATTGGCAATATCGGCCTGGAAAGACCATGACGAACCCACAGTGAATGAATTGACTAAACAACTCTGGCAGTACGAAGAAAGTCTCTCCTCTTCCCTACAGGCCTGCATCTGAGCTATGGAGAAACTTTCTGAAGAGTTCCACCAACTTAAAGAGAATTTATTTTCCTCTCCACCTGTACAAACCAGTGTCAGCTATCAAGGGTAAGCATCCTTCCGTGCAAGGAAGACAATATAGTGGGTACACACCCTGTGCCACCCTGTGGTTTTACCTACGAGACCATGGAGAGGACATGAGAAAATGGGATGGAAAATCTACCTCGACCCTAGAGGCACGGGTATGGAAAAAAAGGGATTCTCTGAGAAGCTTGCTGCTCCAACTTCCAGCAGGCAGTCCTCCAGACACAGAAATGAAGATTCTGACCAGGATTAGAGGGGCCCTGCCTCCAGCCAGGGGGAGGAAAGGGACAATTGAGTTTATTGGACTGTGTGGATTCAATGCCCTGGCACATCAGACCCACAGAAGTATAAGGCTTTAGTAGGCACTGGTGCACAATGTACTCTAATGCCATCAAGCTATAAAGGGCCAGAGCCCATCTGTATTTATGGGGTGACGGGGGGATCCCAGCAGTTAACTGTATTGGAGGCTGAAGGGAATGACTGGGAATGAGTGGCAAAAGCACTGTATTGTGACTGGCCCAGATGCTCCATGCATCCTTGGCATAGACTGCCTCAGGAGAGGATATTTCAAGGACGCAAAAGGGTTCCGGTGGGCTTTTGGTATAGCTGCCTTAGAGACAGAGGGCATTAAACAATTGTCTACCTTGCCTGTTCTCTCAGAGAACCCTTCTGTTGTGGGGTTGCTGAGGGTCGAAGAACAGCAAGGTCCAATCGCTACCACAGCTGTGTACTGGTGGCAATATCGCACCTACCGAGACTCCCTGATTCCCATCCATAAGCTAATTCGTCAACTGGAGAACCAAGGAGTGACCAGCAAGACTCATTCACCTTTTAATAGTCCCATATGGGCAGTGCGAAAGTCTAATGGTGAGTGGAGACTAACAGTGGACTATCGTGGCCTGAACGAAGTCACGCCACCACTGAGTGCTACAGTGCCGGACACGCTGGAACTTCAGTACGAACTAGAATAGAAGGCAGCCAAGTGAATGCCACAATTGATATCGCTAATGCATTTTTCTCTGTCCCTTTAGCAGCAGAGTGCCGGCCACAGTTTGCTTTCATTTACAGGGGTGTCCAATACACCTGGAATTGGCTGCCCCAGGGGTGGAAACACAGCCCTACCATTTGCCATGGACTGATCCAGTCTGTGCTGGAACTGTCCATATCTGAGCCCACAGGCTTCATTTGCCTGTTTCTCTCCCCCATCCCAGAGAGGGAGGGGGGAGGGTGTGGAAATGACTGTGTGCTGCTTAGCTGCTGGCCAGGTTGAACCACAACACTTATTTTAACATATTTGCTATTACACAGGGTTTTTGATTTAGCAGACTGCTACAGTAATGTACTTAAATTACAGAACAAGCATAATATAGATATTGCAGTATGCACCTGAATCACAATAAAAATATGATTCTTATTTCCAGTCTCTGTGCATCACTATCACAACTCTTGGTATCCCCAGTCACCAAGAAGGAATACATGTGTATGGGTTGAAGCCAACTCAAGCCCATTGCCTTTTTTTCAAATGTCTTCTTTCTGTTTGCTCCATTTTTATACTTTATGTTGGGTTGAATCGCGTATACAGTTTCCCCTCATGCTGATCTGGATAGCTCTGGATGACATTCACAACTTTTTGATTAACTCAGGGAAGCCATTTACACAACCGGTTGATCCATTCAGCTGATACAGCCCTTTATCTAAAACAAATGCCACCCTCTGGTCCCCTTTGTTTGGAGATAAGTTCAGCTTTCTTTACAACAGTTGTGATCACTCCCTATATTCTTCCCTGAGCTTCATGAGCACATTGCTTATGCCCATGTCCTCTGAGACTTCTTTCATTCTAGAGGTCTATTGATGGGTCACATTCCACTCCTTGGCTCAGATTAGCATTCAACAATTACTGGCATTACACAGTGAGCTTAATGCATTCATTGTATTAATGACCAGCCCTCTTGCCTGTGCACAACGAGGGTGAAAATATATACATATTTGGGAAACTGATAATTTACAATAGCTTGCTATGTTAATAACAGGAGTTAGTATTTCATTCATGTATACTATTCAATTTTAAAGAGAACAGCTCAATATCAAGGTTACAATGAATAATGATGTGATTATTATTAACAAAATGAGTACAGGATGCAACATCAGTCTCAGTACATTGGTAGTTTTTGGTGACCAGCCTTTGAAGATATCATATCATATCAATGGTGTTCAATAATGCTGGTTTCCTTTTTCACTAACCAAATCAGTTACTTATTATCATTTATTTTTACTTCTACAAGTGTTTTCCAATTTCAGACAGATGTTGAGTAACCTTGGCATTTTGTTTGAGAAAGTTATCTTGTTGCTGAAAGGTTGCTCTAAGTGCTACTGATGTACAGTGCAAAACACGACATAGAATCATAGAATGGCCTGGGTTGAAAAGGACCTTAAAGATCATCTAGTTCCAACCTCCCTGCTCTGGGCAGGGTTGCTGTGGTGTAAATGCCTGAAGTAACTAGGAAAATAAAACTAACATTCACATTTTTAAGGAAAAGGTACAGCTTTGAAGAGGCTTCCAGGGTAGGGCATAACTGCATTATCTGAGCGTTCCCTAGGCTCCCAACCTTAGATGCTATCGCGCTGGGGAAACTTGGTGTGCTAGCTCTAAGGAACACCACGGAGCGTGGAGTGGAGTGGAGACACCACGGCTAGGCTCTGTAATCAGGTGGGGCCTCAATTGTTCTTGTGCACAAAGCTGCACTTTTTGCCACCCTAAGCCAAAGACCTGTCATGTTTTGACAAATGCTGTACCCTAGTGTACTTTTTGCTCATTATAATATCATTATAATACCAAAACACACCTCCATCCCAAAAGCTACCCGCCTCCAAGGTGCGACCACCCCTCACTGAGCATGCGCTCTGAATTTCTCAGAGCCTATTACTTTAAACGGAGACGGGAAAACTTTACACCAATCATAACTAAGACTAGAGCCACTCAAGCTCCACCTAGAAGATAGAAAATAATATAAATTGGCCCAAGAGAGAGGGGATGTTAGGGAAGATACCATCGTCAGGGGAGATACCATCCCGAGGACATACAACATCCTTAGGACCTCCTGACTCCTGGGATCAGTCGACGGGCTGAGCCTCTCTTCCCCCCCCATTGGGACGCCTTTGGGTGAGATCTGAATATCTGCTTATAAATCTCTATAGAGTCTTTGATCCTTTTAACGCGTTTATTTCTAGGCTGCGCACCTGTAAACACCTGTAACATCTATAACATCTATAACATCTATAACACCTGTGTATTTCATGCATACTAGCTTGCTTTTGCAGACAGTCACTATCACCGGCAATCCAAAAGAACCTGATTATCTGTTGCTGTAATAAACCATACTTGATTGCATTGTGATAGCTCTCATTAATGCAACTAGGGTGAGGGTGGTTATCCGTGATAGTTCAGTGTTCTGAATCTAACCAGACCCCCAGACGGTTAATGCATTTTTGGTGAATGTCTGAACGGACCCCCAGGTGGTTAATACGTTTTTGGTGAATGTCTGAGCGGACCCCCAGGCGGTTATTACGTTTTTGGTGAATGTCCGAACGGACCCCCAGACCGTTAATGTGTTTTTGGTGAATGTCCGACTGGTTCAGTACTCTGAATCCAACCGGGCCCGTAACGGTTAATCAGCTACACCCCTTTAACGCGACAGTTGCCAACCACTAGAGCAGGCTGCCCAGAGCCGCATCCAACCTGGCCTTGAATGCCTCCAGGGATGGGGCATTCACAACCTCTCTGGGCAAGCTCTTCCAGTGCCTCACCACCCTCCGAGTGAAAAACTTTCTCTCAATTTCTAACTTAACTCTCCCCCGTCTTAGTTTCAAACCTTTCCGCCTTGTCCTATCGTTATCAGTATATGTAAACAGGCATTCCCCCTCCTGTTTATACGCTTCCTTCAAGTACTGGAAAGCCGCAATGAGGTCTCCCCAGAGCCTTCTCTTCTCCAAGCTAAACAAGCCCAGTTCCCTCAACCTTTCTGCACAGGAGAGGTACTCCAGCCCTCTGATCATCTTTGTGGCCCTCCTCTAGATCTGTTCCAAGAGCTCCACATCATCTTTAGTTCTGTCATATGAGAAGTTAACCACTAAGCCTGACTGGTGATTTGATCAAAACCATGTCACATTACAATGACAAATGTTACCAGGCCCCAAATTTACATCATCTTCAAACTGAATACTATCAAAGGTGGATGCACACACACACCCAAAACCATTGTCATATACACGTCTAATTACCATGGATAGGTTGCCAGACAAAGGTATTGATGAGTATTTCATACTGCATAATTCTGGAGCCCTAGTCATGGTAGCACACATCCATCCTCAGCTGATCAGATCCATGGCCCCTCACATTCAGCTTTGTATGCCACGTGACTGCAGAGCAATCTCATGGTTCCTACCCTTCCTTATGGGCCAAGCACCTTAAGTGCTTGGGATAAGGGCCAAGCACCTTAAGTGCTTAAGAGTAGGGTTAGGAAAAGGGTTGGATGTGAAGAAGTTAATGCAAAGGAACCGTGACATTGGATGTTAGGCTTTCATGTATGAGATTAGGGACTAGGGCTCAACTTTCTGTGACAGAGATTAATCAAATTCGTAGTGGAAGGGTTTGGTGTTCGGCTTGTGGTGTCAGGTCTGTGGTTAGGGTATGTACAAGTTCTTTGGTTTAGGATTTTGTTTAGGTCTACAAGAAATCTAGGGCTAAATAGAGTGTGTTAATCATAGCGTTAAGGGCAGGGATCAGGATGAAGAAGAGAGTAAGGGTGATGTAATGGGGCTGTGGACTAGTTTTGGCTTCAAGGGATCTTGTGGTCAAACATTAGAGCAGTGGATTCCTGTCAGGGTGTGGAGTAGCATGTAGCTTTATGGATTAACGTTACAGGTTAAAATAGGGCAAGGGCTTCACATGACTGCTTTAAGTCTACTTTATGGTAGGATCAACATTACCTGAACATTCTTACCTCTGCAAAATCATTAGCTTCTGCTGTCCACGCTCCTTTGCCCTCCCACAAATCTCACATCTCTGTTGGCCAGGCTTCTCCTGACTTCCCCATATCAGTCATCTTCTTAGGGGAAGTTTGGAGAACCAGCATGGAGAAGGAGAGAAACGTCTGTAGGAGCACCCTGCACAATGTGCCCAGCAGTTCTGCAACACCACAAAAGCAGGCCTGAAGGATGAGTTTAGGCAAAAGCTGACACCTCTGACATGACAACCCCTATCCAAGACCTCTTCCTCTATGGGGCCTACCAGGTACTTAGAAAGAGGGGATCTCACAAACTGTGTGCAGAGCAGGTGCATCTGAAAGATGCAGAAGACCAGCAGATGTGAGCCTAAAGGCACAGATCCCAGCCAGAAGTCAAGGGTTGAGCTGTCGGCTACTTGAGAAAGAAGTCAACTCACAGCCACTTAACAGCCATTAGCTTCCTACTGGGCTGACAGCTTCTGAGGCACCTCTGCCCTAATAATACCAGACCTACAAAACACCCCCTTTTGGGGCCAGGACCTGCCCAGGTAGAAGTGAGCTGGTTTTCATCCTTCAAGCCTGCTGGGCTCCAAGCCTCTCTGACACTCAGGAGCCAGTTCCGTGCCAGTCCTGGGAGGTGCTAGGGCAGGAGGGACCTTGCAGGCAATGTTCCAGCCCCGTGCCTGTTGGCGGTCTCTCAGCTCCTTGGGCACAGTGAAGAACTTGTTTGCATCCAGAAGCCATGAGCCTGAAGCTGGCCTAGCAGACGCTCAGGGGAAGCACCTTCCCAGCACCAACCCTAGCCCCAGCCCCAGCTGGTGGTGCTGCTCTGCATAGCGAGGGGCTGTGGTGCCCGGGGCAGGGGGGCACTCTGCAGGGCTGTGCTGGGCAGTCTGGGAGACAGACCCAGCTCATGGGATCACTGCCATTGCCCCAGGGCTGCAAGGAATCACTCGCCAGGCTCCTTTGCTGGGGCTTTTGTGTGCCCTGGGGCTGCAGAGTTCTCCCCTACCTGCTCACACCAGACTGAGCACATGAGCTCTGGTCAGTCCACCTCAGACAGGTTCACGCTCTGTGGGCTACATTCACTGCTGCCCCTGGGCTCACAAATCCCCATCAAAGGAGTCTTGCGAGAGATTTGTTGCAGCCCTGGGGCAATGGCAGTGACATTTCCTTGTTTCTCACAGCCTTCTCACAAGTATTTCTCCTGGCCCTCCCCACTGCCCAGCACTGCCTCTCAGGTGGCACTCAGTGACACTTCAGAAGGGTCTTTGGGCTTCCTCAATTGTCCTGGTGCTTATTATCACCTTCCTGGCTCCTTCCCGAGCTTAGAGGGAGCCTTCTTGTCCATCAGGGGCACTGCACTGGTTCTGGCTTGGACAAAGTTACTGTCTGCAGACCACCCCCTGTGGTGCTGTGTTTCTGATATGTGACCAGAGCAGTGTTGGTCACCCATGGCTGTAGTCGCTGTTCCTGAGCAGTGCTGGCACAGCATCAAGGCCTTCTGTGCTTCTCACTCTGCCCCAGGAGTCAGTTGGCTGCAGGTGGGCAAGAGGCTGGGAGGGGAACCTGCTGTGACAGCTGACCCAGCCTGAGCAGTCTGAGCAGCCCATGCACTCCTCAGATTCACCTTGTTTGTTAGCTGAAACGACCTTGTACAGTCATTTTATAAGGTTCTAATCACTACCCACTGAGCACCTTGTCCCTGGAGATCCTCTGACATCTCCTGGAAGCTCCAGATTCCTCTCCAGGCTGGCATCAGCCATCATCCCCACTGCAGGGGGTGCAGTCTCATGCTGATGAGTCCAACACCAGTTGTCATCTGCTTGGGCAAGTGCCCCCATAAAGGGAACTCTTAGTCCTGCCCTTGTTTCCCCACAAACCACCCTGGGACTTTCATCCTGTGTCCTTCACTCCATGAAGATCCCCAGAAAACAGAAGAGAAGGGAGCAACCACTTAGCTCTATTCCTGATATCAAATTTGAAAGAGGTGTCCCGGCTTCTGGGTTTGCCCTGAGCAAGACCCTATTATTACTGTGGTGCTAGCAGGGAGGCCACCTGTGATCCAGGGCTGCACAGTGCCTGCTGCTGCCTGCAAGGACAGGGATGCCACTGCAGAGACAACAGGACTGTCACCAAAGTACACAAGA
Organism: Anas platyrhynchos; assembly: GCF_047663525.1. NCBI lineage: Eukaryota > Metazoa > Chordata > Aves > Anseriformes > Anatidae > Anas > Anas platyrhynchos. The sequence goes on along the minus strand of NC_092620.1, from coordinate 12,711,978 downwards.
TATCAGGGCTTACCCAGAAAGAAAAAGAAGCACAATGTGGAAGCCAAAAGAGAGCAGCAGGCCTCGTCCTGCTGTTGGCCATGGCCATGGCTCCAGGGAAGCAGCAGCCCCGACCCGAAGGCAGCAGAGAGGCAGAGCCCAGCGGGCAGTGAGGGGCAGCCCCGAGGGCCACCGGGGCTTCTCCTGCATGTGTCAGCTGGGCTCTTGGCCCTGAGCCCCTTCTGTGTGCTGGGGCTGCTCCCCCAGCTCCAGAGAAGGGAAGAAAGAGAAGCTGAGACCTATGAAATTCACAAGGTAACTTCAGTAGCTGTATGTATACAGGAAGCCGGTTTCTATAGGTAAATAATTGACAAGTATGAGACTAAGAATAACATTATTTAACCAAAGTTAAATTAGTTAGATAAAATAATATTACAGGCATTTAATAACAGAAGCAATATTTTTCTGGGAAGAGATGGAATTTCTAATTATAGCCATATTATTATAGGTGAATATGCTGAAGATGTGTCTGTTCAAGTAGAGTCCTCACTGAATCCCTTAGTTCCTGGTTCCTCATGCTGTAGATGAGGGGGTACACTGCTGGAGGCACCACCGAGTAAAGAAATGACACCTCCACATCCAGGGATGAGGAAGTGAAGTAGGGGGGCTTCAGATAGGCAAACATGGCAGTGCTGACCATAAGGGAGACCACGGCCAGGTGAGGGAGGCATGTGGAAAAGGCTTTGTGCCGGCCCTGCTCAGAGGGCATCCTCAGCACTGCCCTGAGGATCTGAATATAAGAAATAACAATGAAAATAGAACAACTAAATAATACAGAAATACTTAGTACAAGTGCACCAAATTCCCTTGGATAGGCACCTGAGCAGGAGAGCTTGAGGATCTGGGGGACTTCACAGAAGAACTGGTTCACAGCATTGCCGTGGCAGAGGGGAAGGGAAAATGTAGTGGCCGTGTGCTGGACAGCATAGAGAAAGCCACTGCCCCAGGCAGCTGCTGCCATCTGGGCACAAGCTCTGCTGCCCAGGAGGCTCCCGTAGTGCAGGGGCTTGCAGATGGCAATGTAGCAGTCGTAGGCCACGACAGTGAGAAGGGAATACTCTGAACCAAACAAGAAGAATAAAAAGAAGACCTGTGCAGCACAGCCTTGATAGGAGATGGTCCTGGTGTCCCAGAGGGCATTGGCCATGGCTTTGGGCAGAGTGGTGGAGATGCAGCCCACGTCGAGAAGTACATGGGGTTGAGGAGGTGGTGGTGGCAGGCTACGGCACTGAGGATGAGGCCGTTGCCCAGGAGGGCAGCCAGGTAGATGCCCAGGAAGTGCGCGAAGTGCAGGAGCTGCAGCTCGCGCGTCTGCGAATGCCAGCAGGAGGAACTCACTCACGGAGCTGATGTTGGGCATTTGCTGTCCATACATATGCTTTCCTGGTAAAGAGCAAAATGCAGAAGAATGTTAAAACAGAGTTCTCTAAGGAAAACCTATTGCGTCTCTTAAAGCACCCCGTAACCCGAGCCTCTCTCTTTGCACAAAAATCTTTTGGCATCTCTCCTGCTTGAGCTGTGGCTGGTGCTGGCTGAGAGTGGCACTGGGAGCAGGGGCTGCTGTAGGCTGCAGAGGAGTCCTCTCTGCTATACAGCAGGAAGGAATCAGGAACGTGGGGGAAGCTCAAGTTCAGTTCACTGGTCAGATCAATGAGCTTTTCAGTGTTATTTCAAACAACTCCTCTGAATGCAGAGTTACACAGGCCACTGCCAACAAGTCGTGTTCTAATCTGTCCTGTGTTTCCTGTCTTTGAGCCGCAGGACCATTGAGCTCTGGAGTTTCCTTGAGAAGAAACTGTAGAGAACTGAAAGCAGAGAAGCCCCAGTCCAAGTGCAGCTGGACAGAAACCTCACCTGAGGTGAAGTTCTCACACAGACAGAGCTTGGGAGCATCTCTTTGAGCTCTACCTTCTCTTCTACCCCTGCCTGCCCCACAGCCCATGGGCTGCAGGGGGAGAGGAGGCCAGGGAGGGGCTGCTCCAGGGGAAGGTGTCTGCACTGCAGGGCATGGCCACAAGGTGCCCAAAACCCCCCTGCCACGGTGTTTCTGGCAACAGCTCCTTCTGGCCGCCTGCCCCTCTCTCTGCTTCCTGTAGCTGTCCCTGCCGGGAGCTGCTGCTCTGTGCTCACCTCTTCTTTCCCCCTGCCCGTGCTCACAGACACCATCCCAGGCGGCTGTGCTCAGCGCTGCCCTGCAGCACCCTGCCACCAACAGGGCCCTGCCAAGGGGCACCTCCATGGCTGCAGGAGCTACGGGGCAGCTGACAGAGAGCCCGGCATGGCCAGCCAGGGCAGGGTGTTCTGGGCTGACCAGGGACACCTGCCTTAGGGCACTGCAAGGGGCTTCTGCCAGACTTCCTCCCCTTGCAGGGCAACCCAGCAGGACTCTCAAAGCCTACTGCATTGCCCACTGCCCTCCCAGAAACAAGACCCAGCAGGAGACCCTTCCAGGACCTGCAGCTGCATGGCCCTGCAGCCAGACACTTACCTCGTCAAGGGCTGTGCAGATTTCTCCTGCAGGCAGCTCTCAGCATCCTCCCACTCCCAACTGCCTCCAAGCCCTCTCTCCTCCTCTCGTCTCCCCGTGCCAGCTGCGGTCAGAGCCTCCAGCCCTGCTGTGCTGTGTAGAGGAACTGCTCCTGGGCAGAGCTGTCTCTCTGCACCAGGGCCTTCTTTCCAGGAGCTCTCTCTGTCCCAGGAGCCCGGCCCAGCTCAGCAGCACAGGCCCAGCCCAAGGTATTGCAATCACCCCTCAGGGGGGCTTTCCTGATGAGCCCACAAACCTCAGGCACTCAGAGACAATTGAAGACATCTCTCCAGAAGTCCAAGTCAGAGGCAAGTTTCCTGCAGTGTCCCCCTGAGGGCCAGCACTGACACAGCCTCCCTTGGAGCTCGTTAGAGCAGAACATTCGAGGCAGTGAGGGAAAGGAGACAAAGGCAATGTGGATGTGACACTGATGTGTAGACAAACTGGATGTGTGTCAGCATGCACAAGGACCAGACCTTGGAAGGGAGATCCTTTCCCTTCACACCTTGCTCAGGGCTCTTTGTGGGGCAGTAGGAGATGGGGATGTGCATGGCCAAGTGCAGGAGAATGGTACGACCCCTGCCTGCTTCATGGTTGGGGGCGAGGAGGCAATGAGGCCCTGGTGTTTTAACGATAAGCTGTCTCCTCTTTGGCCTCAGTGACAGACACAACAACCATAGCCATGGACACAAAGACATTGGACCTTTTCAGACTTTGAGTCTTGCCATAGCCCTTGCTCCTCTCCAAACCAGGATACCCCAGAGACTCCCAGATCTGTACCTCTTTACTGGCTATTTGTAGACACGTCTGTGTGGTGTTATACCAGATCTGAGCTGAGTTTGATAACTCGAATCATCTTGGTGACTATGCTCCTTGTAAGGCAGCTCTGTAGGAAGCTGGCCTGGTTCCTGGTGAGCAGGCACCACTGCTCATATGGCATCCCTCGTGGTGCCCAGGCCCTCCTCCTCCTGGCCACTGTTCACTCAGCAGTGTCCAAGTCTGCTCTGATGTGTGGGGTTCCTCTTCCTCTGCTGCACGACTAGGCTCTTCTCCCTGTAAGTGTCACGAGGGTTCTGAAGGTAAATCCTGGAATTTCTCGTGGTTCCCCCAACCAATGCTGCATTCTGTCAGCAGTCAATGTCTGCAGGAAGATGGCTCACCCTGATTGTGCTGTCTCTCACAAGATAACAGCATCAGCAGTTGCAGGACAGTTTGTATAATACAGGAGTAACTAGTTGAATGGATTTCCAGCACAAACTTAGAGAAGGTTAGAGGATGGAAGGTTGCCAGGTTCCACCTTTTCTTTGCTTCTTTCCATCCATGCAGTCATTTTGTGTAGAACTGAATCCTGAATGTCATGAAGTTGTGCAGGGACAAATTCAGAATGGCCAAATCCCAACTGAAGCTCAATCTGACTATTACCTTCAAAGACATATGCTGCATATTTTTATGTATAAATACATTAAAAAAAAAAACAAAAAAAAAAACAAAGAAAAAAAAAAAAAGAGCACTTAGGTGAATCTTCATCCTGTATGGGATGTAGGGGGAAGCATATTCACAAGAGTTGAGGAAAAGGCTGAGGTACTTAATGTTGTCTTAATGTACTCTTTGCCTCAGTTTTCAGCAACATGACCTGTTGTTCTGATACTCAGCCTCCTGAGCTGGTAGATAGGTACAGGGAGCAGAATGAAGCCTTCATAATGAATGAGGAAATAGAGTCCTGCTACTGCACAAAGATTTACACACATCTATGGGACCACATGGGATCCACCTGTCACTACCAAGGGAGCTGGCAGAATCACTTCCCAAACTGCTTTCCATCATTGATCAGCAGTCCTGGCTATCGGGGGAGGGACCAGTAGACTGGTGACTGACAAATATAATGTGCGTCTACAAGGGCTGGAAGGAGGTGTCGGGGAACTACTGGCCTGTCAATCTGACCAGTGATGAGGAAGTTCATGAAGCAGATTATCTTGAGTACCATCATGCAACACTTACAAGACTTACACTTACAAAGTGATCAGGCCCAGTCAGTAGGGCTTTATCAAAGTCAGGATCTACTTGACAAATCTGAACTCCTTCTATGACAAAGTGATGCACTCAGCGGATGACGTAATGGCTGTGGCTGTGGTTTATCTGGACCTCAGTAAGGGTTATGGCACTGTTTCCTACAGCATTCTCCCAGAGAAACTGGCTGCTTGAGGCTTGGACGGGTATGTTTCCTTGGATTAAAAACACTCTGGATGGCTGGGCCCAAAGAATTGTGGTACATGGAGCCAAATGCAGATGGAGGCCTTTCTCTAGTGGTGACCTCCAGGGCTCAGTTCGGGGGCAAGTTCCCTTTAATATTTTCATCAATGATCTGGACAAGGGGATCGAGTGCACCCTCAGTAAGTTTGCAGACAACACCAAGTTGAGTGGGTGTTGGTCTGCTCGATGGTAGGAGGGCTCTGCAGAGGGTCCTAGATAGGCTGCACCCATGGGCCAAGGCCAAATCTATGAAGTTCAACAAGGCTAAGTGCTGGGTCCTGCACTTGGGGCATGACAACCTGATGCAATGCTGGGGAATGGCAGGTGGAATGCTGCCCATTGGAAAGGGTCTTGGGAGTAATGGTTGATAGTCAGATGAATATGAGCCAGCAGTGTGCTCAGGTGGCCAAGAGAGCCAACAGCATGTGGGCTTGTACCAGGAATAGTGTGGTCGGAAGGAGTAGGGAAGTGATTGTGCCTCTGTACTCAGCCCTGGTGAGGCCACACGTCAGGTATTGTGTTTAGTTCTGGGGCACCCAGAACAAGAAGGACACAGGTCTATTAGAACGAATCCAGAGGAGGGCCACGAGGATGATCAAGGGGCTGGAGCACCTCTCCTCTGAAGACAGGCTGTGGGATTTGGTGTTGTTCAGCCTGGAGAAAAGAAGGCTCTGGTGAGATGTTATAGTGGTCTTCTAATACTTAAAGGGCATTGTAAGAAGGCTGGGGAGGGACTCTTCATCAAATAGTGTAGTGATAGGACTAGGGGAAATGGTTTTAAACCAAAAGAGGGTAGATTTAGATTAGATATTAGAAAGAAGTTCTTTACTCAGAGGGTGGTGAGGCACTGCAACAGGCTGCCCAGAGATGTTGTGGATCCCCCCTCACTGGAAGTTTTGAAGGCCAGGTTGGATGGGGCTTTCAGCAACCTGGTCTAGTGGAAGGTGTGTCTGCCCATGGCAGAGGGGTTGGAATTTTATGATCTTTAAGGTCCTTTCATACCCAAACTACTCTCTGATTCGCTGATTCTGTACAGCACCATACTAGCTACTAGGAAGAAAAAATAAGTCTATCCCATCTAAAACTCAGACTATATCCAGCCCTTATTCCGTACCATTGTTCCTATGTCATACTCAGGTCTGACACTTTCTAAATAACTATCACCACTTTTCCTGTCTTTTGATATACACACAGAGATATCTTGCCCTTAGCCTATTTGTGTCCTGGTTTTGGTTAGGATTTAATTAAGTTTCATCCTAGTATCATAGAATCATAGTATGGCTTGGGTTGGAAGGGACCTTAAAAATCATCTAACTGAAGTCCCCCCAGATTCCACCCACTAGATCAGGTTGGCCAAGGCCCCATCCAGCCTGGCCTTGAACACCTCCAGGGATGGAGCATCCACAACTTCTCTGGGCAACCTGTTCCAGTACCTTACTACCCTTACAGTGAAGATTTTCCTCCTAATGTCTAATGTCTAGTCTAAATCTCCCCTTTTTAGTTTAAGACCATTCCCACATCCTCCTGTCATTATCTACCTGAGTAAAGAGTCCTCCATTTTTTTAAAAAAGACCCCTGTAAGTATTGACAAGATGCAAGGAGGTCTCCCTGGAGCCTTCTCTTCTCCATGCTGAACAAACCTAATTCCTTCAGCCTGTCTTCATGGGAGAGGTGCTCCAGTCCTCTGATCATCTTTGTAGCTCTCCTCTAGATTCTCTGTAAGAGGTCCACATCTTTCTTGGTGGCCCCAAATCTAGACACAGCACTCCAGGTGAGGCCTCACAAGGGCAGAGCAGAGGGGGGCAGTCACTTGCTTCCACCTGCTGGCCACTCCTCTGTTGATGCAGCCCACGATGCAGTTGGCCTTCTGTGCTGCAAGCGCTCACTGCTGTCTCACATCAAACCTTTTGTCCACCAGTACCCCAAGTCCTTCCCCACAAGGCTTCTCTCAATATGTTCTTCTCTCAGTCTGTACTCATGTCCAGGATTGCCCCCACCCCAACCTGGGTGCCACAACTTGCACTTGGTCTTGTTCAACCTCATTAAGTTCACGTGGGCCCAATTCTCAAGCTTGTCCAGGTCCCTCTGGATGGCATCCCTTCCTTCTATTGTATCAACTGCATCACACCATTTAGGGTCATTTGCAACCTTGCTGAGGGTGCACTCAATCCTACTAAGTCATTGTTGAAGATATTAAACATTCCTGGTCCCAGGACAGACCCCTGAACAACACTGCCCATCACCAGCCTCCACCTAGACATAGAACCATTACCCCTACTCTCTGGTTGTGGCCATCAAGTCAGTTTCTTTTCCACCAGGTAGTCCACCCTTCAAATCCGATATCTTTCCCATTCAGAGAGTAGTATATCATATGGGACCGTGTCCAAGACCTTACAGAAATTCAAGTAGATGACATCAGTCAGTAGATCATCGTTTTCTAATTGCACCATGGCTTCCAAGTCCTCCTGCTTGTTTCCCATTCTGCATGCATTGGTACAGAGGCCCATCAGCTGGGCTATGGGCCACATCACCTTTTTAGAGGAGCCCTTCCTAATTCCTATGGAATGATTCACAGGTGTTTCCCTGATATTTGTTAAGGTTATTGGCACTCAGGGGTTCTTCCGAGTCACTTACAAGTACATCCCCTTCCCCTATCAAATATAGTTTAAAGCCCTGCTAATGAGTCTGGCCAGCTTGCTGCCCAAAACACTATTGTACCACTTGGTCATGTGCATCCATACGCCGCCTCCTCCTCAGTTCCCAGTCTCTGACTGGGAGGATCGAGGAGAACACTACTTGTGATCCAGATCCCTTCAGCATCTTTCCAAGGGGCATAAAGTCCCTTTGGATGCTTCTGAGCCTCCTTGTCATGGCCTCAGTTGTCCCTACGTGCAGGAATGGGTGATAGTCCGCCAGCTTGAACAAGCTCGGTAGCTTCTTTTTGATGTCACAAATACCGGCTCCAGGCAGGTAGCAAACCTCTCAAGAGAGATTGTTTGGGCAGAAAATGGGTGCATCACTGCCACTCAGAGAGGAATCTCCAATCACCAACACCGTCTTTTTTTATTTGTTTTTTTTTTGTGTGTGTGGGTTTTTTTTGTCCTTTCTGGTGCTTTGGTACCATTACCATTGCTGTTATTGACACCCTCTCCTTGTTTGAGTGCCAGAGCATCGTATCTGTTGTGTAGGGGTACGTCAGAGGCAAGGGGGAGGTTTCTCAGTCTGCTCTGAGTGGAGACAAGGGTCTGGTATTCCTCCTCTTGTGAGTCCATCAATTCTGCTGGTTTCAGGTTGGAAACCATTTTACCACCCCATTGCAAGGAGTTAAGGCAAGTTTGTAAGACTATTGCTCAGTCTATGCCAGCTCGTGATACCACGCGTCGATCTCTCGCTTGGATTCCTGGATGCATCGCAGCCCGCCGAGCTCCTCTTGCAACCTGGCCACTTGCTTAGAGAATGTGTCTATCTGGTCACGATTGCACCCACAAAACACAACCTCTGCCTTCAGGCCTTAGGGGGAACCTCCAAATTCTGGAGTTCCTTCAGCTGAAGGTCTGGGCAGCTATTTCAGTCCTTGGGAGGACAGTCTGGGTAGAGGCATTTGCCAGGATGGGTCGTGGCCCCCCTGTCTGGGTTTCTCAGCCTGGCAGATGCAACAGGTGGACACCATTTTTGTCTCACTACAAAGCCACTCCATATTGCTCCCAGAAGAGAGAGTAGAGAGCCATCTGCTTCCTGCCCTCCATGGTCACTCTGCATGTGTGCACTCAAATATTGCAAGGGAACATGGGAATGCAGGCCCTCACTACCACAAAGTATGCAGCCAAGGTTCCCACATTTGGAAATCCACATTTTGGATATCCTCCACATTGCAGGGGCCAGCACACCTGATGTGCAGGGGATGAGCCTCACCCTGGCAAAACAACCTGCCTGATCACAGTGTCTCTGCTGCCCCAAGTGCAGGAGCCAGCACTTAGTCTTGTTGAACTTCATAGATTTGGCCTTGGCCCATGATTCCAGCCTATTCAGGTCCCTCTGCAGAGCCCTCCTACCCTCGAGCAGACCAATACTTGTGCCTAACTTGGTGTTGTCTGCAAACTTACTGAGGGTGCACTCCATCTCCTCATTTAGATCACTGATGAAGATGAGAACTGGCCCCAATACTGAGCCCTGGGGGTCACCACTAGTGGCTGACCTCCAAATGGATTTAGTTCCATTCAGCACGACTCTTTGGGCCCAGCCACCCAGCCAGTTTTTAATCCAAAGAAGCTCTAAACCTTGAGCAGCCAGCTTCTTCAGGAGAATGTTGTGGGAAATGGTGTCAAAAGCCTTATTGCATTCCAGGTGGACCACATCCGCAGCCTTTCCCTCATCTACTGAGTGCATCACCTTGTCATAGAATGATATCACATTCATCAAGCAGGACCTGCCTTTGATAAATAACTTCTGACTGGGCCTGATCACCTGGTGGTCCTGGAACTGTTCCGTGATGCTAATCAAGATAATCTGCTCCATGAACTTCCCCGTCACTGAGGTCAGACCTACAGGCCTGCAGTTCCCTGAATTGTCCTTCTGGCCTTTCTTGTAGATGGCTGTCAAATTTGCTAGTTGCCAATCGACTGGAACCTCCCCTGGTAGCCAGGACTGCTGATCAATGATGGAAAGCAGTTTGGGAAGTGATTCTGCCAGCTCCCTCAGTAGTGACAGGTGGATCCCATCTGGCCCCATAGATCTGTGTATATCTTCGTGGAGTAGCAGATCTCTAACCATTTCCTCATAGATTATGAAGTCTTCATCCTGCTCCCTTTCCCTACCCCCCAGCTCAGGGGGATGAGTACCAGGGGAACAACTGGTCTTCCTGCTAGAGACTGAGGCAAAGAAGGCATTAAGTACCTCTGTCTTTACCTCTCCTATTGTCACAATGTTTCCCCCACATCCAATAAAGGATGATGGTTCTCCTTAATCCTCCTTTATCTGAAGTATTTGTATAAATATTTTTTATTGTCTTTCACAGTAATGGATGGATTGAGCTCCAGCTGGGCTTTGGCCCTTCTATATTCGTCCCCGTACAGCCCCATAACATTTAGGACACAGCTCCAGACAAACTGACAGCATGCATGAGAAGGAAGCACAGAAAAGGTGGAACCTGGCAGCCTTCCATTCCCTACCCTTCTGTTACTCTGTGCTACAATTCCATTCAACTGGTTACTCCTGTATTATCCAAACTTTCCTGCAGCTCCTGATGCTGCTGTCTTGTCAGAGAGCGCACAATCACACAAAGGTTGAACTGTCTGCCTGCACACGTGAACATCTGACACGATGTCGATGTAGAGCTTGGTAGTGTGGTTTACAGAATCACAGAATCACAGAATTTCTAGGTTGGAAGAGACCTCAAGATCATCGAGTCCAACCTCTAACCTAACACTAACAGTCCCCACTAAACCATATCCCTAAGCTCTACATCTAAACGGCTTTTGAAGACTTCCAGGGATGGTGACTCCACCACCTCCCTGGGCAGCCCGTTCCAGTGCCTCACAACCCTTTCAGTAAAGAAATTCTTCCTAACATCTAACCTAAAACTCCCCTGGCGTAACTTTAGCCCATTCCCCCTCGTCCTGTCACCAGGCACATGGGAGAACAGGCCAACCCCCACCTCGCTACAGCCTCCTTTAATGTACTTATACAGAGCAATAAGGTCACCCCTGAGCCTCCTCTTCTCTAGGCTGAACAAGCCCAGCTCCTTCAGCCGCTCCTCGTAGGACTTGTTCTCCAGGCCCCTCACCAGCTTCGTCGCCCTTCTTTGGACCCGCTCAAGCACCTCCATGTCCTTCTTGTAGCGAGGGGCCCAAAACTGAACACAGTACTCGAGGTGCGGCCTCACCAGAGCCGAGTACAGGGGGACAATCACCTCCCTAGCCCTGCTGGTCACACTGTTTCTGATACAAGCCAGGATGCCGTTGGCCTTCTTGGCCACCTGAGCACACTGCTGGCTCATATTCAGCCGACTGTCCACCATCACTCCCAGGTCCTTCTCTGCCTGGCAGCTCTCCAACCATTCCTCTCCCAGCCTGTAGTTCTGCTTGGGGTTATTGCGCCCCAGGTGCAGGACCCGGCACTTGGCCTTGTTGAACTTCATACAGTTGACCTCAGCCCATCGGTGCAGCCTATCCAGATCCTCCTGCAGAGCCTTCCTACCCATCCTTAGTGATGGACTTGCCATTACCGAGGTGAAGTTGCATGACCGGGGTTACAGGTCCTCACCCTTCTATGTTCCCTCTAAACTCTTTTACATTCCTGATGGCCTCATCCTTAAGAGTCTGATGGTATCATCAACCATGGGGCTTGCCAACCCCCATGGCCACACCCCCACATGTCCCCCTTCTTTATATCAACCATCTTCTTGACACAAATATTACTCCATATATCACACACCCCAATGGGACTGGCCCAGAGGCTATGTGCATCCTCGGCTTAGACTGCATCAGGAGAGGGAACTTCAACATTTCAAGAGGGCACCACCGGTGGGGCTTTGGCAGAGCTGTCTTGGAGACAAAGGACATGGAACAGTTGTCTACCTTGATTGGCCTTCCACAGAACCCTTCTGTTGTGGGTTTGCTGAGGGCTGAAGAACAGCAGGTGCCAATGGCTACCATGCTGGTGCACCTGAGGCAGCATCGCACTAAACGAGACTCCCAGATTGCCATCCATGAGCTGGGTCATCAACTGGAGAGCTAAGGTGTAGATGTAGAGCTTGGGAGCGTGGTTTAGTGATGGACTTGTCAGCACTAAGGTAAAGTTGCCTGACCTGGGTGACACGTCCCAGAGCAGTGTCAGGCACAATGCAATTCTTTTTGCTTTCTGCATCTATAGCACAGGAAGTAGGACTTTGCCCTACTCTATTGACTGGGCAGCTCTTTTCACATTACTTAATTTAGGTTTGTGTGGCAGGAAGGGGACAATTTCCCAAAAGTGGCCAAGCTCATGGGTACAGCTACAGCCAATAATGATATATTTTCTTTATTTTTCACCCTGAGTTTTCCACAGATGACCCAAGATAGTCCATGGATGTCCAGTTGTCTACTAAGATTCATTTACAATTTCTCAGATCCCAATGGTCATATCAAATTTATTTTATTTTATTTTATCTTATCTTATCTTATCTTATCTTATCTTATCTTATCTTATCTTATCTTATTTATTACTTTAATTGTTTCCCAAGGAACCCCTGACTTGTCTTAGAAAGGGTTTCATGTGTTAGGCTCGGCTGCAGTTACAGGGACAAAGACCACTGCTGGCAGTGGAGGTGTCAGACCTCCAGACTCTGCTTTTCCTCCTGATGGAGTTCTCCAAAGAAGTCACCCTGGATGAATAGCAATAGGAGAATGATGCTCCAAACTGAAATGCAACAACATTCAGCCTTTGAAACAAGAAAATATTTTTATTATGTGCTTTGTGAAATCTTTTCCCTTAACTATGTCATGGAAGATCTGCAATTAGCTGCACAAGGCGTGAAGCCTTAAAGAAAACTATGGAAGAGATGTTAGGAATTTCTGCATTTTAAAGAGTTTCATGGTGTATTGTGGTGCTGAGTCTATGAAGCTCAGGTACTGAGAGGAGAATGATGCAACTGCTAGAGAAAGTAAAGTCAGGAGGAAAAGCTGAAGTGACTTGGAGTATTAATGGGCCCCAGTGAGGGCTGTTAATAACAAAGCCTCCCCAGGGAGATAATTGGAGGCCATGGTTACAGACAGGCAAAGCACTGTGCTGAGAAAAGTCTTGGTTGGTTTTGGTGAAGCAAAAGAGCCAAGGCCTGACCCCTGGAAGTGGGAGAGGAGATCCTGCACCCCTACATCTGTCTCAAGGCTCTTGATGGGGTCTGTGGGAAGTGGTGGACAGTGTGATGCCTACAGAAGAACAGTGCTAGGTCACCTCTGAGCTGCTGCACAGGGTTGCAAGCAATCAATGAGGTCTCATTGCAACGAGTATAACATCTCTCCTCATAAGCTCTAGCCAAGGAGACAAATATCTCAGGGTTGTTAGCAACTTCCCTTTTTGCCAGCACCCTCTGCCTTCTCCTTTTCAGGCTTTCCACTGCTGTCTCACACATTGCCCTATTTTCTTGAAGTCTGGAGACATCCATCTCTGTTCACCATCTTGCTTTCATGCCTTGCTTTCACCCATGTCTCATCAGCCCTCACCAGCTGTTCCTTGAAACACAAAGCCAGAGTCTGATCAGAGGGTGACCTCTGGCACCACAGCATGACCCTTTGAGGGACATTTCTCCCTCCTTGTGACCAGTGTCAACCTTCCATGGAACACTTTTTTCTCTCCTGTTCTTTTCTACTAGCAACGAAAGCTCTATCTGGTAGGAAACCACTCCTGAAGTAGGCATCCCAACCCATCAGTCTTCTTGCATCCAGTCAGCCAAGCAGACACAAGTCAACTCAGCAGCGTCATCCAAGCCATGGTCCTGATGCTGGCCTTGCAGCTTCTTGGCTAGACAAAGCCAAGCCTCGTGCCTCCTACTGTCCAGTCATGGACTCAAGCAGAAGGGACAGGACAACCCATCTTGGGGCTTTCTTTTTGTCTGGGTCGTCCTGGCTCTGGGGCAGAGGGGATCCCCCAGTCAGCATGCCAAGCAGGTGCCTTCTGCTGGCCTAGCAGGGCCACTGGCAGATGTCAGCCCAAAAGTACAGATCCCAGGGAGAACTCAAGGGTGACCTGCCATCTACAGACATAAGTGACCGCCCAGTCCCTTTCCATGACACGTTCCTGCTGCTGCCCTATCAAGTGCAGAGGCAGAAGTGACCTCACAGTCACTGCCACAGTCACATTCCTCGTGCTGGGGCAGGAGATCCTGAGGCAGAGCTGAGCTCCTCAGAGCATTCCCACCCATCTCCTCCTTGTGGCCCACAAGCTGATCAGATCAGGGTGAGCAAGAGACTAAAGATAAAGGGAAGTGGCCATAGGCTGTGTTTTGGCTTGAAGGGATACTTTGAGGTCAGGCATAAGAATAGTGGATTCCTGTCAGGGTGTGGAGTAGCATTTAGGTTTGGGGATTAATGTCACTGGTTAAAATAGGGGAATGACTGTTTGTTGAGGGATTTTTGCTGTTTCAAAAAATCCCTCAACAACTGTTCTAAAGTCAGTGTTACAGAAGAATCAACATTGCCTAAACATTCTAAACTTACAGAAATCATGAATTTCTGCTGGCCAAGCTCCTTTTCCTTCCCGAAAATCTCACATCTCTCCTGGCCAGGCTTCTCCTGACTTCCCCATATCAGTCATTTTCTTAGGGGCAGCTTTCTGATGGCTTTCATGATCTCAGAGTATCTGTCTCATATCTGTTGGCTACTCCTTTCTTGAGACTGATGTGGCACCTAAGTCAGGATGGAAAAGAACACAAAGGCTGTAGGTGAACCCTGCACAATGTGCCCAGCAGCTCTTGTACCACCACAAAATCTTGTTTCCTGCCTCCAACTTTTAGATATGGAATGGCTTCTGTGCACCCATGCTTTTTCCAAACCCTCATGCAGGGTTCAGTTTGCCCCAAGTGTCTTGGAGGCAGTGGCCCCCTCTGTGTAGAAAACTGAATGAAGTCCTAAAGGATGACTTCAGGCAAAAGCTGACACCTCTGACATGACAATCCCTATCCAAGACCTCTTCCACTACGGGGTCTACCAGGTACTTAGAAAGAGCCGATCTCAGAAACTACATGCACAGCAAGTGCCTTCTGCTGCCCTACCATGGACACTGGCAGATGTGAGCCTAAAGGCACAGATCCCAGCCAGGAGTCAAGGGTGACCTGTCAGCTACTTCAGAAAGAGCTCAACTCACAGCCCATTGAACAGCCATTCGCTTCCTGCTGGACTTAGTGTTTCTGAGGCACCACTGAGCTTATAATACCACACCTACAAAACACCCCCTTTTTGGGCCAGGACCTGCCCAGGTAGAAATGATCTTGTTGTGATCCTCCAAGCTCATGGAACACCTGCTGGGCTCCCAGCCTCTCTGACACTCAGGAGCCAGTTCTGTACCAGTCCTGGGAGGTGCTAGGGCAGGAGGGACCTTGCAGGCAATGTTCCAGCCCTATTCCTGTTGGCAGTCTCTCATCTCCTAGTGCACAGTGGGGAACACATTCGTATCTAGAAGCCATGAGCCTGAAGCTGGCCTAGAAGGCACTCAGGGGAAGCGCACTCTCAGCCCCAGCCCCAGCCCCAGCCCGAACCCCAGCTGGTGGTGCTGCTCTGCAGAGTGAGGGGGCTGTGGTGCCTGTGGCACAGGGGCTGCAGAGCTCTCCTCTGCCTGCTCACACCAGATTGAGCACTTGAGCTCTAGACAGTCCACATGGGACACAACATGATGCTCAGCAGTAAATATTGGCGTCATCTTTCTAAGACAAGCTAGCAGTTTCTCAGAGACTGGCAGCACAACGGTCTGCTTGTGGGTATTGATGAGTTACTAAATATTCCTCATGTTTGGGGTAGGAATTTCTTTTTCTTTCATTTTTCTTTTCCTTTCCCTTCCTCATGTGTCTATCTCTCTGTGAGTTTTTATGTTCTTTCCACTCTCCCTCTAGATGCGTTTCCTCCTCTCCCTTCAGAGGAGGAGGAAGCAGACAGCTCATGCATGTGTAGTTTGTGGTTAAGGTGAGCAAGGAGGAGGCTGGCTATGCTGCAAAGAGATGGAGGTCTGTGAAGCTGCAGGAGCCCTGCTCTCTTCCCTGGGAGATCCCCAGCACACAGTGCCTGTGCCCCGCAGGGACAGCCCCGCTCCCCAGGCCAGCACAAGAGGCCTGGCCCAGCCACAGAGCAGCCGGCCCCGAGCAGGGGCCTGCACAAAGAGCTTTCCCTTTCCCCTTTCCCATTTCCCCAGCAATGCTGCCCTGCTCTTTCCCAGGGCCATCCCTGCTCCCAGGGAGCCTTGCCCAGGGCAGTGTGTCTGTGCTGGCCTGGCCAGCCATTGATGCTTCCCTCCCCGTGCTCCCCACAAGGCCCCAAGCTGGCGGTGCTGCTGTGAGAGCCAGAGGCTGTGGTGCCCTGGGAGCCCCGCAGGTCTCCCCCCCTGCCTGTGCTGCTCAGGGTGGGCAGCAGACCCAACTCCATGGGGATCTCTGCTGCTGAGCCCCTTTCCATCTGCCCTGATGGCTCAGCAGCACAGGGCAGTGCTGGGCAGGGCCATGGGGTGTCTCTAAGGGCACAAAGGGCAGGTGAGTGCTGCACCAGACGTCGCCCACAGCACTTATCCTCAGTTAATCTGCAGTCTTATGGGCCTTTGCCTGCTGGCTCTTCACCACCTCTTGTGGCATTGCAGAGACCTCCTTTAGCACATGGACTCCTCAGATTCCCCTTTTCCTTTACCAGACCCTTCTTTTCATGGTCACACATTTTATGACATTCTAATCTCTACTCACTGAGCACATTGTCCCTACAGATCCCCTGACATCTCCTGGAAGCTCCAGATTCCTCTACAGGCTGGAATCTGCCATCTGCCCCGCTGCAGGGGGTGCAGTCCCATGCAGATATATTTAAGATCAGTTTTCATCTCCTTAGGCAAGTTCTGCCATAATGGAAGCTCCTGGTCCTGCCCTTGGTTCCTCAGCGACCACCCTGGGACTTTCAGCCTGTGTCTTTCACTCCATGAAGAACCCCCAGAATACAGAAGAGCAGGGAGCAATCTCTTGGCTGTGTTCCTTACAGCACATCTGGAAGAGGTGTCCAGGCTTCTGGGTTTGCCCTCAGCAGCTCCTTTTGTCCTTCTGCTAGCACTGTGGTGCTAACAGGGAGGCAGCTGTGACCCAGGGCTGCACAGTGCCTGCTGCTGCCTGCAGGAATCGGGATGCCACTGCAGAGAAAACAGGACTGACACCAAGGCATATGAGAGCTCAAGACTAACACAGATACAAGAGCACAGGAGAAAA
Organism: Anas platyrhynchos; assembly: GCF_047663525.1. NCBI lineage: Eukaryota > Metazoa > Chordata > Aves > Anseriformes > Anatidae > Anas > Anas platyrhynchos. The sequence goes on along the minus strand of NC_092620.1, from coordinate 12,695,242 downwards.
ATGTGGAAGCCAAAAGAAAGCAGCAATGACAAGGCCATGTCCTGCTGCTGGCCATGGCCATGGCTCCAGGGAAGCAGCAGCCCCGACCCGAAGGCAGCAGAGAGGCAGAGCCCAGCGGGCAGTGAGGGGCAGCCCCGAGGGCCACCGGGGCTTCTCCTGCATGTGTCAGCTGGGCTCTTGGCCCTGAGCCCCTCCTGAATGGTGGCGGTGCTGAGACCAGCTACAGAGGAGATGGGAAGAGCGAGGACCTGAGTGCAATGAACTTTTTATGACTTCCTTATTGGGTGTATCTATGCAGGAAACTACCATGTTTCCTGTAAATGAGTAACAACGAAATGATTAACAAGTAGGAGGATAAGAAATATATTATTTATCATAGAATCATAGAATCATAGAATCATAGAATATCCGGAGTTGGAAGGGACCCTTAAGGATCATCAAGTCCAACTCTTGACACCGCACAGGTCTACCCAAGTTCAGACCATGTGACTAAGTGCACAGTCCAATCTCTTCTTAAATTCAGTCAGGCTCGGTGCAGTGACCACTTCCCTGGGGAGCCTGTTCCAGTGTGCAACCACTCTCTCTGTGAAGAACCCCTTCCTGATGTCCAGCCTAAACTTCCCCTGCCTCAGCTTAACTCCGTTCCCGCGGGTCCTGTCGCTGGTGTTAATGGAGAAAAGGTCTCCTGCCTCTCGACACCCCCTTACGAGGAAGTTGTAGACAACGATGACATAACCCCTCAGCCTCCTCTTCTCCAGCCTGAACAGACCAAGTGACCTCAGCTGCTCCTCGTACATCTTCCCCTCTAGGCCCTTCACCATCTTCGTAGCCCTCCTCTGGACACTCTCCAACAGTTTCACATCCTTTTTGCACTGTGGTGCCCAGAACTGCACACAGTACTCGAGGTGAGGCCGGACCAGCGCAGAGTAGAGCGGGACAATCACCTCCCTCGACCTACTAGCGATGCCGTGCTTGATGCACCCCAGGATACGGTTGGCCCTCCTGGCTGCCAGGGCACACTGCCGGCTCATATTGAACTTGCTGTCTACCACGACCCCCAGATCCCTCTCTTCTAGGCTGCTCTCCAGCGTCTCATCGCCCAGTCTGTACGTGCAGCCAGGGTTTCCCCGTCCCAGGTGCAGGACCCGGCACTTGCTCTTATTGAACTTCATGCGGTTGGCGATCGCCCAGCTCTCCAACCTATCCAGATCCCTCTGCAAGGCCTTTCCACCCTCATTCGAGTCCACAACTCCTCCAAGTTTGGTGTCATCGGCAAACTTGCTCAAAATGCCTTCTATTCCTACATCCAGATCGTTTATAAAAATATTGAAAAGTACCGGCCCTAAAATGGAGCCTTGAGGGACCCCACTGGTGACCGCCCGCCAGCCTGACGCAGCCCCATTTACCATAACCCTTTGGGCCCTGCCCGTTAGCCAATTGGTCACCCATCGTATGATGTTTTTATTTAGCTGTATGGTGGACATTTTGTCCAGTAGGATCCTATGGGAAACCGTGTCAAAAGCCTTGCTGAAGTCCAAAAAAATCACATCAGCTGGTTTCCCTTGGTCCACCATACAGGTGATCTTATCATAAAAGGAAATCAGGTTAGTTAGGCAGGACCTACCCTTCACAAACCCATGCTGGCTGGGACCAATGACTGCATTGTCCCCCAGGTGCGCCTCAATATGTTCGAGAACCATCTTCTCCATGATTTTACCAGGCACTGATGTGAGACTGACAGGCCTGTAATTGCTAGGGTCTTCTTTCTGACCCTTCTTGAAAATCGGCACAACATTTGCCAGTTTCCAGTCTACCGGGACCTCTCCAGACTCCCAGGATCGTTGAAAAATAATTGAGAGAGGTTCCGCGATGACGTCCGCCAGCTCCTTCAGCACCCGGGGATGAATCCCATCCGGACCCATGGACTTGTAGGGATCCAGGTGGAGTAGCAGATCCCGCACACGTTCAGGGTCGGTTGGGAGTTTGTCATCCCCACCATCCCGGTCCTCCAGCTCGGGGCACCCTGGGTCCCGAAGCCCATCATCGGCATTGAAGACAGAGGCAAAGAAGGTGTTAAGCGTCTCTGCTTTGCCTATGTCATCGTCTGTGAGAAGACCTTCCCTGTCAAGGAGCGGCCCTATGTATTCTTTAGTTCTCCTTTTTCCATTCACATATCTAAAAAAACCCTTTTTATTTTCTCTCACAAACACAGCCAGCTTCAACTCTAGGTGTGCTTTAGCCACACGAATTTTCTTCCTACAGACACGAACAGCATCCCTGTATTCTTTACATGTCACCTGGCCCTCCTTCCAGTAGCGAAACACTCTCTGTTTCCGCCTAATCTCCATAAGAATGTTCCTGGTCAGCCACGCCGGCCTCCTGCCACGCCTGCCTGACTTGCGGTATTTAGGAATTGCCAGATCTTGTGCTTCTAGGAGGCATCGCTTAAAGAGTGACCAGCACTGGTGGACATCAAGGCCTTCAAGAGCAGCTTCCCAGGGGACCTTGCTGACTAGTTCCCCGAGCAGCCTGAAGTCCGCCTTCCCCATATCTAGGGATGAGGTTTTGGTGGCACTTTTCCTTCTGTCACCGTAAATTTTGAACTCAACCACTTCATGGTCGCTATGACCGAGGCGGCCACCAATCACCACATCTCCCACTGTCCTGGTTTCAGTTAGCACAGAATTAATTTTCTTCCTAGTAGCTGGTGGAATGCTGTGTTTTGGCTTAGGATGAGAAGAGTGCTGATAACACCCCGATGCTTTAATTGTTGCAGAGCAGTGCTTATACTAAGCCAAGGACATCTCAGCCTTTTGCTCTGTCCTGCCAACGGGCAGGCTGGGGGTGCAGTAAGAGCTGGGAGGGGACAGACCCAGGACAGGTGACCCAAACTAGCCAAAGGGGTATTCCATACCATCTGACGTCATGCTAAACAATATATAGGGGTGGCTAGCTGGGGGGAGGGGGCCGGACTGCTCGGGGTTAGGCTGGGCATCGGTCAGCGGGTGGTGAGCAATTGCATTGTGCATCACTTGTTTGTACATACTATTACTTTCGTATTATCACCATTGTATCATTATTATTATTATTGTTATTATTATTTTGTTATTATTATTTTCCTGTCTTATTAAACTGTCTTTATCTCAACTCACGGGCTTCACTCTCCATTTCTCTCCCCCGTCCCAGAGAGGGAGGGGGGAGGGTGAGCGAACGGCTGCGTGGTGTTTAGCTGCCGGCCGGGTTAAACCATGACACCCACCAGACCCTCTCTGTTTTCTAGCAACAGGTCTAGGAGGGCACCTTTCCTAGTTGGCTCCGTTAGCACCTGCACCAAGAAGTTATCATCTAGGTGCTTCATGAACCTCCTGGACTTGCTCGTGTCAGCCGTGTGGCACTCCCAGTTAACGTCTGGCAAGTTGAAGTCCCCCATAAGGACAAGGGGAGTTAATCTCGAGGCCTCTCTTAGTTCTGTAAAGAATAAGTTATCGGCGCTATCGTCCTGGCCAGGCGGTCTGTAATAGACTCCCACAACGACATCCCCTTTATTCGTTCGTCCCTTGATCCTTACCCAGAGGCTCTCAACTTTGCCATCGCCGACCTGGAGTTCCACACAGTCCAGCCCCTGCTTCACATACATCGCCACCCCATTTATATCAGAAACAATATCTTCTGAATATAATAAGAGACCAATATTAAGAAAAAAAAAAAGTCTTACTTTTTTTTGAGGAAACTTGGGAATTTTGATTTTATGCATTATATATAAAAATATTGAAGAATTGTGTATTCTAGCACTGTCCTCCATGAATTCCTTAGTTCCAGGTTCCTCATGCTGTAGATGAGGGGGTTCACTGCTGGAGGTACAACCGAGTACAAAACTGACATCAGCAGGTCCAGGGATGGGGAGGAGATAGAACGGGGCTTCAGGTAGGAAAACATGCCAGTGCTGACCGTCAGGGAGACAACGGCCACATGTGGGAGGCACATGGAGAATGCTTTGTGCCGGCCCTGCTCAGAGGGCATCCTCAGCACAGCCCTGAGGATGTGTATATAAGAAATAAAAATGAAAACAGAACAACCAAATAACACAGAAATGCTAAACACAAGTGCCCCAACTTCCCTGAGGTAGGCATGTGAGCAGGAGAGCTTGAGGATGTGAGGGACTTCACAGAAGAACTGGTCCACAGCATTGCCTCGACAGAGGGGCAGGGAAAATGTGTTGGCCGTGTGCAGGACAGCATCGAGGAAGCCACTGCCCCAGGCAGCTGCTGCCATCTGGGCACAAGCTCTGCTGCCCAGGAGGCTCCCGTAGTGCAGGGGCTTGCAGATGGCAACATAGCGGTCGTAGGCCATGACAGTGAGAACATAAAACTCTGCTTCAATGAAGAAGGCTAAAAAAAAGACCTGTGCAGCGCACCCTTGGTAGGAGATGGCCCTTGTGTCCCAGATGGCATTGGCCATGGCTTTGGGCAGAGTGGTGGAGATGCAGCCCAGGTCAAGGAGGGCGAGGTTGAGGAGGAAGAAGTACATGGGGGTGTGCAGGCGGTGGTGGCAGGCTACAGCGCTGAGGATGAGGCCGTTGCCCAGGAGGGCAGCCAGGTAGATGCCCAGGAAGAGTGCGAACTGCAGGAGCTGCAGCTCCCGCGTGTCTGCGAATGCCAGCAGGAGGAACTCACTCACAGAGCTGATGTTGCACATCTGTTATTTCTGGTCATGAGGTCCTGTACAAGGAAGACAAAGGCAGTGATAATGTACCACAGACATATTTGAGGAAAATCCTTTCCATTTTCTTATTTAAAATCACCAAAAAATTGCCCATTGCCAGGTAGATATTTTGACGCTCTCTTTCACTGATTCTGCCTGTGAGTGCCTCTGGGAGCAGGGGACTCCTCTGTGGCAATGGAAGAATCAGTTCTGTACTACAGCCAGACGAGTAGCATGGTAGTAACATGGTAGTAACATGGTAGGAACATGGGGTAGTCTCAGATTAACTTTACTGCTGATATCAAAGAGATTTCCCCAGTTTTGCTCCTAGTCAGGCAGAAGTGGCAGGATGCACAGAGCTCACTGGGGGAGAGCACTTTCCAGCCCTGCACCCGGTAAGTCTCTGGCTGGAGGGCAATGCAGCTTTTGGTCCTGGAGGAAAGAGAAGCCAGGGGTGCAGGAAGGGCTTCCCATGGCTGTGGTGCAGAACAGGGTCCCTGCACTCAGCCTCCCTGGGGAGCCCAGGGGCTTGGGCAGCAGAAGGGCAGGGCAGGAGCTGCCTGCAAAGAGAAGGCACTTTCGGCACTCTCTGCCTGCCTCTTCCTGCTCTGATTTTGGGGCAGGCTCTATGTTAATGGGGTAGTTGGATTTGCACTGGTGACTGAGCTTCCTATTGCATTGAACTGAGACACAAACAGGTTAGTGATGAACATGAGAATATCCCTTCTTTTCTCTCTGCTTACAGACTGCACCAGGGCTTTTCTGAGCTGTTCTTTAGGTCCTGCAGACAAGGGGATGTGGTTTTTCAGCACAACCTCTGTGTGCATCCATCCCCCAGGTGAGTGCTGCAAGCAACCAGCAGCTGGGCAGCAGGGGATGGACAGAGCAGCCCTCCTCAATATGAACTCTGGCTGAGCTTTGTCCCCACAGCAATGACATTTGTCAGTGCAGTGGAGCATAAGTGGCACACTGGGGGTTGATGGGCAGAGGTGGCTGCTATGTACAGGATACTCAGCAAGCACAAAGCAGGGCTCGAGACAGGGAGATAGACAAAGATCCTCTTGGAAACGGGGAATGTAAGGCTTTCACTGGGAATTCATTGAATTATAAGACTCTATATATGTATATTTGTTTCTCATTTTGCAGTCTCAATGTCCAAAGCAAATGCCCAACATCAGCTCTGTGAGCAAGTTCCTCCTGCTGGCAGTCGCAGACGCGCGAGCTGCAGACACGCGCGAGCTGCAGCTCCTGCACTTCGCGCTCTTCCTGGGCATCTTCCTGGCTGCCCTCCTGGGCAACGGCCTCATCCTTACCACCGTAGCCTGCCACCACCGCCTCCACTCCCCCATGTACTTCTTCCTCCTCAACCTCGCCCTCCTCGACCTGAGCTGCATCTCCACCACTCTGCCCAAAGCCATGGCCAATGCCCTCTGGAACACCAGGGCCATCTCCTATCAAGGCTGTGCTGCACAGGTCTTCTTTTTAGCCTTCTTCATTGGAGCAGAGTTTTATGTTCTCACTGTCATGGCCTACGACCGCTACATTGCCATCTGCAAGCCCCTGCACTACGGGAGCCTCCTGGGCAGCAGAGTTGTGCCCAGATGGCAGCAGCTGCCTGGGGCAGTGGCTTTCTCTATGCTGTCCAGCACACGGCCACTACATTTTCCCTTCCCCTCTGCCACGGCAATGCTGTGAACCAGTTCTTCTGTGAAGTCCCCCAGATCCTCAAGCTCTCCTGCTCAGGTGCCTATCCAAGGGAATTTGGTGCACTTGTACTAAGTATTTCTGTATTATTTAGTTGTTCTATTTTCATTGTTATTTCTTATATTCAGATCCTCAGGGCAGTGCTGAGGATGCCCTCTGAGCAGGGCCGGCACAAAGCCTTTTCCACATGCCTCCCTCACCTGGCCGTGGTCTCCCTTATGGTCAGCACTGCCATGTTTGCCTATCTGAAGCCCCCCTACTTCACTTCCTCATCCCTGGATGTGGAGGTGTCATTTCTTTACTCGGTGGTGCCTCCAGCAGTGTACCCCCTCATCTACAGCATGAGGAACCAGGAACTAAGGGATTCAGTGAGGACTCTACTTGAACAGACACATCTTCAGCATATTCACCTATAATAATATGGCTATAATTAGAAATTCCATCTCTTCCCAGAAAAATATTGCTTCTGTTATTAAATGCCTGTAATATTATTTTATCTAACTAATTTAACTTTGGTTAAATAATGTTATTCTTAGTCTCATACTTGTCAATTATTTACCTATAGAAACCGGCTTCCTGTATACATACAGCTACTGAAGTTACCTTGTGAATTTCATAGGTCTCAGCTTCTCTTTCTTCCCTTCTCTGGAGCTGGGGGAGCAGCCCCAGCACACAGAAGGGGCTCAGGGCCAAGAGCCCAGCTGACACATGCAGGAGAAGCCCCGGTGGCCCTCGGGGCTGCCCCTCACTGCCCGCTGGGCTCTGCCTCTCTGCTGCCTTCGGGTCGGGGCTGCTGCTTCCCTGGAGCCATGGCCATGGCCAACAGCAGGACGAGGCCTGCTGCTCTCTTTTGGCTTCCACATTGTGCTTCTTTTTCTTTCTGGGTAAGCCCTGATATCTTGTGTACTTTGGTGACAGTCCTGTTGTCTCTGCAGTGGCATCCCTGTCCTTGCAGGCAGCAGCAGGCACTGTGCAGCCCTGGATCACAGGTGGCCTCCCTGCTAGCACCACAGTAATAATAGGGTCTTGCTCAGGGCAAACCCAGAAGCCGGGACACCTCTTTCAAATTTGATATCAGGAATAGAGCTAAGTGGTTGCTCCCTTCTCTTCTGTTTTCTGGGGATCTTCATGGAGTGAAGGACACAGGATGAAAGTCCCAGGGTGGTTTGTGGGGAAACAAGGGCAGGACTAAGAGTTCCCTTTATGGGGGCACTTGCCCAAGCAGATGACAACTGGTGTTGGACTCATCAGCATGAGACTGCACCCCCTGCAGTGGGGATGATGGCTGATGCCAGCCTGGAGAGGAATCTGGAGCTTCCAGGAGATGTCAGAGGATCTCCAGGGACAAGGTGCTCAGTGGGTAGTGATTAGAACCTTATAAAATGACTGTACAAGGTCGTTTCAGCTAACAAACAAGGTGAATCTGAGGAGTGCATGGGCTGCTCAGACTGCTCAGGCTGGGTCAGCTGTCACAGCAGGTTCCCCTCCCAGCCTCTTGCCCACCTGCAGCCAACTGACTCCTGGGGCAGAGTGAGAAGCACAGAAGGCCTTGATGCTGTGCCAGCACTGCTCAGGAACAGCGACTACAGCCATGGGTGACCAACACTGCTCTGGTCACATATCAGAAACACAGCACCACAGGGGGTGGTCTGCAGACAGTAACTTTGTCCAAGCCAGAACCAGTGCAGTGCCCCTGATGGACAAGAAGGCTCCCTCTAAGCTCGGGAAGGAGCCAGGAAGGTGATAATAAGCACCAGGACAATTGAGGAAGCCCAAAGACCCTTCTGAAGTGTCACTGAGTGCCACCTGAGAGGCAGTGCTGGGCAGTGGGGAGGGCCAGGAGAAATACTTGTGAGAAGGCTGTGAGAAACAAGGAAATGTCACTGCCATTGCCCCAGGGCTGCAACAAATCTCTCGCAAGACTCCTTTGATGGGGATTTGTGAGCCCAGGGGCAGCAGTGAATGTAGCCCACAGAGCGTGAACCTGTCTGAGGTGGACTGACCAGAGCTCATGTGCTCAGTCTGGTGTGAGCAGGTAGGGGAGAACTCTGCAGCCCCAGGGCACACAAAAGCCCCAGCAAAGGAGCCTGGCGAGTGATTCCTTGCAGCCCTGGGGCAATGGCAGTGATCCCATGAGCTGGGTCTGTCTCCCAGACTGCCCAGCACAGCCCTGCAGAGTGCCCCCCTGCCCCGGGCACCACAGCCCCTCGCTATGCAGAGCAGCACCACCAGCTGGGGCTGGGGCTAGGGTTGGTGCTGGGAAGGTGCTTCCCCTGAGCGTCTGCTAGGCCAGCTTCAGGCTCATGGCTTCTGGATGCAAACAAGTTCTTCACTGTGCCCAAGGAGCTGAGAGACCGCCAACAGGCACGGGGCTGGAACATTGCCTGCAAGGTCCCTCCTGCCCTAGCACCTCCCAGGACTGGCACGGAACTGGCTCCTGAGTGTCAGAGAGGCTTGGAGCCCAGCAGGCTTGAAGGATGAAAACCAGCTCACTTCTACCTGGGCAGGTCCTGGCCCCAAAAGGGGGTGTTTTGTAGGTCTGGTATTATTAGGGCAGAGGTGCCTCAGAAGCTGTCAGCCCAGTAGGAAGCTAATGGCTGTTAAGTGGCTGTGAGTTGACTTCTTTCTCAAGTAGCCGACAGCTCAACCCTTGACTTCTGGCTGGGATCTGTGCCTTTAGGCTCACATCTGCTGGTCTTCTGCATCTTTCAGATGCACCTGCTCTGCACACAGTTTGTGAGATCCCCTCTTTCTAAGTACCTGGTAGGCCCCATAGAGGAAGAGGTCTTGGATAGGGGTTGTCATGTCAGAGGTGTCAGCTTTTGCCTAAACTCATCCTTCAGGCCTGCTTTTGTGGTGTTGCAGAACTGCTGGGCACATTGTGCAGGGTGCTCCTACAGACGTTTCTCTCCTTCTCCATGCTGGTTCTCCAAACTTCCCCTAAGAAGATGACTGATATGGGGAAGTCAGGAGAAGCCTGGCCAACAGAGATGTGAGATTTGTGGGAGGGCAAAGGAGCGTGGACAGCAGAAGCTAATGATTTTGCAGAGGTAAGAATGTTCAGGTAATGTTGATCCTACCATAAAGTAGACTTAAAGCAGTCATGTGAAGCCCTTGCCCTATTTTAACCTGTAACGTTAATCCATAAAGCTACATGCTACTCCACACCCTGACAGGAATCCACTGCTCTAATGTTTGACCACAAGATCCCTTGAAGCCAAAACTAGTCCACAGCCCCATTACATCACCCTTACTCTCTTCTTCATCCTGATCCCTGCCCTTAACGCTATGATTAACACACTCTATTTAGCCCTAGATTTCTTGTAGACCTAAACAAAATCCTAAACCAAAGAACTTGTACATACCCTAACCACAGACCTGACACCACAAGCCGAACACCAAACCCTTCCACTACGAATTTGATTAATCTCTGTCACAGAAAGTTGAGCCCTAGTCCCTAATCTCATACATGAAAGCCTAACATCCAATGTCACGGTTCCTTTGCATTAACTTCTTCACATCCAACCCTTTTCCTAACCCTACTCTTAAGCACTTAAGGTGCTTGGCCCTTATCCCAAGCACTTAAGGTGCTTGGCCCATAAGGAAGGGTAGGAACCATGAGATTGCTCTGCAGTCACGTGGCATACAAAGCTGAATGTGAGGGGCCATGGATCTGATCAGCTGAGGATGGATGTGTGCTACCATGACTAGGGCTCCAGAATTATGCAGTATGAAATACTCATCAATACCTTTGTCTGGCAACCTATCCATGGTAATTAGACGTGTATATGACAATGGTTTTGGGTGTGTGTGTGCATCCACCTTTGATAGTATTCAGTTTGAAGATGATGTAAATTTGGGGCCTGGTAACATTTGTCATTGTAATGTGACATGGTTTTGATCAAATCACCAGTCAGGCTTAGTGGTTAACTTCTCATATGACAGAACTAAAGATGATGTGGAGCTCTTGGAACAGATCTAGAGGAGGGCCACAAAGATGATCAGAGGGCTGGAGTACCTCTCCTGTGCAGAAAGGTTGAGGGAACTGGGCTTGTTTAGCTTGGAGAAGAGAAGGCTCTGGGGAGACCTCATTGCGGCTTTCCAGTACTTGAAGGAAGCGTATAAACAGGAGGGGGAATGCCTGTTTACATATACTGATAACGATAGGACAAGGCGGAAAGGTTTGAAACTAAGACGGGGGAGAGTTAAGTTAGAAATTGAGAGAAAGTTTTTCACTCGGAGGGTGGTGAGGCACTGGAAGAGCTTGCCCAGAGAGGTTGTGAATGCCCCATCCCTGGAGGCATTCAAGGCCAGGTTGGATGCGGCTCTGGGCAGCCTGCTCTAGTGGTTGGCAACTGTCGCGTTAAAGGGGTGTAGCTGATTAACCGTTACGGGCCCGGTTGGATTCAGAGTACTGAACCAGTCGGACATTCACCAAAAACACATTAACGGTCTGGGGGTCCGTTCGGACATTCACCAAAAACGTAATAACCGCCTGGGGGTCCGCTCAGACATTCACCAAAAACGTATTAACCACCTGGGGGTCCGTTCAGACATTCACCAAAAATGCATTAACCGTCTGGGGGTCTGGTTAGATTCAGAACACTGAACTATCACGGATAACCACCCTCACCCTAGTTGCATTAATGAGAGCTATCACAATGCAATCAAGTATGGTTTATTACAGCAACAGATAATCAGGTTCTTTTGGATTGCCGGTGATAGTGACTGTCTGCAAAAGCAAGCTAGTATGCATGAAATACACAGGTGTTATAGATGTTATAGATGTTATAGATGTTACAGGTGTTTACAGGTGCGCAGCCTAGAAATAAACGCGTTAAAAGGATCAAAGACTCTATAGAGATTTATAAGCAGATATTCAGATCTCACCCAAAGGCGTCCCAATGGGGGGGGAAGAGAGGCTCAGCCCGTCGACTGATCCCAGGAGTCAGGAGGTCCTAAGGATGTTGTATGTCCTCGGGATGGTATCTCCCCTGACGATGGTATCTTCCCTAACATCCCCTCTCTCTTGGGCCAATTTATATTATTTTCTATCTTCTAGGTGGAGCTTGAGTGGCTCTAGTCTTAGTTATGATTGGTGTAAAGTTTTCCCGTCGCCGTTTAAAGTAATAGGCTCTGAGAAATTCAGAGCGCATGCTCAGTGAGGGGTGGTCGCACCTTGGAGGCGGGTAGCTTTTGGGATGGAGGTGTGTTTTGGTATTATAATGATATTATAATGAGCAAAAAGTACACTAGGGTACAGCATTTGTCAAAACATGACAGGTCTTTGGCTTAGGGTGGCAAAAAGTGCAGCTTTGTGCACAAGAACAATTGAGGCCCCACCTGATTACAGAGCCTAGCCGTGGTGTCTCCACTCCACTCCACGCTCCGTGGTGTTCCTTAGAGCTAGCACACCAAGTTTCCCCAGCGCGATAGCATCTAAGGTTGGGAGCCTAGGGAACGCTCAGATAATGCAGTTATGCCCTACCCTGGAAGCCTCTTCAAAGCTGTACCTTTTCCTTAAAAATGTGAATGTTAGTTTTATTTTCCTAGTTACTTCAGGCATTTACACCACAGCAACCCTGCCCAGAGCAGGGAGGTTGGAACTAGATGATCTTTAAGGTCCTTTTCAACCCAGGCCATTCTATGATTCTATGTCGTGTTTTGCACTGTACATCAGTAGCACTTAGAGCAACCTTTCAGCAACAAGATAACTTTCTCAAACAAAATGCCAAGGTTACTCAACATCTGTCTGAAATTGGAAAACACTTGTAGAAGTAAAAATAAATGATAATAAGTAACTGATTTGGTTAGTGAAAAAGGAAACCAGCATTATTGAACACCATTGATATGATATGATATCTTCAAAGGCTGGTCACCAAAAACTACCAATGTACTGAGACTGATGTTGCATCCTGTACTCATTTTGTTAATAATAATCACATCATTATTCATTGTAACCTTGATATTGAGCTGTTCTCTTTAAAATTGAATAGTATACATGAATGAAATACTAACTCCTGTTATTAACATAGCAAGCTATTGTAAATTATCAGTTTCCCAAATATGTATATATTTTCACCCTCGTTGTGCACAGGCAAGAGGGCTGGTCATTAATACAATGAATGCATTAAGCTCACTGTGTAATGCCAGTAATTGTTGAATGCTAATCTGAGCCAAGGAGTGGAATGTGACCCATCAATAGACCTCTAGAATGAAAGAAGTCTCAGAGGACATGGGCATAAGCAATGTGCTCATGAAGCTCAGGGAAGAATATAGGGAGTGATCACAACTGTTGTAAAGAAAGCTGAACTTATCTCCAAACAAAGGGGACCAGAGGGTGGCATTTGTTTTAGATAAAGGGCTGTATCAGCTGAATGGATCAACCGGTTGTGTAAATGGCTTCCCTGAGTTAATCAAAAAGTTGTGAATGTCATCCAGAGCTATCCAGATCAGCATGAGGGGAAACTGTATACGCGATTCAACCCAACATAAAGTATAAAAATGGAGCAAACAGAAAGAAGACATTTGAAAAAAAGGCAATGGGCTTGAGTTGGCTTCAACCCATACACATGTATTCCTTCTTGGTGACTGGGGATACCAAGAGTTGTGATAGTGATGCACAGAGACTGGAAATAAGAATCATATTTTTATTGTGATTCAGGTGCATACTGCAATATCTATATTATGCTTGTTCTGTAATTTAAGTACATTACTGTAGCAGTCTGCTAAATCAAAAACCCTGTGTAATAGCAAATATGTTAAAATAAGTGTTGTGGTTCAACCTGGCCAGCAGCTAAGCAGCACACAGTCATTTCCACACCCTCCCCCCTCCCTCTCTGGGATGGGGGAGAGAAACAGGCAAATGAAGCCTGTGGGCTCAGATATGGACAGTTCCAGCACAGACTGGATCAGTCCATGGCAAATGGTAGGGCTGTGTTTCCACCCCTGGGGCAGCCAATTCCAGGTGTATTGGACACCCCTGTAAATGAAAGCAAACTGTGGCCGGCACTCTGCTGCTAAAGGGACAGAGAAAAATGCATTAGCGATATCAATTGTGGCATTCACTTGGCTGCCTTCTATTCTAGTTCGTACTGAAGTTCCAGCGTGTCCGGCACTGTAGCACTCAGTGGTGGCGTGACTTCGTTCAGGCCACGATAGTCCACTGTTAGTCTCCACTCACCATTAGACTTTCGCACTGCCCATATGGGACTATTAAAAGGTGAATGAGTCTTGCTGGTCACTCCTTGGTTCTCCAGTTGACGAATTAGCTTATGGATGGGAATCAGGGAGTCTCGGTAGGTGCGATATTGCCACCAGTACACAGCTGTGGTAGCGATTGGACCTTGCTGTTCTTCGACCCTCAGCAACCCCACAACAGAAGGGTTCTCTGAGAGAACAGGCAAGGTAGACAATTGTTTAATGCCCTCTGTCTCTAAGGCAGCTATACCAAAAGCCCACCGGAACCCTTTTGCGTCCTTGAAATATCCTCTCCTGAGGCAGTCTATGCCAAGGATGCATGGAGCATCTGGGCCAGTCACAATACAGTGCTTTTGCCACTCATTCCCAGTCATTCCCTTCAGCCTCCAATACAGTTAACTGCTGGGATCCCCCCGTCACCCCATAAATACAGATGGGCTCTGGCCCTTTATAGCTTGATGGCATTAGAGTACATTGTGCACCAGTGCCTACTAAAGCCTTATACTTCTGTGGGTCTGATGTGCCAGGGCATTGAATCCACACAGTCCAATAAACTCAATTGTCCCTTTCCTCCCCCTGGCTGGAGGCAGGGCCCCTCTAATCCTGGTCAGAATCTTCATTTCTGTGTCTGGAGGACTGCCTGCTGGAAGTTGGAGCAGCAAGCTTCTCAGAGAATCCCTTTTTTTCCATACCCGTGCCTCTAGGGTCGAGGTAGATTTTCCATCCCATTTTCTCATGTCCTCTCCATGGTCTCGTAGGTAAAACCACAGGGTGGCACAGGGTGTGTACCCACTATATTGTCTTCCTTGCACGGAAGGATGCTTACCCTTGATAGCTGACACTGGTTTGTACAGGTGGAGAGGAAAATAAATTCTCTTTAAGTTGGTGGAACTCTTCAGAAAGTTTCTCCATAGCTCAGATGCAGGCCTGTAGGGAAGAGGAGAGACTTTCTTCGTACTGCCAGAGTTGTTTAGCCACTTCATTCACTGTGGGTTCGTCATGGTCTTTCCAGGCCGATATTGCCAATGAGCTGGCATGTGATGATGGTGCACTCTGTACAAACTTCCACCACATGGGTAATGTACACTTGACTTCATCTGGATCTGTGGATATTTATTCATTGTCTAGGTCTCTATAAATCATCTCCCGTATGGCTAATTCCCTCAGGTACTGGATTCCCTTCTCCATAGTGGTCCACTTGCCTGGTAGACATAAAAGTTCTTCCTTGAAGGGATACCTTTCCCTCACAGCTGAGAGGAGACGCCTCCAGAGGCTGTGAGATTGTGCTCCATCTGCAATTGCTTTGTCAATGCCTGCGTCTCTAGCATGGGATCCCATCCGCCTAGCTTCACTGCCCTCTAATTCCACTCAATTGGCTTCGGTGTCCCAGCACCGGAGCAGCCAGGTGACAAGCTGCTCACCTATATAATGACCAAAATCTTTTCGCACATCTTGTAGCTCACACTGGTATAGGTTTCAGGTATTTACAGTTCATTTTTCGGCATCCTCATCTTCCTCCTCCTGAATCCCTGATGGCCTAGGGTCGTGGTTTAACCCGGCCGGCAGCTAAACACCACGCAGCCGTTCGCTCACCCTCCCCCCTCCCTCTCTGGGACGGGGGAGAGAAATGGAAAGTGAAGCCCGTGAGTTGAGATAAAGACAGTTTAATAAGACAGGAAAATAATAATAACAATGATATAATAATAATAATAATAATAATAATAATAATAATAATAATAATAATAATAATAATAATAATAATAATAATAATAATAATACAATGGTGATAATAGTACTACTAATAATAGTAGGCTGCAGTGTAGAGCACATTCTTTACATCCGGTCCTGTTCGAACTGGCCCAAGGGCTACTGCATGAACTATTTCCTGATTGATTTGTTCAAAGGCTTGTCGTTGTTCAGAGCCCCATTCAAACTCATTCTTCTCACGGGTTACTTGGTAGAGCGGGTTTACAATCAGACTGTAATTTGGGATGTGCATTCTCCAAAACCCCACAACACCTAGGAAAGTCTGTGTTTCTTTTTTGTTAGTTGGTGGAGACATAGCTGTTATTTTGTTGATCACATCCATTGGGATTTGACGACGTCCATCTTGCCATTTTATTCCTAAAAACTGGATCTCTCGTGCAGGTCCCTTGACTTTATTTTGTTTTATGGCAAAACCGGCTTTCAGAAGGATTTGGACTATTTTCTTCCCTTTCTCGAAAACTTCCTCTGCTGTGTCACCCCACACAATAATGTCATCGATGTACTGCAGGTGTTCAGGAGCTTCCCCCTGCTCTAGCGCAGACTGGATCAGCCCATGGCAAATGGTAGGGCTGTGTTTCCACCCCTGGGGCAGTCGATTCCAAGTATATTGGACTCCCCTCCAAGTGAAGGCAAACTGTGGCCTGCACTCTGCTGCTAAAGGGATGGAGAAAAATGCATTAGAGATATCAATTGTGGCGTACCACTTGGCTGCCTTCTATTCAAGTTCATACTGAAGTTCCAGCATGTCTGGCCCTGCAGCACTCAGTGGTGGCGTGACTTCGTTCAGGCCACGATAGTCCACTGTTAGTCTCCACTCACCATTAGACTTTCGCACTGCCCATATGGGACTATTGAAAGGTGAATGAGTCTTGCTGATCACTCCTTGGCTCTCCAATTGACGAATTAGCTTATGGATGGGAATCGGGGAGTCTCGGTTAGTGCGATATTGCTGCCGGTGCACAGTTGTGGTAGCGATTGGCACTTGCTGTTCTTCGACCCTCAGCAACCCCACAACAGAGGGGTCCTCTGAGAGACCAGGCAAGGTAGATAACTGTTTAATGCCCTCTGTCTCTAAGGCAGCTATACCAAAAGCCCACCGGAACCCTTTTGGGTCCTTGCAATATCCTCTTCTAAGATGCGGTGCTTTTCCCACTCATTCCCAGTCAGACTCACTTCAGCCTCCAATACAGTCAACTGCTGAGATCCCCCTGTCACTCCATAAATACAGATGGACTCTGGTCCTTTATAGCTCGATGGCATTATAGTACATTGTGCACCGGTGTCTACTAAAGCCTTATACTTCTGTGCGTCTGACGTGCCAGGCCATCGAATCCACACAGTCCAATGAACTCGATTGTCCCTTTCCTCCCCCTGGCTGGAGGCAGGGCCCCCCTAATCCTGGTCAGAATCTTCTTCGTTTCTGTGTTTGAAGGACTGACTGCTGGAAGTTGGAGCAGCAAACTTTTCAGAGAATCCCTTTTTCCTGATTGTTTTCTTTTGCAACTCACGTACCCGTGCCTCTAGGGTCGCGGTAGATTTTCCATCCCATTTTCTCATGTCCTCTCCATGGTCTCGTAAGTAAAACCACAGGGTGGCACGGGGTGAGTACCCACCATATTGTTTCCTTGTGTGGATGAACGCCTACCCCTGATAGCTGAGACACTGCTCTGTACAGGTACGGAGGAAAATAATCTCTCTTCAAGTTGGTGAAACTTTTCAGAAAGTTTCTCCACAGTGTTCTCTTTTGGTCGGTGGACACTGGTTGGTTCAGGTGGGGAGGAAGATAGATTCTCTTTAAGTTGGTGGAACTCTTCAGAAAGTTTCTCCACAGCTGAGACACAGGCCTGTAAGGAAGAGGAGAGACTTTCTTCGTACTGCCGGAGTTGTTTAGCCACTTCATCCACTGTGGGTTCCTCATCCTCTTTCCAGGCCATTATTGCCAATGAGCTGGCATATGATGATGGTGCACTCCGTACAAACTTCCGCCACATGGGTCGTGTACACCTGACTTCATCTGGATCTTTGGATGTTTGTCTGAGGTCTGGATCCTCATAAATCACTTCCTGTACGGCTAATTCCCTCAGGTACTGGATTCCCTTCTCCATAGTGGTCCACTTGCCTGGTAGACATAAAAGTTCTTCCTTGAAGGGATACCTTTCCCTCACAGCTGAGAGGAGACATCTCCAGAGGCTGTGAGATTGTGCTCCATCTGCAATTGCTTTGTCAATGCCTGCGTCTCTAGCAAGGGATCACAGTCGCTTGGCTTCCCTGCCGTCTAATTCCACACAATTGGCTTCGGTGTCCCAGCATCAGAGCAGCCAGGTGACAAGCTGCTCACCTATACAACGACCAAAATCTTTTCGCACATCTCGTAACTCACGCTCGTTTAGGCTTCGGGTAGTTACTGTTGATTTTTCGGCATCCTCATCTTCCTCCTCCTGAATCCTTGATGGCCCAGCGTCATCGTCATCTCCGTCGTCTGTATACCTAGATTTGGCAGAAGACCCTCTGCGTTCTAAACGACCTGAATCTCTATACCATTTTTTCACCTTCTCTACAGGGGCAGCTTGCACTGCTACTGCTCGTTTCTCTGACCTTGTTACAGGGTCTGCCACAGAGGTTGGAATACCCTCTGCAGGGTCAGCTTGCACTGCTACAGCTCGTTTCTCTGACCCAGCCACTGGAGCTGGAGTGGCTGCAGGAGCTGGAGCAGCTGCAGGAACCGGAGCTGGAGCAGCTGCAGGAGCTGGGACTGGAGTAGCGGCAGGAGCTGGGACTGGAGCGGCTGCAGGAGCTGGGACTGGAGCAGCTGCAGGAGCTGGAACTGGAGCAGCTGCAGGAGCTGGGAATGGAGTGGCTGCAGAATCCATCGTAGGGGTCACAGTGGCCGTTGGATCTGTCACAGGCGCAGCAGAGTTGAGATTAAAGCAATCAGCATTATGACAAGCGACTCTTAAGCAGGTCTAATATTTCTACCAATTTTGGTTTAACACACCATGGTCAGATCTGCCGTTATCTCAACCTTTCGGGCCCCACGTTGGGCGCCAAAAAGACTGTCGTGGTTTAACCCGGCCGGCAGCTAAACACCACGCAGCCGTTCGCTCACCCTCCCCCCTCCCTCTCTGGGACGGGGGAGAGAAATGGAAAGTGAAGCCCGTGAGTTGAGATAAAGACAGTTTAATAAGACAGGAAAATAATAATAACAATGATATAATAATAATAATAATAATAATAATAATAATAATAATAATAATAATAATAATAATACAGTGGTGATAATAGTACTACTAATAATAGTATGTACAAACAAGTGATGCATAATGCAATTGCTCACCTCCCGCTGACCGATGCCCAGCCTAACCCCGAGCAGTCCGGCCCCCTCCCCCCGGCTAGCCACCCCTATATATTGTTTAGCATGACGTCAGATGGTATGGAATACCCCTTTGGCTAGTTTGGGTCACCTGTCCTGGGTCTGTCCCCTCCCAGCTCTTGTTGCACCCCCAGCCTGCCTGTCGGCAGGACAGAGTAAAAGGCTGAGATGTCCTTGGCTTGGTATAAGCACTGCTCTGCAACAATTAAAACATCGGGGTGTTATCAGAACTCTTCTCATCCTAAGCCAAAACACAGCATTCCACCAGCTACTAGGAAGAAAATTAATTCTGTTCTAACTGAAACCAGGACACCTAGCATCGTCTTCTTTATACCTAGACTTAGTAGAAGACTCTCTGCGTTGTAAACGACCCGTATCTATACCATTTTTTCACCTTGTCTACAGGGGCAACTTGCACTGCTACAACTCGTTTCTCTGACCCAGCCACAGGAGCTGGAGCTGCTGCAGGAACAGGAGCTGGAACGGCTGCAGGAGCTGGAGCTGGAGCGGCCACAGGGTCCATCGTAGGGGCTGGAGTGGCCGCAGGGTCTGTCACTAGGTTGATAGTGGCATCGATTGCAGCTCCTTAAGCATAGGCTAGACCCAGCACATTGCAGTGATTTGTGTCTCTTTGGAACTGCCAGAGTCATTACACCCTTTTTTCAAGCATTCTACCAGTTCTTTAGGATTCTGCAGTTGTTCAGGGGTGAATTTCCAAAGCACTGGAGGTGCCCACTGCTCTAGAAACCTGCCCATATCCTCCCACACACCCTGCCACTCACAACTATCCTGCCTCTGGGCAGATCTCTGGATGAGATTCCTAAGTAGTTGTTTAACTTTAAACAAAACCTGAAGCACATTCAGGAGACATAACAATAACAACATGCTGGTCTGAGTATCCCAAGGATATTCAACATCTTGGAGAACTATTGTAACAAGCTCGGAGGATAAGAGGGTGGTGAAGAAGAAAGAGAGTGAACAAGTAAGAAAAAATATCTTCCCCTTTCCCCTCCACAGATTGGCTCCCTGATGAAAAAAGGCAATAGGTGTAATTGTTAAGAGTTTCCGAGATACGGTTTCCAAAGTATAGAGTCAACGACAGTTCTGAGTACAAATACCAGGTTAGAGTCATGACCAGAAATATCGTATCATAAGCCACTGATACACCGCACAGTACCATAATGATCTTAAACCAGGGCCTGGAAAGGATAAACCGCATGACACAGAGCACATACGGAAAGTAATGTGCTATAATACTCAATTTGGAAAACAGGCGCAGCAGACTTGAGATTAAAGCAATCAGCATTATGACTAGCAACTATTAAGCAGGTCTAATATTTCTACCAATTTTGGTTTAACACACCCTGGTCAGATCTGTCGTTATCTCAACCCTTCGAGCCCCACGTTGGGCGCCAAAAAGGACTGTCGTGGTTTAACCCGGCCAGCAGCTAAACACCACACAGCCGTTTGCTCACCCTCCCCCCTCCCTCTCTGGGATGGGGGAAAGAAATGGGAAAATGAAGCCTGTGAGTTGAGATAAAGAAAGTTTATTAAGACAGAGAAAATAATAATAACAATAATAATGATAATAGTACTACTAATAATGTGTACAAAACAAGTGATGCACAATGCAATTGCTCACCACCTGCTGACCGATGCCCAGCCTAACCCTGAGCAGTCCAGCCCTCCTCCCCATGGCTAGCCGCCTGTATATATTGTTCAGCATGACTTCAGATGGTATCGAAAACCCCTTTGGCTAGTTTGGGTCAGCTGTCCTGGCTCTGTCCCCTCCCAGCTCTTGCTGCACCCCCAGCCTGCCCGTTGGCAGGACAGAGTGAGAAGCTGAAACGTCCTTTTGATTGGCGTATGTACTGCTCTGCAACAATTAAAACATCGGCATGTTATCAGCACTCTTCTCATCCCAAGCCAAAACACAGCATTTCACCAGCTACTAGGAAGAAAACAAACTCTGTCCTAACTGAAACCAGGACAGTCTACCTTAAGAAACTGGTAGAAACTGGTCCTGAGGATGGACGAGAGCCAAGGAGCAACTGAGTCTGTGCAAAGACAAGAGGTCAACCAACGGTGACGAGGAAGTCATCAATCTTCATCCCCATGACCCCCGACGACCACCACCAGGATACACTGTGCAAGCGCAGATAGGAGGAGTTTATGGAAATGACTCCTTGGAACTAATTTTACCAGGAAGCGGGGACAGGTTATGAATATGTATAGGCATATTGTGAAACTTCATGCATATGTATCTCTTTACTGAATAAAACCAAAGCAAGTTGCCGCGTCAGGTGCGCATGACTTTGGCAGGACTACCCCCTGTGCTGCCCAGCGCTGAATAAACATACCTACTTTACAATCTTATTGATTGTGGAGTCCGTTTTCCACAAGTCAGTTTGGCAAGCCAGGCAGGAGACACTGCTTGGCTGTGGGATCGACTGTGGAGCGGATGCCCGTAGGTGCACCCCGAGTATTTTCCTTGGAGAAGCCTCCATTCTCAGCAGCTTACTGTGGGAGCAGACAAGGACCTCCTGAAGCTGCAGACAAACAGTATGTTTTACAGTACAGGAAGGGCCTGTAAGTCGTACGCGTGGCCGGGGCAGCTGATAAATCGCGCAGAGACATCTGGCGTGCAGCATAGTCCCCATATGGGAGGAGGGTAGCCTACAGGCTGACCAATAGAGCAGTCAAGGGCGATTTGGTGACTGATAGAGTGGTCAAGGGGTATTTGCTGACCGATAGAATCAAGGGGGATTTGCTGACCAATAGTGCAGCCACTCTTGGGAGCAAATCCGAGGTTACCGCTGCATACTGGTTTTGTGAGCCAGGAAAGACCTGCTAATGACTGTATAAGAAGCAGGAGAAAGGTAAGTAGGCCTCTCAAAATTGTGACAAGGTTACCTGGGTAATATTTGTAGCTGCTGGAGGGATATTAATTGGAGTGTTAATAATTGTATGTCTTATTTGTGGATGTCTGGGTATCTCATGTTGAAAGCATTTGGGTAAGCGTATGTGTTTGAGGCAAAGTATTGTTGTGAAGTGAATTACTCCACGAGGAACACGGCCGGAGATGATACAAACAGGTTTGGTTATTGTTTTGTGATATTCTTGTGGTATGTGCAAGTCCACATACCACAAGGTATATGGAAGTGCAAGGGGCCTCTCTGTGTGACTGCGTGATTGTGCTGTGAGTGAGATGCAGCATCACTGCGAAGCGAGTGCACAGTTCTGATCCACGGTTCCGTATTCTCTGTGAGGGGAGAGGCTGGAGACAAATGAAGCGCATCAGAGAGCTCTAAATCATGGGTGTGAGCTGTCTGGGGCAGAGGGATCATGATGGGTCCTAGAGAGTTGTCATGGAAACAGAAAAGCAGTTAACTCTTAAAACAACCTGAGTTTACGAGTGAGCTCAGATTGCCAGTGGGACCGCTCAGGGAACTGTCGATGATTGCATTCCCCTGACCAACCCTCCACTGAGACCATAATTACCCCGGAAACTGTGAACAGTTATGTAAATACCAAAATCTGGATAAATTGGGAATTGAGAATCTGTTCTAGCAAGGTCCAGAAGAAACCCCTATGGAATTTTTGGACCAACTTTGAAATGCAAAAAAAAAAAAAAAAAAAAATTGGACCTGGCTTCAGAAAACAGAGGCAATTGGCTAGCCTCTTTCTAGGGCAATCAGCCCCTGATATCAGAAAGAAATTGTCTTAGGCGGCGGGATAAACTTACAAAGGTCAGGAATGACAGGGACCTGAGGCATCTACCCTAGCAGGTCCACTGGTAGAAATAAAGCTAGGGAACAAAGAGAGAGGCTTGAATTTTTTGTTGGTTAAGGAAGCTTCTTTCTCTGTGTTAATTAGTCTGTAAATGTAATAGGAGCAACTGGCCAACAGGAAAAGGTGTGTTTTGCAATGCTTAAAATTTAAATTGGGAAAAATGATTGGAATTACAAAATGAGAAAAACAGTCAAGTTTGGTTCACGGTACTAGATTTACAGGAAGACTTTTTCTGCCTGCCCGTGGCAACTGAAAGCCAGAAACTCTTTGCCTTTGAATGGGAAAATCCTAATAGAGGATGGAAAACTTAGCTTTATTCAGTTTATCTTTAACTTTATTAAGTTTAACTTAACTTGATTGTGGAGTCTGTTTTCTGCAAGTCACTCTCGATATTTCTTGAACTACTTTTGATATAAAATGAAGTCTGTTGTCTGAGGAAAGTCCCTCTGATATTCAAAAACGTGAGATTACTTCTTTCAGTAAAGCTTTTGTTACCTCTCTAGCTTTATTAGTTCATCTTGGGAAGGCCTCTGGCCATCTAGTGAATGTGTCCACCAGCGCTATAAGATACTGATATGATCCTATTTTAGGCAATTTGGAAAAGTTCACTTGCCAGTACTCCCCATATTTCATTCCTTTTCCTGTCTTCCCTGGCAGTTGTTTTCGTTGGATATTGGGGTTGTTAGCATGGCAGACAGGACACTTGTGCACTATTTGGTTTGCGATAGCTTGCATTTTTGGTCCAATTGAAAAGCACTTCAGGCTGCCTACCGTGGTTTTGGCTCCAAAATGTGTCCCTTTGTAATAAATGGCTAAATCCCAAATAGGGTTACAATCAAAGTTTACAATTTATTAAATGAATAGAGGTAAGCAAACAGCACTGGGTGCGCCGGGAGTCTCCGCTCCACCAAGATGCACACCTGTTACATCAAGCAGCTGAATTTTATGTTCCTGGGCTAGTACATATTCATTACTACTTCTAAAAAAAAACAGGGTTATTATAATTAGTTCCCGGAATCCAAACCCTCCTACTGGCGCATGTGTATCAGTCTCCAGTGGTCCCTCTAGGGGTCTCTCGTGCTGAAGGCTCATAGTCTTCCTCCCAGGCTTTTTTTCTTGTCCTTCTCCTTCGTCCAACTTGACTGTATGTCAGAGACTTGTACAGCATCCCCTGCAAGCTTTGTCTTTTAGTCATCCTTCAGCTTTTCCCTTCTCCTTAATCTCCTGGCCAGCTATCAGAGACTTGCATAGTGTCCCATGGAATAGTCATAATAGTTAGCAGTTATTCTGAAACCCCTTTGTTCTCTTATCCCCTATTAACACGAATTGCTGGACCATTCCTTTGCAACATAAAAGAACTATATACATTAACCACTCTGTTTTTCTTAGACTTGTGATTATTCAAGGGTATGCAAGACAGAAGGTCACGTTCATCATACCATGCGGCCCTAACATTGTTCCATATTGACACGAATCAGATGAACACATTTCACACCTTCATCTAAGTCTTTCACTAACTGTTCAGTCAGTTTCTGTTATCATGGTCTGTTCACTAGGGATTTCCCACCATCCATCTTTTCGCTTTGTGCATTTTAGGTTTTTTGCTACTTGGATCTATTTAGTGGTATATAGAGGTCTTTGCACAGAGGAGTAGCATGCTTTGTAGGTCTCCTGGTGCTCTTTTAGCTGCTTCCTTGGCTGCTAAGACAGCTGTCCTGGTTTCAGTTAGGACAGAGTTAATTTTCTTCCTAGTAGCTTCCTATTCCCTATTATTATGTCACGATCACCCTTTTTGTGGGCCTTACAGTGTGTTACTGTGTTGTGGTTTAACCCGGCCAGCAACTAAGCACCACAGTGCTGTTCGCTTGCCCTTCCCCCTCCTTCTCTGGGATGGGGGACAGAATCAGAAAAGAAAAAAAAAAAAAAATAGAAAAAAATGCCTGTGGGTCAAGATAAAGACAGTTTATTAGGACAGGAAAGAACGGAAAATAATAAAAATAATAGTTGTACTAATAATAATGTGTACGAAACAAGTGATGCACAATGCAATTGCTCACCACCTGCTGACCAATGCCCAGCCTATCCCCGAGCAGCCGGTCACCCCCAGCAACCCCATATTAATTGTTCAGTATGACATCATCAGCTCCTGTTGCACCCCCAGCCTGCCCACTGGCAGGAAAGTGTGAGAAGCTGAAAAGTTGCTTAGTGTAAGCACTGCTCTGGGAGAATTAAAACATCAGCATGGTATCAACGTTATTCTCATCTGTCACATTAAAGGGGTGTAGCTGATTAACCGTTATGGGTCTGGTCAGAGTCAGGGTACTGAACTATCATGGTCACAGATTCACCACTAACTTATTAACCGATGTGGGCCTGGTCGGACTCAGGATACTGAACTATCACAATCATGGATTCTCCAACAACTTAACATGCCCTTACTCTAGTCGCGCTCAGTGAGAACTGTCACAGCTAGGATCAATGCAATTAGGTGCAATTTATTACAGCAACAGGTACACAGGTTCTTTGGATTGCCAGCGATAATTTACTGTCTCCAAAAGCAAGCTAGCATGCATGAAATACACAGGTACACAGCCTGGTTATTAATGTGTTAAAAGGTACAAAGACTTCAGAGGTTATTCAAGCCCTTAAATCTCACCCAAAGATATCCCAATGGGGGGGGGACGGGACATGAGAGGCTCAGCCCGTCAACTGATCCAGAAGTCAGGATGGTATCTTCGTGATGGTATCTTTCCTGATGATGGTATCTTCCCTAACATCCCCTCTCCCTTAAGCCAATTTATATTATTTTCTATCCTTAAGGTGGAGCTTGAGTGACTCTAGTCAAGCATATCTTAGTTATGATTGGTGAAAAGTTTTCTCGCCTTCGTTTAAAGGTATAGGCTCCAAGAAATTCAGAGCGCTCCATATTGTTCCTTAGATTTAGCACATGATGGTAACATCCAAGGTTAGAAGCCTAGGGAACACTCAGGTCATACAGCTGCGCCCTGCCCTGAAAACCTCTTCAATACTGAACTTTTCTTTAGAATATGAATAGTAGTTTGATTTTTCAAGTTACTTTAGGCAATCACTCCATACTTATCCTAAATCCCAAACACAGCACCCTACCAGCTACTACGAGGAAAATTAACTCTATTAAAATTAATAGAGTTAATCATCTTAGTTAATCATCTTAGTAGCCCTCCTTTGAACTCTCTCCAGTAGTTCCGTGTCCCTCTTGTACTGGGGAGCACAGAACTGGACACAATATTACAGGTGTGGCCTCACCAGGGCTGAGTAGAGGGAGAGGATCACCTCCCTTGACCTGCTGGCAACACTCTTCCAAATGAAGCCCAAGTTACTTGGGCTGCATGTTGGCCTTCTTGGCCACAAGGACACATTGCTGACTCATGGTCAGCCTGCTGTCCACCAGTACTCCCAGGTCCCTCTCTGCAGAGCTGCACTCCAGCAGGTCACCCCCCAAGCCTGTATTTGGGGTTATTCCTCCCTGGGGGCAGAACCCTGAATGTGACCTTGTTGAACTTTATGAGGTTCCTCTCGACCCAACCCTCCAGCCTGTCAAGGTCCCTCTGAATAGCAGCACAGCCTTCTGGGGTATCAGACACTCCTCCGAGCTTTGTGTCATCTGCAAACTTGTTGAGGGTGCACTCCATTCCATCATCCAGGTTGTTGATGAGTAAGTTGAACAACACTGGACTGACTCCTGGGGGACTCCACTAGTTACCAGCCTCCAACTAGACTCTGCACCACTAAGTGTCACAAATGCCATCAGAAGTTTTCCCAAAGTCAATTTTCTTGCCTCTTGGACAAGGAGTGCAGTCACTACTACTGCCCTCAGACAAGACAGCCATCTTTTACTCATTTTGCCTAGCTGTTTAGAAAAGTAGGCCACTGTTCTTCTACAGCATCCCAACATCTAGGTCACCACCCTGGCTGCCACTTTCGTTCATGAACAAAGGGCTGGGGCTGACACCAAGGCCGTTTTTATGTCATCAAATCCATTATAGCACTCAGCAGTTCACTTGTGGTGGTTTTACTGGGGTGGGCAGCAGCTCCCCCACGGACAGCAGCTCCTTCCAGGTCACCTGCTCCCATGTGGGTTTCTCTCCACAGGCTACAGATCCAGCCCAGGATCTGCTCCGGTGGGGGTCCTCCACAGGCTGCAGCCTCCTCCAGGGCAGGTCCACTTGCTCCACCGTGGTCTCCTCCATGGGCTACAGCATGGAAACCTGCTCCACCGTGGTACACCATGGGCTGCAGGGAGACAACTGGCTCCACCATGGTCCTCACCACAGGCCACATGGGAACTTCAGCTCCAGCACCTGGAGCACCTCCTCCCCCTCCTTCTTCATTGACCTTGGTGTCTGGAAGGCTATTTCTCACTCATAGCTCTCCCAGATGCTGTTGCACAGCATTTTTTTCCCTGTCTTAAATATGCTCTCACAGAGGCACAAACAACATCGCTTATTGGCTCGGCTCTGGACAGCGGCAGGGCCCTTATCTAACATGGGGCAGCTTCTGTATTCTTCTCACAGAAACCACCCCTATGGCCCCAAAACCTTGCCACGTAAACCCACTACACCACTACAACACACTTTGTGGACCCTTTGTTGCTTTATACTGAAGTTTTGCTATTGCTCCAAAACTGGGGATCGAGATTTGACAAAAACCTGCTTTTGAAGTCTGCCTCTGGGCTCACCATAGCATGGGACTGTCATTTAAATTTAAAATAGACATTACTAAGCTTAACGCAACAACATTGACCACAACTAAGAATAAGAAAATTCTGTTCCCATGGATCTCTGAAATTCAACTGTATGTGACCATGGTTTCTTAAATGAGTAAAGCTATTGATACGAACTAATATATTTGCAATCAAACTAACCTGTTCACCATTCCAAAGTAGGTTCTATGCAGGATAGTTAACATGGTTATGAAGGTGAACCCTCACGTCTCCAAAAGGAACAAGGAGAGATGTGACTGGTATCATAGGAACAGGATTGTGAGTCTTAAATAGTATAGATGCTGAAGTACTCATAAATAAGCTAAGCACAACAACAAGTGATTTAAACAAATTAGAGCATCCACTGCAGTCTTCTCTATTAGCATTGAGAACTAACCAATGGCTCTTATCAGACATATTGACTCAGTGGGAAAGAATTAATAGAAGGGAGAACAAACTGTAGATGCACTTGGTGTTGCCCGAGATAATGTTTCTCTAGCTCTTAGTTGTGTTGGGAATTGGCATACAGGTTGTGAACATGTGCCCGTGGAACAATTGTTCGATCTGAGCTTGCTTTAAGCAACCAGGGGTAGGCCTTAGAAATCTCCGGGCCTGCTGTAGCTGAGCAAACCAAGCTGCCAGAGTAACTGTGAGAAGCTCCCACGGCAATGACTCCCACATCGCCCAATTAAGGAACTCAGAAAATATTGTTACCAGCAGCTGGCCTCAAGGACTAGGTCTACGTGACCGCTAATCACAAAGGGGGTTGTTTTCCTGACTGCTAATCAAAAGGGGGGTTCTTTTTTTGCAGGTGGGGTTGTTTTCTTATAGTTTGTCTGAGTGCTTTTGACCAATAATCTTGTGTGAAACACTGTCCGCCCCTGTGAAGTTCACTATAAAAGTTAAGCTATTCGGGCAATAAAATGGAGCAGCATGATCTGACTCAACTGGTGTCTGTCGTGCTTTCGGCCGTGCTTCGCAACAAATGGCGCCCGAACAGGCTGAGACCTGAACAGGACCTGAACAGACATCACAGCACCGGAGCAGACATCGCAGCCGAGCACGGACATCGCAGCGGCGCCGGGACAAACATCGCAGCGCAGCGGGACACCAGCGGCGCCGGCACATCGGAACGCAGGGAGACCAGGAGACCAGCGGCGTCGGGACCAGCGGCGCCGGGACATCGGCGCGGCGCCGGGACCAGTGCCGCCGGGGACCAGCGGCGCCGCGACATCACAGCGCCGAGACTGAGACATCGGAGCGGCGCGGGACATCGGAGCGGACATCGGAGCGGACATCGGACCGGCGCTGCAGCTGACCAGACACCGAGCCGCACACGCTGTACACAGGACTCACGGTGAGACGCGCTACTCCCGGTGAGAGACGCGGAAAACGCGGTACTCCCGGTGAGAGACGCGGGAAACGGTGGGACGCGGGGACGCGGGGACTCACGGTGAGAGACGCGGGAAACGGAACCGCGCAGGAAATTGAAGTAATCGCGGGACACTGAAGTAATCGCGGTGGAGGTGAAAGGGACGATAATCCCCGCACCCGCAGTCTGACAGGGGAACGGGACGTAACGGGAAATAAACGCGGAATCCCCGCACCCGGGAGCACCTATAGAGGGTCCCCGCCAGTCACGTGTCTCGCAAAGGCTGCAACAGCATAAATAAAGGCATGGAGAGACAGGCGGCGTATGATTTGCTCAAATGCTTTTTAGAAAAGCGGAGCACGCAGGGTATAGACTGCAAAAAGGATTTACCAGGATTATTAGCATATGGAGTAGCACAGGGTTGTTTTATCAATCCGGATACAGTTTTTGAACAAGCAGAGTGGCGCAAATTTGGGGACAAATTGCTTGATGAAGTTATTAATGACAATAAGACTGCTAAAAAATTATCGAAGCCTTGGAAAGCAGTCACTAACGCCTTAGCTATACATCAGGCTGAGCAGAGAGTCGCTGCTGCTACTACAGAGCGACTGGGATTGCCAGGAAGAGCTGGTAGTGTTAACCCTCAACAGGGAGGGATGGAGGGAGCTGGGGATTGCCCATTGCTACGTGGGGAAACAAAGGTTATTACATTGACACTGCCGGGGAATGCCACTATTGAACAAATGTTAGAGAGAATGAACAGGGTTCCAGTAGGGCCCCAAGCCATATTAGTAAAAGTAGTACAAAGGCAACCTCGAGCTCCATCTCGGCAAGAAAATCAATGCTTCCGGTGTGGAAAGAAGGGACACCATCGCTGTGACTGTCGAGAACGACAGGTGTGGTGTGAAAACTGTAAGGCGAGGAATCAAAATATCGTGGTATGCAACTGCTTGGGAAACGGCAGACCGAGCAAGTTGCATGCCAGAGGTACGAGAATCAGGACCCTGCAGTCTGTCTGACGTAACCATGGAGGCAGCGGCAGCAGCGGCCGTGCTGCTTCTCTCTAGCATTCCTTTTATAAGAAGACTACTCGTCCCCAGATCGGTGTTATAACTATGTTTCTGGATAACATTCCATGGGGTTGCCACATTCTACGGACTATTAATGACGATATAGCTCTATTGCAGGGCAGGAGTGCAGAGACGCAGATTACACTGCCAAATGACCACCGGCAGGCTCTTTCACAAATAGCTTCTAGGGTTGCAGCTGGCACTGCCTGCAGCCATATAGCAGACGTTACACTCTCTTTCCTAACTAGTAATCATGTGTCTCATCCATTTGTGGTGAATGGTCAGTGGCAAAAAGAAAAGGGGGAGAGTAAGGGGCGGCAAAGACAGAAACGGTACCAGGAGGATGCCACTGACACTGACAGCATGGGTAATAGGAGTAGTATAAGTGACACAGGTGCGGGGCGGCGGCGGGTGCTGCTGCTCTGTGGGGCGCTCTGCCTGCTGCTCGCCCTCGCCTGCCTGTGCACTGCTGCCGACAGTGTTAGAGCAAAATGTGAAGACTGCTCAGATGGCAGTGATGAGAGTGCTTATGTGAAGAAGATGTGTGCTGAATCTGACTTTGCGTGCAACAGTGGTCAGTGTGTGCCAAATAGATGGCAGTGTGATGGGGATCCGGACTGTGAAAATGGGTCTGACAAGAGTGCTGATCTGTGTCATATGAGAACATGTCGGGTAAATGAAATCAGCTGTGGTCCTCAGTCAACCCAGTGTATCCCAGTGTCGTGGAAATGTGATGGTGAAAAAGACTGTGACAGTGGAGAAGATGAAGAGAATTGTGGCATTGTGACTTGTAGTGCAGCAGAATTCACATGCAGTAGTGGGCAATGTATTTCCAAAAGCTTTGTCTGCAATGGTCAAGGTGACTGCTCCAACCACTCGGATGAATCTTTGGAGCAGTGTGGCCGCCAGCCTGCACCTCCGGTGAAGTGTTCTGCGAGTGAGGTGCAGTGCGGCTCAGGTGAATGTATCCACAAGAAGTGGTGATGTGACAGAGATCCTGATTGCAAGGATGGAAGTGATGAAATTAACTGCCCTTCTCGGACCTCCAGGCCAGACCAGTTCAGATGTGAAGATGGGAACTGTGTCCATGGGAGTAGGCAGTGCAGTGGTGTGAGAGACTGTCTGGATGGCACTGATGAAGCAAACTGTAACAATGTTATTCAGTGCTCTGGACCTGGCAAATTCAAGTGCAGAAGTGGAGAATGCATAGATATCAATAAAGTGTGTAACCAGCAGAGAGACTGCAAGGACTGGGGTGATGAGCCCCTGAAAGAATGCAACATAAATGAATGTGACTGTCCAGCTGGGTTTGAGTTTGCAGACAAGAGAAACTGTGGAGATATTGATGAATGTCAAAACCCTGGTATCTGTAGTCAAATATGTATCAACCTGAAAGGTGGCTACAAATGTGAATGTAGCCGTGGATATCAGATGATTCCTGCTACAGGAACCTGGAAAAGGCCATACCGGTACAAAAATACAAATAACACCTGTGATTACAATGACACTGCTAAGCAGGGTTTAGGGGTTCATAGCATGGAGACAAGGGGTAACAACTACAGTGTTTGGAACAATTGTACAGCTTTGGCCTTACCTCCTGATGTTTTTCTGATTTGTGGGGATACGGCCTGGCAAGGTATCACTGCAAATGCTATCAGATGTCCATGTTACTTAGATAAACTTATCGTATTCGCTCCTAGCTTGTTACAGTTGTGTGAGATCACCAGACATAAATGGGCATTGCTTGCACTGGATTGCAATGATAATGTTGAATTGTGTGGGGTTGCAGCTAGAGCGGCATTGGCAATTTTAGTGCCTGGAGTGGCATCTGCGGCCGCACGTAACAACTGCTCGGCTGTGGGGATCGGCTGCGGTGTGGACGCCCCTAGGTGCACCCTGAGCGTTTTGTTCGGAGGGGACTCCACTCGCAGCTGCTCACCGCAGGAGCAGACAAAGATCTCCTGTAGCTGCAGACAAACAGTATGTTTTCAGCTGCTGGAGGGATACTAACCGGAGTGTTAATAATTGTATGTGTTATTCTTAAATGTCCAGGTATTTTGTGTTGAAACTATTTGTGTAAGGGTAAGGTTTTAAAACAAAACTGGAGTGTTAATAATTGTATGTGTTATCCTTAAATGTCCAGGTATTTTGTGTTGAAAGTATTTGTGTAAAGGTAAGGTTTTAAAACAAAGTATTGCAAGTCACTTCACGAGGAACACAATGAGAGACAATACTTGTTTGTTTGCTTATCATTCTAAATTATATTACACAGAATCACACAGAATTTCTAGGTTGGAAGAGACCTCAAGATCATCGAGTCCAACCTCTGACCTAACGCTAACAGTCCCTACTAAACCATATCATTAAGCTCTACATCTAAATGGCTTTTAAAGACTTCCAGGGATGGTGACTCCACCACCTCCCTGGGCAGCCTGTTCCAGTGCCTAACAACCCTTTCAGTAAAGAAGTTCTTCCTAACATCTAACCTAAAACTCCCCTGGCGCAACTTAAGCCCATTCCCCCTCGTCCTGTCACCAGGCACGTGGGAGAACAGGCCATCCCCCCACCTTGCTACAGCCTCCTTTGAGGTATCTGTAGAGAGCGATAAGGTCACCCCTGAGCCTCCTCTTCTCCAGGCTGAACAAGCCCAGCTCCCTCAGCCGCTCCTCGTAGGACTTGTTCTCCAGGCCCCTCACCAGCTTCGTCGTCCTTCTCTGGACCCGCTCAAGCACCTCCATGTCCTTCTTGTAGCGAGGGGCCCAAAACTGAACACGGTACTCGAGGTGCGGCCTCACCAGAGCCGAGTACAGGGGGACGATCACCTCCCTAGCCCTGCTGGTCACACTGTTTCTGATACAAGCCAGGATGCCGTTGGCCTTCTTGGCCACCTGAGCACACTGCTGGCTCATATTCAGCCGACTGTCCACCATCACTCCCAGGTCCTTCTCTGCCAGGCAGCTCTCCAACCACTCCTCTCCCAGCCTGTAGCTCTGCTTGGGGTTATTGCGCCCCAGGTGGAGGACCCGGCACTTGGCCTTGTTAAACTTCATGCAGTTGACCTCAGCCCATCGGTGCAGCCTATCCAGATCCTCCTGCAGAGCCTTCCTACCCTCAAGCAGATCGACACACGCACCTAACTTGGTGTCATCTGCAAACTTACTGAGGGTGCACTCAATGCCCTCGTCCAGATCATTGATGAAGATATTAAAGAGGACCGGCCCCAGCACCGAGCCCTGGGGGACGCCACTAGCGACTGGCCTCCAACTGGCCTTGACTCCATTTACCACGACTCTTTGGGCCCGGCTATCCAGCCAGTTTCTAACCCAACGAAGCGTGCGCCAGTCCAAGTCAAGAGCAGCCAGTTACTTGAGGAGAATGCTGTGGGAAACAGTGTCAAAAGCCTTGCCAAAGTCAAGGTAGACCACATCCACAGCCTTTCCCTCGTCCACCCAGCGCGTCACTTTGTCATAGAAGGAGATCAGGTTCGTCAAGCAGGACCTGCCTTTCATAAACCCATGCTGACTGGGCCTGATCGCCTGCTTGCCCTGCAAGTGCCGCAAGATGACTCCCAAGAGGATCTGCTCCATGAGCTTCCCTGGTACTGAGGTCAAACTGACAGGCCTGTAGTTCCCCGGGTCTGCCCTCCGGCCCTTCTTGTAGATGGGCGTCACATTCGCTAGCCGCCAGTCAGCTGGGACCTCCCCCGATAGCCAGGACTGCTGATAAATGATGGATAGGGGCTTGGCCAGCACCTCTGCCAGTTCTCTCAGTACCCTCGGGTGGATCCCATCGGGCCCCATCGATTTGTGCACATCCAAGTGCCGTAGCAGGTCACCAACCAGTTCTTCGTGGATGGTGAGGGCCACATCCTGCTCCCCATCCCCTTCCACCAGCTCACCAGATTCTCCTTAGTCCTCCTTTTTGTGTTGATGTATTTATTAAAACGTTTTTTGTTATCTTTAACGGCAGTAGCCAGATTGAGCTCCAGATGAGCTTTGGCCTTCCTAATTTTGTCCCTGCACAGCCTCGCTACATCCTTATAGTCCTGCCTAGTGGCCTGCCCACTTTTCCAAATATTATAAACCCTCTTTTTTCTCCTAAGATCAAGACACAATTCTCTGTTGAGCCAGGCTGGTCTTCTTCCCCGCCAACTCGTCTTTGGGCACGTGGGAACAGACCGTTCCTGCGCCATTAAGATTTCCCTCTTGAAGAGTGCCCAGCCTTCCGGGAATCCTCTGCCCTTCAGAACCGCCTCCCAAGGGACTCCACCAACTAGTGTCCTGAGCAGCTCAAAGTCAGCCCTCCGAAAGTCCAATACAGCAGTTTTACTGGTCCCCTTCCTGGCTTTGCCAAGAATAGTGAACTCCACCATTTCGTGGTCACTCTGCCCAAGACAGCTCCCAACAATCACATCCTCCACCAGTCCTTCTCTGTTTGTGAAGAGAAGGTCTAGCAGGGCACCACCCCTGGTAGGTTCACTAACCAGCTGCGTCAGGAAGCTATCTTCCACTCTCTCCAGAAACCTCCTAGACTGCTTTCTCAGGGCTGTGTTGTGCTTCCAGCATATGTCTGGGAAGTTGAAGTACCCCACGAGTACAAGCGCTGAAGATTTCGCAACTTCTGTCAGCTGCCTGTAGAACTCCTCATCCGTCTCCTCATCCTGGTTCGGCGGTCTATAGCAGACCCCGACCAGGACACTAGCCTTGTTGTCCCTGCCGATCCTAACCCAAAGGGACTCGACCATGTCATTCCTAGCCTCGATTTCTACAACATCGAAAGACTCTCTAATATAGAGAGCCACACCACCCCCCCTTCTGTGCTGCCTGTCCCTTCTGAAGAGCTTATAGCCAGGCATCGCAGCACTCCAGTCATGAGACTGGTCCCACCATGTCTCCGTGATGGCAACCAAGTCGTAGCCTGCCTGCTGCACGATGGCTTCCAGCTCCTCCTGTTTGTTACCCATGCTGCGTGCATTGGTTTAGATGCACTTCAGCTGGGCCTTTACCCTATCCTCCGGCCTTGCCATTGTTCCCTGTGGTGTAAATGCCTGAAGTAACTAGGAAAATAAAACTAACATTCACATTTTTAAGGAAAAGGTACAGCTTTGAAGAGGCTTTCAGGGTAGGGCATAACTGCATTACCTGATCATTCCCTAGGCTCCCAACCTTAGATGTTATCGCGCTGGGGAAACTTGGTGTGCTAGCTCTAAGGAACACCACGGAGCGTGGAGTGGAGTGGAGACACCACGGCTAGGCTCTGTAATCAGGTGGGGCCTCAATTGTTCTTGTGCACAAAGCTGCACTTTTTGCCACCCTAAGCCAAAGACCTGTCATGTTTTGACAAATGCTGTACCCTAGTGTACTTTTTGCTCATTATAATATCATTATAATACCAAAACACACCTCCATCCCAAAAGCTACCCGCCTCCAAGGTGCGACCACCCCTCACTGAGCATGCGCCCTGAATTTCTCGGAGCCTATTACTTTAAACGGAGACGGGAAAACTTTACACCAATCATAACTAAGATATGCTTGACTAGAGCCACTCAAGCTCCACCTAGAAGATAGAAAATAATATAAATTGGCCCAAGAGAGAGGGGATGTTAGGGAAGATACCATCGTCAGGGGAGATACCATCCCGAGGACATACAACATCCTTAGGACCTCCTGACTCCTGGGATCAGTCGACGGGCTGAGCCTCTCTTCCCCCCCCATTGGGACGCCTTTGGGTGAGATCTGAATACTTGCTTATAATCTTTTAACGCGTTTATTTCTAGGCTGCACACCTATAACACCACCTATAACACCTATAATAACACCTATAACACCTATAATAACACCTATAACACCTGTAACATCTACAACACCTATAACATCTGTAACACTTATAACATCTATAACATCTAACACATCTGTAACATCTATAACATCTGTAACACCTACAACACCTATAACACCTGTAACACCTATAACACCTGTGTATTTCATGCATACTAGCTTGCTTTTGCAGACAGTCACTATCGCCAGCAATCAAAAGAACCTGATTATCTGTTGCTGTAATAAACCATACTTGATTGCATTGTGATAGCTCTCATTAAATGCAACTAGGGTGAGGGTGGTTATCCGTGATAGTTCAGTGTTCTGAATCTAACCAGACCCCCAGACGGTTAATGCATTTTTGGTGAATGTCTGAACGGACCCCCAGACCGTTAATACGTTTTTGGTGAATGTCTGAACGGACCCCCAGACTGTTAATACGTTTTTGGTGAATGTCCGAACGGACCCCCAGACCGTTAATGCATTTTTGGTGAATGTCTGACTAGACCCCCAGGCGGTTAATGTGTTTTTGGTGAATGTCCGACTGGTTCAGTACTCTGAATCCAACCGGGCCCGTAACGGTTAATCAGCTACACCCCTTTAACGTGACAGTAAAATTGGCGTAGTTGGCAGGATTGCTATGGATAAACTGCTGCAAAAATATAAATGTGCCCCTTCCCAGGCAGGGAAGGAGTTTTCCCAAAAGTTTTGGAAAAATGAGGAGAAAGTGGTAGAGCGCATTGAGCAGTGTCAGGCTTCACAAAAGATTGGTCAAAGAAAGGGTAAAGGTGCAATTTGTGCTGTGTTAGGAGCTTGTTTGTCTTGTGCTCGGCAAAAAGCTAAGGAAACTCCTGCTCCCAAACTGATCTCTGATGCGGAACATACAGCTTTGAAATCAGAGATTGATGTGTTGAAGTCATCATTGGCCTTTGAAAGGGGGACGGGAAAAACATTAGGAATAAGAGTGGATAAACTTTTGGATGAAAATAATAAACTTTCCATTGAGAATGACAAACTTGTGAGTGAAAATGATAAACTTGTGCATGAGAATAATCATCTTAAACAATTGCTGGAGAGGGTTAGTCATCTGTTAAATAAAGTACAGCCTTGCGCTCCGGTCAAGCAGATTCGTGGAGTGCTGCATAGTGCAGAACCTGAAAGCTGGGACAGTGATTTCTGGTCTGACAGTGATGACGGTGTTGAAGAGATTTCTGATTCTGAACCTCAAGGAAATGGTTCCTTGAGACCTTTGGTTAAGACTGAGACTACTGTTGATGATAATGATGAAATCCGCACTACTGTGCGAACGATTCCGTTGCCACCAGCAGAGTTGGTTAAAATACAGGAGAAGTTCTCAAGGCAATCAGGGGAATCAGAAGTTGAGTATGTGTGTCGAGTTTCTCTTAAAGGAGGAGATCGAATGATGTTGTGTAAGGATGAGGTCTCTTTTGGAGACCTGGAGTATTTTTAACCACCACACCAGGAGCTGACCTGGCTGTAGCAGTACGGAAAGCAGCCTGTATTCAGGCGATATATGCCCCGATGTTAGCTCCTATTGATCCGGTTCAATTAACCCCTCTCATCTGTGGACTCCCTGATTGTCTTAAGATGTTTGTAGCAAACACCCAAGATCACATACTAGCTGCTTGTAGGGATGATGATAGTGGTTGTAGGCGAAATCCTAACTCCCCTATTCCCACCTGGAGTGAATTGGTACAAGACATAGATAAGTACGGACACCAAATAGGCTGGATTAATTCATCCAGTATTAAATCCCAAGACCACTCTCGGCGAGTCCGCCAAATCCACACTAAAAATCCCAGATACCCCAAATTCAAAGAGAGGTTGAAACCTAATAGGGAACGAGGTGAGTTGTGGTGTCGGCAAAAAAACTCTTATCCCCGGGGAGGGCAATGAGCCACCCTGCTCAGCGGGTATTAGCAATTCAATGGCTCTCTAATGAACACTCTGACCCTATCATCACCATTCCTGTTGAACCCCAAAAAATATTGGTAAATTTTCTTATTGATACCAGGACCCAAATGTCAGTAATTACACATGAGACAGCACAAACCTTGAGCATAACACCTGGTCAATGCAGGGTTAAATTCACGGGAATCAGTGGTGTGGAAAAACAATGCCCCACTGCAAAAATTTCACTCTGGTTGCCAGAGGAACAAAAATTAACCAGGGTAGAAGTCTGCATGGTTGTATGTGGAAACTCCCTGATGGAACTGTGTGGAGTTTCGCGACACATCAAAGGGATTCAGGCACCATGAGACTGAGCCTGTTACAAACATCCATACCCTTATCCCCTGCTAAAATCATCAATGATCGGCAATATCTGTTGTCAGCAGCAGCATTTATGGGGATTGACGGGGTGGTAACAGAATTGGAAAAAAGAGGCATTATTAAAAGGACCCATTCACCTTACAATTCACCAGTGTGGCCAGTAAAGAAACCAACCAGGCAATGGCATTTTACAGTGGATTACAGACAGTTGAATGCTAACACTACACCTTTGACTGCCGCAGTTCCAAACATGACAGAGATAGTGAAAGCCCTCTGTGTTTCATTACTCTGAATCCAACCGGGCCCGTAACGGTTAATCAGCTACACCCCTTTAACGTGACATTCCCCCTGGCACAGCCCCAACAATCCTTGCTTCAGCCCCATCCCCCTTCTTATCTAGTTTAAAGCCCTCTCAATAAGCCCTGCCAGCTCCTGGCCCAGGATCCTTTTTCCCCTAAAAGATAGGGACCCGTCTGCGGCCATCAGACCAGGTGCCGAGTAAAGTGCCCCATGGTCGAAAAACCCAAGATTTCTGCGTTGGCACCAGCCCCGGAGCCACGTGTTTAACAGGTGGGCTTTCCGCATCCTCTCTGTACCCCTCCCTGCCGCCGTAGGGATGGATGAAAACACCACCTGCACTCCCGCTCCGTCCACTAACCGTCCCAGCCCCCTAAAGTCTCTTTTGATTGCCTTCAGGCTTCTGTCTTCAATGTTGTCACTGCCCGCCTGGACTATCAGAAGAGGATAATAATCAGAGGGGCGTACCAGGTTGGGAAGCTTCCTGGCAACGTCCCTGACCCTGGCCCCAGGGAGGCAGCAGACTTCCCTACGGGTAGGGTCAGGCCGACAAATAGGGCCCTCTGTTCCCCTAAGGATAGAGTCTCCCACAACAACAACCCTTCTGTCTTTCTTGATGGAGGCAGTCCTAAGGCGTGGAGTCAACCTCCTCGCCCTAGGCATCCTCCTGGGAACACTTGCTACCTCTTCCTCACCCACCGGTCTCTCGAGCTCCAGGTCCTCAAATCTGTTCCGTAAGGGCACCTGGGAAGGTGGGGCCGGAAGGGGAGGGCATCGCCTGCCATGTCGAGCAGGGACCTGTTTCCATTCCTCCTCAACTCCCAGATCCCCTCCCTCTGCCCGACGGCAACAGGGCAGGGGGTCACAGAATCACAGAATCACAGAATTTCTAGGTTGGAAGAGACCTCAAGATCATCGAGTCCAACCTCTGACCTAACGCTAACAGTCCCCACTAAACCATATCCCTAAGCTCTACATCTAAACGGCTTTTGAAGACTTCCAGGGATGGTGACTCCACCACCTCCCTGGGCAGCCTGTTCCAATGCCTCACAACCCTTTCAGTAAAGAAGTTCTTCCTAACATCTAACCTAAAACTCCTCTGGCGCAACTTTAGCCCGTTCCCCCTCGTCCTGTCACCAGGCACGTGGGAGAACAGGCCAACCCCCACCTCTCTACAGCCTCCTTTAAGGTATATGTAGAGAGCGATAAGGTCGCCCCTGAGCCTCCTCTTCTCCAGGCTGAACAAGCCCAGCTCCCTCAGCCGCTCCTCGTAGGACTTGTTCTCCAGGCCCCTCACCAGCTTCGTCGTCCTTCTCTGGACTCGCTCAAGCACCTCCATGTCCTTCTTGTAGCGAGGGGCCCAAAACTGAACACGGTACTCGAGGTGCGGCCTCACCAGAGCCGAGTACAGGGGGACGATCACCTCCCTAGCCCTGCTGGTCACACTGTTTCTGATACAAGCCAGGATGCCGTTGGCCTTCTTGGCCACCTGAGCACACTGCTGGCTCATATTCAGCCGACTGTCCACCATCACTCCCAGGTCCTTCTCTGCCTGGCAGCTCTCCAACCACTCCTCTCCCAGCCTGTAGCTCTGCTTGGGGTTATTGCGCCCCAGGTGGAGGACCCGGCACTTGGCCTTGTTAAACTTCATGCAGTTGACCTCAGCCCATCGGTGCAGCCTATCCAGATCCTCCTGCAGAGCCTTCCTACCCTCGAGCAGATCGACACACGCACCTAACTTGGTGTCATCTGCAAACTTACTGAGGGTGCACTCAATGCCCTCGTCCAGATCATTGATGAAGATGTTAAAGAGGACCGGCCCCAGCACCGAGCCCTGGGGGACGCCACTAGTGACCGGCCTCCAACTGGACTTGACTCCATTTACCACAACTCTTTGGGCCCGGCTATCCAGCCAGTTTCTAACCCAACGAAGCGTGCGCCAGTCCAAGCCAAGAGCAGCCAGTTTCTTGAGGAGAATGCTGTGGGAGACGGTGTCAAAAGCCTTGCTGAAGTCAAGGTAGACCACATCCACAGCCTTTCCCTCGTCCACCCAGCGCGTCACTTTGTCATAGAAGGAGATCAGGTTCGTCAAGCAGGACCTGCCTTCCATAAACCCATGCTGACTGGGCCTGATCGCCTGCTTGCCCTGCAAGTGCCGCATGATGACTCCCAAGAGGATCTGCTCCATGAGCTTCCCTGGCACTGAGGTCAAACTGACAGGCCTGTAGTTCCCCGGGTCTGCCCTCCGGCCCTTCTTGTAGATGGGCGTCACATTTGCTAGCCGCCAGTCAGCTGGGACCTCCCCCGATAGCCAGGACTGCTGATAAATGATGGATAGGGGCTTGGCCAGCACCTCTGCCAGTTCTCTCAGTGCCCTTGGGTGGATCCCATCCGGCCCCATCGACTTGTGCACATCCAAGTGCCGTAGCAGGTCACCAACCAGTTCTTCGTGGATGGTGAGGGCCACATCCTGCTCCCCATCCCCTTCCACCAGCTCAGGGTACTGTGTCCACCCCCATTTGGGGTGTCTCACCTCGATACCTCTCCTTGAGGCCCTGCAGGGAGTTACTCCACAAGTCTATCTCCCGCTCACACTCCCTGATGGCCCTCAACCTCTCCACCTCCTCCTTAAGCTCCGCCACCATGCGGATCAGGTCATCCACCTGCTCGCACCTCACGCACGCAGTGTCTCTGCCTCCCGCCGATGGCAGCAGCAGGCTCTGACACTCCCTGCATCCGGTGACCTGAACCGCTGCATTCTTTAACGGGTAGTCGGTCTGGGTGTATACCGACTTCCTGGAGAGAGCACCGTGCCTGGTGGAGACCATTATCGCCTAGCTAACGGCTGTCGTTAAGAGGTGTTCGTGTGGGCGGGGGTTGCTCTCCGCCCTTCCTGCGCTAACTGCCGCGCCACTCCCTTCTGACGCGCTACACCCTGTTCGCCACGCTCCTGGTCGCTCGCGCTCCCTAGGGGCTGCTTTTGAACGGCCGGGGAGGGGGCGCTGCTGGCTCCGCCTTCGCCTCGTCAGCCTCCCTCACGAGGGCTGCCGGGTCCTGGCGGCTCCCTGAAGTAGGCTCGATGCTGGAAAATTAGCCCTGCCTGGCCCGATTCCCCGCTCTGCTGCAGCACGCGTCTGCCCCGGAGCCGATCGCCTCGGCAAATGGCTTGTGGCAAATATTTGCTCGGCAAATATTCTTGTGGTATGATTGAGGTTGTGGTATTATTGAGAGTGAGATGTGCCAGAGGCCTCTGGGTGTACGATTGTGCTCTGTATGTGTGATTGTACTGTGTACTGTGTGAGTGAGAGTGCATTTTAGCCATAGCACAGGTTATTGTTGCCCTAGTGCAGGATCCCAGGATATAACCATAGTACAGGTTATCGTTGCCATAGTGCAGGATTCTGGAATACAGCCATAGTATAGGTTATCGTTGCCATAGTGCAGGATTCCGGAATATAGCCATAGCACAGGTTATTGTTGCCATAGTGTAGGATCCCAGGATATAACCACAGTGCAGGCTAAAAGCATAGGTAATTGGTGCCGGCAAAAATCATAGAAAAATGGATTTATTACAGCGCTTTTTAGAAAAACGGGGAGTCGATTGTAAGCAACTAGCAGGGCTAGTTGCGATCAGTCGAGCAAAATCATGTTTCACAAGTACGGAGTCATTGTTTGAGGTAGCCACTTGGAGAAATTTAAGGGCTTCAAACCTTTTTGATCATGAGTCAACTCACAAATTCATTACTTTCCTGAAAGAACACATGAGAAAGATTCAATATGATATCAATCCTTTCAATCAATGGTTCACTGATTTGTTTGAAACAATGCATAGATGGTTACTGGGATTAGTCAAAGGGGGATTAAGGATTCTGTTCATTGTGGTGTCAATCATCATTACATGTAGTATTGTGATAAATATGGTTAAAGGGTTACTTGCAAAATGTTATAGGGATTTTGAAGTGGTGCCGGGAACAGGTACCCAGTGGACTGAAGCAGTTTTAGAATCTGCACACGCTGAAGACGACCATGAAGAGGTTCCTGATAATCATTCTGACAATGACATGGGCTGTGACACCTCAAGGACTGTCAAGAACAGCCTTTGATCACCATCAAGTGATTAGGTTTAAGTGTGTTACTATTAAGTTGTGTTACTTACTATTAAATTGTGTTACCATTAAGTGCTTACAGTAATTGTAGTGTTATTAGGGTTAAGTTGTATAGTTGTGTTATGTTATGTATTCGACATCTGATGTAAAACCAAGTACTGCTTGTACAAAAAGAAAACGAGGGAATTGTTGGGGAATTACTAAGCTTAACGCAACAACATTGACCACAACTAAGAATAAGAAAATTCTGTTCCCATGGATCTCTGAAATTCAACTGTATGTGACCATGGTTTCTTAAATGAGTAAAGCTATTGATACGAACTAATATATTTGCAATCAAACTAACCTGTTCACCATTCCAAAGTAGGTTCTATGCAGGATAGTTAACATGGTTATGAAGGTGAACCCTCACGTCTCCAAAAGGAACAAGGAGAGATGTGACTGGTATCATAGGAACAGGATTGTGAGTCTTAAATAGTATAGATGCTGAAGTACTCATAAATAAGCTAAGCACAACAACAAGTGATTTAAACAAATTAGAGCATCCACTGCAGTCTTCTCTATTAGCATTGAGAACTAACCAATGGCTCTTATCAGACATATTGACTCAGTGGGAAAGAATTAATAGAAGGGAGAACAAACTGTAGATGCACTTGGTGTTGCCCGAGATAATGTTTCTCTAGCTCTTAGTTGTGTTGGGAATTGGCATACAGGTTGTGAACATGTGCCCGTGGAACAATTGTTCGATCTGAGCTTGCTTTAAGCAACCAGGGGTAGGCCTTAGAAATCTCCGGGCCTGCTGTAGCTGAGCAAACCAAGCTGCCAGAGTAACTGTGAGAAGCTCCCACGGCAATGACTCCCACATCGCCCAATTAAGGAACTCAGAAAATATTGTTACCAGCAGCTGGCCTCAAGGACTAGGTCTACGTGACCGCTAATCACAAAGGGGGTTGTTTTCCTGACTGCTAATCAAAAGGGGGGTTCTTTTTTTGCAGGTGGGGTTGTTTTCTTATAGTTGTTTGTCTGAG
Organism: Anas platyrhynchos; assembly: GCF_047663525.1. Lineage (NCBI taxonomy): Eukaryota > Metazoa > Chordata > Aves > Anseriformes > Anatidae > Anas > Anas platyrhynchos. The sequence continues at coordinate 12,651,986 of NC_092620.1, read as the reverse complement.
TGTAATAAAGAGAGAGCATGATCTGACCATATTGGTGTGTGTCATGTTTTCGGCCGTTCTTCCTGCATTACCTGAACTATGGAATCCTGTGTCCAGGGATTAGAACTGTAGGTTAGTCCCATTAAGGTAAGTATAACTGGATTAAAAATAATTTTGTCCTTTTAAACAGCAATTTCAAGTCCTCAGTTGGTTCTACTTGCCACAAAGCTTTCTGTGCTCCTTCTTCTGATGTTATTCCTCTTCTGGTGACTGTGGTGGTTTTACTCAGGTGGGCGGCCGAGCTCTACCACAACCGCTCTCTCACTCCCCCTCCTCAAAGGGAAAAGGGAGAAAATGTGGTGGAAAGGGCTCAAGGGTTGAGATAAGGACAGGGAGATCACTCAACAATTATCGTGATGGGCAAAACAGAGTCAGAGTAGGGAGACAGTAAGATTTTTTGCCTATTACTAACAAGCTAGAGAAGTGAGTAACAAAGGAAAGGAAGCAAAACAACCTTCCTCCCCCCATCTACCCTCTTCCACCTCCTCCCCCAGAGCAGTGCAGAGGAACAGGGGAATGGGAGTTGCGGTCAGTCTATAGCACTTTGTCTCCACCGCTCCTTCTCGGTCACTCTCTTCCCCTGCTCCAAAGTGGGGTCCTTCCAACGAGATGCAGTCCTTCCCTAACTGATTCTGCGTGGGCTTCCTACAGACAGCAGCTCCTCAAGAACTGCTCCAAATAAGGGTCCATACCACGGGGTCCATCCTTCAGGAGCACACTGCTCCAACATGGGTTCTCCACAGGCCGCAGCCTCCTTCAGGGCATATCCCTTTCCTCTGCACAGCTTTCCAGCCACTCTGCCCCAAGCCTGTAGATAGCTTCTAGTTTTAGCTCAATTTGAACTGGGAGCACTTTTTTTTCTCTCCCAGGCTGTTTTCCTGCCCATAGAAAAGAAGCCACTGCATTCAACACCTCTTCAGGGACTTTCTAGCTTTCATCTGTCCTTGGTTCTGTCAGTAAACAAATGTGGGCCTTCCATGCATTTTCAGGTGGAATTTTAACTTGCACCAGTCTTCAAAAAGGACAAGTTCAGGGGGACCCAGGCAACTACAGGCCAGTCAGACCCACCTGGAAAGGTGATGGAGCAGCTCATCCTGGAGGTCATTTCCAAGCATGTGATGAGGAATAGTCAACAAAAAGAGTGTTGCCAGAAGGTCAAGGGAGGTGATTCTCCTCCTCTACTCGGCCCTAGTGAGGCCACAACTGGAGTATTGTGTCCAGTTCTGGGCTCCCCTGTACAAAAGGGACATGGAACTACTGGAGCGAGTTCAAAGGAGGGCTACTGAGATGATTAGAGGACTGGAGCACCTGTCATACGATGACAGGCTGAGGGGACCTGTTTAGCCTGGAAAAGAGAAGACTGAGGGGTGACCTCGTTAATGTATATAAATTTCTGAGGGGAGGGTGTTGAGAGGATGGAACTGGTCTCTTTTCAGTTGTGCCCAGCGACAGGACTGGCAGAGAGAGGCAATGGGCACAAACTGAAGCACAGGAGGTTCCGGCTGAATATGAGAGGGCACTTCCATACTGTGAGGGTGACTGAGCACTGGAACAGGTAGCCCAGAGAAGTTGTGGAGTCTCCTCTGGAGATAGTCAAAACACTCCTGGATGCCATCCTGCGTAATGTGCTCTAGGTGATTCTGCTCAGTAGGGATGATCTTCAGAGGTCCCTTCCAACGTTGTTCATTCTGTGATTCTGTGATTATCCAGTTTATATTGGGTCCTCCACTGATTACAATATTTACTCAAACTTAGACCAATTTTTAAGGATGCATCCAAAGTGGGGAGCAAGGAGTACTGACTGCTTCCCATTTTCCATTAGTTAGCTGCTCACACTCAGCCTTGACTTCAACCATCAATCAGCTCTGGTGGCTCATGGGTCTATATCCCGTTCTTGCCAAACCACAGCATCTTTACACTGAAGTCCTACTTTTCAGCTTTTCACTCTGTCCTGCCCGTGGGCAGGCTGGGCGTGCAGCAGGAGCTGGGAGGGGACAGAACCAGAACAGCTGACCCAAACTGGCCAAAGGGGTATTCCATACTATATAACATCATGCTAAATGATTAATATGGGATGGCTGGCCAGTGTGGAGGGGACTGCTGCTCAGGGATAGACTGGGCATTTGTCAACGGGTAGTGAGCAATTGTACTGTGCATCGCTTGTTTTTTACACATTATTATTAGTAGTAAGTGCTATTAACATTATTTTTTTCCCTTTCTTTTTTGTCCTAATAAACTGTCTTTATCTCAGCCCAAAGGCTTTCATTTTTTTCTGATTCTCTCCACTATCCCAGAGAGGGGATTCTCCACAGGCCACAGCCTCCTTCAGGGCAGATTCACCTGCTCCACCGTGGTCTCCTCCACAAGATGCAGCATGGAAAGCTGCTCCACCACCCACCATGGTACACCATGGGCAGCAGGGGGACAACCTGCTCCACCATGGTCTCCTCTACACGGGCTGCAGGGGAACTTCAGCTCTGGAGCCTGGAGCACCTCCTCCCCCTCCTTCTTCACTGACCTTGGTGTCTGCAAGGCTGTTTCTGTTTCTCATTCCTTGCTCTCCCAGCTGCTGTGATAGAGCTTTTTTTTTTTTTTTTTTTTTTTTTTTTTTTTTTTTCCCCTTTCTTAAATCTGCTCTCACAGAGGCACAAACAACATCAGTTATTGGCTCATCTCTGGGCAGCAGCAGGTCCCTTTGGAGCTGGCTGAAACTGGCCCTTATCTAACACGGCTCAGCTTCTGGAGTCTTCTCACAGAGGACACCCCTGCAGTCCCCCCACTACCAAGACCTTGCAAGGGTCAAGGTAGATTTTTCCATCCCATTTTCTCATGTCCTCTCCATGGTCACGTAGGTAAAACCACAGCATGGCATGTGGTGTGCACCCACTATATCAACTTTCTTGAAGAGGAATGACACTCCTTATAGCCAAGGTACAGGTTCATACAGGTGGGGAGGAAGATATATTCTCTTTAAGCTGGTGGACCTCTTGAGTAAGCTTCTTCACAGCTGACACGCAAGCCAATAGGGAGGAAGAGAGACTTTCTTTGTACTGCCAGAGGTGTCTAGTCAATTCATCCACCGTGGGTTCCTCTTGGTCTTTCCAGGTCATTACTGCCAATGAGATAGCATTTGATGATGGTGTGCTCCTTACAAACTTCTGCCACATGGGTCGTGTGCACTTGACTTCATCTGGATCTTTGGATATATGTTCGTTGTCTAGGTCATCATAAGTCACCTCCTGTATGGCTAATTCCCTCAGGTATTGGATTCTCCTCTCCATGGTGATCCACTTTCCTGGTTGACATACAAGATCTTCCTTGAAGGGATACCTTTCCTTCACACCTGACAGGAGACACCTCCAGAGGGTGGAGACTTCTGACCCTTATCCAATTGCTTTGTCAATGCTCCCTTCCCTAGCAAGGTATCCCAGCTGCTTCCTTGCCCTCTAATTCTAGGCTATTGGCACTGTTATACTAGCATTGGAGCATCCAGGTGACAATGTGCTCAGCTGGACGATGGCTGAAATCTTTTCGCGCATCTCATAGCTTACACTGGGTTAGGGATCATGTGGTTACTGACATATTTATATCTTCCTCTTTGTCCTTCTGTTCACATGATGTCCCCACTTTGGAGTATCCTGCCTTGTCATTTTCTTCCTCCTTCCTTGTCTGAGTAGGAGTTCCTTTCCTTTCTAAAGGACCTGAGTTTTGCATCCATTGTTTTCTCTTGCATATAGGGGTAACTGATAATGGCACAGGTTGGTTCTCTGGCCCAGCCATGGTGCCCGTCACAGGAGTTAGAGTGATTGCAGGGACCATTGTAGGAGTTGGAGTGGCTGCAGGGTCTGTCACAGGGGTTGTAGTGGAGTTGATTGCTATAGACCGCCTGACCAGGAAGAGCAAGCGGATGAGGCCCTCCACAGACAAATAGAAGCAGCCTCACGTTCACAGGCCCTGGTCCTCACGGGGGACTTCAACAACCCCAATATCTGTTAGAGGGACAACGCAGCAGGGACAAAATTAGGAAGGCCAAAGCTCATCTGGAGCTCAATCTGGCTACTGCCGTTAAAGATAACAAAAAACACTTTTATAAATACATCAACACAAAAAGGAGGACTAAGGAGAATCTCCATCCTTTACTGGATGCGGGGGGAAACTTAGTTACAAGAGATGAGGAAAAGGCGGAGGTGCTCAATGCCTTCTTTGCCTCAGTCTTTAGCGGCAATACCGGTTGTTCTCTGGATACCCAGTACCCTGAGCTGGTGGAAGGGGATGGGGAGCAGGATGTGGCCCTGGCAGAGGAGCTGGCCAAGCCCCTATCCATCATTTATCAGCAGTCCTGGCTATCGGGGGAGGTCCCAGCTGACTGGCGGCTAGCGAATGTGATGCCCATCTACAAGAAGGGCCGGAGGGCAGACCCGGGGAACTACAGGCCTGTCAGTTTGACCTCAGTACCAGGGAAGCTCATGGAGCAGATCCTCTTGGGAGTCATCATGCGGCACTTGAAGGGCAAGCAGGCGATCAGGCCCAGTCAGCATGGGTTTATGGAAGGCAGGTCCTGCTTGATGAACCTGATCTCCTTCTATGACAAAGTGACGCGCTGGGTGGACGAGGGAAAGGCTGTGGATGTGGTCTACCTTGACTTCAGCAAGGCTTTTGACACCGTCTCCCACAGCATTCTCCTCAAGAAACTGGCTGCTCTTGGCTTGGACTGGCGCACGCTTCGTTGGGTTAGAAACTGGCTGGATAGCCGGGCCCAAAGAGTCGTGGTAAATGGAGTCAAGGCCAGTTGGAGGCCAGTCGCTAGTGGCGTCCCCCAGGGCTCGGTACTGGGGCCGGTCCTCTTTAATATCTTCATCAATGATCTGGACGAGGGCATTGAGTGCACCCTCAGTAAGTTTGCAGATGACACCAAGTTAGGTGCGTGTGTCGATCTGCTTGAGGGTAGGAAGGCTCTGCAGGAGGATCTGGATAGGCTGCACCGATGGGCTGAGGTCAACTGCATGAAGTTTAACAAGGCCAAGTGCCGGGTCCTCCACCTGGGGCGCAATAACCCCAAGCAGAGCTACAGGCTGGGAGAGGAGTGGTTGGAGAGCTGCCTGGCAGAGAAGGACCTGGGAGTGATGGTGGACAGTCGGCTGAATATGAGCCAGCAGTGTGCTCAGGTGGCCAAGAAGGCCAACGGCATCCTGGCTTGTATCAGAAACAGTGTGACCAGCAGGGCTAGGGAGGTGATCGTCCCCCTGTACTCGGCTCTGGTGAGGCCGCACCTCGAGTACCGTGTTCAGTTTTGGGCCCCTCGCTACAAGAAGGACATGGAGGTGCTTGAGCGGGTCCAGAGAAGGACGACGAAGCTGGTGAGGGGCCTGGAGAACAAGTCCTACGAGGAGCGGCTGAGGGAGCTGGGCTTGTTCAGCCTGGAGAAGAGGAGGCTCAGGGGCGACCTTATCGCTCTCTACAGATACCTTAAAGGAGGCTGTAGAGAGGTGGGGGTTGGCCTTTTCTCCCACGTGCCTGGTGACAGGACGAGGGGGAATGGGCTTAAGTTGCGCCAGGGGAGTTTTAGGTTAGATGTTAGGAAGAACTTCTTTACTGAAAGGGTTGTTAGACATTGGAACAGGCTGCCCAGGGAGGTGGTGGAGTCACCATCCCTGGAAGTCTTCAAAAGCCGTTTAGATGTAGAGCTTAGGGATATGGTTTAGTGGGGACTGTTAGTGTTAGGTCAGAGGTTGGACTCGATGATCTTGAGGTCTCTTCCAACCTAGAAATTCTGTGATTCTGTGATTCTGTGATAAGCAATCCAGGAGGTTCCTGGAATGTGTTGATGATAACTTCCTCCTCCAAGTGATAGAGCAACCATCAAGGAGCGGGGCTCTGCTGGACCTCATTCTCACCTCCAAGGAGGGTCTTGTTTGGAATATGAAGGTCAAGGGCAACCTTGGCTGCAGTGACCGTGAGATGGTGTAGTTCAGGATCCTGAGGGGAGGGAGCAGGGTAAAAAGCAAGCTCACAGCCCTGGACTTCAGGAGAGCAGACTGTGGCCTCTTCAAAGAGGTGCTTGGAAGAGTCCTGTGGGATAAGGCCCTGGAGGGAAGAGGGGCTCAAGAAAAATAGTTAATATTCAAGGGTCACCTCTTCCAAGCTGTGCATCTCAATAAAGAGGAAGTCAGGAAAAAATGCCGGGAGGCCTGTATGGATGAACAAGGGGCTCCTGGCAAAACTCAAACACAAAAGGGAGGCATGCAGAGAGTGGAAGCAAGGGCGGGTAACCTGGGAGGAATACAGAGACATTGTCCGAGCACCCAGGGATGAAGTTAGAACAGCTAAAGTCCAAATGGAATTGAATCTGGCCAGGGATGTCAAGGACAACAGGAAGGGCTTCTACAAGTACATCAGTGACAAAAGGCAAACTAGGGAAAATATGGGCCCTTTGCTGAAGGAAACGGGAGACTTGTTTATAAAAGGCAGTGAAAAGGCTGAGGTCATGAATGGTTTATTTGCCTCAGTCTTTAACAGCAAGTCTGGCCCTCAGGAATCCCAGGTCCCAGAGAGCAGGAGGAAAGCTTGGAGCAAGGCAGATGTACCCTTGCTAGAACAGGATCAGGTCAGGGAATAGATATGCAAACTGGACAGTCGTATGTCAGCTCGTGTCCAGCTTTTTGTCCATCAGAACCCCCAAGTTCTCTGCAGGGCTGCTCTCAATGAGTTCTTCTCCCAGTCCGTTCTCATGTCTGGGATTGACTCGACTCAAGTACAGCACCTTGTGCTTAGTCTTGTTGAACCTCATGCAGTTCACATGGGCTCACTTCTCAAGCTTGTCCAGGTCCCTTTGGATGGCATCCCTTCCTTCTGTTTTATCAACTGCACCACTCAGCTTGGTGTCATCTGCAACCTGGCTGAGGGTGCACTCGATCCCACTGTCTATGTCACTGATAAGAGTATTAAACAGCACTGATCCCAGAATAGACCCCCGAGGGACACCACTCATCACCGACCTCCACCTGGACATAGAGCCATTGACCACCACTCTCTGGGTGCAGCCTTCAAGCCAATTCCTTATCCACCAAATGGTCCACCCTTTAAATCCATATCTCTCCAATTTGGAGATCAAGATGTCATGTGTGACCGTGTCAAAAGCCTTGCAGAAGTCCAGGTAGATGACATCAGTCTGTTTTCCCTTGTCAAATGGTGCAGTCACTCCATCAAAGAAGCCATGATATCTGATGTTCAGACAAAACCTCCCGTGCTTCACTTTATGCCCACTGCCCCTTGTCCTGGCACTAGGCACAAGCAAAGAGAGCCTGGCTCTGACCTCACTGCACCTTCCCATCAGGTATTTATAGACATGTCTGTGGGCCCTCATGGGACGCAGTCAAGTGTGACTTAGGGAGCTGACAGATGTCATTGTGAGACCACTCTCACTAATCCTTGATCAATTGTGGCAACTTGGAAAAGTCTGGAGGAAAGCAAATGTCCTTCCTATCTTCAGGAAGGGCCAGAAGGAGGAACCGGCGAGCTACAGGCTGGTCAGCCTCACCTCAATGCCTGGAAAGCTGATGGAGCAGCCAATCCTGGAAATCATTTTAAGGCCTGTGAAGGACAGGAAAATCATCAGGAGTAGTCAGAATGGATTCACCAAGGGGAAGTCATACTTGACCAACCTGATAAGCTTCTATGATGAAATCAGCAGTCTGATGTGTTGAGGGATTTTTGAAACATCAAGGAGGCCATGACTTGCTGCAGCTGAGCAAACCAAGCTACCAGGACGACTATGAGAAGTTCCCATGACAGTGTTCCCACATCGCCCAATTGAGGAATTTAGAGAAATATTGTTGCCAGCAGCTGGCTTCAAGGACGGGATCTATGTGACTGCTAATCACAAGGGGGTTGTTTTCTTGCAGGTGGGGTTGTTTTCTTGCAGTTGTTTGTCTGAGTGCTTTTGACCAATAATCTTGTGTGAAACACTATCCGCCCCTGCTAAATTTGCTATAAAAGTCAGGCTATTCGGGTAATAAAGAGAGAGCATGATCTGACCATATTGGTGTGTGTCATGTTTTCGGTCGTTCTTCCTGCAACACTGATAGATGAGGGGAGAGCCATTGCTATTGTCTACCTGGACTTCAGGAAGGCTTTCAACACTGTTTCCCATAAGATCCTTTTAGACAAGCTGTTGAAGTACGGGCTGGATGAGTAGATGGTGAGGTGGATAGAAAACTGGCTGAATGTTCAAGCCCAGAGGGTGGTGATCAGTGGTGTAAAATCCAGTTGGAGGCCAGTAAAGAGTGGAGAACTGCAAGGTGGGTCCAGTCCTGTTTATCATCTTCATTTATGATCTGGATGATGGGATAGTGTACCCTCAGCAAGTTTGCTGAGAGGAGGGGCTGATACGCCAGAGGTTCATGCTGCTTTAAGAATTAAAGTTGTGTTTTTGCAGCGTAAAATTCCATTAACCTTGCGTATTCAAAAGTGATTGTGCAGGCATAACAGTGGCATAACAATGGGGGGCATGTTAAGCAGATAAGGGGACAGTGGAAAGTCCCACTGTCCCAAAATAAGGAGGATAGCTAAGAAAAACGAGATCAGCAGTGTGAAATCAGTAAAAAAAAAAAAACAACAAACAAGCAAACAAAAAAAAACTCCGGTCATGAGAAAAGGAAAAAAAAAAAAGAAAAGGAGAAATTAAAGGTTGGTCAAATAAAATTGTACATATATGTTATAGAAGGGCGCTTAGTAGGTTGTGAACCTGTAGTACTCAGCCAATGAGGAAACGAGAGAAATCAGGTGTTGGGTAATAGGGAATATAAGGTTATAATATACTTTTGCTGTGCAGTCTTGCTTGCAGGACACCCACCATTGTAATTGCAAATAAAAATGCTACTTCACTGAGATCCTCGCCTGAGCCTTTGTTATTGGCTACAGATTGTTTCTCACAAGTTGGGGTTTCATCCAGGAGCCTGTTGCTTCTGGGGAGCCCTGTTACCACCGTAGCAGGAAGGCATGCCCTGCTGATTTCAGCAGTCCTGTGCATTGGTGATGGTGGTTCTGCAGAGAGCTGACAACAGAACTGAGACTGGTTAAGAAGGCACGACTGGTGAAGAATTAGGGAAGAAAGGAAGATAGGCACTCCAGTTTTTAGAATTTAACTGGTAACTGTGCACAGACCAAGGTAAGAAATATTAAGTATTGCCTTGGGGGTTGGGCAAGACTCTTGTGTGAAGTGTGATTGAGATGTACTTTTGTATGAAGCTAGTGTGGAGTCCCAATCCGTGGTTCTGTAGCTCTGCGAAGGGGTGCAGATGGAGATGGGCAAAGCAAGAGGTAGAAGGGAGAAAGGAAGAGTTTTGGGGAAATCTGGTGTACAGTACCCCCTTGCATGGTAAAGCATTTGGCAATACACCAGGGAATCCGGTAAACCCATAAGTGTAAGAAGAAATGATTTTAAAAAGAAAGATTAAATACTGTTTATTAATCTGAACCAAGGAACCAATTGAAGAAAGAGCAGTATTTTGTCTAAAATGTAGATCTGATGAAAATTCAGAGTTTAAATATATATCTAAACAATAAGACTCCTTTTTTGGAGAAGTCAAGTTATGCTGCTTGCTGGGTGCAGGAGGTAAGTCAGTTTTTATTGAAAAGGGTCAGGACCAAGAGAAAGAGGAGTCACTGGTAGCAGTAGCAGCAACTCCAGGAAAGGAGCCAGGGACTGCAATTAACACTGTCCCTAGAGAAGAAGTGCACTCTATGCTCTGGCAAGAATTACAACAATGTTTAACAGATACTAAGAATTTCACCTTCCTTGATACTAACATGACTCCCTGATTGCAATTCATAAGCTAATTCGTCAACTAGAGAGCAAAGGAGTGATCAGCAAGACTCACTCACTCTGTAATAGTCCCATATGGCCAGTGGACTATCATGGCCTGAACGAAGTCCCGCCACCACTGAGTGCTGCAGTGACAGACATGCTAGAACTCCAGTACAAACTGGAATCAAAAGCAGCCAAGTGGTACGCCACAACTGATATCGCTAATGCATTTTTCTCCATCCCTCTAGCAGCAGAGTACAGGCCGCAGTTTGCCTTCATTTGGAGGGGAGTCCAATACACCTGGAATCACCTGCCCCAGGGGTGGAAACACAGCCCTACCATTTGCCATGGGCTGATCCAGTCTGAGCTGGAACAGGGGGAAGCTCCTGAACAGCTGCAGTACATCGATGACATCATTGTGGGGGGTGACACAGCAGAGAATGTTTTTGAGAAAGGGAAGAAAACAGTCCAAATCCTTCTGAAGGCTGGTTTTGCCATAAAACAAAATAAAGTCAAGGGACCTGCACGAGAGATCCAGTTTTTAGGAATAAAACGGCAAGATGGACGTCGTCAAATCCCAATGGATGCGATCAAAAAATAACAGCTATGTCTCCACCAACTAGCAAAAAAGAAACAAACTTTCCTAGGTGTCATGGGGTTTTGTAGAATGCACATTCCAAGTTACAGTCTGATTGTAAGCCCGCTTTATCAAGTGACCCTGAAGAATGATTTCAAATGGGGCCCCAAACAACAACAAGCATCTGAACATATTAAATGGGAGATAGTTCATGCAGTAACCCTTGGGCCAGTCCGAGCAGGACAAGATGTAAAAAATGTGCTCTACACTACATCTGGGGAGAATGGCCCCACCTGGAGCCTCTGGCAGAAAGAACCTCGGGACACTCGAGTTCTACCCTTCAGGTTTTCGAGTTGGGGATACAGAGGATCTGAGGCCCACTACACTCCAACTGAAAAGGAGATATTGGCAGCATATGAGGCAGTTCAATCTGCTTCAGAGTTGGTCGGTACTGAAGCGCAGCTCCTCCTGGCACCCAGACTGCCGGTACTAGGCTGGATGTTCAAAGGAAGGATCCCCTCTACACATCATGCAACTCATACTACATGGAGCAAGTGGGTTGCACTGATTACTCAGTGGGCTCGAATAGGAATCCCCAGTTGCCCAGGAATCTTGGAAGTCATTGTGGACTGGCCAGAAGGCAAATATTTTGGGCTATCAATGGAGGAGGAGGTGGCCCATGCTTAAGAAGCCCCACTGCACAACAAGCTACCAGAAAATGAGAAGCAATATGCCCTGTTCATTGATGGGTCCTGTCCTATTTTGGGGAAGCATCGGAGATGGAAGGCTTCTGTATGGAGTCCTACATGATGAGTTGCAGAAGCTGCTGAGGGAGAAGGTGAATTGAGTCAGTTTGCAGAAGTGAAAGCCATTCAGCTGGCATTAGATATTGCTGAATGAGAAGAGTGGCCAGTTCTCTATCTCTACACTGATTCATGGATGGTAGCAAATGCCCTGTGGGGGTGGTTACAGCAATGGAAGCAGAGCAACTGGCAGCACAGAGGCAAACCCATCTGGGATGCTGCACTGGGGCAAGATATTGCTGTCTGCGTAAAGAACCTGGTTGTAAAAGTACACCATGGAGATGCTCATGTGACCAAGAATGGGGCCACCGAAGAACATCGAAACAACTAGCAGGTGAATCAGGCTGCTAAGATTGAAGTGGCCCAGGTGGACCTGGACTGGCAACATAAGGGTGAATTATTTGTAGCTCGATGGGCCCATGACACTTCAGGCCATCAAGGTAGAAATGCAACATACAGGTGGGCTCGTGATTGAAGGGTGGACCTGACCATGGACACTACAGCACAGGTTATTCATGATTGTGAAACATGTGCTGCAATCAAGCAAGCCAAGCGGTTAAAGCCTCTTTGGTATGGAGGATGATGGCTGAAATATAAATATGGGGAGGCCTGGCAGATTGATTACATCACACTCCCTCAAACCCACAAAGGCAAGCGCTACATACTAACAATGGTGGAAGCAACCACCAGGTGATTGGAAACATATCCTGTGCCCCATGCCACCGCCCAGAACACTATCCTGGGCCTTGAAAAGCAAGTCCTAGGGTGACATGGCACCCCAGAATGAATCGAGCCAGACAATAGGACACATTTCCGAAACAACCTTATAGACACTTGGACCAAAGAGCATGCTATTGAGTGTGTGTATCACATCCAATATCATGAACCAGTCTCCGGGAAAATCAAGTGATATAATGGATTGTTAAAGACTACACTGAAGGCAATTGGTGCTGGGACATTCAAGCTTTGGGATACACATTTGGCAAAGGCCACCTGGTTAGTCAGCACTGGGGGTTCTGCCAACCAAGCCAGACCTGCCCAGTCAAGCCTGTTACGTACTGTAGAAGGGGACAAAGTCCCTGTAGTGCATGTAAAAACCATGCTGGGGAAGACAGTCTGGGCTATTCCTGCCTCAGGAAAAGGCAAACCCATTCCTGGGATTGCTTTTGCTCAAGGACCAGGATGCACTTGGTAGGTAATGCAAAGGAATGGGGAGGTCCAGTGTGTACCTCAAGGGGATTTAGTACTGGGTGAGAATAGTCCATGAATTGAATTGTATTATGTTAGTTATTATCAAATACTGTATGTCATCACTACCACGATTGCTATATGTCAGTGTCCTATTAATGGTATCACAGTAACAGCCACGTAGGTAATGATGAATGAATTTTGATAGAATTGGATAAGCACGGCGGTGTGATGGAACGAGAACAGGCTTTAACTGGAGACAATCCAACATCACACACCATGCTGCCCACTAGAGCCAGTTGCCCAGGGCATCATCCAACCTGGTCTTCAACACATGGGAACAGAGTTCCATCAGGTAGACTTGAACCTGCTCTTCAGTTACAGCGGGAAGGACTTTGCTCTTACAGCTCTGACCTACAGTTTCAGGGAAACAAGAGACATGGGAAGCCTGACTGGCAGTGAAGACTGAGGCAAAGAAGTTGTTGAGTAACTCAGCCTTCTCCATGTCTGTTGTTACCAGTTGTCCCTTCTTGTCTGTCAGAGGGGGTACACTTTCCTTGGCCTTTCTTTTCTGGCCAACATATGGATAGAAACCCTTCTTGTTATTTTTATGCAAAGTTTTCATCCAGAAACTGAGCTGAACACAGTACTCCAGGTGGGGTCTCACAAGAGCATAGTAGAGGGGGAAAATCACCTCCTCTGACCTGCTGGCCATGCTTCTTTTCACACTGAATCATAGAATCATCTAGGTTGGAGGAGACCTTCAAGATCACCTAGTCCAACCTCTGACTTAACACTAACAAGTCCTCCACTAAACTATATCACTAAGCTCTACATCTAAACGTCTTTTAAAGACCTCCAGGGATGTTGACTCCACCACTTCCCTGGACAGCCCATTCCAATGCCTAACAACCCTCTCAGTAAAGAAGTTTTTCCTAATATCCAACCTAAACCTCTCCTGGTGCAACTTTAGGCCATTCCCCCTCATCCTATCACTAAGCACGTGGGAGAATAGACCAATCCCCACCTCGCTACAGCCTCCTGTTGGGTACCTGTAGAGAGTGATAAGGTTGCCCCGAGCCTCCTCTTCTCCAGGCTGAACAATCCCAGCTCCCTCAGCCGCTCCTTGTAAGACTTGTTCTCCAGACCCCTCACCAGCTTCGTTGTCCTTCTCTGGACACACTCAAGCACCTCCATGTTCTTCTTGTAGTGAGGGGCCCAAAACTGAACATAGTACTCGAGGTGAGGCCTCACCAGAGCCGAGTACAGGGGGACAATCACTTCCCTAGTCCAGTGATGATGCACCTGGGAAGGGGCAACCCTGGATGTACATACAGACTGGGGAATGACAGGCTGAAGAGCAGCCCAACAGAAAGGGATCTGGGGGTTTTGGTTGATGGCAAGTTGTTTATGACTCAACAGTGTGCCTTGGCAGCCAAAAGGGCCAACCATATCCTGGAATGTACTAAGGACAGAATTTCTAGCTGGTCGATGCAAGTGATTGTCGCACATTATTCTGCACTGGTGTGGCCTCACCTTGAGTACTGTGTGCAGTTTTGGGTGCCACAATATAAGACAGATACAAAACTATTAAAGAATGTTCAAAGGAGGTCTACCCCACAACACAAAAACTAATTTAAAAGCATATAGGATTGACAGTATAGGCAAGTAGGTGGTATGACTCAAAAACACTTTATTTTTTTATGTCAGAAATATAACCCCAAAACCCAATAAATAAAGATTAATAGGAAATTAGCATTAAGAATTCAATTATAACATATGGAGATATCTGGGAATCAAATCCTCAAGCTTTCCTGATACTGAGAAGCCTCTGCAAGCTATGAAGCAAATACATAAATAACTCAAAATGATAAGGACTGTGAAGACTTAGAACTAAGATAACATAATCCAGGTAATTCCCCCTCTCCCCCAGCAGTGAATATATGCAACATCTACACCTAAGTAAAGTATATTTAACGGTTAAAAGAAATTAAACACAAAAATGAAAGCTTTAAAGAATGATGAATGAAATTTGTTTTTAGGGCACACAGAAGCTCTTTGTGGTAGATTGCCAGTAGTGACCCTTGGTTTTTTGTCTCCTACCGATGTATAAAAAGTTGAATTCCATATGAATATGATGGCTAACAGGGCATCATAGTGGTTACAGTATAGCAAAACACCACACCCTGGAAATAACAATATAGCCCACTGCAGAGTTTGCATTAATACACAGGGAGAGTACATAGAAAAGGTCATTGGTCATATGTTACTCAAAGGCTACTTCATCGCTACAAACTGCTAGTGAGTATTAATCTTTTTTGTCACATTACCTTTGAATAATAGGAAAGCTTTGGGATTTTATACTTTTACTACTTGTACTTTTTTTTTTTTAATGACAAGGTCACTAAAACTCATGCACGCTGCAAAAAACATCATGCAGTAGTTAAGGTAAACCATCCAAGCAATTTTTATTCATTAATAGTCATAAATACACACAGCAGCTTCATTAGAGATTTTTCATTTTTTCCCCTTCAGTTTGAATGTGGAGTATTAGGAGAGCTTTTTGCATGTCAAGCTACGGGACACAGAACTTTTTTCTCTGCACTGCAACCTATATTTACCTGCTAAAAGTAAAAATTGGTTAAGTGGAAATGATTATCATATATATCTTTTCTCTCTTCCTTTGAATGTACACAATGTAACAA
This sequence comes from Anas platyrhynchos, assembly GCF_047663525.1. NCBI lineage: Eukaryota > Metazoa > Chordata > Aves > Anseriformes > Anatidae > Anas > Anas platyrhynchos. The sequence continues at coordinate 12,636,869 of NC_092620.1, read as the reverse complement.
GAGCAACAGACCTAAAATTACAATCACCAAAACAAACCCAAGATAGTTGTTGTCCAATTTCATTGGCAAATACAGCACAGAGGACATTGTTTGCAAAATGGGATGCCATCAAAAAGGAGGCAGAAGAGGCTCATTTCCTTTATTATTCTCTTTTAAATTTAGGTTTTCTAAAGCAACATCTAGAGGCATAATATCTACACAGCCCATAGCACCAAAATCAGCAATTTCTCCCCGCTCATCCTCATCTGAGGAGGAACCTTCTTCCTGCATCAAAGTAGATAGTAGAAGCTCTTGAACAAATAAGCTACGGTCTGCCCGTTCACTTTCCTTTGACTGACGCTCTGCTTCTGACATCTTAGGATCATTCAACCTGCATAGCAGTACAGAAAGAGAGAAGACCTGCAGTTAGTGACAGCCCATTGATGATATTGTTGATGATATTACTAAGCCTAACAGTTGGACTGACGCATGCTGAATAACATCTGAAAATCATTCCGTTTGAAAACAGCCTAGGTACTACTGCACTTTTGACACATGCATATCTGACAATGCCTGGCACTCCTGATGCAACAAGAATACAGACATTTAACAAACTTGCTCCTAGTTACTATAAAAAAATTCACATAAGTGGATTCTAAGGCTGAAGGAACAAATAGCTATTTCCAAAGTTTCTTACCCTTCAGAGGGATTTGAGGAACTTAACTCCAGTTCTATCCTAGTTCACAAGATCAATGACTGACATTTGCACATACTTTCATTAAAGTTATTATTTTCAAAAAGTTTTGGATTGAGATATTATTATGAGTTTAGATAAAAATAAGCATGACAGCAATAACTTGTTCCAACCCAGGTATCTAGACACAGCAACTGTTTAATTATCTGTTCTCTTTCCCAACATACAATTGAAAAACACCCAAAACCCCCATTTGAATCTTGAAAATCAATATTCTAAACCTCCCAGAAGAGATGGACTAAGTGTGGGCAACTCTTCTACAGAGGAACTCTAGGATGTAACTATACTTTCTGAAACAGCTATGTATTCTGCTTATTAATAGTAAGTTCCTTATTTGCTTTTTTGATCCAAAATATTTTATATATAAACCTGTATTTAACCTTCAGCCTTAATTACAGATTTCCTATTAAATAACACTACCTTTTAAGATCTCTCCCCTAACATTATCAGCATAAAAGTTTGAAACATATTATTGTAAATGCTCTTGTTTTATAAGCAGTAGTAGGATAAACAAGCACAATTTAGTAAAGCAATATTCCTTATGTTTCTTTTGAAATTGAAAAACAGCAAGTAATATTTATTCACTGCCTAGGAGCAGACACACAGCAGGACTGAAAATGAGATGTTGCAAATGGAAACAAAAACATAGTACCTCAACTACAAACTTCAATAGGAATCTGTCAGAACTTCCATGGCTGAAACTGTAAGCAACTCATACAGCTATATAGCTCAAGTTATAAGACTGTAGTGGGTTTACGTGCCAAGGTTTTGGTAGCAGGGGGCCATAGGGGTGGCTTCTGTGAGAAGGATCTAGAAGCTGCCCCATGTTTGGTAAGGGCCCCACTGCTGACCAGAGCTGTGCCAATAAGCAATGTTGTTTTGCCCCTCTGTGAGAGCATATTTAAGACAGGGGAAAAAAATGCTGCGCCACACAGCAGCTGGGAGAGTGAAAGGAGAAACAGCCTTGCAGGCGCCAAGGTCAGTGAAGAAGGAGGGGGAGAGGTGCTCCAGGAGCCGGAGCAGAAGTCCCCTACGGCCTGTGGTGAGGGCCATGGTGAAGCAGGCTGTCCCCCTGCAGTCCATGGAGTACCACGGTGGAGCAGGGTTCCGTGCTGCAGCCCGTGGAGGAGACCATGGTGGAGCAGGTGGACCTGCACTGACGGAGGCTGCCCCCTGTGGAAGACCCCTGCCCGAGCAGATTCCAGGCCGGACCTGTAGCCCGTGGAGAGGAGACCACGCAGGAGCAGGTGACCTGGCAGGAACTGCTGCCCGTGGGGGAGCCAGGTTGGAGCAGTTTTCTCCTGAGGGATGGACCCCATGGTACAGACCCATATCTGGAGCAGTTCGGGAAGAGCTGCTGCCTGTGGGAAGCCCACATCGGATCAGTTCATCAAGGACTGCATCCCGTGGGAGGGACCCCACAGCACAGGGGACAAGAGTGACCGAGAAGGAGTGGAGGAGAAGAAGCTCTATAGACTGACCATAACCCCCATTCCCCCGTCCCCCTGCGCCTCTCGGGGGGAGGAGGTGGAAGAGGGTGGATGGGGGGGGAAGGTGCTTTTGGTTTCTTTCTTTTGTTTCTCACTTCTCTAGCTTGTTAGTAATAAGCAATAAATCTTACTGTCTCCCTATGCCGAGTCTGTTTTGCCCGTCACAATAATTACTGTGTGATTTCCTTGTCCTTATCTCAACCTTTGAGCCCTTTTCATCATATTTTTTCCCCATTCCTCTTTGAGGAGGGGGAGTGAGAGAGCGGTTGTGATAGAGCTCGGCTACCCACTCGAGTGGAACCACCACAGACTAACCTCCTTTCCAAGGCCTGCAGAAAACAATTAATCCATATTCCAGTCTAAAGCTTTAAATACGTTCCTAGACACATAGATGAAATGCAGCATCCCTGTGAGACTGCCTCTCACTTTCACGAACAGAGACTCCATGGGTTATTTCTGCAGCCAACTCTTGGGAGTTGTTTTTCTGAAAATAGAAGAATTCCCTTCAGGCCAGCTACAAACTACTACTCAGATAGCATTTCCTTGGTTTTGCTTTACTCCTAACAGTGTGGTTCTATCTAATTTTTGTGACTGTATTATAAGTTTGTGCATAAATACCTAACTGCACATAAACTGAAAAATGTTAACACATCACATTTCTTATGATTCAGTACACAACATGTGCTATTTAATGTTATTCTGATATTTTGACAAAGCACAGGCTACTACCACATCTTTAAGTACACAGTAATCAAGTTTAAGAACAATTAAGTGGATGAAGTTTACTGCTTTTAATGGTGCTGCACTAAAGTGTGAAATATTTTTCTTTTACATTAAGTTATGAATTACAGATATTCTACAACAGCTATTGACCTCTAACATCAGCGTATTCTGTAAAATTCACCGATTGGCCTGTTAATCTTGGGATATATTTATCTGTAGTTACAGACCCTACTTTGCTATACTAAAGCACATGCCAAACTAAATGCATAGTAGTTTCACCAAACTCTCTAACAGGGACAAGGAAAACAGAAATGGTAGAAGAGTTAAACCCCTAGAATAAATTACCTTGTAAGAAGAAACTGGGAATTCTGGATAGTCTGTTGAATGTTTTCTGTGTTAGATGTATTGGTTGCTGCTACAGATTGTGTAAGAGTGGTGGGGATGCTGCTTGTATTAGTGCGTCTAGTTGCATTGCGTGCAGTCTCCAGTTGTTGTCTTGCTGCTTGAGCATGCTGTCGCTCCAACTGCAGTTGCATCTGCAGCTGCTGTAACTGAGAAGCAGAAGGGCCAGAAGAATTGAGCTGCCCTGCAGAACGTCTCACGCCTGATAACTGAGATAAAAGCTCTGCCAGAAGAAAGAAAAGTTTCTACGGTGAAATCTGCTTAAATACATACCATGCAACAACATAAATATGTCCTGAATACCAGTATATCAATTATTTTGCTTTCTAAAACCTTTCATCAATGAAATTAATGAACAAATATTGATTTGGAAAGCTTCATGAGCTATCCATTACAAGCATCCCATATCTCAAAACCCATAGGGCAAGGAAGATTAAGACTCATCTAGAGTAAAGAACTGTGCATAAAAGATTCAAAGCTTAAAGCTTTTTAAACCAATAAGAGTCAACCTATGAGAAATGTCCTATAAGCAATATCCTGTGCAACAATTTTCTAAAATGTTATCTTCGAGTCAAAGTAGTTACTAAGAAACCATTTCAATTTTCACTTCAGTTGGTGGTTTTATTCTCCCCCCCAAATCCACCTTTAATACATATTCCAGAGGGTAGCTGTGTTGCAGAAAGACAGAAAAATCAGAGACTCTTTTCAGACATTTCTAGAAAATATATAGTTCAGCGGTGTTTTTTTGTGTGTGACTTTTGACTTCTGCTGGAAATAAAGAAATTATAACAATTATAAATAAATAAAATATGGCATGAAGGCATGAATTGCTTTCTTCCAAAGTTCAAGACCGACAAATTCTGTCCATGCTAAGCATTTCCTGAAATAAATGTTAATAATAAGTTATTGCTCAGTTTACTACAGTAAACTCAGTACAGTTGCATTTACTACAGATTATATTCCAAACAAATTTGTGAGTACTACTTTGATGTGTTTGATGCAAGGAGGACAGAAGATTAATTTGTTCCCCATCTACCCAACCTTCATACAAGTCGTTATTATAGGTCATAAAAATTTTTCTTCCATCTTACTTTCAAGATATAAACCTTTGAAACTAGGCATTTCTTAGGGGAATAAAGCCCAATGCAGTAGCTCTTTCATCAGGAACTCTTGGAATGCAAACAGTAAATGCTCAAGTCACTTTTAATCAGCACAGCTAATCATATCAAGATTAGCTACTAATAATATTGTATTTCATTAATTACTGACAACTACAACAAAGAGAAAAACAAATAATGTTTAGAGATCTGTTACAAGCACAAGTTCTAACTTCTGGTAGTATGTGCTAATTATTACCCCAATAAAAAGGGAAGACTAATAACGCTGTCAATCAAGACTGCTGTACTTATCCTCACTTTGAAAAAAATCACTTTGAGTATAGCCTAACTGTACCCTGGTAGCAGATCTGAGCTTGAGACACAGGCTTGGTATGAGATAGACACCCAATCAGATGGCACTACATTCTCAAAATGCAAATAAATAAGTAAGTAAGTAAATAAATAAATAAGTTCCACCCCCCCCCCCCCCCCCAAAAAAAAAGACAAGACTCAAAGGAATGCCATTTTATTACACCTTTTATGCTCCTAAATGGGAAGGCCTTGTGAGGCTGAAACCAAGGCAGTCACTTCACATTTAACTAAGCTGCACTAACATCCACTGTAACAGTAATAAGTATTGCACTCCAGGACACACAAACATCCTCCCTTCTTGCATGAACTCTAGTGCTTTTCAAACACGACTTAACTCACTAAGACAAAAGAAAACTTTTTTTCCTCTTTTGCTGCAATATTTTTAGTAGGAGTGCAGCCAGCAGGTCCCAGGAAGCGATTCTTCCCCTCTATTTGGCACTGTCAAGGCCACATCCAGAGTGCTGTGTTCAGTTTAGGTTCCCCAGGACAAGAGACACATGGACATAATGGAGCAAGTCCAGTGAAGGGCAGGAATGCCATCATAGAGAGACCTTGACAGGCTTGAGAAGTGGGCCCATGAGAACCTCATGAATTTCAACAAGACCAAGTGCAAGGTCCTGCACCTGGGTCAAGGCAATCCCAAGCAAATACCGGCTGGGTGGAGAATGGATTGACAGCAGCTCTGAGGAGAAAGACCTGGGGGTGTTGTTTGATGAGAAGCTCAACATGAGCCAGCAATGTGCATCCCAGAAAGCCAACTGTATCCTGGGCTACATCAAAAGAAGCATGGTCAGCAGGTTTAGGGAGGTGATTCTCCCCCTCTACTCCGCTTCTGTGAGACCCCACCTGGAGTACACTCAACAAGCTCTGGGGCACCCAATATAAGAAGGACATAGGCCTGTTTGAGTGGGTCCAGAGGAGGGACACGATGATCAGAGGACTGGAACACCTCTCCTATGAAGAAAGGCTGAGAGAGCTGTGGTTGTTTACTTTGGAGAAGAGAAGGCTATAGGGAGACCTTATTGCAGCCTTCCAATACTTAAAGGGGGCTTTATAAGAAAGATGAAGAAAGACTTTTTACCAGGGAGTGTAGGGATAGGACAAGGAGTAATGGCATAAAACTAAAAAAGGGTAGGTTTAGATTAGATATAAGGAAGAAATTCTTTACTCTAAGGGTAGTGAAGCACTGGAACATGTTGCCCAGAGAGGTTGTGGATGCCCCTTTCCAGAAATGTTCAAGGTCAGGTTGGATGGGACTTTGGGCAACCTGATCTAGTGGGAGGTGTCCCTGCCCATGGCAGAGGAGTTGGACTAAATGATCTTTAAGGTCCTTTCAAACCCAAACCACTTTATGATTCTATAAATATCTGATGGGAGGGAATGAAAAAGAGGGAGACAGATTCTTTTCAGTAGTGTTCACTGACAGAACAAGAGTCAAAATTAAAACAAATTAAATCTACCTGAAAACAACAAAACGCTTTTCTACTGTGAGGGTGGTCAAATACCATAACAGGTTGTCCAGAGAGGTTGTGGTGTCTCCATCCACGAAGATATTCAGTACCAAACTGGGCACAGTCCTTGGCTACCTGATCTAGCTGACCTTATTTGAGCAGGGGGTTGGACTAAATTATGTTGAGATGTCCTTTCTAACCTCAACCATTCTTTTATACCACCTGTGAACAGGTCAGTCATGGGAATGAGCCTAGAAGTCTCTGAATTTAAAAGCACAAGCTAAAGGGTCAGTGGTTTTTGCTTCAGAAGTTCCAGGTAGACAATCCAATCAAGGATACTGTTCATCAGTAAACATCCATCAAGTACGATGACAGTGGGAAACATATATACACTTTCAACTTCAAAACACAGAAAAACAAAGCAACTATTATCATCTTGGATTTTATTTAAAAGTCTATTTAAGAAGGAAACTGGGCTAAAATCAGTGGTTACAACTCTTACCAGCTATAGGATCCATGGCTTCTCTATTGCTTGTAGAATATGAACTTTGAGAAGATGAAAGCCCACCAGTGGAACTGCTAGTAAAGTGCATGTTTGATCTACGTGCACGAGGGCCTCCCAAACCCCGGCCTGGGTGAAACATTCTACGTACATGTCGAACACCGCTAGATTCATCATAAACAAGCAATTAAGGAAAGACATTTGTTATCAAGTATTAAACAGCAAAAACATTTACTAGGTGAATAATGATTCAACTTTTTAAGTGTTTTTATAAACATTTTGGATGTAGGACTAGAAGGTGTTTTGAGCAAATTTGCTGACGAAACTAAACCTGGAGGAGTTGTAGACTCTGTTGAGGTTGGAAAGGCCTTGCAGAGAGATCTGGACAGATTGGAGAGCTGGGCAATCACCTACCACATGAAGTTTAACAAGAGCAAGTGCCGGGTCCTGCATCTGGGATGGGGCAACCCTGGCTATATGTACAGGCTGGGCAACGAGACGCTAGAAAGCAGCCCCGCAGAGAGGGATCTGAGGGTTGTGGTTGATAGCAAGCTGAATATGAGCAAGCAGTGCCCTGGCAGCCAGGAGGGCCAACCGTATCCTGGGGTGCATCAAGCTCAGCATTTCTAGTCGGGCAAGGGAAGTGATTGTCCCGCTCTACTCTGCACTGGTGCGGCCTCACCTCGAGTACTGTGTGCAGTTCTGGGCACCACAGTACAAAAAGGACGTAAAACTATTTGAGAGTGTCCAGAGGAGGGCTACTAAGAAGGTGAAGGGCCTAGAGAGGAAGATGTACGAGGAGCAGCTGAGGTCACTTGGCCTGTTCAGGCTGGAAAAGAGGAGGCTAGGGGGAGACCTCGTTGCGGTCTACAACTTCCTCGCAAGGGGGAGCGGAGGGGCAGGCTCCAATCTATTCTCTCTGGTGACCAGTGATAGGACCCAAGGGAATGGAGTCAAGCTGCAACAGGGGAGGTTCAGGCTGGATATCAGGAAGAGATTCTTCACTGAAAGGGTTGTCACGCACTGGAACAGGCTCCCCAGGGACATAGTCACAGCACCAAGCCTGTCAGAGTTTAAGAAGCATTTGGACTGTACTCTTAGTCATATGGTCTGAATTTTTGGGTAGACCTGTGTGGTGCCAGGAGTTGGACTCCTTATGCATCCCTTCCAACTCAGGATATTCTATGATTCTATGATTTTAACATCAAAATTAGGAAATAAGTACTCAAAATAATCTACAAATTTTTATTGTTGTTCTTACCAAGAGCACACATTAATTATTGCATTACCTTTCACTTTTGTGTTTTACTGCTTTCAATCACATAATTATCTATAATATACTACTGCATTTGTATTACTTTCACATACACAAAAATGGCATCAGAACTAAAGACCAATGAGGGTAAAAGCTGCAGTGCAGAAAGAAGCAGATTAGTGTCAGAAACATCTTTAAAAGGCTTGGCTATCAGGAATAAAACAAAAACAAACACACACCAACATTGGCTAGCTACACCTAAAGCCCATTCACAATCTGATTATATATATATGTATTTTCAGACATGCAGATCCCCAACAATCAAATACCAATTCTAAAAAATAAGCAAAACAGATGTAGCCACTTGACTACAAAAGTCAAAACAAGTAGTTACAGCTATCATATGGAACAATCTAATCCTTTTCCCTCAACTTAAGAAAGGATATTAAATCTCTAGGAGCTCTGTGTTCCAGTGTAAGATGAGCTGCAAAGTCATCTGTGACATGATTAGGATCCCCTCCAGGTAACGCTGCACATATTGGACAAATCTGAAACAACAAAGTGAGGGGAAAAAAAAACACAAAAAAAAAACTTTAAACAAATCACAAACCACATCACTCAAAGTTGATCACTTAACAAGGATTCTTATACTTTAAATATCATACTCTAATCCTGTATCTAGATGGCCACGAGTTTAAAGCAGTAAATGTGTTCAAATGAAATTGTTAATTTTAGCATCTTTTCAAGACCCACTTTACTTTATAATTTTGCTTTTAATAATACCACAGAAACCAAAAGTAAAATTTTCAAATCCCATCTGCAATCCCTTCAGCTTTAAAACTTCTCTTTATATGTCAGTTCCAGCACAGAGAGTAGGTCTGGTTACACAGGATTACTAATTGCTTGTATGTACCTGCATGTAAAATTAAGTTCATTTAGTGCTCTTTGAATCCTCAAAGCAACTTCTCATTCATCTCACCAGAGAAGTGTGGGAAGGAGAATGAAATCAGATATAAATATTCATTAAAGTATCACCACTGAGACCATCCACTGATGTAGCATGAGAGTAGGGGTTTGGCAGAGGAGAGAAACTCCTTATTCCTACCAAGTATTTTGGGAGATGTCATTACAGTTTTTGTTTTGTTTAGTTTTACCTTAAAACTAAACACACACTTAAAGTTAAGGGAACCTTACTGCCACAGCGACTTTCATTTATTATTTTTATTTTTCCTCTCAATGACTTCGCATGCACCTGAGAGAAGCATGCCTTAAAAAGTCCTTTACAAGTTTTGCAGGACAGTCTTAAAGTTTGATAGATGACAGGTTAATAAGCCAGAAAGGAGAAATCCATTCCACACAATATGTTAGGTCTTAAGTACTCTGTAAAGCATCACTTTGATAGTAGAATTCAACACTTTTGAGGAATTTTACTCTCTGCTTCTCTGGGAGAAACAGATGGCACTTACAGTCCTGACATAATTCTCTTCCCTAATCAGTCAAGACTGCAATACTTCAGTTAAACCTTTTTGCCATCTTCAACTCTCCCAGGAGCAAGCTTTGTCTTTTTAGAGGAACCCTGGCTGTGATGCTGTCCTGGTTTCAGCTAGGATACAGTTCATTTTCCTCCTAGTAGTTGGTATGGCGCTGTGTTTTGGATTTAGGATGAGAATAATGTTGATATCGCACTGATGTTTTAATTGTTGCAGAGCAGTGCTTACACTAAGCCAAGGACTTCTCAGCTTCTCATTCTGTTCTGCAACATCAAGCTGCAGAAGCTGCTGAGGGAGAAGGTGAATCGATTCAGTTTGCAGAAGTGAAAGCCATCCAGCTGGCTTTAGATATTGCTGAATGAGAAAAGTGACCAGTTCTCTATCTCTATACTGGTTCATGGATGGTAGCAAATGCCCTGTGGGGGTGGTTACAGCAATGGAAGCAGAGCAACTGGCAGCAACACTAGGGGTTCTGCCAACCGAGCCGGACCTGCCCAATCAAACCTGTTACGTACTGTAGAAGGGGACAAAGTCCCTGTAGTGCACGTAAAAACCATGCTGGGGAAGACAGTCTGGGCTATTCCTGCCTCAGGAAAAGGCAAACCCATTCATGGGATTGCTTTTGCTCAAGGACCAGGATGCACTTGGTAGGTAATGCAAAGGAATGGGGAGGTCCAGTGTGTACCTCAAGGGGATTTAGTACTGGGTGAGAATAGTCCATGAATTGAATTGTATTAGTTAATTATTATCAAATACTGTATGTCATCACTACCACAATTGCTATATGTCAGTGTCCTATTAATGGTATCACAGTAACAGCCACGTAGGTAATGATGAATGAATTTTGATAGAATTGGATAAGCACGGCGGTGTGATGGAACGAGAACAGGCTTTAAGTGGAGACAATTCAACATCACACACCATCTCTTCTGCCCTAAAAAACTGCTGTGACAGATGGCGCCCGAAGTCAGTCACGGACTACACAAACTCAGTGGACATTGTATATACATATATGAAAAGTGGTGATTAATTGGAATGTACTGGAAAGGATGTAAACTGAGTATGACATAAATGATATGGAATAAGAGGTGGATATTGTCCTGGTTTCAGCTAGGATAGAGTTAATTTTCCTCCTAGTAGCTGGTAGGGTGCTGCGTTTTGGATTTAGGATGAGAATAATGTTCATAACACACTGGTGTCTGGTCAGGGTGGGGGGACCGGCTGCTCAGGGATAGGCTGGGCTTTGTTCAGCGGGTGGTGAGCAATTGCATTGTACATCACTTGTTTTGTACACATTAGTACTAGTAGTACTATTATCATTATTATTATTATTTTCCTTTCTTTTCTGCCCTAATAAACTGTCTTTATCTGAACCCACAGGCTTTCATTTCTTTCTGATTCTCTCTCCCATCCCAGAGAGGGAGAGGGGAGGGTGAGCGAACGGCTGTGTGGTGCTTAGCTGCTGGCCAGGTTAAACCACAACAGATGCAAAAACCAGGTTCTTAAACTGTTCTCTTCATGCATACATTCAAGTTGTTCACAATGGTTCTCAAAAGACAGTGGGCATAAAAGACATTTAATTGAAAGCACAAATACCTTTTTGACCCTTGGCGGGGAGGGGGGCGAGGAGGATGTCCTAGAATGTATTTATTGCAAGACCTAATCTCTCTGAGAGTGGTTGCCAAATCTTCAATGCTGGTATATTTTTAGAAAGTAGTGGTCATCATAAAGGACAATAAGATTTTATGGAGAGTCTTTTGTTACAATCCCTTTCCCCTTTAGCTCAGAATTTCACTTCACTAGATTCTGCTTTCCAAATCTCTCACCACTACAGAAGCAATACAAGTGGACACATAGCCAAACAGAACAGACACTTTATCATGACATGCAAGAAGAAAAAGAAGTTACCAGTAATGCCAGTAATGCACTGATCATAGATCACAGATCACAGAATGGCTTTGGTTGGAAGGGACCTTAAAGGTCATCTAGTTCCAACCCCCCTGCCATGGGGATGCCACCCACTAGATCAGGTTGCCCAGGGCCTTGTCCAACCTGGTCTTGAACACCTGTTGCAGGAAGAACGGCCAAAGTCATGACACATACCAATATGGTCAGATCATGCTCTCTCTTTATTACCCGAATAGCCTGACTTTTATAGCAAATTTAGCAGGGGCGGATAGAGTCTCACACAAGATTATTGGTCGAAAGCACTCAGACAAACAACTGCAAGAAAACAACCCCCTTGTGATTAGCAGTCACATAGATCCCGTCCTTGAAGCCAGCTGCTGGCAACAACATTTTTAATTCCTCAATTGGGCAATAAGGGAACATTATTATGGCAACTCCTCGTAGTCGTCCTGGTGGCTTGGTTTGCTCAGCTGCAGCAAGTCATGGCCTCCTTGCTGTTTCAAAAATTCCTCAACAAACACCTACTTGAGGCAGTTCAGAAACCTAAAGTGGTGGTCAGAATACACTGCAAAGCTCATTAAAGTGTCAACTCAGATATTATTAAGGGAAACTGAAAGGTAGATGAAGCTGCCAAACGAGCAGCCATGGGGGGGGGGAACAACAACGGGACACGACATGAGATGACTATAAAATCTCCTGCTACCCATTAGAAAAATACTGATAACAGTTCCCGAATATACAGAAAAGGAAGTCAAGCTGGCTGAGCTATTAAAATGTGTGAAAGACTTAAATGGATGGTAGATAACTGCCCATGGACAATGCATTGTTACACCAGAAAGAATGAGAGAACTTATGACTCAGGTCTATCCAGAAACCCATATGGGAGCTGAGGCTCTGGTAGAGAGTGTCAAAAGATATGCTATTGGAACTAAGATGTTACTGATTGCAGAAAGTATAACTCAAAAGTATGAGTTGTGCCTTAAAAACAATCATAAAATACAGGTAAAACCTGCTCCTAGAGAGGTAAAAAAAAAGGGAATTACTTGAATTATTGTCTTGGTTTCAGTTAAAACAGAATTAATTTTCTTCCTAGTAGCTGGTGGAATGCTGTGTTTTGGCTTAGGATGAGAAGAGTGCTGATAACACCCCGATGCTTTAATTGTTGCAGAGCAGTGCTTATAGCAAGCCAAGGACATCTCAGCCTTTTGCTCTGTCCTGCCAACAGGCAGGCTGGGGGTGCAGTAAGAGCTGGGAGGGGACAGACCCAGGACAGGTGACCCAAACTAGCCAAAGGGGTATTCCATACCATCTGACGTCATGCTAAACAATATATAGGGGTGGCTAGCCGGGGGGAGGGGGCCAGACTGCTCAGGGTTAGGCTGGGCATCGGTCAGCAGGTGGTGAGCAATTGCATTGTGCATCACTTGTTTGTACATACTATTATTAGTAGTACTATTATCACCATTGTATTATTATTATTATTATTATTATTATTATTATTATTATTATTATTATTATTGTTATTATTGTTATTATTGTTATTATTGTTATTATTATTTTCCTGTCTTATTAAACTGTCTTTATCTCAACTCACGGGCTTCACTTTCCATTTCTCTCCCCCGTCCCAGAGAGGGAGGGGGGAGGGTGAGCGAACAGCTGCGTGGTGTTTAGCTGCCGGCCGGGTTAAACCACGACAATTATATTTTCTGTTTGCCCAGAAGTTTTCCCGTTATTTGGAAGAATGGGTTAAAAATGGAAGATTGGCAAGGAGGATGGGATCAGAAAGGAAGACTGGCACAGAGGATTGTAAATAGGCTCAAGTGACCTTGCAGCTGGGAATGCGTAAAGTCTGGAGAGCAGCAATGTAGAAAACATATAAATTATGACTGATACTGTTTGTGCTCTGTGTGTTTGGCAAGTAGCACATCTGTGCATAGATAACATAGGTGTTTAGTGGACTCGGGGCACCCTATTGGACGCGTTTGTGCTCCTGGCCTTGGTACAGAGAAGATCAAAGAAGCACAGTGAGTATCACAGCACAGTGGTAAAAACTGCACCTGTATGAACCCTTGATAAAAACAGGTGAAACTAGCAGGCTGGTGATCTAGCATGGACCCTGTTTAGCAGTTCCTGTGTCCCCATTTGTGAGCCTCTGCTCATGTGCCTCTGCTTGGGTGTTGCTTCAGGGATCCCCCGGTTGGCAAGGCAACAAGAATAAATCTACTCTTTGTATTTTAGCTGCAAGTCTGTGGTTGTTCCTGCTGCCTGCCTGTGCTGAATCACATACCTGTGTTGAACCAATCAGGCTTGGGAAGTAGTGAAATGTCTATTGAAAGAAATAATACTGAGATTTGGAGTGCCAGTCTTCTGATAGGGAACCACATTTTGTAGCAATGATTACTAAAGAAATGTCTAGAGTATTGAATATAAAATGGGACTTATGTACCCCATGGATGCCACAATCTAGTGGCCAAGTAGAGAGAACAAACCAAACACTGAAAGGACAAATAAGGAAATTGTGCCAAGAAACACAGTTTCTTGGATAACTCCAAGGGCTTGGGAAAAAGTAAGCCTGTTTGGATTACTATACGGAAAAACATATGCTGTAAATTTAACTGGAAAATCCAATTAGATGCGTGTAACTGGGAATCAAGCACTTACTGATTATATTTTGCCTTTAACAAAAACTTTGAGTCTCATCCACAGATGCGTACTATTAAGGGTGCCGATTATGGTGGATGCACTGGTTCACTCCTTTTGTATGCTTTTCTCCTGGAGATCAAGTTTAACTGCGAACCTGGAGGGACAACCTCCTAGCTGAAAAGTGGAAAGGACTATACCTGCTGCTGTTAATGACAAATACTGCTATGAAGCACTGAGAGACTGATTCATGGATTCATTACACCTGAGTGAAAGCTGCTCCTCCACAGCTATGGAAAACTGAAAAAAAACAGGGCTCTCAAAGTTGAAAATCACCAAAGTTAATGGACTGCATATATATATAGATATACTTTTTGCTAAAGTTATGTTTCATTAAGTTAGAAAATGAGGGGGTTAAAAGCAATGGCAGTCTTTTGTTGGTTGAGAAACCAGGCAGTTAAGGAAACCGAGAAACGTTTTTGAATCCCTGGAGCCAGAAGACCCACTTTGAATTGATAGCTTCATATGGGTTTTCTGAAGCCTGGCAATGTCTGACTTGGTTTCTGGATCTAAAGTTGTGGGTAAAGATCTAAACTAATAGACCTAGGAAACAATAAGATGAGACTCATATAATATGAGTTAGCTAAGTCTCAAAGGGGAGAATTGTTACTAGGGCAACTATTGTTAGGTCCAGTCACTGTTCCGTAACCTGGATTGTATGAATGTAGAACTAGCATTATCTATTGTGTAGAATATCCTGGAATATAAGGAACTTGGATGGGGTAATCAACATGCCAAGGGGAATTGGGCCAAGTTGGCAAAAGAAGAGGAACAGTAATGTCCGATGGTAAACTTTGCTCATTATTATTTGGCTTATTGCACACTGGGTAACAAATCCAAATGTTTTAGCGCACAACAAACCCACCAAAGGCCCATTTCCACAATCCCACAGGAGCACCGGGGCTACAATGGCAAGCAGGAATCCAAATCAAAGAATCTGAGCAACAAGAATACCTTGTTTGTGCTCCTCCCAGGACTGTTGCAGGAGACCTGCAGCCTCATTGTCCAGGTGTGAAACACATCACAATGAGTCAGCAGGTGTAGCTCTCCAGATCATCTTTTGGACTAAGGGGTGTCACTACCTGAGGGTGGGACACATTACCGGATGAAGGGGAAAAGCAGTTCAGAATTGTACAGGACTTATTATGGGATTGTTGGTGAGTATCGGGACTCCAAGCACGTAATAACACAAGTACAATTTAAGACAGGTCAGACAGAAGCTTTATTAACTGTAATCACAGTGAGAGAATGATCATAGTGAAAGAATGAACTTAGTGATACAGTTTAGTGGAGGACTTGTTAGTGTTAGGTCAGAGGTTGGACTCGATGATCTTGAGGTCTCTTCCAACCTAGACAGTTCTGTTCTGTGAATGCTTGAGGAGCATCTCCCTCTCTGTCCCTGTGGTCTCTATCCAGTGTTTGCAGAGACATGACATATACCGTTTCAAAGAAAGGAAAGAGGTAAGGAAAATCATTCTAATGTTACCAAAGCCAGGTGTGCATTCTTGGGAAGAATGGACACCAGACAATCATTTATATGTCAAGAAAGTGCAGTACCCATGAATGGAAGGAATGGTCTCCTTAAGTATCTTGTTAACTGTCACAATTGATGTTATAGTGGGGCCTGTAGGAGTGGCACACATGGTTTTATCTTAGCTGAGAAGTGGAAGATAGAAACAATCAAAATGCTAGCTTTTGGTCCAAAAGAATGTTCCTTCTGTTAGTATAAACTTCTTAGCAAGACTTTTCAAATATGAAATATTAATAATTTTACCACGACAGAATGTTTGGAGAAGAAACCAGAAGCAGGAAAGGGAAGGTGGTTAGATGATTCAAGGAAGAACAAGTGTGGGAAAATAGAGGGGTAAAGGAATAAAAAAGGACAGATGTGTAAACAGATTTGCTGGTCAGTATGCAGTGATGGTTTAACACCAATGGGATGCTCAGCACCACCAGACTGCTCTCTCCCCTTACTCAAAAAGACAGGAGGAGAAAATACAATGGGAAAAACAACAAACAAACAAAAAACTAAAAAACACCTCCTGATTTTAAAGTCTCAAGGTACAGTAAATAAGGAGGACAAGAAAAATGAGGACGTGACCAGAAAGGAACCACCCCACCATAATCTTTATACTCATTAAGGGTCATTAATATATTAAGGAACATTCCCACCAATATGGAAATGGGACAACAGCATTCCCCACAAATCTAGAATCTTCTTATCTCATAAGACATATGCCCCATAGAGATAAGTTAGGCAGGTCAGAACAACCAATCTGAAACAGTAAAGGGAAATAATAGTCTTGCAAGCAGCTATGTATAAATAACTGTGTTTCTAGGTGAGAGCGTGTTTGCTTTCCAAAAGTTCACTAAGCACCTAATTCTGTGCAGAATTAAAGACCTTTGCATGGATTCCGATTCTGTGTGCTTATTGGCTAGGTGCACTGGGCATGAACCTATTCACAGAATCACAGAACGTTAGAGATAGGAAGGGACCTTGAAAGATCATCTAGTCCAATCCCCCTGCCAGAGCAGGAACACCTAAATCATCACAGAATCACAGAATTGAAGGGGTTGGAAGGGACCTCGAAAGATCATCGGGTCCAACCCCCCTGCCAAAGCGGATTCCTTAGAGCAGGCTGCCCAGGTAGGTGTCCAGACGGGCCTTGAATATCTCCAGAGAAGGAGACTCCACAACCTCCCTGGGCAGCCTGTCCCAGTGCTCTGTCACCCTCCCCATGAAGAAGTTCTTTCGCATGTTGGTGTGGAACTTCCTGTGCTCTATCTTGTGACCATTACTCCTTGTCCTGTCCCCACAAACCACTGAAAAGAGGTTGGCCAAATCCCTCTGTCTCCCACACCTCAGGTATTTATACACATTGATGAGATCCCCTCTCAGTCTTCTTTTCTCCAGGCTGAACAGACCCAGGTCTCTCAGCCTTTCCTCATAAGGAAGATGCTCCAGGCCCCATATCATCTTTGTGGCCCTCCAATGGACTCTTTCCTGGAGATCCCTGTCTTTCTTGTACTGGGGAGCCCAGAACTGGACACAGTACTCCAGGTGAGGCCTGACCAGGGCAGAGTAGAGGGGGAGGATCACCTCCCTTGACCTGCTGGCCACACTCCTTTTAATGCACACCAGGATCCCATTGGCCCTCTTGGCCACCAGGGCACAGTGCTGGCTCATGGTCAACCTGTCGTCCACTAGGACCCCCAGGTCCTTCTCCGCAGAGCTCCTCTCCAGCAGGTCATCCCCCAGCCTGTGGTTGTTCCTTCTCGGGTGCAGGACTCTACACTTGCTCTTATTAAACCTCATTTGGTTTCTTCCTACCCATCTGTCCAGCCTGTACAGGTCTCACTGAATGGCAGCACAGCCTTCTGGCGTGTTGGCCACTCCTCCCAGCTTTGTGTCATCATTGTACTTGCTGAGGGCAGACACTATTCCCTCATCAGGGTTATCAATGAAGATGTTGAACAAGACTGGACCCAGCATCGACCCTTGGGGAACACTGCTAGTCACAGGTCTCCACCTGGACTCTGCACCACCAATCACCACCCTCTGAGCTCGGCCAGTCAGCCAGTTCTCAACCCACATTACTGTCCACTCCTCTATCCCACACTTTCTCAGCTTTGCTATCAGGATGTCATGGGAGACAGTATCGAAAGCCTTGCTAAAGTCAAGGTAGATGACATCCACTGCTCTCTCCTCATCTACCCAGCTGGTGATGCCATGTCACACAGGAACACGTCCAGGTGGGTTTTGAAACTTTCCAGAGAAGGAGACTCTACAAGCCCCTGGGCAGCCTGTTCCAGTGTTTTGTCACCCTCACTGTGAAAAAGTTTGTTTCATATTTAAGCGGAACCTCCTACGTTCCAGCTTACACCCACTGCCCCTTGTCCTATCATTAAGATGTCACCGAGAAGAGCCTGACTCCATCTTCCTGACACTTGCCCTTTACATATTTATAAATGTTAATAAGGTCATCCCTCAGTCTCCTCTGCTCCAAACTAAAGAGACCCAGCTCCCCTCAGCCTTTCCTTGTAAGGGAGATGCTCCACTCACTTAATCATCCTCGTGGCTCTGCACTGTACTCTGTCAAGCAGTTCCCTGTCCTTCTTGAACTAAGAGGCCCAGAACTGGATGCAATATTCCAGATGAAGTCTCACCAGAGCAGAGTAGAGGGGGAGGAGAACCTCTCTTGACCTACTAACCACAACCCTTCTAATACACTCCAGGATGCCATTGGCCTTCTTGGCCATGAGGGCACAGTGCTGTCTCATGGTCATCCCGCTGTCCACCAGGACCCCCAGGTCCCTCTCCCCTACACTGCTCTCCAACAGGGCGGTCCCCAACTTATACTGGTGCTGGGGTTGCTCTTGCCCAGATGCAAGACTCTACACTTGCCCGTGTTATATTTCATTAAGTTTCTCCTTGCCCAACTCTCCAGCATATCTAGGTCCCGCTGGATGGCAGCACAGCCTTCTAGCATATCAGCCACTCCTCGCAGTTTAATGTCATCAGCAAACTTGCTGACAGCGCATTCCATTCCCTCATCCAAGTCATCGATGAATATATTAAACAACACTGGTCCCAGTACCAACCCTCGAGGGACTTCACTAGATACAGGACTCCAACTCAACTCCGTCTCATTGACTGCAACCCTCTGGCTTCTTCCCTTCAGCCAGTTTACTGTCCACCTCACTACCCACTCACTACCCAATTGTCCAGACCACGCTTCCTCAGTTTAGCTGCGAGGATGCTGTGGGAGACGGTGTCAAAGGCTATCTGAAATCAAGACAGATCACATCACGTGATATGCCTAGAAACAGCACCAAGGATAAGTTGTTCCATCACCTTAAGAGGGATGGAGGTGAAGCTGACCGGTCTATAGTTACCCGGGTCCTCCTTCTTGCCCTTTTTGAAGACTGGAGTGACATTTGCTTTCCTCCAGTCCTCAGGCACCTCTCCCATTCCCCACGATGATGGAGAGTGTTCTAGCAATGACTTCCTCCAGCTCCCTCAGCACCCACAGATGCATCCCATCAGGACCCATGGACTTGTGGATGTCCAGCTTGCTTAATTGGTCCTTAACACAGCCCTCATCAAACAAGGCAAACTCCTCCTTTACCCCAACTTCCTCTGGGGCCTCAGGGGTACGGGGCTCCTCAGGAGAGCCTCTGGCATTATAGACAGAGACAAAGGCAGCATTCAGTAACTCTGCCTTCTCTATATCTTCTGTCACCAGGGCACCCACCTCATTCATTAGTGGGCCCACATTGCCTCTAGTGTTAGTTTTATCTGCAGTGTATTTGAAGAAGCCCTTTCTGTTGTCACTGACCCCTCTTGCAAGGTTTAATTCTAGGGAGGCCTTAGCTTTCCCAGTTGCCTCCCTACGTCTTCTGACAACAGCCTTATATTCCTCCCAAGTGACCAGTCCCTCCTTCCATGATCTGTAGAATCTCCTCTTCCACGTGAGTTTGCCCAACAATTCCCTGTTGGGAGACCGTGAAGGTCTCCTGCCTCTCTTTCATGACTTCCTACCTGTTGGGATGCTCTGATCTTGAGCTCAGAAGAAGCAGTCCTTGAATGCTAACACCTATCTTGGACCCCTTTTCATTCAAGTACCTTGTCTCATGGGATTTCCCCTAGCAAATGCTTTAAAAGGCCAAAGTCGGCCCTACTGAAGTCTAAGGCTGCAATTCGGCTCGGTATTCTGCTCCTGCCTGTACTGGGTCTGGCTGGGATGTTAACTTTCCCTGCAGCAGCCCATACAGTGCTGTGCTCTGCATTTGTAGCTAGAACAGCAGTGGTATCACACCAATGTTTTGTTTTATGCGGAGCAATGCTGGCACAGCATCAGGGCTCTCTCTAACCCTCCCAGAGTCAGCAGACTGGGGGTGGGCAAAAAAATGAGAAAGGAACATCACCAGGGCAGCTGACCTAAACCAACCAAAGCGATATTCCATACCATATGATGTCACACTCAGCAATAAAAGGTGGAAAAAGGAAGAAGAGGGGAGGGGTGGGCTCTCGTTGTGAAAACGTCTGTCCTCCCAAACAACGGCTATGTGCATTGAGGCCCTGCTTCAAGGACGTGGCCAAGCATCACTCGTTTGTGGGAAGTAGAGAGTAATTTATTTCCTCTGCACTTCCACACAGCCTTTGCTTGTTGTTTTTTTTTTTCCTTTTCCTTTTTTCCTTTCCCTCCCTTTAGTTAAATTGTTTAATTAATAATATTTTTTCCCTTTAATTAATGTATCCTTATCTCAACCTGTGAGTTGTTTCTTTCCTTTTCTTCTTCCCCTCCTCTTCTGAGGAGAGGGAGTGAGAGAGCGGTTGTGGTGAAGTTCAGCTGCCTAGCAAGGTAAAAGCACCACACTGCCGCAATGAGATCCTGAACTCCACCATCTCATGGTCGCTGCAACCAAGGCTGCCCTCAACCTTCACTGCTTCAACCAGCCCCTCCTTGTTAGTGAGACTAAGATCCAGCAGCACTCCTCTCCTACTTGGCACATCCACCACTTGCATCAGGAAGCTATCATCAGTGCATTCGAGGAACCTGCTGGACTGCAGATGGCTGGCTGAATAGGCCTTCCAGCAAATGTCAGGGTAGTTAAAATCCCCCATGATAACCAGGGCCTGTAATTACGAGGCTGCTATCAGCTGCCTGTAGAAGGCCTCGTCAACTTCCTCATCCTGTTCTGGTGGCCTGTAACAGCCACCCACAACAGTATCCCCCATGCCAGCCTGCTCCTTAATTCTCACCCACAGACTCTCAACTTGCTCCTCAGCCGTCCCTGGACAGTACTCTGTTATCCAGTACCCTGGATAGTATTCCCTATTAGGGATAACAATTTTGGTAACTTAGATTGGACCCTAAAAGTAGCATTGCCCAGTTCAACTTGTCGACATTGCTGTTGGAGGGGAAGGATGACAAAGAACAAGCGTGCACTGATGATTTCATTGTGTTGTCCATAGGTTCATGCCTGGTGTGCCGCACCAATAAGCAAACAGAGTCAGAATCCACATGAAGGCCTTTTAATTAAATAATTGATTATATAAATCTGCAAAGTCAAGTGCTTGGCAATCTTTTGCAAAGCAAGCACACCTCTGACTTGAATCATTTATACACAGCAAACTTGTGAAAACTATATCTTTGGCTACTTTTGATTGGCTATTACAGCTCACCTAACTTATCTCTACTGTGTTTGTGCTTTACAGAGGAATAGCAGGGGTGGGGGAGATGCAACACCAAATCCCACATTAACATACATTAGCATCTAGATTGGTGTGGTTTAAATATGTTAATGACCATTAATGAGCAAAAAGTTACTATAGGTCAGTGT
Organism: Anas platyrhynchos; assembly: GCF_047663525.1. Taxonomy (NCBI): domain Eukaryota; kingdom Metazoa; phylum Chordata; class Aves; order Anseriformes; family Anatidae; genus Anas; species Anas platyrhynchos. The sequence continues at coordinate 12,615,399 of NC_092620.1, read as the reverse complement.
GGAGCTACTTTTCTCCTTGTTTTTTACCTTTTATCCCTTATCTTCCTTGCTTCTGCTAGCTCAAGGCTACCTGTCTCTCTCTTTCCTCGTTTTCTCAGCTAAGAGACTTCACAAGCTATAGAAAGACTACATAAGCTACAGGCCTCCCTATTTTCTTCAAGGTTTTCTTGTTTTTTTCAGTTTTGGGACTACAATTGGAGGTCTGCCCTCAACCCCTCCAAAAGTCTGGGGCCAGTGAGTGGCACAATGCTTTAAGGAATTCACTGAATGTCTGGAGATAAGGGGGAAATCACTGGACTGGTAAGTACAGTTTATATTTTTCCCAGGAATATTTGGAGAGCAGATCATCAGCCTCCCACACAGATGCTGTGGTTTAGCAAGAACAGGATACAGACCTGTGAGACCTCTTAGTTGACTGATTGGTTAAAGTCAAAGTTAAATGTGAGCAGCCACTGAAGGGAAAATGGGATGTGTTCGGTCCAAAATTCCCTCTTGTTCCCCCTTGGGATGCATCCTTAAAAACTGGTCTAAGTTTGGTGGTGACTACAAAGGGTAAAATGAGGCAATATTGTAATCAGAGCCTCAGTACAAATTAGATGATTGGGAACAATGGCCAGTGAATGAATCCTTGAAATACAATATTGCAATTGATGTTATTTTGATGGTGTGAAGTAAATGGGATAAGTTGGTGTATATCAGTGCTTTTATGTCATTGCCTGAAAAGTCAGGCTGAATGTGGATTGTGGCAGGACTGTATTATGTTCATGCGCCAAAACAAAAGGGAGGAAGGGGACTGATAAACCCCTGACAACTTATCCAGATTTAGAACAGAAAGAGGTTTTGTTATTTGTATCCTCAGCACCACCGCCGTGTTATTCCTCTATGGAAAGGGGCTCAGATGTTTCCCTTACCTCCAGAGCTTCAGCTGAAACGCCAGAGGCCTCTTCTAGGCCCCAATTCTAACTTTAGCCCTGCAGTGCGTAATACTCGACGACAGATGGCGACAGAAATCCAGACTCGGCTAAAACAGGTGGTAGGACTGTTGAGGGACTTTTGAAACAGCAAAGATCCCATGGCTTGCTGCAGCTGAGCAAACCAAGCTACCAGGACGACTATGAGAAGTTCCCATGACAGTGTTCCCACATCGCCCAATTGAAGAATTTAGAAAAATATTGTTGCCAGCAGCTGGCTTCAAGGACGGGATCTATGTGACTGCTAATCACAAGGGGGTTGTTTTCTTGCAGTTGTTTGCCTGAGTGCTTTTGACCAATAATCTTGTGTGAGACACTATCTGCCCCTGTTAAGTTTGCTATAAAAGTCAGGCTATTCGGGTAATAAAGGGAGAGTATGATCTGACCATACTAGTGTCTGTCGTGTTTTCGGCTGTTCCTCCTGCAACAGTAGGACCAGAGGGAGACCCTGGTTTTGTTCACGTTCCATTTACCAGGTCAGATTTGGTAAACTGGAAACAGTCTGTTGGGCCCTACAGGGATAATCCATCAGTAATGTAACAGCTGTTAGAAACCATCATGATTACCCATAACCCCAACTGGGGAGATATGTGAGCTTTATTAAACACCTTTTTGACTGTACAGAAAAGGAGAACTGGAAAAAGATCACGTGGAGGCAAGACAGAGGTGCCCACAGGAAGAGGTGGAAGAATTAGTACCAATTCAGAAAGACCCTGAGTAGAACCCAAATATCGACAGGGGTCAACAGGTTGTAAAACAATATGGATGATTAATCCTTTAAGGGGGGTTAAAATGGGGTATTAAAACAAAACAAAACAACTTGAACACTTGGTTATATGAGGTGTCTCCACAGAAACTTAGAAATCTCTACAGAGTCTTTGTGCCTTTTAATGCATTAATAGCCAGGCTGTGTACCTGTGTATTTCATGCATGCTAGCTTGCTTTTGCAGACAGTGAATTTACCCCGGCAATCCAAAGAACCTGTGTACCTGTTGCTGTAATAAATTGCACTTAATTGCATTCCTAGCTGTTCCTAGCTGTGATAGTTACTGAATGTGACTAGAGTGAGGGTGTGCTACATTATTGGTGAATCTGTGACTGTGATAGTTCAGTACCCTGAATCCCACCAGATCCATAATGGTTAATCGGCTACTCCCCTTAACGAGACAGAGAAATTGTTGCAGAGCAGTGCTTCCACTAAGCCAGGGAGCTTCTTGCTCTGTCCTGACAGCGGGCAGGCTAGGGGTAGAGCAGGAGCTGGGAGGGGACAGACCCAGGACAGCTGACCCAAACTAGCCAAAGGGGTATTCCATACCATCTGATGTCATGCTGAACAATATATAGGGGTGGCTAGCTGGGATGGGGGGGCCGGCTGCTTGGGGATAGCCTGGGCATCGTTCAGCGGATCGTGATAATTGCATTGTGCATCACTTGTTTCATACACATTATTAGTAGTAGTACTTTTATTATTATTATTTTCCTGTCTTAAAAAACGGTCTCTATCTCAACCCACAGGCTTCGCTTTCCCGTTTCTCTCCCCCATACCAGAGCGGAAGGGGGGAGGATGAGCGAACGGCTGTGTGGTGCATAGCTGCCAGCCAGGTTAAACTACAACAGCTTCTAAAACTCTGACAGGCTTGGCGCCGTGACTACATACCTGGGGAGCCTGTTCCAGTGCGCGACCACCCTCTCAGTGAAGAACCTCTTCCTGATATCCAGCCTGAACCTCCCCTGTCGCAGCTTGACTCCATTCCCTTGGGTCCTATCACTGGTCACCAGAGAGAATAGATTGGAGCCTGCCACTCTGCTCCCCCTTGCAAGGAAGTTGTAGACCATGATGAGGTCTCCCCCTAGCCTCCTCTTTTCCAGCCTGAACAGACCAAGTGACCTCAGCTGCTCCTCGTACATCTTCCCCTCTAGGCCCTTCACCATCTTCGTCACCCTTCTCTGGACACTCTCCAATAGTTTCACATCCTTTTTGTACTGTGGTGCCCAGAACTGCACAAAGTACTCGAGGTGAGGCCGGACAAGCGCAGAGTAGAGCGGGACAATCAGATCCCTCGACTGACTAGCGATGCCGTGCTTGATGCACCCCAGGATACGGTTGGCCCTCCTGGCTGCCAGGGCACACTACTGGCTCATATTCATCTTGCTATCAACCACAACCCTCAGATCCCTCTCTGCGGGGCTGCTTTCTAGCGTCTTGTCGCCCAGCCTGTACATATAGCCAGGGTTGCCCCATCCCAGGTGCAGGACCTGGCACTTGCTCCTGTTAAACTTCATGCGGTTGGTGATTGCCCAGCTCTCCAATCTGTCCAGATCTTTCTGCAAGGCCTTTCCAAATTGGCGTAGTCGGCAGGATTGCTATGGATAAACTGCTGCAAAAATGCAAATGTGACCCCTTCCCAGGTGGGGAAGGAGTGGGCTGAAAAATTTTGGAAAAATCAAGAGAAAGTGGTAGAAAGCATTAACCATTGTCAGGCTGCACAAAAGATTGGAGAGAGAAAGGGTAAAGGTATGATTTTTGTGCTGTGTTACGAGCCCGTTTCACAGTTCTCATTGAATGCGACTAGAGCAAGGGCATGCTACGTTACTGGTGAATTTGTGACCATGATAGTTCAGTACCCTAAATCCAACTGGACCCATATCATTTAATCAGCTACACCCCTTAACGCGACAACCATCCACCCTCTTTTACGTCCTACCCCTCAGTGGCACAGGAGAACAGGGAATGGGGGTTGCAGTCAGTCCATAATGCTTCAACTCCACCGCTCCTTCACAGTTATTCTCTTCCCCTGCTCCAATGTGGGGTCCCCTCCCACTGGATACAGCCTTTCCCAAACTGATCCTGCACGGGCTTCCCACAGGCAGCAGCTCTTCAAGAACTGCTCAAACATGGGTCTGTACCACGGGGTCCATCCTTCAGTAGCACGCTGCTCCAACATGGTTCCCCCATGGGCAGCAGCTCCTGCCAGATCACCTGCAAATGTGTGGGCTCCTCTCCCCGGGCTGCTGTTGCGGCCCAGAATCAGCTCTGGCAGGGGCTCTCCGCAGGCCGCAAGCTCCTTCAGGCCTGATCCTCCTGCTCTACCATGGGCTCCTCCGTGGGCTGCAGTGTGGAAATCTGATCCACTGTGGTACATCATGGGCTGCAGGGGGACAGCCTGCTCCACCAGGGTCCTCTCCACAGCCCACAGGGGAACTACAGCTTTGGCACCCGGAGCACCTCCTTCTGCACTGACCTTGGTGTCTGCAGGGCTGGTTCTCACTCCTCGCTCTCCCAGCTGCTGTTGCACAGCAGTTTTTTCCCTTTCTTAAATCTGCTCTCACAGAGGAACAAGCAACGTCACTTATTGGCTCGGCTCTTGCCAGCAGCAGGTCCTTTTTAGAGCCGTCTGAAACTGGCTCTTATCTGACATGGGGCAGATTCTGGACTCTTTTCACAGAGGCCACCCCTGCTACCAAGCCCTTGACACGTAAATCCAGTACCAGGAGAGAATAGGAAAGGTATAAAGTGCAGAGGAACTCATGGGCTGAGATAAAGGCAGTTTACTAGGCTGTGCGCAAGCAAAGCAAAACAAGGAATTAATTCACTACTCCCCATTGGCAGGCAGATGTTTAGCCACCTCCAGCAAAGCAGGGCTCATCATGCGTAATGGTCTCTTGGGAAGACAAACTCCATCACTCCAAACATCTTCCCTTCCTCCTCTTTACCCCAGTTCTATTGCTGAACATGATGTCATATGGCATGGAAAATCCCTTTGGCTGGTCTGCATCAGCTGTCCTGGCCATGTCCCCTCCCAGCTTCTTGTGCACCCCCAGCCCCTTGCTGGCAGGGCCGTGTGAGAAGCTGAAAAGTCCTTGACTTATTGTAAGCACTGTTCTGCAACAACTAAAACATCAGTGTGTTATCAACATTATTCTCATAAAAAATCCAAATCACAGCAGCATACAAGCTACTATGAAGAAAATTCATAGTAAAAAACTCTATCCCAGCCAAAACCATGACAGTACCACAATATCAAATTAGGTTCACAGTGAGAAAGTGGCTGGAGCTGTTAATAGACAAGATTTTTTTTAATGGGTTGATCTGCAAATGCTAATTTAGTTTTAACACCCTGATACTACCTGTAAAGAAACCAAATAGCAGTGAGTACAGGTTTGTACAAGATTTGCAAGCCATAAATAAGATAACTGAAGACAGACACCCCATGGTACCAAATCCATACAACCTCCTAACAGCATTGTCTTAAAAGGATACCTACTTCACAGTATTGGAGCTAAAAGGCATCTTATTTTCTATATCCTTATATCCAGATAGTCAGACTACATTTCCTTTTGAGTGAGAAAATCCCACAACTGGGAAAAATACTCAAATGTGCTAGACAGTACTACCCTACAGGTTCAAGAATAGTCCAGCGGTACTTGGGACTGCCTTGGCTGTAGACTTAAACAACTGGCAGAGTTTAAATGAAGGAAGTCTGCTGCAATATGTTGACAACTTGTTGTTAGGAGCTCAAACCAAAGAAAAATGTGTACAACTCACTCTACGTCTGTTAAATTACCCAAGAATAGCCAGATACCGAGTATCCCAGAAGAAGGCCCAAGTGACTCAGCAGAAAGTGCGGTACTTAGGGATTGATATTTCCCAACAACTGTTAGCACTGGAACCTGAGCAAAAAGAAGCTCACCAAGGGAGCTCATCAGTGCTCACCAAGCCGCTTTCCATCATTTATCAGTGTCACGTTAAAGGGGACTTATCAGAGTCCAGCATTTGCCTATTTCAGAACCCTGCTAAGGACTTTCCCTGAGACAGTTTCACAAAGTTGAATGTATTTAATAAGGCAACAGATATAATAGATTCAGAACTGCTGTTGATAAATACACTTACTGCAATAGTTCTAATATATGATAATAGTGCTAGCAAAATTCTATTCCAGCTATTCCTCACCAAAGGGTGAAGGCGCAGATCTTACCAAAAAGGCATCCCTCTTTTGGTGGAGGAGAAAGTGCACAGTCTCTTCTGGGTTTGCAATTTCTTCTCCACCCCACCCCGCTCTTCCTTTTTCCTCACTCTAATTTCTTCTTCTCTTTTTTTCTTCCTTCTTCTCTTTCTTTTTACACTAACTCCTAACACTCTTTTATATTCTAATCTTATCTGTTCCCTCCCTGGAGTATGTTTATCATAGAATCATAGAAGCATAGAATATCCCCAGTTGGAACTGACCCATAAGGAACATCAAGTCCAACGCCTGGCACCGCACAGGTCTAACCAAAAGTTTAGACCATGTGACTAAGTGCACAGTTCAATCACTTCTTAAATTCAGACAGGCTTGGTGCCGTGACTACATACCTGGGGAGCCTGTTCCAGTGTGCGACCACCCTCTCGGTGAAGAACCTCTTCCTGATATCCAGCATAAACCTCCCCTGCCTCAGCTTAACACAGTTCCCGCGGGTCCTATCACTGGTGATTACAGAGAATAGGTCACCTGCCTCTCCACTCTCCCTTGCAAGGAAGTTGTAGACAACGATGACATAACCCCTCAGCCTCCTCTTCTCCAGCCTGAACAGACCAAGTGACCTCAGCTGCTCCTCGTACATCTTCCCCTCTAGGCCCTTCACCATCTTCGTCGCCCTCCTCTGGACACTCTCCAACAGTTTCACATCCTTTTTGCACTGTGGTGCCCAGAACTGCACACAGTACTCGAGGTGAGGCCGGACCAGCGCAGAGTAGAGCGGGACAATCACTTCCCTCGACCGACTAGCAATGCCGTGCTTGATGCACCCCAGGATACGGTTGGCCCTTCTGGCTGCCAGGGCACACTGCTGGCTCATATTCAACTTGCTGTCAACCACAACCCCCATATCCCTCTCTGCGGGGCTGCTTTCTAGCGTCTTGTCGCCCAGCCTGTACATATAGCCAGGGTTGCCCCATCCCAGGTGCAGGACCTGGCACTTGCTCCTGTTAAACTTCATGCGGTTGGTGATTGCCCAGCTCTCCAATCTGTCCAGATCTTTCTGCAAGGCCTTTCCATGCTCAGCAGAGTCAACAACTCCTCCAGGTTTAGTGTTATCAGCAAATTTGCTCAAAACACTTTCTAGTCCTACATCCAAATCATTTATAAAGACATTGAAGAGGAATGGCCCTAAAATGGAGCCCTGGGGGACCCCACTAGTGACCTTCTGCCAGCCTGATGTGGCGCCATTTACTACAACCCTTTGAGCCCTGTCCGTCAGCCAGTTGCTCACCCATCGGATGATGTTTTTGTTTAGTTGCATGCCGGACATTTTGTCCAGTAGGATCATATGGGAAACTGTGTCAAAAGCTTTACTGAAATCCAAAAAGATCAGAACAGTTGGTTTCCCTTGATCAGCTAGATGGGTGTTCTTATCATGAAAGGAAATCAAGTTAGTCAAACAGGACCTACCCCTCGTGAACCCATGTTGGCTGGGACCAATGACTGCATTGTCTCCCAGGTGCGCTTCAATAACTTCAAGGATTATCTTCTCCATAATTTTACCAGGCACTGACATGAGATTGACAGGCCTGTAGTTACCAGGGTCTTCTTTCTTGGCCTTCTTGAAAACTGGCAAAAAACATTTGCCAGCTTCCAGTCTACTGGGACCTCTCCAGATTCCCAAGACCGTTGACAAATAATTGAGAGAGGTCCAGCGATGACGTCAGCCAGCCCTCTAAGGTCCCTGGGAAGAAACTCATCAGGACCCATAGACTTGTATGGATCCAGGTGGAGCAGTAGATCCCACACACATTCAGGGTTGGTTGGGCGTTTATCGTTCGCACTGTCACAGTTGTCCAGCTCAGGGCACCCGGGGTTCCAAAGCCTATCATTGGCATTGAAGATAGAGGCAAAGAAGGCATTAAATGTCTCTGCTTTGCCCATGTCCTTGTTCGTGAGGTGACCTTCCCCTTCAAGTAGTGGACCTATGTTTTCTCTGGTCCTCCTTTATCTATTCACATATTTAAAAAAAAAACTTTTCATTGTCTCCCACAGACCCGGCAAGCTTCAACTCTAATTGGGCTTTGGCCACACAAATTTTCTCCCTGCAAAGGCAAACAGTGTCCCTGTAGTCCTTCCATGTTGCCTGACCCTGCTTCCAGCAGCCATACACTTTCTTTTTATGCCCAAGCTCCAGAAGACCCGTGGTGAGCCAAGCCAGCTGTCTGCCCTGCCTGCCTGACTTCCAATATTTTGGAATTGCCTGATCCTGTGCTTTTAGGAGGCAGTGCTTAAAGACTAACCAGCACTGGTGGACACCAATGCCTTCAAAAGCAGTTTCCCAGGGGATCTTGCTAACTAGTTCCCTGAGCAGCCTGAAGTCTGCTCTCCCCATATCCAGGGCTGAAGTTGTGGTGGCAGTTTTCTTCCTGTCACCAAAACTTTTAAACTCAACTGCTTCATGGTCACCATGACCAAGACGGTCGCCAATTGACACATCCCCCACAAGACCATCTCTGTTCTCCAGCAATAGATCTAGGAGGGCACCTTTCCTAGTTGGCTCCCTTAGCACCTGTACTAAGAAGTTATTATCAAGGTGCTTTAGGAACCTCCTGGACCTGCTTATGTCGGCTGTGTGATATTCCCAGGTAACGTCTGGCAAGTTGAAGTTCCCCATAAGGACAAAGGCAGCTGATCTTTAGGTATCGCTTAGTTCCTCAAAGAATAATTAATCGGTGTCATCATCCTGGCTGGGTGGTCTGTAATAGACTCCCATGATGACATCCCCTTCATTTGTTTGTCCCTTAATCCTTACCCAAATACTCTCAACTTTGCCATTGCCAACTGCAGTCTCCACACAGTCCAGCCCCTCCTTTACATACAGCACCACCCCACCGCTTCACCTGCCCTGCCTATCCCTACTGAGGAGCCTGTAACCATCTGTTGTGACATACCAGTCACAGGACTCATCCCACCAGGTTTCACTTATGCCAATGATATTGTAGCTCTGGGACTGGGCCAATATTTCTAGCTCATCCAGTTTATTTCTCATACTGTGTGTGTTGGTGTAGAAGCACTTCAAATGTGCCTCATTGTACACAGCACCTTGTGGAGCAGACCAAAAGACCCCACCAGCACACAGTCCCTCTGATTCTGGCATGCCATCTCTTAGCTTATCACCGGCTTTAGGGTTTTATCCCTTTCCCCCTTCAACTCTAGTTTAAAGCCCTAACTATCAGCCCTGCCAATTCCTAAGCAAAAATCCTTTTCCCCCCTGTGAGAGAGGCACATCCCATCTGGTTCCAGCAGGCCTGGTGTTGCATAGACCTTCCCATAATCAAGAAACCCAAAGTTCTTCTGGTTGCACCAGACTTGAAGACACATGTTAATAAGACGAGTCTGCTTGTCAACATTGATCCCTCCTATCAGAAAGTCAGAGGCAAACACAACCCGTGCCCCTGATCCTTTAACCAGTCGCCCCAAAGCCCTAAAGTCCCTTTTGATTGTTCTCGAACTTCTCATTGCTACCTCGTCATTACCAGCCTGAAAAACCAGTAGCGGGTAGTAGTCGGTGGGCCATACCAGGCGAGTGACTTTCCTGGCAATGTCTCTTACCTGAGCCCCAGGGAAGCAGCAGATTTCCCTGTGAGTTGGGTCCAGACGGCAAATCGGGCCCTCTGTCCCTTTCAGAAGGGAGTCCCCTATGACGATAACCCTTCTTTCTTTCTTGATAGAAGGGGGCTAGGTTGCCTTGCCTTAGGCACCCCTTCCAACTGGGATGGGCTTTCATCTACATCGTCATTTGCTTGACTGTCAAGTTCTAGAGCCTCATACTTGTTGCGTAATGGTAGCTGTGAAGGTGATTCCATACCATATAAAGTCATGCTGAGCAATTAATATGGAGTGGCTGGCCAGTGTGGGTGGGACTGCTGCTCAGGGATAGGATGGGCTTCAGGGATGCTGCTCAGGGATGGGATGGGTTGGAGTGGCCGTTGGGCCTGTCACAGGACTTGGAGTGGCTGCAGGGTCTGTCACTTGGGTTATAGTGGAATTGACTGCAGCTCAGTAAGCATAGGGCAAGCCCCAGCACACTGCAGTGATTTGTGTATCTCTGGAATTGCTAGGGTGATGACACACCTTTTTCAAGCATTCTACCAGTTTTTTAGGATTTTGTGGTTTTTCAGGGGTGAATTTCCAAGGCACTGGAGGTGCCCACTGCTCTAGATGCCTGCCCATATCCTTCCACACTCCCTGCCACTCACAACTATCCCGCCTCAGGACAGACCTCTGGATGGCATTCCTAAGTAGTTGTTTAACCTTAAACAAAATCTAAAGTATATTCATGAGTAATAACAATAAGAACATGCTGGTCTGAACATCCCAAGGATATTCAAAGTCTTGAAAAGCTATTGTAACTCGCCTGGAGGAGAAGGAGGGGGTAAAGGAGAAAGGGAGGGTGAATGAGTGGGAAAAAAACATCTCCCCCAGTCCCTTCCATAGATTGGCTCCCTGAAGAAAAAAGGTAAAAGGTGTAATTGTTAATAGTTTCTGAGATATGGTTTCCAAAGTATGGAGTTGACGGCAATGTTGAGTACAAATACCAGATTACTTTCATGACAGTAATTTTATCATATCATAAACCAGGGTTATACAGTACAGTAAAATAATAACCTTAAACCAGCCCCCAGAAAGGATAAGCAGTTTGGGTCAGCTGTCCTGGTTTTGTCCCCTCCCAGCTCCTGCTCTACCCCTAGCCTGCCTGCTGTCAGGACAGAGCAAGAAGCTCCCTGGCTTCTTGCTCTGTCAACCACAACTTGCTGTCAACCACAACCCCCATATCCCTCTCTGTGGGGCTGCTCTCCAGGATCTCGTCGCCCAGCCTGTACATATAGCCAGGGTTGCCCCGTCCCAGATGCAGGACCTGGCACTTGCTCTTGTTAAACTTCATGTGGTTGGTGATCACTCAGCTCTCTAATCTGTCCAGATCTCTCTGCAAGACCACTGAAAAATAATTGAGAGAGGTCCTGCGATGACGTCAGCCAGCTCTTTAAGCACCCTGGGATGAATCCCATCCAGACCCGTGGACATGTATGGATCCAGGTGGAGCAGTAGATCCCACACACATTCAGGGTTGGTTGGGCGTTTATCTTTCGCACTGTCACAGTTGTCCAGCTCAGGGCACCCAGGGTCCCAAAGCCCATCATCAGCACTGAAGACAGAGGTGAAGAAGGCATTAAACGTCTCTGCTTTTCCTATGTCCTTGTCTGTGAAGAGACCTTCCCCATCAGGTAGCGGACCTATGTTTTCTTTGGTTCTCCTTTTTCTGTTCACATTTCTTAAAAAAAAAACAACTTTTTATTGTCTCCCACAGACCTGGCCAGCTTCAACTCTAATTGGGCTTTGGCCACACAAATTTTCTCCCTAGAAATACAAACAGCATCCCTATATTCCTTCCTCGTCGCCTGACCCTCCTTCCAGCAGCTGTACACTTTCTTTTTTTTTTTCACTTAAGCTCCAGTAGAAGATCCCTGGTAGCCAGGCCAGCCATCTGCCCCGCCTGCCTGTCTTCCGATATTTTGGAATTGCCTGATATTGTGTTTTTAGGAGGCAGTGCTTAAAGACTGACCAGCACTGATGGATGCCAATGCCTTCAAAAGCAGCTTCCCAGGGGACCTTGCTAACTAGTTCCCTGAGCAGCCTGAAGTTTTTCTTGTAATTGGTGAGTGGTTTCCCTGTCCTTATCTCAACCCATGAGTTTTTTTCATTGCATTTTCTACTCCTGTCCTTCTGAGGATGGGGAGGGAGAAAGTGGTGTGGTGGGCACCAGGCAGCCTGGCAAGGTCATCTCACAACAACAGTGCTCAATGCGGTAGGGCCATGATACCATGTCTCACCATGTATAGTAGGTAGAAGCCTGTACACATTTATTCTCCTTGAAGCTTAATGGAAGCCCAAATGGAAGAACCAAATTTACTTCAGCGTTAGTGATGCCTTCTGTTGAGGCCTATTTGTGTGTTTCTCCTATCTTTCAGAAAACTGTTGAATTATATTTCTGACAGTTTCTCATGTGTCCCCACCCCCACTCCACAAAAAAGTGCTTTTAAATCTGTTAACTTGCTACCTGAACTTTAAACACTGCTTTCATCAGGGAAGTGTAATTTTATCAAAATGCACAGTACTGCATATTTTTGAAAGACAGGTTAGCCTGGAAGAATAAAAGAACATGATAGTACCACACCAAAAACTATTTGATACTAAAAGTTTGGATGAGAATTTCATAGTGCATATTTAGCAGTGAAGTGGTTAATCTTTTAGTTAGTAGCCCACTCAGTACACATCCTGGAAACTATCAAAAAGTCAGAATTGCAATCCAGGATCTTTGTCTGCAACAATAGGCTACAGCTATGGGATCCCCAAGAAAGGGAGAGTCACCAGTCCATGACTGTGCATTTCCTTTAAAAGATTAAAAGACCAGATCTGACTTTTTTTTCCTTCACCTGTTGTTCAATTCCCATGGTTGATCATGGAAACGTCCATCAGTTAGTAAGTCAACATACAATGCAGCCTGCATTCTTTTTTGTTCTCCTCAGTGCTGTAGGTTTTATACCAGAATCAGAGGATACCATTTCATAAGTGTTACAAAATTTAGGGAACTGAAGGATCCTTATTTCACTGCATACAGCACACTAGAGTATCTCAACATCACTGCAAAAAAAAAAATGTGTAGAAAGACTGTCTCAGTACAAAAAGTCCTGTTTGGTTTTAGTCATTGGCAAAACTAAACCAGCTGTCTGGAATTAATTTCCTAGAGCTGCAGCAACCTAAATGCTATACTATTACAAAAGGTATAGTTTTCCAAATATTTTTAAATTGTAGAAAAAAATAGAAAAAATGGTATATTTGTCTCTGTTAACTAGTTTGCTTTGTCCTTTATCTAGATTACCTCCTTTCTTCTCTATGTCCCAAATCTACTTTTTCCCCTGCTAAATCCCAGTCCCATTCCTGCTGTCTGACATGAAAGTTTCAGAGTTATGAGGCTTGGAAGTGCTGCAGCTCCAGCTGTCTCTAATTGCACAATTTTTGTCCACTTTGATTTCTCTCAGCCAGCATAAGAAGTTATCAATGAAGTGTGCCTTACCTAGTGTCACTGATAGGATAGATAGCAGCTTCTGCTCATAGCGAAGGGATGCAGACCACACTCATGCATAACATAGCTATGCTACCAGGAGCCTCTGTAGCAGGTTGTCCTGGTTTCAGCTAGGACAGAGTTAATTTTCCTCCTAGTAGCTGGTAGGGGGGTGCTGTGTTTGGGATTTAGAATGAGAATAATGTTGATACCATGCTGATGTTTTAATTGTTGCAGAGCAGTGCTTACACTAAGCCAAGGACTTTTCAGCTTCTCACTATGTCAGTGGACAGGCTGGCGGATGCAGCAGGAGCTGGGAGGGGACAAAACCAGGACAGCTGACCCAAACTGGCCAAAGGGGTATTCCATACCATCTGACATCATGCTGAGCAATTGATAGGGGGAGTTGTGGTGGTTTTACCCTGCTAGGCAGCTGAACTCCACCACAACTGCTCTCTAATTCCCCCTCCTCAGAAGAGGAGGGGAAGAAGTAAAGGAAATAAGAACTCACGGATTGAGATAAGGATAATATAATTAAAGGGAAAAAAAAATATTAAGGAAAGATTATTACTAATTAAACAATTTAACTAAAGGGAAAAAAGGGAAAGGGGAAAAGGAAGGGGAAAATAAAAGAAAAAACAAAACAAAACGAACAAGCAAAAATGAACAAACAAACAAAAAACAAGTAAAGGCTGTGTGGAAGTGATGCTTGACCACGTCCTTGAAGCAGGGCCTCAACGCACGTAGCCGGTGTTCAAGAGGAGGACTGACGTTTTCACAACGAGAGCCCACCCCTCCCCTCTTCTTCCTGTTTCCACCCTTTATTGGTGAGTGTGACATCATATGGTATGGAATATCCCTTTGGTTGGTTTAGGCCAGCTGCCCTGGTGATGTTTCTTTCTCACTTTTTTGCCCACACCCTAGGAGGGTTAGAGAGAATCCTGATGCTGTGCCAGCACTGCTCAGCAGCAGACGCAATATTGGTGTGATACCACTGCTGTTCTAGCTACAAATGCAGAGCACAGCACTGTATGGGCTGCTGCAGGGAAAGTTAACATCCCAGCCAGACCCGGTACAGGTGGCTCGCTGGGGTGAGGGGACCGGCTGCTCGGGGATAGGCTGGGCATCGGTCAGCGGGTGGTGAGCAATTGCATTGTGCATCACTTGTTTGTACACATTATTAGTAGTAGTACTATTATCTTCATTATTTTTATTTTCCTTTGTTTTCTGTCCTAACAAACTGTCTTTATCTCAACCCACAGGTTTCATTTTCCTGATTCTCTCCTCCATTCCACTTTGGGGGGGAGGGTGAGCGAACAGCTGTGTGGTGCTTAGCTGCCAGATGGGTTAAAACACAACAGTCCTTTTGGCACTGAACGTGGGGCACGAAGGATTGAGATAACGACAGATCTGACCAGAGCGTGTTAAAACAAAATTCTTATAAGTGTTAGATCAGTTTAATAGTTGCTCATCACAATACTGATTTTTTTGATCTCAGGTCTGCTGTGCCTGTTTTGCAAACTGAGTTATATAGCACATTACTTACTGTATGCGTTCCCTGTCGTGCTGCTTATCCTTTCTGGGGGCTGGTTTAAGGTTATTATTTTACTGTACTGTATAACCCTGGTTTATGATATGATAAAATTACTGTCATGAAAGTAATCTGGTATTTGTACTCAACATTGCCGTCAACTCCATACTTTGGAAACCATATCTCAGAAACTATTAACAATTACACCTTTTACCTTTTTTCTTCAGGGAGCCAATCTATGGAAGGGACTGGGGGAGATGTTTTTTTCCCACTCATTCACCCTCCCTTTCTCCTTTACCCCCTCCTTCTCCTCCAGGCGAGTTACAATAGCTTTTCAAGACTTTGAATATCCTTGGGATGTTCAGACCAGCATGTTCTTATTGTTATTACTCATGAATATACTTTAGATTTTGTTTAAGGTTAAACAACTACTTAGGAATGCCATCCAGAGGTCTGTCCTGAGGCGGGATAGTTGTGAGTGGCAGGGAGTGTGGAAGGATATGGGCAGGCATCTAGAGCAGTGGGCACCTCCAGTGCCTTGGAAATTCACCCCTGAAAAACCACAAAATCCTAAAAAACTGGTAGAATGCTTGAAAAAGGTGTGTCATCACCCTAGCAATTCCAGAGATACACAAATCACTGCAGTGTGCTGGGGCTTGCCCTATGCTTACTGAGCTGCAGTCAATTCCACTATAACCCAAGTGACAGACCCTGCAGCCACTCCAAGTCCTGTGACAGGCCCAACGGCCACTCCAACCCATCCCATCCCTGAGCAGCATCCCTGAAGCCCATCCTATCCCTGAGCAGCAGTCCCACCCACACTGGCCAGCCACTCCATATTAATTGCTCAGCATGACTTTATATGGTATGGAATCACCTTCACAGCTACCATTACGCAACAAGTATGAGGCTCTAGAACTTGACAGTCAAGCAAATGACGATGTAGATGAAAGCCCATCCCAGTTGGAAGGGGTGCCTAAGGCAAGGCAACCTAGCCCCCTTCTATCAAGAAAGAAAGAAGGGTTATCGTCATAGGGGACTCCCTTCTGAAAGGGACAGAGGGCCCGATTTGCCGTCTGGACCCAACTCACAGGGAAATCTGCTGCTTCCCTGGGGCTCAGGTAAGAGACATTGCCAGGAAAGTCACTCGCCTGGTATGGCCCACCGACTACTACCCGCTACTGGTTTTTCAGGCTGGTAATGACGAGGTAGCAATGAGAAGTTCGAGAACAATCAAAAGGGACTTTAGGGCTTTGGGGCGACTGGTTAAAGGATCAGGGGCACGGGTTGTGTTTGCCTCTGACTTTCTGATAGGAGGGATCAATGTTGACAAGCAGACTCGTCTTATTAACATGTGTCTTCAAGTCTGGTGCAACCAGAAGAACTTTGGGTTTCTTGATTATGGGAAGGTCTATGCAACACCAGGCCTGCTGGAACCAGATGGGATGTGCCTCTCTCACAGGGGGGAAAAGGATTTTTGCTTAGGAATTGGCAGGGCTGATAGTTAGGGCTTTAAACTAGAGTTGAAGGGGGAAAGGGATAAAACCCTAAAGCCGGTGATAAGCTAAGAGATGGCATGCCAGAATCAGAGGGACTGTGTGCTGGTGGGGTCTTTTGGTCTGCTCCACAAGGTGCTGTGTACAATGAGGCACATTTGAAGTGCTTCTACACCAACACACACAGTATGAGAAATAAACTGGATGAGCTAGAAATATTGGCCCAGTCCCAGAGCTACAATATCATTGGCATAAGTGAAACCTGGTGGGATGAGTCCTGTGACTGGTATGTCACAACAGATGGTTACAGGCTCCTCAGTAGGGATAGGCAGGGCAGGTGAAGCGGTGGGGTGGTGCTGTATGTAAAGGAGGGGCTGGACTGTGTGGAGACTGCAGTTGGCAATGGCAAAGTTGAGAGTATTTGGGTAAGGATTAAGGGACAAACAAATGAAGGGGATGTCATCATGGGAGTCTATTACAGACCACCCAGCCAGGATGATGACACCGATTAATTATTCTTTGAGGAACTAAGCGATACCTAAAGATCAGCTGCCTTTGTCCTTATGGGGAACTTCAACTTGCCAGACGTTACCTGGGAATATCACACAGCCGACATAAGCAGGTCCAGGAGGTTCCTAAAGCACCTTGATAATAACTTCTTAGTACAGGTGCTAAGGGAGCCAACTAGGAAAGGTGCCCTCCTAGATCTATTGCTGGAGAACAGAGATGGTCTTGTGGGGGATGTGTCAATTGGCGACCGTCTTGGTCATGGTGACCATGAAGCAGTTGAGTTTAAAAGTTTTGGTGACAGGAAGAAAACTGCCACCACAACTTCAGCCCTGGATATGGGGAGAGCAGACTTCAGGCTGCTCAGGGAACTAGTTAGCAAGATCCCCTGGGAAACTGCTTTTGAAGGCATTGGTGTCCACCAGTGCTGGTTAGTCTTTAAGCACTGCCTCCTAAAAGCACAGGATCAGGCAATTCCAAAATATTGGAAGTCAGGCAGGCAGGGCAGACAGCTGGCTTGGCTCACCACGGGTCTTCTGGAGCTTGGGCATAAAAAGAAAGTGTATGGCTGCTGGAAGCAGGGTCAGGCAACATGGAAGGACTACAGGGACACTGTTTGCCTTTGCAGGGAGAAAATTTGTGTGGCCAAAGCCCAATTAGAGTTGAAGCTTGCCGGGTCTGTGGGAGACAATGAAAAGTTTTTTTTTTAAATATGTGAATAGATAAAGGAGGACCAGAGAAAACATAGGTCCACTACTTGAAGGGGAAGGTCACCTCACGAACAAGGACATGGGCAAAGCAGAGACATTTAATGCCTTCTTTGCCTCTATCTTCAATGCCAATGATAGGCTTTGGAACCCCGGGTGCCCTGAGCTGGACAACTGTGACAGTGCGAACGATAAACGCCCAACCAACCCTGAATGTGTGTGGGATCTACTGCTCCACCTGGATCCATACAAGTCTATGGGTCCTGATGAGTTTCTTCCCAGGGACCTTAGAGGGCTGGCTGACGTCATCGCTGGACCTCTCTCAATTATTTGTCAACGGTCTTGGGAATCTGGAGAGGTCCCAGTAGACTGGAAGCTGGCAAATGTTTTTTGCCAGTTTTCAAGAAGGCCAAGAAAGAAGACCCTGGTAACTACAGGCCTGTCAATCTCATGTCAGTGCCTGGTAAAATTATGGAGAAGATAATCCTTGAAGTTATTGAAGCGCACCTGGGAGACAATGCAGTCATTGGTCCCAGCCAACATGGGTTCACGAGGGGTAGGTCCTGTTTGACTAACTTGATTTCCTTTCATGATAAGAACACCCATCTAGCTGATCAAGGGAAACCAACTGTTCTGATCTTTTTGGATTTCAGTAAAGCTTTTGACACAGTTTCCCATATGATCCTACTGGACAAAATGTCCGGCATGCAACTAAACAAAAACATCATCCGATGGGTGAGCAACTGGCTGACGGACAGGGCTCAAAGGGTTGTAGTAAATGGCGCCACATCAGGCTGGCAGAAGGTCACTAGTGGGGTCCCCCAGGGCTCCATTTTAGGGCCATTCCTCTTCAATGTCTTTATAAATGATTTGGATGTAGGACTAGAAAGTGTTTTGAGCAAATTTGCTGATAACACTAAACCTGGAGGAGTTGTTGACTCTGCTGAGCATGGAAAGGCCTTGCAGAAAGATCTGGACAGATTGGAGAGCTGGGCAATCACCAACCGCATGAAGTTTAACAGGAGCAAGTGCCAGGTCCTGCACCTGGGATGGGGCAACCCTGGCTATATGTACAGGCTGGGCGACAAGACGCTAGAAAGCAGCCCCGCAGAGAGGGATATGGGGGTTGTGGTTGACAGCAAGTTGAATATGAGCCAGCAGTGTGCCCTGGCAGCCAGAAGGGCCAACCGTATCCTGGGGTGCATCAAGCACGGCATTGCTAGTCGGTCGAGGGAAGTGATTGTCCCGCTCTACTCTGCGCTGGTCCGGCCTCACCTCGAGTACTGTGTGCAGTTCTGGGCACCACAGTGCAAAAAGGATGTGAAACTGTTGGAGAGTGTCCAGAGGAGGGCGACGAAGATGGTGAAGGGCCTAGAGGGGAAGATGTACGAGGAGCAGCTGAGGTCACTTGGTCTGTTCAGGCTGGAGAAGAGGAGGCTGAGGGGTTATGTCATCGTTGTCTACAACTTCCTTGCAAGGGAGAGTGGAGAGGCAGGTGACCTATTCTCTGTAATCACCAGTGATAGGACCCGCGGGAACTGTGTTAAGCTGAGGCAGGGGAGGTTTATGCTGGATATCAGGAAGAGGTTCTTCACCGAGAGGGTGGTCGCACACTGGAACAGGCTCCCCAGGTATGTAGTCACGGCACCAAGCCTGTCTGAATTTAAGAAGTGATTGAACTGTGCACTTAGTCACATGGTCTAAACTTTTGGTTAGACCTGTGCGGTGCCAGGCGTTGGACTTGATGTTCCTTATGGGTCAGTTCCAACTGGGGATATTCTATGCTTCTATGATTCTATGATAAACATACTCCAGGGAGGGAACAGATAAGATTAGAATATAAAAGAGTGTTAGGAGTTAGTGTAAAAAGAAAGAGAAGAAGGAAGAAAAAAAGAGAAGAAGAAATTAGAGTGAGGAAAAAGGAAGAGCGGGGTGGGGTGGAGAAGAAATTGCAAACCCAGAAGAGACTGTGCACTTTCTCCTCCACCAAAAGAGGGATGCCTTTTTGGTAAGATCTGCGCCTTCACCCTTTGGTGAGGAATAGCTGGAATAGAATTTTGCTAGCACTATTATCATATATTAGAACTATTGCAGTAAGTGTATTTATCAACAGCAGTTCTGAATCTATTATATCTGTTGCCTTATTAAATACATTCAACTTTGTGAAACTGTCTCAGGGAAAGTCCTTAGCAGGGTTCTGAAATAGGCAAATGCTGGACTCTGATAAGTCCCCTTTAACGTGACACTGATAAATGATGGAAAGCGGCTTGGTGAGCACTGATGAGCTCCCTTGGTGAGCTTCTTTTTGCTCAGGTTCCAGTGCTAACAGTTGTTGGGAAATATCAATCCCTAAGTACCGCACTTTCTGCTGAGTCACTTGGGCCTTCTTCTGGGATACTCGGTATCTGGCTATTCTTGGGTAATTTAACAGACGTAGAGTGAGTTGTACACATTTTTCTTTGGTTTGAGCTCCTAACAACAAGTTGTCAACATATTGCAGCAGACTTCCTTCATTTAAACTCTGCCAGTTGTTTAAGTCTACAGCCAAGGCAGTCCCAAGTACCGCTGGACTATTCTTGAACCTGTAGGGTAGTACTGTCTAGCACATTTGAGTATTTTTCCCAGTTGTGGGATTTTCTCACTCAAAAGGAAATGTAGTCTGACTATCTGGATATAAGGATATAGAAAATAAGATGCCTTTTAGCTCCAATACTGTGAAGTAGGTATCCTTTTAAGACAATGCTGTTAGGAGGTTGTATGGATTTGGTACCATGGGGTGTCTGTCTTCAGTTATCTTATTTATGGCTTGCAAATCTTGTACAAACCTGTACTCACTGCTATTTGGTTTCTTTACAGGTAGTATCAGGGTGTTAAAACTAAATTAGCATTTGCAGATCAACCCATTAAAAAAAATCTTGTCTATTAACAGCTCCAGCCACTTTCTCACTGTGAACCTAATTTGATATTGTGGTACTGTCATGGTTTTGGCTGGGATAGAGTTTTTTACTATGAATTTTCTTCATAGTAGCTTGTATGCTGCTGTGATTTGGATTTTTTATGAGAATAATGTTGATAACACACTGATGTTTTAGTTGTTGCAGAACAGTGCTTACAATAAGTCAAGGACTTTTCAGCTTCTCACACGGCCCTGCCAGCAAGGGGCTGGGGGTGCACAAGAAGCTGGGAGGGGACATGGCCAGGACAGCTGATGCAGACCAGCCAAAGGGATTTTCCATGCCATATGACATCATGTTCAGCAATAGAACTGGGGTAAAGAGGAGGAAGGGAAGATGTTTGGAGTGATGGAGTTTGTCTTCCCAAGAGACCATTACGCATGATGAGCCCTGCTTTGCTGGAGGTGGCTAAACATCTGCCTGCCAATGGGGAGTAGTGAATTAATTCCTTGTTTTGCTTTGCTTGCGCACAGCCTAGTAAACTGCCTTTATCTCAGCCCATGAGTTCCTCTGCACTTTATACCTTTCCTATTCTCTCCTGGTACTGGATTTACGTGTCAAGGGCTTGGTAGCAGGGGTGGCCTCTGTGAAAAGAGTCCAGAATCTGCCCCATGTCAGATAAGAGCCAGTTTCAGACGGCTCTAAAAAGGACCTGCTGCTGGCAAGAGCCGAGCCAATAAGTGACGTTGCTTGTTCCTCTGTGAGAGCAGATTTAAGAAAGGGAAAAAACTGCTGTGCAACAGCAGCTGGGAGAGCGAGGAGTGAGAACCAGCCCTGCAGACACCAAGGTCAGTGCAGAAGGAGGTGCTCCGGGTGCCAAAGCTGTAGTTCCCCTGTGGGCTGTGGAGAGGACCCTGGTGGAGCAGGCTGTCCCCCTGCAGCCCATGATGTACCACAGTGGATCAGATTTCCACACTGCAGCCCACGGAGGAGCCCATGGTAGAGCAGGAGGATCAGGCCTGAAGGAGCTTGCGGCCTGCGGAGAGCCCCTGCCAGAGCTGATTCTGGGCCGCAACAGCAGCCCGGGGAGAGGAGCCCACACATTTGCAGGTGATCTGGCAGGAGCTGCTGCCCATGGGGGAACCATGTTGGAGCAGCGTGCTACTGAAGGATGGACCCCGTGGTACAGACCCATGTTTGAGCAGTTCTTGAAGAGCTGCTGCCTGTGGGAAGCCCGTGCAGGATCAGTTTGGGAAAGGCTGTATCCAGTGGGAGGGGACCCCACATTGGAGCAGGGGAAGAGAATAACTGTGAAGGAGCGGTGGAGTTGAAGCATTATGGACTGACTGCAACCCCCATTCCCCCATTCCCCTGTACCGCTTGAGGGGAGGAGGTGGAAGAGGATGGATGGGGGGAAGGTGTTTTTAGTTTGTTGATCTCCCTGTCCTTATCTCAGCCCTTGAGGCCTTTTCATCATATTTTCTCCCCCTTTCTCTTCAAGGAAGAGGTGTGAGAGAGCAGTTGTGGTGGAGCTTAACTGCCAAGCTGGGTAAAACCACTAGAAACAGATAAGCTTCATTGTCAACATCGCTCACTGATAGGATTTTTTTTTTCTTTCCAGCATACTTTCTTCTCCCCCTCTTCTTCTGAGAAGATAGAGTTAGAGAGTGTTTGTGGTGGAGTTTAAGCTGCCCAGAAGGGTAAAACCAGCACAACTATAAGCAGTAGTTCATATGTTCTTAGGAAAGACCAGGAAGCCTTTGAATCTTAAAATAGGTGGAGCAATTTTACCTCCACTACTACTCCTTCACATGAGACCCTTAGCAGGCCTCCTTCTCCTACAGAATTCGTCAAAATGTGAGAATAGCTTAGAGGTCAGAACAAACAAGTTGGAAATCACAAGTCATTTCTCTACAACTTATTAAGATCTGAATATTCTTCCTCAAGCATGCACATTTTTATAGCAACCTACAGCAAAAACAACTAGGCAAGAGTTCCCAGAATGTCCTTCTATAATCATACATTCTTCAACCATAAAAAGTATTTGAACACAAACACGAATACAGACATAGATTTGTATTCAAACAGACCAAAACTCCCTCATCAGTACTCACAGAAGGGAGGGCAGCCAATGATACTGGAAGATGGAAGCTGGCAACAACAAGGACCAGCAGGAGGAAGAATCTTTCCCCAAAGTCTGAGGTGCCCTTACAGAACCGCTTCACCCCTCTGTGGACTTAGAAGGAAAGACCCCTTTTGGGGGGGAAGGAATTGTGAAGCTGAGTAAGACAGACAGGTCTGCTCCCCATGAAACAACTAGTCCAAGTAAGAAAAAGTGACAGGTGATAGTATCAGTAGACTCTCTTCTGAGAGGTACAGAGGCACTCATCTGCCGACCTGGTTCTGCTTTTAAGGGAAGTCTGCTGTTTACTGGGGGCTTGTATCAGGGGTGTTACCAAAAGACTGCCAAGCCTTGTACAGCCTAAGGACTATTATCCACTGCTGCTGTTTCACGTGGGCACCAATGATGCAGCCAGGAACAGCCTGAGGAGTGTCAAGAGGGATTACAGAGCCCTGGGAGCAGCAGTAAAGGACTCAGGAGTGCAGGTAGTTTTTTCATCAGTCCTGCTGGTTAAAAGGGAGGGGGTTGAAAGGGCCAGTTGAATCTGGCAAATCAGCAGATGGTTTCAGGATTGGTGCCACAGACAGGGGTTCAGCTACTGAGATTATGGGGCTTGCTTTGAGAAACTTGGTTTACTGGGAGCTGAGATGGGGTCCATCTATCAGAGAAGGGGAAGAACATCTTTGGTCATAGTCTTGCCAAGCTGATGAAGAGGGCTTTAAACTACAGGAGTTAAAGATGTATGCATGCCTGCAAGACTATGACCTCATTGGCATTAAGGAGATGTGGAGGGACAGCTCCCTTGACTGGAGTGTTGGAATGGAAGGATACAGGCTCTTTAGGAAGGACAGGCAGGGAACATGAAGAGGAGGCATCACCCTCTGTGTCAGTGAGCAGCTAGAGTGCATGGGATGGATGAGGAGCTGACAGAGCTTACGTGTCAGGATTAAAGAGAGGGCAGGGACAGGTGACATTATAGTGGGAGTCTGCTACAGACCACCTGAAGACCAAGAAGACCAAGCAGATGAGGCCCTCTATAGATGGATATAAGCAGCTTCACATTCACAAGCCCTGGTTCTTGTGGGGTGTGCTGGATCTGGCTGGGATGAAGTTAACTTTCCTTGCTGAAGCCCATACAGCACTGTGCTCTGCACTTGTAGCTAGAACAGCACTGGTATCACACTAGTGTTTTGTCTATTGCTGAGCAATACTGGCACCACATCAGGATTCCCTCCAACCCCCTGAGAGCCAGCAGGCTGGGGGTGGGCAAGAGATGGGGAGGGGACAACACCAGGGCAGCTGACCTAAACCAACCAAAGGGATATTCCATACCATACGATGTCACACTCAGCAATAAATGTGGAAAAGGGAAGAAGAGGGGAGGGGTGGACTCTCGTTATGAAAACGTCTGTCCTCCCAAACAACTGCTACATGCATTGAGGCCCTGCTTCCTGGGACATGGCTGAACATCGCTTGTTGATGGGAAGTAGAGAGTAATTTCTTTTCTCTCTCTCTCTGTGCTTCCGCACAGCCTTTGCCTGTTTTGTGGTGTTTTGTTTTTTTTTTTTTTTGTTTGTTTGTTTGTTTTTCCCCTTTTCCTTTTCCCTTCAATTAAATTATCCTTATCTCAACCCGTGAGTTTTTTTTTTCTTTCCAGCATACTGTCTTCTTTCCCTCTTCTTCTAAGGAGGGGGAGTGAGAGAGTGGTTGTGGTGGAGTTCAGCTGCCCAACAAGGTAAAAACCACCACATGGGGGACTTCAAGAATCGTGATATCTGTTTGAGGGACAGCACAGCAGGACATAGGCAATCCAGGAGGTTCCTGGAATGCATTGATGACAATGTCCTTGTTGCCAACAAGGAGAGGTGCTATGCTGGACCTTATTCTCACCAACAAGGAGGGGCTGGTAGGGCATGTGAAGTGCAAGGGCAGCCTTGGCTGTAGTGATCATGAAATGGTGCAGTTTAGGGAAGCTTTCCTGAGGGAAGCAAGGAGGGAGCACAGCAAGCTTGCTACCCTGGAATTTGGAAGAGCAGACTTCGGCCTCTTCAGGGATCTGCTTGATAGAGTCACACGGGACAAAGCCCTGGAGGGGAGAAGGACCCAAGAAAGCTGGTTAATATTCAAGGATCACCTCCTCCAAGCTCAGGAGCGATACATCCCAACAAAGAGGAAGTCAGGCAAAAACACCACAAGCCCAGAAAGCCAACCTGGCTTGCAACCTGGGCTGCATCAAAAGAAGCATGGCTAGCAGGTCAGAAGAGATGATTCTCCCCCTCTACTCCGCTCTTGTGAGACCCCACCTGGACCACTGCATCCAGCTCTGGGGTGCCCAAATGAAAGAAGGACATGGACCTATTAGAACAAGTTCAGGGGAGGGTCACGAAGATGATCAGAGGGCTGGAACACCTCTCCTATGAAGACAGGCTGAAGGAGTTGGGGTTGTTCAGCCTGGAGAAGAGAAGGCTCTGAGGAAACCTTATAGTGGCCTTCCAGTACTTAAAGGGGGCCTAGAAAAAAGCTGGAAAGGGACTCTGTCGGGGAGTGTAGTGATAGGACAAGGAGTAACGGCTTGAAACTAAAAGAGGGTAGGTTTAGATTAGATATAAGGAAGAAATTCTTTACTCTGAGGGTGGTGAGGCACTGGAACAGGTTGCCCAGAGAAATTGTGGATGTCTCATCTCTGGAAGTGTTTAAGGCCAGGTTGGATGGGGCTTTTAGCAACCTGATCTAAGGTGTCCCTGCCCATGGCAGGGAGGTTGAAATTAGGTGATCTTTAAAATCTATTCCAATATAAAGCATTCTATGATTCTATATCCTCCTCTGTAATAACCTCCACTGGTGGAAACATGCCAAAACTTCATGATTAAGAATTTAACCTAGGATTGCCAACATACATAACTTAAATTAGCGAAGCAAGCTTTAAGAATAAATACAAAACATACCCTCATACCAAAAAGAGAAATCTAAAAACAGGGCTACAGATTTTTCTAAAAATAAAGTAGACTGAACACTCAGCAGTGCAAGTATGTAGTTTCTTAAAACTGTAATGAAGTCTGATAATAAACCATTTCAAATAGCATCAAAACCAAGTGCAAAGTCATCTCACACTTTTGAAAAATTTCAGACCTTTTGGCTCAAGCAACAGTGATATCTAGATATAAAAATTGGAAGAGATTAAAATGATTACCAACAAAAACAGAAGCAGAACAATTCTTCCTTTATTGTATGGTGTATAATCGCTTTGCACCAATTACTACTGTTGGAGGGGTGGTGAGGTAGAAAAGATAAGGCCATTTTAGCCTTAACTATTTTCAAAATGAAGTATATATATTTTAACACACATAGATCAGAATTTCAAAGGCACCTACATGTGTAACTTTTTCTATCAACAGGCCTTTCCAGAAAGGAATCTGTGATAATATTTTAGAATCTGAGGTTATACATCTCAAATATGATATTAGCTACCCCAACAAAGAGATTATTAGCTGCTTAGCCACATTCTTCTACTCCAACTAAGTTGTCAGGCACTGATACCTCAGATAGTGGACTGTAAACAGAAATATTTCATGAAGCATATTCTTAAACATGCCATCTGTTTTAATGCTGGTGGTAGAGGGAAACAACAGTAATAATCCTAACAGAAAAACAAGTTCTGATGCACAACTATACCAGATTTCAAAAGTTTTTTTTTAAAAAAAACAGATCAACAGATTAGCTGCATACCTTTCTCTATCTCCAACTAAAGAAGGCTGACATCTGACATAACTATAGACCTATAGGACATTGTATGCCAGATTGACAGCTAGGCAACTACATGTGAATGGAGAGACACTGCTATATAGAATAACCATGAGAACATTCTAAATATTGCCAAACATATAGTAAATAAGCTCCAAAAAGGGCAGCCTTAATATCAAGCCAACTAAATAGTGTAGTTTCTTCCTCTCTTACGTGATCAATCTCACTGTATTAGAATACCAGTAAGATGTAGGAAACTTCCAATACCTCCACTGATTTTCAGGAAATGCTTTCTGGATTTTTGTTTGTTTTCAAACAAAACAAACTAACAGAACACTGTTGGGCTAATTTAACATTAGCATTAAAGTTCTGAAGTCAATGATTCTCTGCTATACTCACCCTATAGTCAGAATATAACGGCACGGGCACTAATATTCATAGAGGGAGGCAGAAGCTACGTGTAAATAAAATATTTAGTACTATGCTACTACAACATTAAAAGTTGCCCAGTTAAAAAACAAAAGTAACAGAGGCGCACAACTCAATGGTGACTTAATCATTTTCCATGTACCTAACCGAAATGAAACATTTTGTTGAGTGTACTCACTAACTACAAAAAACCTTAATAAAACATTCCCATCTCTCAAATACAGGTACATACCTCCCCACTCAGCATTTAAATGAACAAACACTTCAAGGAAAAAAATATACTCAATTTCTAGATGAGAAATTTTCATATGCTTTCACTGTAATAAAAAAATGCTGAAGCAGCTTACCACCTCTGTTGATGTTTCTGCATGTTCAGAAGCAACATGTTCTTGAAGAGATGTTTCTGTATAACCCATCTTTCCACAATAAGGACAAGTAAAAGACTGTGGCTGTTCTACAGAGAAAGCTTCTCCACCATAATACAAATCTGGAAAAAGATGATGTTTTAAGAGGAGTTATTATTAAGCAGCATAGCCCATTCTTTTTTTCATATAATTCTTTATATATTCCTATGTGCATGTAATAACTGCCAAATTCATTCATTCGTTAATCAAAATAAACATTTTAATTCCGCATAAAGTGAAGATGCTGATATTGTATAGTTGTTCAATGACTCAACTGACAAACAAATAGACAGACTACACAGCATTTTGACTAATAAACAATTTAAGTTTCTAATATTCAGGAAGAGTGTTGTGGTTTAATCCAGCAGGCAGCTAAACACCTCTCAGCCGTTCGCTCACCCTTTCCACCAAAAGCAGGATGGGGGAGAGAATTGGGAAGAAAAAAAAAAAAGTAAAAGATTGTGGGTTGAGATAAAGACAGTTTATTAGGACAGAAAAGGAAAATAATAATAATAATGATAAAAGTAATCATAACAATGTGTGCAAAACAAGTGATGAGATGCACAATGCAATTGCTCACTACCCGCTGACCGATGCCCATCCCATCCCTGAGCAACTGGTCCCCCCACCCCGGCCAGCCACCCCATCCATATCAATTGCTCAGCATGACATCATATGGTACGGAATACTCCTTTGGCCAGTTTGCGTCAGATGTCCTGGTTCTGTCCCCTCCCAGCACCTGCTGCACGTCCAGCCTCCTCGCTGTCAGGACAGAGCGAGAAGCTGAAAAGTCCATTGGCTTAGTGTAAGCACTGCTCTGCAACAATTAAAACATCAGTGTGTTATTCTCATCCTAAATCCAAAACACAGCACCATATCAGCTACTAGGAGGAAAATTAACTTTATCCTAGTCAAAACCAGGACAATATCCACCCCTTATTCCATACCATATACGTCATGCATCGGTCCCACACTTTCCAATACATCCCAATTAATCACCACTTTTCATATCACAGAATCACAGAATGGTTCAGGTTGGAAGGGCTCTGAACATCATCTAGTCCAACCCTCCTGCCAAGCAGGATCATATAGAGCACATTGCACAGGATGGCATCCAAGCAGGTTTTGAATATCTCTGGAGGAGACTCCACAACCTCTCTGGGCAACCTGTTCCAGTGCTCAGTCACCCTCACAGTAAAGAAATGCCTGGGAACCTCTGGGGGACAACACTAGTTACAGGCCTCCAACTAGACCCTGCACCACTAAACTCAACCCTCTGAGATCTGCCATTCAGCCAATTGACAATCTACCTCACCATCCACTCATCTAGGCCACACTTCCAGAGCTTTTCTATGAGAATGTTATGGGAGACAGTGTCAAACACCTTGCTGAAGTCAAGGTCGACCACATCCACCCCTCTCCTCTCATCTACCCAGCTAGTCATCCCACCATAGAAGGCTATCGGATTGGTTAAGCATGATTTCCCCTTGGTGAATCATTACAGACTGCTCCTGATCACCTTCTTATCCTCCACATGCTTGGAGACGACCTCCAGGATGAGATGCTCCATCACGTTTCCAGGGATGGAGGTGAAGCTGACTGGCCTGTAGTTGCCTGGGTCCTCCTTCTTGCCCTTTTTGAAGACTGGTGTGACATTAGCTTTCTTCCAGTCCTCAGGCACCTCTCCTGTTCTCCAGGACCTTTAAAAGATCATGGAGAGTGGCCTAGCAATAACATTGGCCAGCTCCCTCAGCACCCGTGGGTACATTCCATTGGGGCACATGGATTTATGAACGTCAAGTTTGCTTAGATGATCTTTGACACGATCATCTTCGACCAAGGGAAAGACGTGCTTTCTCCAGACTTCTTCACTTGTCGCCAGGGTCTGAGATTCCTGAGGACTAGTCTTAGCAGTAAAGACTGAAGCAAAAAAGGCATTCAGCATCTCTGCTGTTTCTGTATCCTTTGGCACCATAGCACCCGCCACATTCAGCAGCGGACAAACATTTTACCTAGTATATGTATATATAAAACGTCTACTGAGTTTGTTCAGACCATGACTAACTTTGGGCTCCAACTGTCACAACAATCTTTGTTGAGATGGTGTGTGATATTGGATCATCACCCACTGAAACCCGTTCTGGTTCCATCACAAAGCTGTGCACGTCCAATTCTATCAAAATTCATTCATCATTATCTGCATAACTCTTACTGTGACACCATTCATATCATGATCTTCAGTGGCCCCATTCTTGGTCACATGATCATTTCCATGGTGTACTTTTACTACCAGGTTCTCTACCTGGGCAGCAATATCTTGCCCCAGTGCAACATCCCAGATGGGTTTGCCTCTGTTCTGCCAGTTGCTCTGCTTCCATTGCTGTAACCACCCCCACAGGGCATTTGCTACCATCCATGAATCAGTGTAGAGATAGAGAACTGGCCACTCTTCTCATTCAGCAATATCTAAAGCCAGCTGAATTGCTTTCACTTCTGCAAACTGACTCGATTCACCTTCTCCCTCAGCAGCTTCTGCAACTCGTCGTGTACGACTCCATACAGCAGCCTTCCATCTCCAATGCTTTCCCACAATAGGACAGGACCCATCAGTGAACAGGGCATATTGCTTCTCATTTTCTGGCAGCTTGTTGTGCAGTGGGGCTTCTTCAGCACAGACCACCTCCTCCTCTGATGATATCCCAAAATATTTGCCTTCTGGCCAGTCCATAATCACTTCCAAGATTCCTGGGTGACTGGGGTTTCCTATTCGAGCCTGCTGAGTAATCAGTGCAACCCACTTACTCCATGTAGCATCAGTTGCATGATGTGTAAAGGGGGACCCTTCCTTTGAACATCCAGCCCAGTACCAGCAGTCGGGGTGCCAGGAGGAGCTGCGCTTCACTACTGACCAACTCCGAAGCAGATCAAACTCCCTCATACATTGTCAATATCTCTTTTTCGTTTGGACTGTAGCAGGCCTCAGATCCTCTGTACCCCCGACTCCAAAACCCGAAGGGTAGAACTCGAGTTTCCCTAGGCTCTTTCTGCCAGAGGCTCCAGGTGGGGCCATTCTCCCTGGCTGCGCTGTAGAGCACATTCTTTACATATTGTCCTGCTTGGACTGGCCCAAGGGCTACTGCATGAACCATCTCCCATTTAATACGTTCAAAGGCTTGTCATTGCTCAGGGCCCCATTTGAAATCATTGTTCTTACCTGATAGAGCGGGCTTACAATCAGACTGTAATTTGGGATGTGCATTCTCCAAAACCCCATGACACCTAGGAAAGTTTGCATTTCTTTTTTGTTATTTGGTGGAGACATAGCTGTTATTTTGTTGATCACATCCATTGGTATTTGACGACGTCCATCTTGCCATTATATTCCTAAAAACTGGCTCTCTCGTGCAGGTCCTTTGACTTTATTTTGTTTTATGGCAAAACCGGCCTTCAGAAGGATTTGGACTGTTTTCTTCCCTTTCTCAAAACCATCAGCTGCTGTGTCACCTCATACGATGATGTCATTAATGTACTGCAGGTGTTCAGGAGCTTCCCCCTGTGAAATATGTTCATTTGATTCGTGTCAATATGGAACAATGCTAGGGCCTCATAATGAAATGTGACCTTCTGTCTTACATACCCTTGTATAAATAACCACAAGTCCAAGAGAAACAGAGTGGTTAGTGTATATAGCTCTTGCATCTTGCAAAAGAATGGTCTAGCAGTTCGTGTCGATAGAGGGTTTGAAGGGTAAACCTTGAGACTCGGGTCTGGGAGATAAGAGAATAGGGGGGAGTTTTTTGATAACTGCTGACTATTGCATGAGACACAACTTTCTGACATCTGGCCCAGAGACTACTAAATAAGGAGAGGGGGGAAGCTGAAGAACAACCAAAGGACAAAGCCTGGGAGGAAGACTACGAGCCTCTACGAGCGACCCCCAGAGGGCCCACCGGAGACTGATACGCATGCGTCCGTGGGATGGTTCGTGTCCCGGGAAACTAATTATAATAACCCTGCCTTTTCCAAAAGTGGTGATGAATATGTATTAGCCTAGGAGCATAAAAACCAGCCGCCTGATGTAATTGGTGTGCATCTTAGTGGAGCAGAGACTCCCGGCGTACCCAGCGCTGTTTGCTTACCTCTATTCGTTTAATAAATTGTAAACTTTGATTGTAACCCTATTTGGGACTCAGTCATTTATTACACCCCTGTTCCAGCGCAGACTGGATCAGTCCATGGCAAATGGTAGGGCTGTGTTTCCCCCCCGGGACAGCCAATTCCAGGTGTATTGGACACCCCTCCAAGAAAAAGCAAACTGTAGCCTGCACTCTCCTGCTAGAGGGATGGAGAAAAATGCATTAGTGATACCGACTGTGGCGTACCACTTGGCTGCTTTTGATTCCAGTTTGTACTGGAGTTCTAGCATGTCTGGCACTGTATCACTCAGTGGTGGCGTGACTTCGCTCAGGCCACGATAGTCCACCGTTAGTCTCCACTTGCCATTAGACTTTCGCACTGGCCATATGGGACTATTAAAAGGTGAATGAGTCTTGCTGATCACTCCTTGGCTCTCCAGTTGACAAATTAGCTTATGGATGGGAATTGGGGAAGTCTTGCCGCCAGTGCACAGTTGTGCACAGTTGTGGTAGCGATTGGCACCTACTGATCTTTGACCCTCAGCAACCCCACAACAGAAGGGTCCTCCGAGATACCAGGCAAAGTAGACAACTGTTTAATGCCCTCTGTCTCTAAGGCAGCTATGCCAAAAGCCCACTGGAACCCTTTTGCGTCCTTGAAATATCCTCTCCTGAGGCAGTCTATGCCAAGGATGCATGAAGTATCTGGGCCAGTCATAATACAGTGCTTTTGCCACTCATTCCCAGTTAAACTCACTTCAGCCTCCAATACAATTAACTGCTGGGATCCCCCCGTCACCCCATAAATACAGACAGGTTCTGGCACCAGTGTCTACCAAAGCCTTATACTTTTGTGTGCTTGACGTGCCAGGCCATCAAATCCACGTGGTCCAATAAACTTGATTGTCCCTTTCCTCCCCCTGGCTGGAGGCTGGGCCCCTCTAATCCTGGTCAGAATCTTCATTTCTGCATCTGGAGGACTGCATGCAGGAAGTTGGAGCAGCAAGCTTCTCAAAGAACCCCTTTTTCCCGATTGTTTTTCCTTGCAACTCACATACCCGTGCCTCTAGGGTCGAGGTAGATTTTCCATCCCATTTTCTCATGTCCTCTCCATGGTCACGTAGGTAAAACCACAGGGTACCACGGGGTGTGTACCCACTGTATCGTCTTCCTTGCACGGATGGACACTTACGCCTGATAGGTGAGACACTGGTTTGTACAGGTGGGGAGGAAAATAAATTCTCTTTAAGTTGGTGGAACTCTTCAGAAAGTTTCTCCACAGCTGAGACACAGGCCTGTAGGGAAGAGGAGAGACTTTCTTTGTACTGCCGGAGTTGTTTAGTCAATTCATCCACTGTGGGTTCCTCATATTCTTTCCAGGCCGATATTGCCAATGAGCTGGCATATGATGATGGTGCACTCCATACAAACTTCCGCCACATGGGTCGTGTACACTTGACTTCATCTGGATCTGTGGATATTTGTTTCGTTGTCTAGGTCCCTATAAATCACCTTCCGTACAGCTAATTCCCTCAGGTACTGGATTCCCTTCTCCATAGTAGTCCACTTGCCTGGTAGACATACAAGTTCTTCCTTGAAGGGATACCTTGAAGATGCACTATGCTCTCAGCCTTACAACAAATCTAGTTTAAATACTGTAATTTAAAATGACTCAGTGACACCAGTACTCCATATGTTGATATTGGTGCTGTAGCTGAACTGGTGTTTAACAATAATAATTTGTTTTAGTGAAGCAAAATGAGTGAGATGTTACGTACCAGTTTCAATACTTTAGCACTTCTCAAATACTGAAGCAGCAGCTTCCCTTAAGCTGCTAACTTAGCAATTAACATGAGCCAAACCCATCATGAAAATCTAAAAAATCATTCTAAATTCTTACTAAAATCATAGAATCATTAAGGTTGGAAAAGGCCTCCAAGATCATCTGGTCCAACCGTCCCCCTACCCACCAAAATTACCCACTAAACCATATGTCCCTAAGTACCACATCTACACTTTCCTTAAACGCTCCCAAGGGACGGTGACTCCACCACCTCCCTGGGCAACCCATTTCAATGCCTAACCACTCTTTCTAAGAAGAAATTTCTCCTACTTTCCAACCTGTACTTGTAGAAGCCCTTCCTGTTGTCCTTGACATCCCTGGCCAGATTCAATTCCATTTGGACTTTAGCTGTTCTAACTTCATTCCTGGGTGCTCGGACAATGTCTCTGTATTCCTCCCAGGTTACCCGCCCTTGCTTCCACTCTCTGCATGGTGTTTGAGTTTTGCCAGGAGCCCCTTGTTCATCCATACAGGCCTCCCGGCATTTTTTCCTGACTTCCTCTTTATTGAGATGCACAGCTTGGAAGAGGTGACCCTTGAATATTAACTATTTTTCTTGAGCCCCTCTTCCCTCCAGGGCCTTATCCCACAGGACTCTTCCAAGCACCTCTTTGAAGAGGCCACAGTCTGCTCTCCTGAAGTCCAGGGCTGTGAGCTTGCTTTTTACCCTGCTCCCTCCCCTCAGGATCCTGAACTACACCATCTCACGGTCACTGCAGCCAAGGTTGCCCTTGACCTTCGTATTCCAAACAAGACCCTCCTTGGTGGTGAGAATGAGGTCCAGCAGAGCCCCGCTCCTTGATGGTTGCTCTATCACTTGGAGGAGGAAGTTATCATCAACACATTCCAGGAACCTCCTGGATTGCTTATGCCCTGCTGCGTTGTCCCTCTAATAGATATCGGGGTTGTTGAAGTCCCCCGTGAGGACCAGGGCCTGTGAACGTGAAGCTGCTTCTATTTGTCTGTGGAGGGCCTCATCCGCTTGCTCTTCCTGGTCAGGTGGTCTATAGCAGACACCCACTACAATGTCACCCTTACCTGTCCTCTCTTTTAATCTTTACCCATAAACTCTCACTTGGCTCATCATCCATCCCCAGGCAGAGCTCCGTGCACTCCAGCTGGTCATTGACATAGAGGGCGACACCCACTCCTCCTCTCAACAGCCTGTCCTTCCTAAAGTGCCTGCATCCTTATATTGCAATACTCTAGTCATGGAAGCCATTCCACCAAATCTCCATGATCCCAATAAGATCGCAGCCCTGCAACCATACACACGTCTCTAACTCATCTTGTTTATTCCCCATACTGCATGCGTTAGTGTCCAGACACTTTGGAGGGGCACCCCAGCGTGTTGGGTTCCTAGAAAGCATTTGGGGGATTTTGCTATAATGTTGCCTTGTAGGCATTACCTTGTTAACTTGCAAGCGCTGGAGGTGACCCTGCTTAATTCCCATTTAATTGATTTTGTGATCCCTCCCTGTCACATCACCCAATACCCTTTTCTCAGCAACCCTGTCAGTCACTCTTTCAGTGTATTGCTTGTTACCCTCTCCTTCCCCCGTCACTCCTAGTTTAAAGCCCTCCTTATGAGGTCAGCGATCCTATTGGCAAAAATAGATGCCCTGCATCCATATGGCAAATAAGATGTCCCGCTTAGAGAGGTGCATTCCATCTATCCAAAGCAGATGATTGTCAGACAGGGTCCCATGGTCTTAGAACCCAGAACCCTGTCACTGACACCAGCTCCACAGCCAATTATTGACCTGTCTTATCAGTGCTCCTCTTCTCACATCTTTTCCACTCACCATCAGGATTGAGGAGACCACCACCTAGGCCCCCATGCCCTTGACTACTTCCCCCAGAGTTCTGTAGTCCCTTTTGATACTGTCCAGGTTTCCCCTTGCAGTATCATTTGCACCCACGTGGAGTAAGAGCAGGGGGCAGTAGTCAGAGGGCTGGACCAGCTTCGGCAGTGACTCCACAACATCCCAGATCCAAGCCCATGGCAGGTAGCAAACTTCCCTAGTCAGTAAATCAGGCTGACACTTTCTCCTCTTCACTACCATCTGAATAGGAGAAAGGGGACTCGGCTGTCTATATTTGTTTTATGTGAATCCTATATGTAGGTGCTGTTGAAGGCAATCCCTTGTCTGTGGCAATCTGTGTGACTGGCCGTGTCCGTGTTCTGTGTGTGTCTGTGTGTCTCTGGGATACGTGCTCAGCTTTGCTACTGGTTGAACCTACAAACACGGAAGTGGCAGCCATGTCCCTCAGCTCGGGTAGAGATCCTGGGTTCCCAGGCCGGGCAGAATGGAGTCTTGGACTGGAAGAGGAAGCCACACTCTTAACATCCCTTAATATTAAGGGATTGTACTGGGTCTGGCTGGAATGTTAACTTTCCCGGCAGCAGCCCATACAGTGCCGTACTCTGTACTTGTAGCTGGAACAGCAGTGTTATCACACCAGTGTTGTGTCTACTGCTGAGCAGCAGTGGCACAGCATTGGGCCTTTCTCTAACCCTCCTAGGGGGTGTGGGCAAAAAAGTGAGGAGAGAAACATCACTAGGGCAGCTGACCTAAACCAATCAAAGGGATATTCCATACCATGTGATGTCACACTCAGCAATAAAAGGTGGAAACAGGAAGAAGAGGGGAGGGGTGGGCTCTCGTTGTGAAAACGTCGGCCCTCCTCTCGAACACCGGCTACGTGAGTTGAGGCCTTGCTTCAAGGACGTGGTCAATCATCGCTCATTTGGGGGAAGTAGAGAGTAAATTCTTTCCTCTGCACTTCCATATAGCCTTCATTTATTTTGTTTGTTTGTTTTCCTCCCTTCTTTTTATTTTTTCCCTTTCCCTCTCCCTTTTTCCCCTTCCCCTTTTATTTCCCTTTAGTTAAATTGTTTAGTTCATAATAATCTTTATTTAATTATTATTATTATTTCCCTTTAATTAAATTATCCTTATCTCAACCCGTGAGTTGTTCTTTGCTTTACTTCTCCCCTTCCTCATCTAAAGGAGGGGGAGTGAGAGAGCGGTTGTGGGGTTTAGCTGCCCAGCACGGTAAAACCACCATAGGGATCACCATATTACTTTGAATGAAATCCAGGAGATTAAAAATCCTTAAGCCAGTCAGGCTCCAAATCTCACAGTTGAGTTGCCAGTTTCCAGATGTGTTCTCTTATTACCACTACTTCCCTATTTATACAAGTTATATAACTATTATGAGAAATCCTGTCACACTTAAGGTCACAATAAGTTTCCCTTGAGAAAAATAGAAATAGGAACTATACACCTTTTATTTCCTCTATTTCTTTACAGCAAGGTTCTTATGGAAATGCTCACCAACATTGTGGGACCTGGTCCTTACAGTTCACACACACACAAAATCTAATTGCTGCATCAAAGATGATACTTCCTGGGTATTTAGAGATATTTGGGAGAAACTAACTTCATGGTTACCTGAATGGAATTGGCTCAAACAACTATTTGTTGGTATTATAATAGTAATGGCAGAAGAAGGAAAAAAAAAAGGAAAAGGAGAAATTAATGGGTGGTCAAATAAAATTGTGGACTCCTGGACTGCTTACTGCCTGCCATGTAGCTTTCCCAGCAGACATCCAGGTGGTTGAAATCCCCCATCAGGATGAGAGCTCGTGAGCACAATACTTCTGGTAGTTAAGCAAGTAGGCTTCATCAAAAGGCTCCCCTTGATTGGGTGGCCTGTAGTAGACCCCAACCACAAGGTGCCCTTTATTGGTCTGGTGCTTAATTTTTACCCACAGGCTCTCAACTTGCTTGTGGCTGCTTCTCAGCAGCAACTCTTCACAATCTAGCCACTTCTTAACACAGAGGGCAACACCCCCACCCTTCCTTCCCTGCCTATCTCTCCTGAAAACCTTGTAGCCCTCCATTCCAGTGCTCCAGCTGTGTGATTCATCCCACCACATATCCGTGGACAGCAATTAGATCATAGTTTTCTAATTGCACCATGGCTTCCAACTCCTCCTGCTTATTCCCCATGCGTTGGCGTAGAGGAACTTCAGCTGGGCTATGGGCCATATTACCTTTTTAGAGGAGTCATTCCCAATCATGGCCTCACCTGGAGCCTCTGGCAGAAAACCCCAGAAGAAACTCGAGGTCGACCTCTGGGTTTCTGGAGCTGGGGCTATCGAGGATCAGAAGCCAATTACACCCCAATTGAAAAAGAGATACTCACAGCATATGAGGGTGTTCAAGCTGCTTCAGAAGTTGTGGGTACAGAAGCACAGCTCCTCTTGGCTCCATGGCTACCTGTGTTACATTGGCTGTTCAAAGGGAAGATCCCCACTACACAACATGCGACTGATGCTACGTGGAGTAAGTGGATATTGTTAATTACACAGTGGGCTCTAATGGGAAAACCTAATCGTGCAGGAATCCTGGAAGAGATCAAGGACTGGACGGAAGGCGGAGATTTCGGAGTGCCAACAGAAGAGGTAACTCGTGCTGAAGAAGCACCACCATACAATGAGTTGCCAGAAGACAGAAAGCAGTATGTGTTGTTCACTGATGGATCCTGCCGTGTGGTAGGGAGCCATGGGAAGTGGAAAGCTGCTGTGTGGAGTCCCACACGATGAGTTGTGGAGGCCATGGAAGGGGAAGACGAGTCGAGTCAGTATGCAGAAGTAAAAGCCATACAACTAGCCCTAGAGATTGCCGAAAGAGAAAAATGACCAGTACTGTATCTCTACACTGACTCATGGATGGTGGCAAATGCTCTGTGGGGGTGGCTGCAGCAATGGAAAGAGAGCAACTGGCAGTGCAGAGGTAAACCTATCTGGGCTGCTACCCTGTGGCAAGATATTGCTGCCTGGGAGGAAAACCAGGATGTAAAAGTACGTCATGTAGATGCCCACATGCCCAAGAGTCATGCTACTGAAGAACATCAGAACAACAAAGAAGTGGATCGAGCTTTGAAAATTGAAGTGGCTCGTGTGGACCTAGACTGGGAACGTAAGGGTGAGCTGTTTGTAGCTCGATGGGCCCATGAAACATCAGGACATCTGGGGAGGGATGCCACTTACAGATGGGCTTGTGATCGAGGGGTGGACTTGACCACTGAGGCCATTACACAGGTTACCCATGAGTGTGAGACCTGTGCTGCAATCAAGAAAGCCATGAAGGTAAAATCTCCCTGGAACGGGGGGAGGTGGCTAGGGTTTCAATATGGTGAGGCCTGGCAAATTGACTATATCGGACCACTCCCACAAACACGCCAAGGCAAATGGTACATACTCACCATGGTAGAAGGAACTTCTGGGTGGCTGGAAACGTACCCTGTAAACCATGCCACAGCCCTAAACACTATCTTGGGCCTGGAAAGACAAGTGCTGTGGCGTCATGGTACACCAGAGAGAATTGAGTCTGACAATGGGAGTCACTTCCAAAACAATCTTGTTACCTCCTGGGCCAAGAGGCATGGTATTGAGTGGGTGTACCACATCCCTTATCACCCACAAGCCTCTGGGAAGGTTGAGAGGTACAATGGACTGTTAAAGACTATGTTACGAGCATTAGGTGCTGGGACATGGAAACAATGGGACACAAATCTACCAGAAGCCACTTGGCTAGTTAACAATAGGGGGTCTGACAGCCGTCCTGGTCCTGCCGAAACAAAACCCCTACACACAGTGAAAGGAGCTAAAATCCCCATAGTGCATGTAGGAAAGTGGATGGGGAAGGCAGTGTGGGTTGCTTCTGCCTCAGGAAAAGGCAAACCCACTCGTGGGATTGTCTTCGCCCAGGGACCAGGGTATACCTGGTGGGTAATGCAATAGAATGGGGATATCAAGTGTGTGCCTCAAGGAGATTTGACCTTGAGAGAAAACTAATCTGTGATCTAAGTTATATGTTGTAGGAAGGCGCTGCAGGATCAACGACAGGTCAACTTTGCAAGGAGCCGAGCAGTGCAACAAGGACTTGAGCTAAGCTGGTGCTGGTGTCCAGACATCCAACTCCACCTGCCCTGAGTGGCCACTTTGGCAGATGAAGACCTAATCATCAACAGTTCTTATGAACATTTTCCAAGAAAGATCTATGGAATGAAAAGGTATACCTGCCTATTAATCCTGTCCTGTTAAATTCTTGTCCTGCTAAAGGACAACAAATAATGATGAGAATACTTGTATGCTAAAGTATTGGGGGATCTGAGTGTGACACAAATGTTATGGAATAAGGGGTGGAGGTTGTAATGGGTCTGGCTGGAATGTTAACTTTCCCTGCAGCAGCCCATACAGTGCTGTGCTTTGCACTTGTAGCTAGAACAGCAGTGTTATCACACCAATGTTGTGTCTGCTGCTGAGCAGTGCTGGCACAGCATCGGGACTCTCTCTAACCCTCCTAGGGGGAGGGCAAAAAGTGAGGAGAGAAACATCACCAGGGCAGCTGGCCTAAACCAACCAAAGGGATATTCCATACCATGTGATGTCACACTCACCAATAAAGGGTGGGAACAGTAACAAGAGGGGAGGGGTGGGCTCTCGTTGTGAAAACGTCAGTCCACCTCCCAAACACCGGCTACGTGTGTTGAGGCCCTGCTACAAGGACGTGGTCAAGCATTGCTCATTTGTGGGAAGTAGAGAGTAATTTCTTTCCTCTGCACTTCCACATAGCCTTCATTTGTTTTATTTGTTTTCCTCCCTTTTTTCCCTTTCCCCCTCCCTTTTCCCCTTTCCCTTTTTTTTTTCCCTTTAGTTAAATTGTTTAGTTCATAATAGTCTTTCTTTAATTATTATTATTATTGCCCTTTAATTAAATTATCCTTATCTCAACCCGTGAGTTGTTCTTTGCTTTACTTCTTCCCCTCCTCATCTAAGGAAGGGGAGTGAGAGAGCGGTTGTGGTGTTTAGCTGCCCAGCATGGTAAAACCACCACAGAAGGAAAAGCAGAGCAAAACTAATGGCCAGGCACTTCAAATAGGAATATCCGCAGTGGAAGAAGGAGGAGAAACTTCCTCCTTCTATGTAATAGACTTCTTCCAAGTTATTGTAATGACTTGTTCCAAGTCATTACAACACAGGCTTAGAGCAAGCAGTGACTTGAGAATTAGCATCATAACACAAACATATGCTATCGAAGTATCTCCTGAATTACAGTGTTACAAAGACTGATCTCAAAAATATTTGGGAAAAAAACAAGATCCTACATAAAGTGGCTCAAGATGACACTTCCTGGGTATTTAGAGACATTTGGGAGAAACTAACTTCATGGTTACCTGAATGGAATTGGCTCAAACAACTATTTGTTGGTATTATAATAGTAATGGCATTGTGTGTCTGTCATCCCCCATGACATCCAAAGAAAAATATTGTGCCCTAATGTTGGAAAAACTCAAGAGTGGGGGATGTGAAGTGGTGCAAAAATGACAACAGGAGTAAGAAAATAAGAGGGGGGAATTGTGAGAAACAAAGGTGGTTTTTGTTGTGTGCGTTTTTGTTGTTTTTTGTTTTTTTTTTCAGTAGAATGTGTTTTTGCAGTGGAAAATTCCACTAACCTTGCATATTCAAAAGTGATTGTGCAGGCATGACAGTTGCATAGCAGTGGGGAGTATGTTAAGAAGCTAAGGGGAAGGTCCCACTGTCCCAAAATAAGGAGGATAGCTAAGAAAAACAGGACGAGCAGTGCAAAATCAGTAAAAACAAAAATCACGGACACTCTAGTCAAGAGAGAAGAAGGAAAAAAAAAAAGGAAAAGGAGAAATTAATGGTTGGTCAAATAAAATTGTGCATATATGGTATAGCAAGAAGCGTCGAGTAGTTTGTGAACTTGTAGTACACAGCCGATGAGGAAACGGGGGGAATCAAGCATCAGGTAATAGGGAATATAAGGCTATGATATACTTTTACTGCGCGCTCCTGCTTGCAGGACTCCCACCATTGCAATCGCGAATAAAATAGCTTCACAGAAGACCCTGTCTGAAAAAAATATTGAGATTTTTCTCACAGTCAGTAGGACTAAGGAAGCAATTGTCTCCCTATACTCAGCCCTGGTATGACCATACCTTAAGTACTACGTTCAGTTTCGGGCCCCTCACTAGAAGAAGGATATTGAGTTGCTGGAATGCATTCAGAGAAGAGCAACTAACCTGGTGAAGGAACTAGAAAACAAGACACAAGGAGCATCTGAGGGAACTGGGGTTGTTTATTCTGGAGAAGAGGAGGCTGAAGGGAGACCTCATTGCTTTCTACAACTACCTGAAAGGAGGTTGTAGAGAGGAGGGTGTCTATTTTCTCAGGTGAAAAGTGATAGAATGCGAGACAACGGCCTCAAGTTCCGCCAGGGGAGGTTTAGATTGAATATTAGGAAGAATTTGTTCATGGAGAGCGTGGTCAAGCACTGGAACAGGCTGCCCAGACAAGCAGTGGAGTCACCATCCCTGGAGGTCTTTAAGAGATGTATGGATGTAGCACTTCTGGACATGGCTTAGTTCTGGACTTGATGATCTTAAGGGTTTTTTCCAACCTAAATGATACTATGATTCTAAGATGTTTTTTAGATGCACAGATTGTTCGCAAGATTGGTTGGAACAACTTAAGAAGTTAAATGACTTTCAGTAAGTTTTCCCATTGTATTACTTTCAAACTTTTAGCATTTAATGTTAACTTATGGCTCCACAGCATGCATACATCAATCCTCTTTTTCCTATGGAACACATACATAACATTTACGATGTTGCCATTTAACCCCATATGCAATATACAAGAATAACTGTCACCAGGGGTCAAGTTTAAGCCATGCACCTCAAATAGTGAACAAAACATTGAATTAATATATACTGGTACACACACAATTTTATCTCATGAATAAGTAAAAATAAAGAAAGTGAAGCCTAAGAAGAAATATCTAGAAATATTTTCAAAAGTATATTTGCGTATCATTCAAAAATTTCTTTCCAAACTGTGAATTCTCAGAGCATAGATTTCCAAGTCATTACAACACAGGCTTAGAGCAAGCAGTGACTTGAGAATTACACATGAATGAGAGACTTCTCTGCTCAAAGGGAGTTCTAAGAAAGTAGCCGTATATCGGTATATTCAGCTGTTCTGAGCTTTAAATCCTTAAAGCAAGTAGCATAATGTATACATCCAGTACTTTTCTTTTTAAACCTTTTTTTTTTTAAGTGAAAAAGAAAATAAGACTAAAAGAGCTGAAAACTTGAATAATATGATTCGAATCACTAAAAACAGTTTTTGTTAAAACAGTAGTCTTGTGGAGGCTTAAAACAGGTATAACAAGAAATAAGCGTCCAATGTCAACAGCATCTTAACACAAACATATGCTATGGAAGTATCTCCTGAATTACAGTGTTGGTGTTATAGGGGATACAACAGCAATTAAGAGGACTACTTGCTAGCCCTTGCCACTATTCTTCCACATTCAGTACAGCCTACAACCCCTGCTACGTCCCCAGATACAACCAGAAAAGAACATATTCTCTAAACTCTCACCACTATTTCTCTCCACCATGGCACTTTCTGGTACAGCATACTGGGGTGTGTGTGCATGTAGATGTTAAACCTTTTGAATTTGAAGTTAATTTAGAAGTAATCATTTTATAAGATAAATGTAACAGTCCAATAATTTGATGTCTGCCAAAACACCTAACCCAAAAGAATAAACCAGATTTCACGTACTAGAACCAAAGAGAAAGCAAGATTTTAACTTAAAGAGATAGAAACTTACTATAATTTTTAGCATGTTATTTGGGGAAAAAAAAAATAAAATGTTCCTAAGCAATGAAACAAATATACATGTTTATAACTATGGCAAACAGTTCCAATATTAACTATTACTTACCAAAATCTACCCTTGTTAGTATGCACTGCATGGGATGGTCAGTTGTATGCCTCGTTGTTGTTGCACCACTTTCATAACAAGTTGCACACAAATCGTAATCATAGCAAATTAAACACTTGTATCTGCGACCTCGAAAATTTCCTTTTAAACATGCATCACAGCTGACACCTGTGAATAAAAAAAAATACAGGAAAAAATAATTTTACATTGTTATAATGATACAGATTTGTCGCTATCATCTCCCAACAACAACCAAAAAGAAATTCAGCCCAAAAGCTTTTATGTAGCTGATGAAAATAAGACAGCTTTAAACATATTTTTATTTTTAAAAAGGCAACAGTCACCCAAATTGAAAGTTAAACTTAAAGTAAAATAAATTAAAAAACACAGTCAGTCACCTAAACTGATAGATGGTTAAGCTATAAATTATTTTATAATCACTTCTTCCTTGTTTGGAAGTTTGGTTCAAAACATTCTCAAGGTTAAACAGTATAGCAGTCGATCTGGAA
Source organism: Anas platyrhynchos (assembly GCF_047663525.1). Taxonomy (NCBI): domain Eukaryota; kingdom Metazoa; phylum Chordata; class Aves; order Anseriformes; family Anatidae; genus Anas; species Anas platyrhynchos. The sequence goes on along the minus strand of NC_092620.1, from coordinate 12,572,192 downwards.
GTTTCTACAAAAACAAGCAAACAAAAACTCCCCACAGCAGACCATCTCACAAACCACAGATAAGCACATACCACCACATAATAACATCCCTCCCAGGCTTTTGTGTTTATTTTTTATACATTCTAACATTTCAATTCTGAAGAATGCCTGCCACAACCACTCTTCACAATGCATACATATCTGTGTGGTGGTTTCGCAGCTGTAGGTAGCTCAGCACCACCAGACTGCTCTCTCACTCCTACTCCTCAAAAGAAAAGAGGGAGGAAAGATGATAAAAATAGCTCATGGGTTGAGATAAGGACAGGGAGATCACTCACCAACTGTCACAAGCAAAACAGACTCAGCATAAAGGAGATGTAATTGATAACAGACTTAGAGCTGTGAGAACTAAAAACAAACTAACACCTTCCTCCCCCATCCACCCTCTTCTTCCACCTCCCTGAGCAGCACAGGGGAATGGGGATTGTGGTCAGTCCATAACACTTAGTCATGTGCTGCTCCTTCATGGTTAGTCTTTTCTCCTGCTCCAGCGTGGGGTCCTTCCCGCAGGACATGGTCCTTCCCAAACTTATCCTACATGGGCTTCCCAAAGACTGCAGTTCTTCAAGAACTGCTCCAATATGGGTCTGTGCCATGGGGTGCAGTCCTTCAGGAACAGACTGCTCCAATATGGGTCCCCCATGCACGGCAGTTCCTGCCGGAGCACCTGCTCCACCGTGGGCTCCTTCACAGGCTACAGAGTGGATATCTACTCCACTGTGGTACTCTATAGGCTGCAGGGGGAACAGCCCGCTCCACCATGGTCCTCTCCAATACAATCTTGGAGTTGAGATCAGGGTCTTCTATTTTGAAGTAAACATGAAAATTTAGATGTACGCAAGTTACATTGCATCAGCTCTTCAGCTTCTTCCTTTTGGGAGGTTCAATCTTTGCACTACAAATCAGTCACACTGCCTGTGTCAGCAAAAGGCTTCGTAACTTCTAAAGGTTTTGCAATTTTCTCTATACTGTTTCAGCTCTCTATTGTCTCTTCCCACTGACTGGAAGAGGAGAAACAACCCCCATTTTTAAAAAGGGAAAAAAGGAAGACCTGGGGAACTACAGGCCAGTCAGTCTCACCTCTGTGCCCAGCAAGACCATGGAGCAGATCCTCCTGGAAACTATGATACAACACATGGAAAATAAAAAGGTGATTTGTGACAGCCAACATGGCTTCACTAAGGGCAGATCATGCCTGACAAATCTGGTGGCCTTCTATGATGGGATTACAGCATTGGCAGATAAGGGAAGAGCAACTGCCATCATCTACTTGGATTGTGCAAAGCATGTGACGCTGTCCCACACAACATCATTGTCTCTAAATTGGAGAGACATGGATTTGAAGGACGGACCACTTGGTGGGTAAGGAATTGGGTGGATGTTCTCACTCAAAGAGTTGCTGTCAATAGGTCAATGTCCAGGTGGAGATCAGTAACGAGTGGTGTTCCTCAGGGGTCAGCAATGGGACTGGCGCTGTTTAACATCTTTGTTGGTGACGTGGACAGTGAGAATGAATGCACCCTCAAGCAGGTTTGCCGATGACACCAAGCTGTGTGGTACGGTCGACATACTGAAAGGAAAGGATACCATCATAGAAGGACTTTGACAGGCTTAAGAAGTGGGTCTGTTCAAACCTCATGAAGTTCAACAAGGCCAAGTACAAGATCCTGCTGGGGCAATCATAAACACAAATACAAGCTGGGCAGAAAATGGATTGAAAGCAGCCCCAATGAAAGGACCTGAGGGTCTTGGTTGATGAGAAGCTCAACATGAGCCAGCAATGTGTGCTTGCAGCCCAGAAAGCCAACTGTATCCTAGGCTGCATCAAAAGAAGCATGGCCAGCAGGTCAAGGGAGGTGATTCTCCCCCTCTACTCTGCTCTTGTGCGACCCCACCTGGACCACTGCATCCAGCTCTGGGGCCCCCAGCACAAGAAGGACATGGACATATTAGAACAAGTCCAGAGGAGGGCCCCAAGGCTTTAAAGTAAAAGAGGATAAGTTTAGATTAGATATAAGGAAGAAATTCTTTACTCTGAGGGTGGCAAGGCACTGTAACAGGTTTCCCAGAGAATTAGTAGATGTCCCATCCCTGGAGGTGCTCAAGGTCAGGTTGGATGGGGCTTTGAGCAACCTGATCTAGTGGAAGGTGCCCCTGTCCATGGCAGAGGGTTGGTCTAGATGACCATAGAATATGCCGAGTTGGAAGGGACCCATAAGAATCATTGAGTCCAACTCCTGGCTCCACACAGGTCTATCCAAAAATTCAGACCATATGACTAAGAGCACAGTCCAAATGCTTCTTAAACTCCGACAGGCTTGGTGCCGTGACTACTTCCCTGAGGAGCCTGTTCCAGTGCGTGACAACCCTTTCAGTGAAGAATCTCTTCCTGATATCCAGCCTGAACCTCCCCTGTTGCAGCTTGACTCCATTCCCTTGGGTCCTATCACTGGTCACCAGAGAGAATAGATTGGAGCCTGCCCCTCCGCTCCCCCTTGCGAGGAAGTTGTAGACCGCAACGAGGTCTCCCCCTAGCCTCCTCTTTTCCAGCCTGAACAGGCCAAGTGACCTCAGCTGCTCCTCGTACATCTTCCTCTCTAGGCCCTTCACCTTCTTAGTAGCCCTCCTCTGGACACTCTCAAATAGTTTTACGTCCTTTTTGTACTGTGGTGCCCAGAACTGCACACAGTACTCGAGGTGAGGCCGCACCAGTGCAGAGTAGAGCGGGACAATCACTTCCCTTGCCCGACTAGAAATGCTGAGCTTGATGCACCCCAGGATACGGTTGGCCCTCCTGGCTGCCAGGACACGCTGCTGGCTCATATTCAGCTTGCTATCAACCGTCTGAAAAAAAAATATATATATTGAGATATTTCTCACAGGGGGATGATCACCTCCCTGGTCCTGCTGGCTACACTATTCCTGATACAAGCCAGGATGCCGTTGGCCTTCTTGGCCACCTGGGCACACTGCTGGCTCATGTTCAAGCAAGCATCAACCAACACCCGCAGATCCTTTTCCTCTGCACAGCTCTCCAGCCACTCTGCCCCAATCCTGAAGCGTTAAATGGGATTCTTGTGGCTAAAGTGCAGGACTCGGCACTTAGACATGTTGAACCTCATCCCATTGGCCTCTGCTCATCAATCCAACCTGAGCAGGCCCCTCTGCAGGGCCTTCCTATCCCCCGGGAGATCGACACTTCCCCCCCAACTTGGTGTTGTCTGCAAACTTACTGAGGGTGCGCTCAATTTCCTCATCCAAACCATCAATAAAAATATTAAGGGGGCCTTAATGATGGGCCCCAACATCGACCCCTGGGGAGCACCACTCATGACCGATGAAATCAACTGCCCTAGGGGTGGAAACACAGCCCTACCATTTGCCATGGACTGATCCGGACTGCACTTGAACAGGGGGAAGCTCCTGAACACCTGCAGTATGTTGATGACATCATTGTGTGGGGCAACACAACAGAAGAAGTTTTTGAGAAAGGGAAGAAAATAGCCCAAATCCTTCTGAAGGCTGGCTTTGCCATAAAACAAAGTAAGGTCAAAGGACCTGCACGAAAGATCCAGTTTTAGGAATAAAATGCCAAGATGGACGTAGTCAGATCCCAATGGCTGTGATCAGTAAAGTAACAGCTGTGTCTCCACCAACTAGCAAAAAAGGAAACACAAACTTTTTTAGGCGTCATGGGTTTTTCGAGAATGCACAATCCAAATTACAATCTGATTTCTCTTTCAAGTGACCCAGAAGAACCATTTCAGATGGGTCCCTGTACAACAACAAGCCTTTGAACAAATTAAACAGTAGCCCTTGGGCCAGTATGGGCAGGACAAAATGTAAAAAAAAAAAGTGCTCTACACTGCAGCCAGGGAGAATGGCCCTAGCCAGAGACTCTGGCAGAAAGAGCCAGAGGAGACTTGAGGGTGACCCCTAGGGTTTTGGAGACAGGGATGCAGAGGATCCAACGCCTGCTATACCTCAATTGAGAGATACTGGCAGTATATGAAGGAGTTCAAGCTGCTTCGGAAGTGGTTAGTACTGAAGCACAGCTCCTCTTGGCACCCCGACTGACGGTGCTGGGCTGGATGTTCAAAGGAAGGGTCCCCTCTACACATCATGCAACTGATGTTACAGAGGAAGTGGGTTGCACTGATCACACAACAAGCTCAAATTGGAAACCCCAGGGGCGACCTTATTGCACTCTACAGGTACCTGAAAGGAGGCTGTAGCGAGGTGGGGATTGGTCTATTCTCCCACGTGCCTGGTGACAGGACGAGGAAGAATGGGCTAAAGTTGCACCAGGGGAGGTTTAGGTTGGATATTAGGAAGAACTTCTTTACCGAAAGGGTTGTTAGGCATTGGAATAGGCTGCCCAGGGAGGTGGTGGAGTCACCATCCCTGGAGGTCTTTAAAAGATGTTTAGAGCTTAGTGATATGGTTTAGTGGAGGACTTGTTAGTGTTAGGTCAGAGGTTGGACTAGGTGATCTTGGAGGTCTCTTCCAACCTAGATGATTCTGTGATTCTGTGAACTTTGTACGCGATCGTAGACCATCCAGAGGGCAGGGACTTTGAAATATCACCAGAGGAGGAGAAGATGCATGATGAAGAGGCCCCACTGTATAAATAAACTACCAGAATATGAGAAGTAGTATGACCTGCTCACTGATGGGTCCTGTCGTATTGTGGAAAAGAATCAGAGGTGGAAGGCTGCTGTACGGAGTCCCACAAGACAAGTTGCAGAAGCTGCTGAAGGAGAAGGTGAATTGATCCAATTTGCAGAAGTGAAGGCCAGAGTCAGGCCACTGAAGAACATCAAAAAACAACCAGCAGGTGGATCAGGCTGCTAGAATTGAAGTGGCTCAGGTGGATCTGGACTGGAAACCTAAGTGTGAGTTTTTTATAGCTCAGTGGGCCCATGACACCTCAGGCCATCAAGGAAGAGATGTTCTGTCAAGTATTGGGGCAATGCAACCAGAACTGGCTTCAGCCTACAACAAAGCACTACCACGTAACACCTCTAATGCCTATAAGGATCATTATGACAGAGGGAGCCCAAAGTCATGGACTAAATAAGCACAACAGGCATTTTAAAGGGATGTTCTCTGGACTAAGGGAATGATATCTGTGTACATCCAAGGACGGAAAGGGTGGGGGCAATTAATGAGGACATATTGGGATGTGTAAGACCTGAGATAGCATAGAATATGGGGTGGATATTGTCCTGGTTTCAGCCGGGATAGAGTTATTTTTCTTCGTAGTGGATGTTATGGTTCTGTCTTTTGGATTTAGGATGACAATAATGTTGATAACACACCAATGTTTTAGTTGGTGCTGAACATTGCTTACACTAAGTCAAGGACTTTTCTGCTTCTTAAACTTCCCTGCCAGAGAGGAGGCTGGGGGTGCACAAGAAGCTGTGAGGGGGCAGAACCACAACAGCTGACCCGAACTGGCCAAAGGGATATTCCACATGACATGCTCAACAATAAAACTCGGGGGAGCTGGGGGGGGGGGAGGGGGCTGCCGCTGCTCGGGCACCAGCTGGACATTGGTCAGCAGGTGGCAAGCAACTGCACCGTTCATCACTTGCTTTGTATATTCTTTTATTATTATAATTATTAATATTTCCCCTTCCTTTTCTGTCCTATTAAACTGTCTTTATCTCAAACCCCAAGTTTTACCTTTTTGTGGTTCTCTCCCCCACCCCACTGTGGGTTGGGGGAGTGAGCAAATGGCTCAAATGTTCCCAGGGGGTCAGGGGGGTTGTGGTGCCACCTAAGGAGTACCTAAATAATAAGTCGAAGGCATGCTCAAGTGCCTGCTGCTCTGGGGTGAGGCTGTTCCATCTCTAACTCCTAGTCCTGCTGCATCCCTTTTTGCAAAACGAATATTATGTAAATATATTTGCATATAAATATATACTTTTATAAAATTTATAAACTGTTCTTTGCTAAAATATTATAAAATAATTAAATGTGAACAGAAAGTAATTAAATAAGAGAAAGAAAAAACAAAACAAAACAAAACAAAAAAACAGATTTGGGTCATGCCACTAGAGAAGTCTGCTGAACAAGCCCTAAAATGTTTGGGATGGAAAGGAAAGTTTAAGAGAATGGGGTGTACCAAAAGAACCGGAAGGAGAACTGGAGACACAAATAAGTTTGAGCGTGCACAAAGTCTATGGGTCCCTCCAAGGAGGCTACTACTTGAGGGGCATCCATGTAACCCCTGCTCCAGGCAAAGATACCAGTCCTGTGAGCTGAAACAAGAGGCCCCCATGCCCAAGATGCAAACCGCCAGGATGACCATGCTGGATTACTAGGGCAGTTTACAGGCTTTACGCTGTGCTGCAAGACACAGGCAACACTATCCACTAAAATGGATATCTAGAACAAAATGCCAATTTCAAAAGAACATGCAATGTAGTGATCCTAACTGTAGGACTCTTGTACATCAAGGAGTTACTGATCCACATAACAGTTAGCCTGAGTAGGCCCAGGCCTGTGTTGTGCTGCACATATCCCTTGGCTGTGGGGAAAACTTAGCCAGCTCATTGTAACAGAGGACCCTGCAGAAAGCTCCCACTTGGTACCAGCATTTAGAATCATAGAATATCCTGAGCTGGAAGGAACTCAACCCACAAGGATCATTGAGTCCAACTCCTGGCTCCACACAGGACCACCCAAAAATCAAACCATATTTCTGAAAGCATTGTCCAAACACTTCTTGAACTCTGGCAGGCTTGACCACTTCCCTCGGGAGCCTGTTCCAGTGCACAACCACCCTCTCAATGAAGAACCTTTTCCTGCCTGAACCTCCTCGTCACAGCTTCATGCCATTCCCTCGGGTCCTATCACTAGTCAGAGAGAAGAGATCAGCACCTCCCCCTCCACTCCCCCCTCGAGGAAGACCCTCAGTCTCCTCCTCTCTAGGCCAAACAAACCAAGTGACTTCAGCCACTCCTCATAGGTCTTGCCCTCTAGACCCTAGTTGTGGTTTAACCCAGCCGGCAACCAAACACCACACAGCCATTTGCTCACCTTCCCCCCTCCCTCTCTGAGATGGGGGAGAGAATTAGAAAGAAATGAAAGTCTGTGGGTTGAGATAAAGTTTATTAGGACAGTTTATTAGGACAGAAAACAAAGGAAAATAATAATAATGATAATAGTACTACTACTAACAATGTGTACGAAACAAGTGATGCACAATGCAATTGCTCACCATCCGCTGACTGATGCCCAGCCTATCCTGAGCAGCCAGTCCCACCACCCCGGCCAGCACCCCCATATTAATTGTTCAGCATGACTTCAGATGGTATGGAATACCCTTTTGACCAGTTTGGCCAAAGATGCAACATATAGATGGGCTTGCAATCGAGGGGTGGACCTGACCACAGACACCACTGCACACGTTATGTGTGAATGCAAAATATGCACCAACAGTCAAACAACCCAAGTGCTTAATGCCTCTCTGGTATGGAGGATGATGGCTGAAATATCAATATGGGAAGGCCTGGCCAGTTAATCAATCACACTCCCAAAAACCCGCCACGGCAAGTGCCATGTGCTTACAACGGTGGAAGCAACCTCTGGATGGCTGGAAACATATCCTGTGTCCCATGCCACCACCCGAAACACTATCCTAGGCCTTGAAAAGCAAGTCTTATTTTGACATGGCACCCCAGAAACCATTGAGTCAGATAATGGGACTCATTTCTGAAACAACCTCATAGACGCCTGGGCCAAAGAGCATGACAATGAGTTGCCGCATAGAATCACAGAATGGCTTGGGTTGGAAGGGACCTTGAATATCATCTAGTTCCAACCTCCCTGCCATGGGGGCAGGGATGCCACTCACTAGATCAGGTTGCCCAGGGCCTCATCCAACCTGGTCTTGAACACCTCCAGGGATGGGACTTCCACAGCCTCTCTGGGAAACCTGTTCCAGTGCCTCACCACCCTCTGAGTGAAAAATTTCCTCCTAATCTCTAATCTACATCTCTCCTCTGTTAGTTTAAAACCATTCCCCCTTGTCCCGTCATTGCCTGAGCAAAAAGTTGCTCTCCATCTTTTTTATAAGTCCCCTTTAATTATTGAAAAGCTGCAATGAGATTACCTGAGCCATCTCTTCTCCAGGCTGAACAGCCACAGCTATCTCAGCCTTTCTTCATAGGAGAGGGGCTCCAGCCCTCTGATCAACTTCATGGCCCTCCTCTGGACCCGTTCTAACAGATCAACATCCTTCTTGTGCTCGAGGCCCGAGACCTGGATGCAATATTCCAAGTGGGGCCTGACAAGGGCAGAGTAGAGGGGCACAATCACTTCCCTCGACCTGCTGGCCACTCCTCTTTTGATGCAGCCCAGGATGCAGTTGGCCTTCTGGGCTGCAAGCGCGCGCTGCTGGCTCAGTGGGAGAATAGGGAATTCCGATGTGTACCTCAAGGGAATTTGATGTTGGGTGAGAATAGCCCATGATTTGAGTTGTATGATGCCAAATGATGCTGTATGTCGTTACTACTATGACTGCTATATGTCATGTCAATGGCATTACAGTAAGAGTCACCCAAACTAATGAAGAATGAACCTTGATGGAACCTGTCAAGTATAGGGGCAATGCAACCAGAACTGGCTTCAGCCTACAACAAAGCACTACCACATAACACCTCTAATGTCTATAAGGATCATTATGACAGAGGGAGCCCAAATTCATGGACTAAATGAGCTCTCTAATCTGTCCAGATCTCTGCAAGGCCTTTCCACCCTCGACAATGTCAACAGCTCCTCCCAGAGGAGCTGCATGGCATAGGCCCAGGAGCAGCCTGCAACCGGACCCGGCGTGGCCACTGCCATAGGGTGGCCGGCGGCCTGCAGACAGCAAGACTGACCAGCGTACATCTCAACATGGTCTCCAAGCAACATTTCCTGTAGATGTGCATGACAGCAGAAGCATCCAGGCAAATCGATGAGCTGGCTTTGGGAGCCTAAATAGGCAAAAACAGAATGCACAATGGGTCAGAAGTTCATAGGTGAGATAAGACTGTGGATACGAGGGACCCAGTATACATGTCTTTGAAACAGGAGCTCCAGGGACTTGTCTACAGCAAACCCACATGTCTGGACTTACTAATGGACATGCCTCCAGTATCATACAAAGTCCAGTTACTTCATCCATGGAACAACAATGATCGCTCACTGAATGTATTTGTGGAGGAGGATGACAAACTGATATTTTATCTGCTCTACCAATGACCTTCACATTCCAGGACTGAGAGATGAAACCAAGGCAAAATATCTGGAGTTGACCCACTGGGAGACGGGTTTGCTACCCTTGTGTCATTGCTACCGTTGGAACTCCTTGGCCCAAGTACTTGTCTCACTGATAGTCTCCATGTGCCCTTACAGGCAAGCTCTCAAGTAGTCCTTGTTTCAAAACTGAGTGTTTTTGTTCTTTTGGAAGTCACTTCCATGGCACACTTACAGAAGCTCCATTCCTCCCTGCTTCTCCTGATAAAAGGCTGCATCTTTGGATTGTAGAGCCTGGGAGTGAGCCCTCCTTCTGTACCAGCTGAAGGGAAGAACATAGGTTAGGGGAAGGAAAGGGTGCTAAGAATGGGAAAGCACAGGGTGGCCAGCGGAGTTGGGAAGAGTCTGAAATACCAAGAGGAATTCATTGCTGAGGTGTTTATGTTTTTTGTTGTTGTTTTGTTTGTTTAAAAAAAAAAAAAAAAAAAAAAAAAAAAAACCACTGAAACACCAAAACCAAGAATCCTTCCACCAGGACACTTAAATTGGAGGAGGTGGTTATGTTGCTGATACCTGTCTCTCTGCTAGGACTTCTTACCATGTTCTGATGTTGTTTCATAGACAGCCAACCTTGCTTTTTTTGTTTATCACCATCACTTTCTCAGTTCTTCTGCTCCATTCTGTCCTGCCTCCTCTTAGTGGCTGTGACTCAGTTGATTGAGTAGTCACCCCATGTCTTCATCTGCCCTCTTCCTCTTGACTTAAAACTGTAGGTTTTAGTCTGGGACTGAAGGGTTTCTTGCTGATGTGGGGACAGCGAAGGGACAAACTTCTGTAATACAGTCCCTGGTGAGACAGACTGGATGTCCTCAGACTTGTTACACAAATGTAGGTCCTGCCATCTTAGGTCTGCTTTCTGTATAGCCTGTTCCATGTGAAGGTTTTAGAGAAACATAGTAATTCTCTAAGGGCTCTTCCAGGAAAATCTCTTCTTGAACGAGATGCTTAGTCACCCAAACTAGGCTTTGTTATGCCACAGACCATCAGCATAATATTTATTTATCTATGCAGCTAAATAGTTCTGTCTGTTGCTTGGGGGTAGGAAGTTGTCCCAGAGAAGGTGGTGACAGTGTAGCTGCAGAAGTGCCATAAGCAGACTAGAAATCCAGAAGGTGGTTGCTGCAGAATGTAACTTGTGAGACTTTAACAGAGCCCAATGGGGTGATCTTCAAGCACAAAAATAAATAAACCTCTCCAGAGCTAAGGGGTTGGCAGGGGAAAATTGCAATAAACAGGACAAGCAATTCAGGCAAAATCAGCACATCCCAAATAGATTCTTGCCTCAGTAGCCAAGTAAAGAGGATGACACTCCTTTACTAGCAGGAGCTGCTCTCTTGACCTCTCCACAGGTTACTACGTTGCCTTTCTGGGGTTATTTTGCATATTTGTCTTGAAAAAATATTTGTGTGGTGGTGTTTTTTTGTTTTTTTTTTTTTTCTCTTGAGTTATTCCCTCAGCTCTGTGTCCCTTTTAATCCAAACTGTTCTGTGATTCTATTATTGTTAATTTAGATAAAGGCAGAGGAAGCAGCAGCATCTTTTCATCTGTAAAGGCCCTTGAAAGCTTCCTTCATTTGCAGTAGTAAATTAAGGGCTTTCATGAAAGTAAACTGCTGTAAACACAATTTTATCTTCAAAGTCCTCTTTCAGCATCAATTAAAACAAACTTCTGTATTTGCACTGAAGTATGAAAACATAGAAGCAACTAAAATTACTGAAATAAAACCATGACATAGACTCCAAGAGGATTAGTAGACAAAGATCTCATAAGAAGAAAGTCTGAGAGAGCTGGTGCTGATCAGCCTAAAGAGAAGGCTCTGGAGTGACCTCATTGCAGCCTTTCAGTACTTAAAGGGGACTTATAAAGAAGATGGAGAGCAACTCTTTGCTCAGTCAGATGGAGGACAAGGGAGAATGATTTTAAACTAAAAGAGGGGAGATTTAGATTAGAAGGAAATTCTTCACTCAGAGGATAGGGAGGCATTGGAACAGGTTGCCCAGAGAAGTAGTGGATGCCCCATTCTTGGAGGCATTCAAGACCAAGTTAGATGAGGCCCTGAGCAACCTGATTTAGTGTGTGGCAACCCTGCCTATGGCAGGGGGGTTGGAACTAGATGATTTTTAAGGTCCCTTCCAACACAAGTCATTCTATGATCAATGAGGTCTCAAAACTGCAAATGTCCTAATGATCATTTCCTAACTATAAATTCTATGATCACAGTTTAACAGAAAAAATGTAGTATTAACACAAGCCACCTCCACCACTTGCAATGTCAGATCTATTACGAAGAATGCATGGTCAAGGGAAAATCACACCGTTAAACTGAAACATATTCAGTTGTTTCTTGCTCTCTGCCTCAAACAGTATGAAGCATTACTCATTTAGCAATATTTTGGCTTAAGAGAAAGGGAATGTTAGGGAAGACACCATCACGAGAACCTTCTGACCTCTGGGATCAGTTGACGGGCTGAGCCTCCCTTCTTCCTCCTCCTCCTCCCACCCCCCCCCCCCCATTGGGATGCCTTTGGGTGAGATTTGAACACTTGGTTATACCAGGTCTCTCCACAGAAACTTAGAAATCTCTACAGAGTCTTTGTGCCTTTTAACGCATTAATAGCCAGGCTGTGTACCTGTGTATTTCATGCATGCTAGCTTGCTTTTGCAGACAATTTATTTATCCCAGCAATCCAAAGAACCTGTGTACCTGTTGCTGTAATAAATTGCACTTAATTGCATTGTTCCTAGCTGTGATAGTTACTGAATGTGACTAGAGTGAGGGTGTGCTACATTATTGGTGAATCTGTGACTGTGATAGTTCAGTACCCTGAATCCCACCAGATCCATAATGGTTAATCGGCTACTCCCCTTAACGAGACAGAGAAATTGGCGTAGTCGGCAGGATTGCTATGGATAAACTGCTGCAAAAATGCAAATGTGACCCCTTCCCAGGTGGGGAAGGAGTGGGCTGAAAAATTTTGGAAAAATCAAGAGAAAGTGGTAGAAAGCATTAACCATTGTCAGGCTGCACAAAAGACTGAAGAAAGAAAGGGTAAAGGTGTGACTTCTGTGCTGTGTTAAGAGCCTGTTTGTCCTGTGCTCAGCAAAAAGCTGAAGAAACTCCTGCTCCCAAATTAATTCCTAATGTGAAATATACAGCTTTAAAATTAGAAAATAAGCATAATTACTGCCCCACTACAAGAAGGACACGGAGGTGCTCGAGAATGTCCAGAGAAGAGCAACAAAGCTGGTGAGGGGTCTGGGGAACAAGTCTTATGAGGAGCGGCTGAGGGAGCTGGGATTGTTCAGCCTGAAGAAGAGGAGGCTCAGGGGCGACCTTATTGCTGTGAGGAATGTTTTAGCAATTCGTGTCAATAGAGAACTTGAAGGGAAATATATTTGTAGGCTTTTCCTTGAAGTCTCTGATATCTGGGGGGGTTTCATAATAACTGCTATTATGACTATTGCATGGGACACTATGCAAGTCTCTGATATCTGGCCAGGAGATTAAGCTGAAGGATGGCTAAAACACAAAGCTTGCAGGGAACGCTGTGCAAGCCTCGGACATACAGCCAAGATGGACAAAGGAGAAGGACAAAAAAAAAAAAAAAAACTGAGAGGAAGACTATGAGCCTTCAGCATGAGAGACTCCCAGAGACCCCCAGAGGGACCACCGGAGACTGATACGCATGCTCCAGTAGGAGGGTTTGGATTCCGGAAACTAATTATAATAACCCTGTTTTTTTTTAGAAGTAGTAACGAATATGTATTAGTCTAGGAGCATAAAAATCAGCTGCTTGATGTAACGTGCGTGCATCTCAGTGGAGCAGAGACTCCCGGTGCACCTTATCCTTATTGCAAGGATGGAAGTGATGAAATTAACTGCCCTTCCTGGATGTGAAGATGGGAACTGTGTCCATGGGGGTAGACAGTGCAGTGGTCTGGATGGCACTGATGAAGCAAACTGTAACAATGTTATTCAGTGCTCTGGACCTGGCAAATTCAAGTGCAGAAGTGGAGAATGCATAGATATCGATAAAGTGTGTAACCAGCAGAGAGACTGCAAGGACTGGAGTGATGAGACCCTGAAGGAATGCAACAAAAATGAATGTGACTGTCCAGCTGGGAAACTGTGGAGATAGTGATGAATGCCAAAACCCTGGTATCTGTAGTCAAATCTGTATCAACCTGAAAGGCTATCAGATGAATCCTGCTACAGGAACCTGGAAAGGGCCATACGGCAAAGCAAATTAGATAACTGTTATTTAACTTGTCAGAAGATAAAAAAGAAAGTGTTTCAACAAGCAGCCACGGGAGGGAAGAATCACTGAACCCTCGGTGTGAGGGACTGTACCTTGTTTCACTGACTACTGAAACAGCTGTGAGAACCGCAGAAAGGGACCCATGCATCCAGAATAAAAGGACCAGTAACTACTGAAACTTGGAGGGTTGAGTCCACTCCTGGGAAGCTGAAACTCAAGTTAAGGAAGACCTAATATTCTGGCAACGAGGCTCTGCGTGAATTAAGGATGCCAAATAAAGGGGACAAGCCTGAAGGGAGGAAAGGGAGAAGGCAAGACCAGGGCAGGACCCTCCACTGCGGTGTGTATGGTCTACCGAGGGAGGCAACCCCTATGGGTATTGACTGCCGAGTGAGAGGGCCTCGACTGGACTTCTCCCACACTAAGGAGCTGGATCACCCTGACAGGCCGAACGGTAACACAAGCCTGAATCAACCCTGAAGGTGTTTGCCTATTATGATCCAGATACGTGGGCAGAAGACAGATCGTGGGACTATAGGACCCCAGTATATATACTTAATAGAATAATTAGGTTATTAGCTGTAATAGAAATAGTTATAAATGATGAGAACTGCTTTGTATCAAAATTGCCTAGCTTTGGATTATTTACTAGCATAAGAAGGAGAAGTCTGTGGAAAATTTAGCTTTAGTAATTGCTGTTTAAAGATTGATAAAAAGGGTGTTTCTTCCTAGTAGCTGATAGAATGTTATGTTCTGGTTTAGGATGAGAAGAATGTTAATAATATGCTGATGTTTTAATTGTTTTTAATTGTTACAGAGCAGTGCTTACACCAAGCCAAGGACCAACCAAATTCAGCTTCTCACTGTCCTGTCAGCAGGCAGGCTGGGAGGAGGGCCAGACTGCTCAGGGTTAGGTTGGGCATCGGACAGCAGGTGGTGAGCAATTGCATTGTGCATCACTTGTTTCGTACACATTATTACTAGTAGTAATATTATCATCATTATTATTATCATTATTATTGTTGTTATTATTATTATTATCTTCTTGTTTTTATCTCAACTCACAGGCTTCACTTTCCCATTTCTCTCTCCCATCCCAGAGGAGGAGGGGGGGAAGGTGAGCGAGCAAACACAAACCTGGAAGGATATGGAATGGGATTTATTTTCATGGCTGCCTAGTGGACCATGGGTTAGAAGAGTGTTATTTTTTTTGTTATGTGGTGTAATGACGTTATTATTTGTACCTTGTATGATACCTTGTTTTACATTATTAATACGCCGGGTGATAAATAGTACATTGGTAATAACTTCATTAAAAAAGGAAGGGAATATGTCAATTATGATGCTTAAGGATTGGACCCTCCAAGAACAAACTGATGAAATCCAATTATTAATAACAGAAGAGACACGAATTGGGGATATTAAAAAGAAGATAAGGGATTGTGAGGAATGTTTTAACAATTCCAATTCGTGTCCATAAATTCGTGTCCATAAATTCGTGTCCATAAAGAATAATTCTGTTTGAATCCTGTCTGCCTCTGGGCCCTGCACTGGCAATTTAGTTCTTGAACCACAGATGCAGTGTGCCCCAGTCTCCCCCTCATTCCAGTCAGTTTATCACGTCTTCAGAAAACACTCCTTAAATTTATGAACCTGTTTGCTTTTGTTATTCCTGACTTCTAGTTCTAACAGTTACAGGGTTTTTTTTTCTGTCTTCTTCGAGATTGATTTAACACTGCTATAGATGTTATGTAGATGACTGTAGATAGCTGGGAAAGAATGTTTTAATTGCTCGTGGTCGTCAACCTGTTTGGGAGTTTCAGAACAACTGATAATAACTGGTGACTGCTGGTGACTGTTATGAGATACTATGTGGATCCTTGGTATCTGGCCAGGGGGGGCCAAGAGATTAAGAGGAAGGAAAAAGAAGCTGAAGGACGGTTGGGAGACAAGACCTGCGGAGAGTGTACAGAGAGTGTTCCATAAACTTGGAACAGTGCCGAGTAAGTACAAAGGGTGAGAGGAAGACTACGAGCCTTCAGCATGAAAGACCCCTAGAGACCCCCAGAGGAGACTGATGCGCATGTTCCAGTAGGAGGAACTGGACCCCGGAAGCTAATTATAATAATCTACTTTTTTAGAAGTAGTAATGAATATGTATTAGTCTAGGAGCATAAAAATCAGCTGCTTGATGTAACTGGTGTGCGTCCTGGTGGAGCAGAGACTCCCGGTGCACCCAGCGCTGTTTGCTTACCTCTATTCCTTTATATTCTTTTAATAAATCCTATTTTTTTATTTAATCCTAATTTGAATCCTGAGCCATTTATAACACTTGCCAGCTGCAGCACTGTATTTTGCCCGTAATTCTGCGCATGAAGATCCGAACGAAGACGACGGAGTCGTAAGTATTTAAGGTGTATACTGTTTGGTTGGGTGGGATTCAGTTGCCTGTGTGTGTAAGAGTGTGACTGAGACGGAACTCAGTTCCGAAGCGAGTATGGAGGTCTTCTAACCGCGGTTCCAATCTCCCGCAAGGGACTTGGCCGGTGAAGGACCGAAGCGATTCCTATAGGATCCGTGGGTGGGTGATAGGTCCTAAACCCCCTGCAAGACACTCTTACTAAGGTAACCAAGGACTGTGGGAATTGCCATAGTAAAATTCCTAGATGGGTCAGACGAAGTCAAAGACTAGGGACCAGAAGGAAGGGAGCGAAATACCAGATATACCACCAGAAAGTCCATTAGGAATAATGATTACAAATTGGAACGATAGGGGCCCCAGAAAAGGAAAAAGTAAATTAAAAATGGTTCAGTATTGTATGATAGAATGGCCAAAGGAGCCTTTAAGACCTCATGTCTTTTGGCCTGTTTTTGGATCTTTTGAAGACTGGATTTGCCAGGCCTTAAATATACATGTTAATTCAAGGAAACCTTTTTGCCGGGAAGAAAGTGATTATGCAAGATTATGGATCAGGACTTCACATCCAGCCTCAATATTTACACTAACAGCAAATCAGAATTTTGAAGAAGAATAAGAAAAACAGGAAAAAGAAAAAGATGATGAATGGGAGCCACTGGATAACCTACCACCTCCATATCCTAACAATCCACCCCCGGCGGCTCCCCCTCCAGTGGCCGTAATATCTCCAGCAGTACCACCGTTGCCCCTGCCTCCACCACTAACAGCACCGGAATTAGATCTGCCTCTGGCTGCATGTATGAGAAGTAGGACTGCCGTATCTGAGAGAGCTTCTCTATATCCCTTAAGAGAGGTACCCCTCAGAGGCAATCAGGGAGGCATCAGGTTTGTGGAAGTCCCATTAAATACCACAGATGTAAGGAATTTCAAGAAAGAAATGGGGACCCTATTAAATGACCCCCTCGGAGTAGCTGAAAACCTGGACCAATTCCTAGGCCCCAATACTTATACCTGGGAAGAAATACAGTCCATTTTAAGAATCTTATTTACTGCTGAGGAAAAGGGAATGATTAGGCAAGCTGAAATGAGGATTTGGGAAAGACAGAATCAAGCAGGACCCCCAGGAGACCAAAAATGGCCAAATGTGGATCCCCACTGGGATCATCAACAACCCCAGGGAAGACAGAATATGAGGGATTTGAGAACATTAATCATACAGGGAATAAGGGAAGCGGTTCCCTGAGGACAAAACATTAATAAAGCATTTAATGAACAACAAGGGAAAGATGAATCTCCAACAGAATGGTTGGAGAGATTAAGGAAAAGCCTACAAATGTATTCAGGAATTGACCCAAATACAGTGGTTGGAACCGCACTCCTTAGAACACAATTCGTAGCTAAATCCTGGGGGGACATAAGAAGAAAATTAGAAAAGCTAGAAGACTGGCAAGAGAGAGGATTAGAAGAATTACTTAGGGAAGCACAGAAAGTATATGTTAGGAGAGATGAGGAAAAACAAAAGCAAAAGCCAAGATCTTTGTACCAGCAGTAAGAGAAAGTCAGGAAAAGACCTTGTCTGGAGAGAGGAGAAAAAAAAGAATAGAGAAAACCCCTAGGGGTCAGCCTTGTCGAGGGAAATAGACAATTCCTGCCTGTTACTATTGCAACAAGAAGGGACATGTTCAGAGGAACTGTCATAAGCGGGAACAAGATGAGAAAATGTTCAAAGAAGAATAGGGGTGTCAGAGGCTATATCTTCTGGGGACTTCAACATCAACAGAGCCCTTGATAAAACTATTAATTGGTCCCCATAAAGAGGAAGTCTTATTTTTAGTAGACACAGGGGCTGAAAAATCCACTATTCAAAAACTTCCAAAAGGAACAGAAGAAGGGAAGAGTTACATGTCTGTAATAGGGGCAAAAGGAGAGCCCTTTAAGGTACCTGTTTTGAAAGATGTAGAAGTAGAAACAGAAAAAAAAAATTGTCTTAATGATTTACTTTTGCTCCCTGAAGCAGAGTACAATTTACTAGGAAGGGATTTGATTTTGAAATTAAACTTGAGCATTCAAAGCCAAGGGGATAAATTGCAGATTAAATTATACACTTTAACACAAAAGGATGAAGAATTCATTAACCCTTCAGTGTGGTATAAGGAAGGGGAAATTGGAAAGATAGAAATGGACCCCATAAATAATGGATCCACATCGTCCGATTAGAATCAAACAATACCCTATACCAATGGAGGGTCGAAAAGGATTAAAACCTGTAGTTGACAGACTTCTGGAAAAAGAAACTCTAGAACCGTGTATGTCACCTCATAATACACCCATCCTCCCTGTATGTCGTGGTTTAACCCGGCCGGCAGCTAAATACCACGCAGCCGTTCGCTCACCCTCCCCCCTCCCTCTCTGGGACGGGGGAGAGAAATGGAAAGTGAAGCCCGTGAGTTGAGATAAAGACAGTTTAATAAGACAGGAAAATAATAATAACAACATAATAATAACAATAATAACACAATGGTGATAATAGGGAAATAATAATAATATGTACAAACAAGTGATGCACAATGCAATTGCTCACCACTCGCTGACCGATGCCCAGCCTAACCCCGAGCAGTCCGGCCCCCTCCCCCCGGCTAGCCACCCCTATATATTGTTTAGCATGACGTCAGATGGTATGGAATACCCCTTTGGCTAGTTTGGGTCACCTGTCCTGGGTCTGTCCCCTCCCAGCTCTTACTGCACCCCCAGCCTGCCTGTTGGCAGGACAGAGCAAAAGGCTGAGATGTCCTTGGCTTGGTATAAGCACTGCTCTGCAACAATTAAAGCATCGGGGTGTTATCAGCACTCTTCTCATCCTAAGCCAAAACACAGCATTCCACCAGCTACTAGGAAGAAAATTAATTCTGTTCTAACTGAAACCAGGACACTGTAAAGAAATCAAATGGGTCATACAGAATGGTACAGGACCTGAGAGCTGTAAATCAACGAACAATCACTAAATTCCTGTTGCAGGACGAACGGCCAAAAACACGACAGACACTAGTATGGTCAGATCATGCTCTCCCTTTATTACCCGAATAGCCTGACTTTTATAGCAAACTTAACAGGGGCACATAGTGTCTCACACAAGATTATTGGTCAAAAGCACTCAGACAAACAACTGCAAGAAAACAACCCCCTTGTGATTAGCAGTCACATAGATCCCGTCCTTGAAGCCAGCTGCTGGCAACAATATTTTTCTAAATTCCTCAATTGGGCGATGTGGGAACACTGTCATGGGAACTTCTCATAGTCGTCCTGGTAGCTTGATTTGCTCAGCTGCAGCAAGCCATGGGATCTTTGCTGTTTCAAAAATCCCTTAACAAATCCCTATACTTTACTAAGGCATATATCTCCCAGACATACTTGGTATAGTGTAATAGATCTGAAAGATGCTTTTTGGGCCTGCCCTCTGGATGAAAAATCCAGAGATTATTTTGCTTTTGAGTGGGAGGACCCTGAAACGGGACGGAAAAAACAATTAAGGTGGACCGTGCTACCACAGGGGTTTACAGAGTCACCAAATCTATTTGGACAAACTTTAGAGAAAGTTTTACAAGATTTTACATTACCCAGGGAGGTAAAATTATTGCAGTATGTGGATGATCTATTAGTAGCAGGAGAAACTGAAAAGGGAACACGAGAAGCTACTATTAAATTGTTAAATTTCCTGGGAGAAAAGGGATTAAAGGTATCTCGATCAAAATTACAATTTGTGGAACAGGAAGTAAAATACTTAGGACACTGGTTGAGTAAGGGAAAAAAGAAGTTAGATCCTGACAGGTTATCCTATCTGAGATCCTATCCTTAAGACTGCTACAAACTAAAAAGGAAATCCGGCAAAGGTTGGGATTATTAAGATATTGTAGACCATGGCTTGAAAGCTACAGTGAAAAGGTCAAATTCTTATATGAGAAAATAACTAATAACCAACTTAAGTGGTCCGCAGAAGATGATTAAAAATCTGAGGAAATAAAAAGGGCATTAATACAAGCACCAGTATTGAGCCTCCCAGATCTGGAAAAACCTTTTTATCTCTTTGTGAACACATCAAACCAGACGGCATATGGAGTTCTTACTCAAGACTGGGCAGGAATTCAGAAACCTGTGGGGTATTGTTCTAAGTTACTTGATCCAGTAAGTAGAGGGTGGCCTGCTTGTCTCCAAGCTTTGGTCGCTACAGCATTATTAATAGAGGAAGTTAGAAAGATCACCTTTAGTGCTCCCTTAAAAGTGTATACTCCACACAATGTCAGAAATGTCTTACAACAGAAAGTGGAGAAATGGTTAATAGACAGACGGATCCTAAAGTATGAAGCAATACAAATTGGCTCCCCTGACTTAGAACTAAGGGTAACCTCTGCTCAGAGTCCAGCACAATTTTTATTCGGAAAACCATCGGAGGAATTACAACATAACTGTCTAGAGGTAATTGAGACCCAGACTAAAGTAAGACCAGATTTAAGGGATACTGAGTTGGAGAAAGGAGAAGCACTGTTTGTAGATGGCTCCTCCCAAGTAGTGGAGGGAAAAAGAAAATCAGGATATGCAATAATTAATAAGGACCTAGAACCTGTAGAATCAGGACCCTTGAGCCCATCATGGTCAGCTCAGGCTTGTGAGCTGTATGTCCTATGTAGGGCCCTGGAATTATTAAAGGGGAAAATTGGAACTATATATACAGATTCTAAATATGCATATGGGGTGGTTCATACTTTTGGAAAAAAGTATGGGAAGAAAGAGGTTTAATTAATACTCAAGGGAGGAATCTTATACATCAAGAATTAATAATAAAAAATTTTAAGGGCATTAAGAGAACCAAAGGAGATAGCAGTGGTACATGTAAAAGGACACCAAAAGGGATTAGATTACCAAACCAGAGGGAATAATCTAGCAGATAAAGAAGCTCAGGAAGCAGCCTTGAGAACTCAGGCTGCTAAAATTAATATAGTACAGGAGGAAGAAAGGCAAGAGGGAGGAGAAAAAAAGTTTACCCCGAAGAGCAGACAAAACTGGAGAAAATAGGGGCTAAATTAGAACAAGGAAAATGGACATTGCCAGACAGGCGAGAGATACTGCCAAAAGCTTATGCAAGGCAAATATTGGGACCTTTGCATACACAAACACATCAGGGTACAAAAGCATTAAGTAATCATTTACTTAAACAATTTGGTTGCATCGGGATTTTTGAAATAGCAAAGCAAATTACACAAGGTTGCTTAACTTGTCAGAAGATAAATAAGAAAGTGTTTTGACAAGCAGCCACGGGAGGAAGGAAAATAGCTTATAGGCCTTTCGAGAGAGTACAAGTTGATTTCACTGAATTGCCCAAAGTGGGGAGGATAAAATATCTATTGGTAATAGTAGATCATTTAACACAATGGGTAGAAGCTTATCCTGTAGCACGAACTACAGCACAAATGGTGGCAAAAATTTTATTAGAACACCTGATACCTAGATATGGGATAATCCAGTACATTGATTCTGATCAGGACACACACTTTACTTCTAAAATAATAAAATTATTATGTCAATCATTAGGTATTCAGTGGGAATACCATACTCCATGGCACCCACAAAGCTCAGGGAAAGTAGAGAGAATGAATCAAACAATAAAACAACAATTGGCTAAATTAATGATCGAGACACAAATGCCCTGGACAAAATGCTTACCCATTGGCACTTTTAAACATAAGAACTAAAGCACACAGTGAGACTGGATTATTGCCATATGAAATGTTATATGGTATGCCTTATTCACAGGGGATGCCTCTGGGGAACAATGTAGTTGAGGATCGTAGTATTCAGAAATATATATTTACTACTGGAAGGAGATTACAAGAGCTAAAAGAAATTGGAATGATGGCTCAAACACCACCTTTAGGATTTGCTATTCATAAGATACAACCAGGAGACAAGGTCTTAATAAAAAACTCAAGGGAAGAATCATTGAAACCCCAATGGGAGGGACTGTACCTTCTTTTACTTACTACTGAAACAGCTGTGAGAACAGCAGAAAGGGGTTGGACCCACACATCCAGAATAAAAGGACCAATAACTACTGAAACTTGGAGGGTTGAGTCCACTCCTGGGGAACTGAAATTAAAGCTAAAGAACTAATATTCTGGCAGTAAGGCTCTGCATGAATTAAGGATGCCAAATAAAGGGGACAAGCCTGAAGGGAGGAAAGGGAGAAGGCAAGACTGGGGCAGGACCCTCCAGTGCGGTGTACATAGTCTACCGAGGGAGGCAACCCCTATGGGTATTGACTGCCGAGTGAGAGGGCCTCGACCGGACTTCTCCCGCACTAAAGCCAGGTTGTCCCAGGGAAAGAAAAACAAACAAACAAACATATATATATATATATAAAATAAATGAGATTTTTTAAAAACCTATTATAATTAGTAATTAGTTTTCCAGGAGCTGGATCACCCTCAAAGGCTGAACACTAACACAAGCTCAAATAGATCCTGGAAGTGGGCCCAACCCCTTGATTGAAGGCATTTCTCACACCCCCACGCCACCCCCTGGACGACGCAGAAGGATGTTATACTTCCTGGTACTATTTTTACAGGGGCAATTAAGCCATGGGCAAGAATGGAGGAATAACTTTTTCATTCTGGGGGAGGATGCGGCCAAGGCCTTTAACCTTAGTAACTGCTGGGTTTGTGAAGGACCGGGGGGAACTTAAAATTGGCCCTGGGTAGCTGGCCCGGTTGAACCGAAGTAGTGGGTTAGTAATTTGAGTGAAGTTCATAATGGGACACAATTTTGGAAAGAGGAAGGAGGCCCGTGGCAATTACACTCATCAGAGCGGGGTATATACTGTTTAAACAGAACAGGAACAGTAGAGGTGGGAAAAAGCATTTGTAATTGGACTCTGTCTCCCAGATATGATTGTACTGATCCTGAATGTGGACCTATAAACTGTACAGCAAGTAGAGGAAAATGGAACGCTACACATGTCCAGCTGAAAAACGGGACTTGGCTGAAATGCTCATATAAGAAATTTTTTGGACCTGGATGTAAAGCCATGGCAAGAGCACAATCAAAGGGACAATTCGACGTTCAAATCCTGAGTTGTCAGCGTGATAACACCACTAGGGAGCAGCATGTGGTAAAGAGTCTACCGCTGGAGGTGGCAAAATGAGAATGGGACACAAGTGTTCTTTAAACATTTCTGGTCAGCTCGTAATATGACAAGCCACCAAGGAGAACTTGGTTGTAATTGTAAGTGGAAATCCAGTGCGGGAGCTTGGAGGTGTATATATACGAGTACTAATGGGGCAGACATTGTAACAGGACCACCTGGTAATGAAAACACTCTGTATTTTCACGTCCCAAAGAATAAAAGAGAATGGGATGGTCCTTTTCCAAATGGGACATGGGCTCTAAAGGGACATTATTGGGTGTGTGGCAAACAGGCCTACAAAAGGCTACCAAAAGACTGGTCATGAATATGCTATGTGGGGTACATAAAACCCTTGTTCTTTTTATTGTCACAAATACAAGGAAATCATTTAGGAATAAAATTATATGATGACCTGAATAGAGTGAAACGATCTACTGATTCTTCCTTAGCCGGGGGTAGTGCCCAAAAATGGAGAGAGAATGAATGGCCTCCTGAAAGAATCATACAGTATTATGGACCAGCTACCTGGAACCCGAATGAGGTAATATCCGAGGCCCAAGAACCTATTTATAATTTGAATCGAATAATTAGGTTGCAAGCTGTCCTCAAATTATAACCAATCAAACAGCGACGGCTTTGGATCTTTTGGCTGATCAGTCCACCCAGATGAGGAATGCTATCTTTCAACACAGAATGGTTTTAGACTATTTACTAGCAGAAGGGGGGGGGGGGGGTGTGGAAAACTAAATAATTCTAATTGTTGCTTACAAATTAATGATAATGGAAAAGTGGTTAAACAGAGAGACCCCCAGAGGGACCACTGGAGACTGATACACATGCTCCAGTAGGAGGGTTTGGATGCCAGAAACTAATTATAATAATAACCCTATTTTTTTTAGACGTAGTAATGAATATGTATTAGTCTAGGAGCATAAAAAACAGCATCTTAATGTAACATGCGTGTATCTCGGTGGAGCAGAGACTCCCGGCGCACCCAGCGCTGTTTGCTTACCTCTATTCCTTTAATAAATTGTAAACTTTGATTATAATCCTATTTTGGGACTTAGCAATTTATAACATTGCTCTTTATAAGTACGTTAAAGGAGGCTGTAGCGAGGTGGGGATTGGTCTATTCTCCCATGTGCCTGGCGACAGGACAAGGGGGAATGGGCTAAAGTTGCACCAGGGGAGGTTTAGGTTGGATATTAGGAAGAACTTCTTTACCAAAAGGGTTGTTAGGCATTGGAATGGGCTGCCCAGGGAGGTGGTGGAGTCACCATCCCTGGAGGTCTTTAAAAGACATTTAGATGTAGAGCTTAGTGATATGGTTTAGTGGAGGAATGGCTAGTGTTAGGTCAGAGGTTGGACTAGGTGATCTTGGAGGTCTCTTGCAACCTAAACAATTCTGTGATTGGCCTTTGAAAAGGAGACAGGAAAAACATTAGGATTCAGAGCGGATAAACTTCTGACTGAAAATAAAAAACTTCTGAATGAGAATTATCATCTTAAACAATTACTGGAGAGGTTTAATCACCCATTAAATAAAATACATCCTTCTGCTCCAGTTAAGCAGGTTTGTAGATTTTGCAGGTTTGTAGCAAGAGCTGGGAGGGGGCAGAGCCAGGACAGGTGACCCAAACTAGCCAAAGGGGTTTTCCATACCATCTGACATCATGCTAAACAATATATACAGGCGGCTAGCCATGGGGAGGAGGGCTGGACTGCTCAGGGTTAGGCTGGGCATTGGTCAGCGGGTGGTGAGCAATTGCATTGTGCATCACTTGTTTTGTACACATTATTAGTAGTACTATTATCATTATTATTGTTATTATTATTTTCTCTGTCTTAATAAACTTTCTTTATCTCAACTCACAGGCTTCATTTTCCCATTTCTTTCCCCATCCCAGAGAGGGAGGGGGGAGGGTGAGCAAACGGCTGTGTGGTGTTTAGCTGCTGGCCGGGTTAAACCACGACAGTCCTTTTTGGCGCTCAACGTGGGGCTCGAAGGGTTGAGATAACGACAGATCTGACCAGGGTGTGTTAAACCAAAATTGGTAGAAATATTAGACCTGCTTAATAGTTGCTAGTCATAATGCTGATTGCTTTAATCTCAAGTCTGCTGCGCCTGTTTTCCAAATTGAGTATTATAGCACATTACTTTCCGCATGTGCTCTGTGTCATGCGGTTTATCCTTTCCAGGCCCTGGTTTAAGATCATTATGGTACTGTGCGGTGTATCAGTGGCTTATGATACGATATTTCTGGTCATGACTCTAACCTGGTATTTGTACTCAGAACTGTCGTTGACTCTATACTTTGGAAACCGTATCTCGGAAACTCTTAACAATTACACCTATTGCCTTTTTTCATCAGGGAGCCAATCTGTGGAGGGGAAAGGGGAAGATATTTTTTCTTACTTGTTCACTCTCTTTCTTCTTCACCACCCTCTTATCCTCCGAGCTTGTTACAATAGTTCTCCAAGATGTTGAATATCCTTGGGATACTCAGACCAGCATGTTGTTATTGTTAGTCTCCTGAATGTGCTTCAGATTCTGCTTAAAGTTAAACAACTACTTAGGAATCTCATCCAGAGATCTGCCCAGAGGCAGGATAGTTGTGAGTGGCAGGGTGTGTGGGAGGATATGGGCAGGTTTCTAGAGCAGTGGGCACCTCCAGTGCTTTAGAAATTCACCCCTGAACAACTGCAGAATCCTAAAGAACTGGTAGAATGCTTGAAAAAAGGGTGTAATGACTCTGGCAGTTCCAAAGAGACACAAATCACTGCAATGTGCTGGGTCTAGCCTATGCTTAAGGAGCTGCAATCGATGCCACTATCAACCTAGTGACAGACCCTGCGGCCACTCCAGCCCCTACGATGGACCCTGTGGCCGCTCCAGCTCCAGCTCCTGCAGCTACTCCAGCTCCTGTTCCTGCAGCAGCTCCAGCTCCTGTGGCTGGGTCAGAGAAACGAATTGTAGCAGTGCAAGTTGCCCCTGCAGAGGGTATTCCAGCCCCTGTGGCAGACCCTGTAACTGGGTCAGAGAAACAAGCTGTAGCAGTGCAAGTTGCCCCTGTAGACAAGGTGAAAAAATGGTATAGATACAGGTCGTTTACAATGCAGAGAGTCTTCTACTAAGTCTAGGTATAAAGAAGACGATGCTAGGTATCCTGGTTTCAGTTAGAACAGAATTAATTTTCTTCCTAGTAGCTGGTGGAATGCTGTGTTTTGGCTTAGGATGAGAAGAGTGCTGATAACACCCCGATGCTTTAATTGTTGCAGAGCAGTGCTTATACCAAGCCAAGGACATCTCAGCCTTTTGCTCTGTCCTGCCAACGGGCAGGCTGGGGGTGCAGTAAGAGCTGGGAGGGGACAGACCCAGGACAGGTGACCCAAACTAGCCAAAGGGGTATTCCATACCATCTGACGTCATGCTAAACAATATATAGGGGTGGCTAGCCGGGGGGAGGGGGCCGGACTGCTCGGGGATAGGCTGGGCATTGGTCAGCGGGTGGTGAAAAATTGCATTGTGCATCACTTGTTTGTACATACTATTATTAGTAGTACTATTATCACCATTGTATTATTATTATTATTATATAATTGTTATTATTATTTGCCTGTCTTATTAAACTGTCTTTATCTCAACTCACGGGCTTCACTTTCCATTTCTCTCCCCCGTCCCAGAGAGGGAGGGGGGAGGGTGAGCGAACGGCTGCGTGGTGTTTAGCTGCCGGCCGGGTTAAACCACGACCCTAGGCCATCAGGGATTCAGGAGGAGGAAGATGAGGATGCCGAAAAATCAACTGTAAATACCTGAAACCTATACCAGTGTGAGCTACAAGATGTGCGAAAAGATTTTGGTCATTATATAGGTGAGCAGCTTGTCACCTGGCTGCTCCGGTGCTGGGACACCGAAGCCAATTGAGTGGAATTAGAGGGCAGTGAAGCTAGGCGGATGGGATCCCATGCTAGAGACGCAGGCATTGACAAAGCAATTGCAGATGGAGCACAATCTCACAGCCTCTGGAGGCGTCTCCTCTCAGCTGTGAGGGAAAGGTATCCCTTCAAGGAAGAACTTTTATGTCTACCAGGCAAGTGGACCACTATGGAGAAGGGAATCCAGTACCTGAGGGAATTAGCCATACGGGAGATGATTTATAGAGACCTAGACAATGAATAAATATCCACAGATCCAGATGAAGTCAAGTGTACATTACCCATGTGGTGGAAGTTTGTACAGAGTGCACCATCATCACATGCCAGCTCATTGGCAATATCGGCCTGGAAAGACCATGACGAACCCACAGTGAATGAATTGACTAAACAACTCTGGCAGTACGAAGAAAGTCTCTCCTCTTCCCTACAGGCCTGCATCTGAGCTATGGAGAAACTTTCTGAAGAGTTCCACCAACTTAAAGAGAATTTATTTTCCTCTCCACCTGTACAAACCAGTGTCAGCTATCAAGGGTAAGCATCCTTCCGTGCAAGGAAGACAATATAGTGGGTACACACCCTGTGCCACCCTGTGGTTTTACCTACGAGACCATGGAGAGGACATGAGAAAATGGGATGGAAAATCTACCTCGACCCTAGAGGCACGGGTATGGAAAAAAAGGGATTCTCTGAGAAGCTTGCTGCTCCAACTTCCAGCAGGCAGTCCTCCAGACACAGAAATGAAGATTCTGACCAGGATTAGAGGGGCCCTGCCTCCAGCCAGGGGGAGGAAAGGGACAATTGAGTTTATTGGACTGTGTGGATTCAATGCCCTGGCACATCAGACCCACAGAAGTATAAGGCTTTAGTAGGCACTGGTGCACAATGTACTCTAATGCCATCAAGCTATAAAGGGCCAGAGCCCATCTGTATTTATGGGGTGACGGGGGGATCCCAGCAGTTAACTGTATTGGAGGCTGAAGGGAATGACTGGGAATGAGTGGCAAAAGCACTGTATTGTGACTGGCCCAGATGCTCCATGCATCCTTGGCATAGACTGCCTCAGGAGAGGATATTTCAAGGACGCAAAAGGGTTCCGGTGGGCTTTTGGTATAGCTGCCTTAGAGACAGAGGGCATTAAACAATTGTCTACCTTGCCTGTTCTCTCAGAGAACCCTTCTGTTGTGGGGTTGCTGAGGGTCGAAGAACAGCAAGGTCCAATCGCTACCACAGCTGTGTACTGGCGGCAATATCGCACCTACCGAGACTCCCTGATTCCCATCCATAAGCTAATTTGTCAACTGGAGAGCCAAGGAGTGATCAGCAAGACTCATTCACCTTTTAATAGTCCCATATGGGCAGTGCGAAAGTCTAATGGTGAGTGGAGACTAACAGTGGACTATCGTGGCCTGAACGAAGTCACGCCACCACTGAGTGCTACAGTGCCGGACACGCTGGAACTTCAGTACGAACTAGAATAGAAGGCAGCCAAGTGAATGCCACAATTGATATCGCTAATGCATTTTTCTCTGTCCCTTTAGCAGCAGAGTGCCGGCCACAGTTTGCTTTCATTTACAGGGGTGTCCAATACACCTGGAATTGGCTGCCCCAGGGGTGGAAACACAGCCCTACCATTTGCCATGGACTGATCCAGTCTGTGCTGGAACTGTCCATATCTGAGCCCACAGGCTTCATTTGCCTGTTTCTCTCCCCCATCCCAGAGAGGGAGGGGGGAGGGTGTGGAAATGACTGTGTGCTGCTTAGCTGCTGGCCAGGTTGAACCACAACACTTATTTTAACATATTTGCTATTACACAGGGTTTTTGATTTAGCAGACTGCTACAGTAATGTACTTAAATTACAGAACAAGCATAATATAGATATTGCAGTATGCACCTGAATCACAATAAAAATATGATTCTTATTTCCAGTCTCTGTGCATCACTATCACAACTCTTGGTATCCCCAGTCACCAAGAAGGAATACATGTGTATGGGTTGAAGCCAACTCAAGCCCATTGCCTTTTTTTCAAATGTCTTCTTTCTGTTTGCTCCATTTTTATACTTTATGTTGGGTTGAATCGCGTATACAGTTTCCCCTCATGCTGATCTGGATAGCTCTGGATGACATTCACAACTTTTTGATTAACTCAGGGAAGCCATTTACACAACCGGTTGATCCATTCAGCTGATACAGCCCTTTATCTAAAACAAATGCCACCCTCTGGTCCCCTTTGTTTGGAGATAAGTTCAGCTTTCTTTACAACAGTTGTGATCACTCCCTATATTCTTCCCTGAGCTTCATGAGCACATTGCTTATGCCCATGTCCTCTGAGACTTCTTTCATTCTAGAGGTCTATTGATGGGTCACATTCCACTCCTTGGCTCAGATTAGCATTCAACAATTACTGGCATTACACAGTGAGCTTAATGCATTCATTGTATTAATGACCAGCCCTCTTGCCTGTGCACAACGAGGGTGAAAATATATACATATTTGGGAAACTGATAATTTACAATAGCTTGCTATGTTAATAACAGGAGTTAGTATTTCATTCATGTATACTATTCAATTTTAAAGAGAACAGCTCAATATCAAGGTTACAATGAATAATGATGTGATTATTATTAACAAAATGAGTACAGGATGCAACATCAGTCTCAGTACATTGGTAGTTTTTGGTGACCAGCCTTTGAAGATATCATATCATATCAATGGTGTTCAATAATGCTGGTTTCCTTTTTCACTAACCAAATCAGTTACTTATTATCATTTATTTTTACTTCTACAAGTGTTTTCCAATTTCAGACAGATGTTGAGTAACCTTGGCATTTTGTTTGAGAAAGTTATCTTGTTGCTGAAAGGTTGCTCTAAGTGCTACTGATGTACAGTGCAAAACACGACATAGAATCATAGAATGGCCTGGGTTGAAAAGGACCTTAAAGATCATCTAGTTCCAACCTCCCTGCTCTGGGCAGGGTTGCTGTGGTGTAAATGCCTGAAGTAACTAGGAAAATAAAACTAACATTCACATTTTTAAGGAAAAGGTACAGCTTTGAAGAGGCTTCCAGGGTAGGGCATAACTGCATTATCTGAGCGTTCCCTAGGCTCCCAACCTTAGATGCTATCGCGCTGGGGAAACTTGGTGTGCTAGCTCTAAGGAACACCACGGAGCGTGGAGTGGAGTGGAGACACCACGGCTAGGCTCTGTAATCAGGTGGGGCCTCAATTGTTCTTGTGCACAAAGCTGCACTTTTTGCCACCCTAAGCCAAAGACCTGTCATGTTTTGACAAATGCTGTACCCTAGTGTACTTTTTGCTCATTATAATATCATTATAATACCAAAACACACCTCCATCCCAAAAGCTACCCGCCTCCAAGGTGCGACCACCCCTCACTGAGCATGCGCTCTGAATTTCTCAGAGCCTATTACTTTAAACGGCGACGGGAAAACTTTACACCAATCATAACTAAG
The DNA here is from genome assembly GCF_047663525.1 of Anas platyrhynchos. Lineage (NCBI taxonomy): Eukaryota > Metazoa > Chordata > Aves > Anseriformes > Anatidae > Anas > Anas platyrhynchos. The sequence goes on along the minus strand of NC_092620.1, from coordinate 12,541,583 downwards.
ACTAGAGCCACTCAAGCTCCACCTAGAAGATAGAAAATAATATAAATTGGCCCAAGAGAGAGGGGATGTTAGGGAAGATACCATCGTCAGGGGAGATACCATCCCGAGGACATACAACATCCTTAGGACCTCCTGACTCCTGGGATCAGTCGACGGGCTGAGCCTCTCTTCCCCCCCCATTGGGACGCCTTTGGGTGAGATCTGAATATCTGCTTATAAATCTCTATAGAGTCTTTGATCCTTTTAACGCGTTTATTTCTAGGCTGCGCACCTGTAAACACCTGTAACATCTATAACATCTATAACATCTATAACACCTGTGTATTTCATGCATACTAGCTTGCTTTTGCAGACAGTCACTATCACCGGCAATCCAAAAGAACCTGATTATCTGTTGCTGTAATAAACCATACTTGATTGCATTGTGATAGCTCTCATTAATGCAACTAGGGTGAGGGTGGTTATCCGTGATAGTTCAGTGTTCTGAATCTAACCAGACCCCCAGACGGTTAATGCATTTTTGGTGAATGTCTGAACGGACCCCCAGGCGGTTAATACGTTTTTGGTGAATGTCCGAACGGACCCCCAGTTTTGGTGAATGTCCGACTGGTTCAGTACTCTGAATCCAACCGGGCCCGTAACGGTTAATCAGCTACACCCCTTTAACGCGACAGTTGCCAACCACTAGAGCAGGCTGCCCAGAGCCGCATCCAACCTGGCCTTGAATGCCTCCAGGGATGGGGCATTCACAACCTCTCTGGGCAAGCTCTTCCAGTGCCTCACCACCCTCCGAGTGAAAAACTTTCTCTCAATTTCTAACTTAACTCTCCCCCGTCTTAGTTTCAAACCTTTCCGCCTTGTCCTATCGTTATCAATATATGTAAACAGGCATTCCCCCTCCTGTTTATACGCTTCCTTCAAGTACTGGAAAGCCGCAATGAGGTCTCCCCAGAGCCTTCTCTTCTCCAAGCTAAACAAGCCCAGTTCCCTCAACCTTTCTGCACAGGAGAGGTACTCCAGCCCTCTGATCATCTTTGTGGCCCTCCTCTAGATCTGTTCCAAGAGCTCCACATCATCTTTAGTTCTGTCATATGAGAAGTTAACCACTAAGCCTGACTGGTGATTTGATCAAAACCATGTCACATTACAATGACAAATGTTACCAGGCCCCAAATTTACATCATCTTCAAACTGAATACTATCAAAGGTGGATGCACACACACACCCAAAACCATTGTCATATACACGTCTAATTACCATGGAAAGGTTGCCAGACAAAGGTATTGATGAGTATTTCATACTGCATAATTCTGGAGCCCTAGGCATGGTAGCACACATCCATCCTCAGCTGGTGTGGAATAATTGCTGAAGGTAACTTATTGAGACTTGTGTTGCAATTGCCTGAAGTAACTAGGAAAATAAAACTAACATTCACATTTTAAAGAAAATGTACAGCATTGAAGAGGCTTTCAAGGTAGGGCGTAGCTGCATTACCTGAGCGTTCCCTAGGCTTCCAACCTTAGATGCTATCGCACTGGGGGAACCTGGTGTGCTAGTTCTAAGGAACAGTACAGAGCATAGAGTGGAGTGGAGACACCACGGCTAGGCTCTATACCAGGTGAGGAATCGATTGTTCTTGTGTACACCAAGATGGATAAGCTGCACTTCTTGCTACTCTGAGCCAAGGACCTGTCGTGTTAGTGATAGTCGTGATAGTTCTCATTAAACGTGACTACAGTAAGGGTGGTTATATGTTATTGGTGAATCCGTGACCGTGGTAGTTCAGTGCTCTGAATCCAACCAGACCGGGCCCATAGCGGTTAATCGGCTACACCCCTTAACGCAACAGAGAAATTGGCGTAGTCGGCAGTATTGCTATGGATAAACTACTGCAAAAATACAAATGTGCCCCTTCCCAGGCAGGGAAGGAGTTTTCCCAAAAGTTTTGGAAAAATGAGGAGAAAGTGGTAGAGCGCATTGAGCAGTGTCAGGCTTCACAAAAGATTGGTCAAAGAAAGGGTAAAGGTGGGATTTGTGCTGTGTTAGGAGCCTGTTTGTCTTGTGCTCAGCAAGAAGCTAAGGAAACTCCTGCTCCCAAACTGATCTCTGATGCGGAACATACAGCTTTGAAATCAGAGAATGAAGTATTGAAGTCATCATTGGCCTTTGAAAGGGAGACGGGAAAAACATTAGGAATCAGAGTGGATAAACTTTTGGATGAAAATGATAAACTTGTGAGTGAGAATAATCATCTTAAACAATTGCTGGAGAGGGTTAGTCATCTGTTAAATAAAATACAGCCTTATGCTCCGGTCAAGCAGATTCGTAGATTGCTGCATAGTTCAGACCCTGAAAGCTGGGATGGTGATTTCTGGTTTGACAGTGATGATGATGTCAAAGAGATTTCTGATTCTGAACCTCAATCCATTTCCTTGAGACCTTTGGTTAAGACTGAGACTACTGTTGATGATGATGATGGAATCCGCACTACTGTGCGAACGATTCCATGGTCACCGGCAGAGTTGGTTAAAATATAGGAGAAGTTCTCAAGGCGGTCAGGGGAATCGGAAGTTGAGTATGTGTGGAGAGTTTCTCTTGAAGAAAGAGATCAAATTATGTTGAATGAGAAAGAAGCAAGAGGGTTTGGGGAACCAGGAGTATTTTTAACCACCACACCAGGAGACCCCATAATTACTCTATAACTGCACGGGTGGCATACTGGGCAGATCCCCAGGAGAGAGGGGAAACCCTGGAAATTAGAGCCACGAGCTATTCTGACCTGGCTGTAGCAGTACAGAAAGCAGCCTGCATTCAGGCGATATATGAAAGAGATGAATTCAGGAAATCCCCAGTGTTAGCTCCTATCCACCCAGCTCGATTAACCCCTCTTATCCGTGGACTCCCTGATTGTCTTAAGATGTTTGTAGCAAATACCCAGGATCGCATACAAGCTGCTCATAGGGATGGTGATAGTAGGTGAAATCCACACTCCCCCATTCCCACCTGGAGTGAATTTGTACAAGACATAGATAAGTACGGATGCCGAATGGGCTGGATTAGTTCATCCAGTACTAAGCCCCCAGATCACTCCCGTCAAGTTCACCAAATCCATACTCAAAACCCAGATACCCCAAATTCAAAGAGAGGTTCAAACCTAATAAGGAATGAGGTGAGTTGTGGTGTAAGGCCCTAGGTTTGGGTGTACCCCGTCCAATCTTGCATGGTGCCTCTACAGAGGACCTCTGTACATTAGACTGATCTCTGGGTAAGAAAAATATTCCAGCTGGGGAAAATTGCCTAACCAGAAAACCCCCATAAGGAAACTGCAACTTCTGCACCGAGTCTAATTGAGGAGGCAGAAGCTTGGCAAAAAAAACTCCTGTCCCCGGGAAGAGCAGTGAGTCACCCTGCTTGGCAGGTATCAGCAATTCAATGGTTCTATAATGAACACTCTCACCCTATCATTGCCATTCCCGTTGGACCCCGAAAAATAGCGGTAAACTTTCTTATTGACACCAGGGCCCAAATGTCAGTAATTACACATGAGACAGCACAAACCCTAGGTATAACACCTGGTCAATGCAAGGTTACATTCACAGGAATTAATGGTGTGGAAAAACAATGCCCAATCACAAAAATTTCACTCTGGCTGCCAGAGGAACAAAAATTAACCAGGACAGAAGTATTAGTCAGTGCTACACATACTAATATTTCAGGATTTGACATACTGCGTGGTCGTATGTGGAAACTCCCTGATGGAACTGTGTGGAGTTTCATGACACATCAAAGGGATTCAGGCACAGTGAAGTTAAGTCTGTTACAAACATCCATACCCTTACCCCCCTCTAAAATCACTGATGTTCGGCAATATCTGTTGCCAGCAACAGCACTTATGAGGATTGACAGGGTGGTAACAGAATTGGAAGAAAGAGGCATTATTAAAAGGACCTTAGAGTTCACAGGTGTGGCCAGTAAAGAAACCAACCAGGCAATGGCGTATTACAGTGGATTACAGACAGTTAAATGCTAACACCACACCTTTGACTGCCACAGTTCCAAACATGCCAGAGATAGTGAAAGCTTTCTGTGCATCTACCAATACAATCACCCCAAAAGTTTATTATAAACCAGAAGAACATACTACACGATTTTATACTGGACAACCTGTGCTAGTGAAAATGCCTCAGATTGGAACAGTAGCAATGGTACTAACTACTCCCAAAAATCCCTATACATGGGAAGTCAAAGACTGTTATTTCACCCTTTTTTTTTTGAATACAACCGAGCATATTTTATTTCCTTTTGTGTTCACAGGAATCCTGAGTGAACTGCCTGTGGACAGCTGGAGGATGACAAATCAACAGCTTGGACTGATAATGTTATGCTTTACCCTGACACTGGATTATTGGAACATGTGCCATCAGGAAAACTTAGCTACTGTGGTTGTGCATGGAGCTGAGGTGTTTCACTGTGACATCTCATAATGACCCCTTGGAACCACGCATTGTCACGGTATAGCACAAGCACTGGAACATCTCAAAACAAAAAGGACCTAAATCTCTATACTTCAGTTTTAAATGGAAACAAAATATTTTCAAAAGATGAATGGAGTTGGGATGATTCTCTTCGAATGGCTGAACTTCAAGACACTTCAGGCCAGACAATACAAATCAGTTGCCGAATAACTAATGGATCTACTTAAAATAGGGCGACTGAAACTAAGAAAATTTATACTGATTCTTCCAGACCACAAACTTATAGTACTAATTGTAACAAAAAAAATGCACCAAATTCTGATCACTGGCACAATTTTACTTTCACCAAACCTTTAATTGTGTACTGTCTTTGTGGTTACTATTTGAACTTATGATCAATAGAGCAACATCTGCATCAAGTCAAAGGTTAAGAAGCCTCTGCCCCTGCAGATGTTTGAAAACATACCAACTTGGCCTCCCATTAGTCTAACTCCTTCCATCTTCAGCCCAGGTCCTTACATGATTAAAAACATGGGACAGCAACAATTTCTTTTTAACCCTAGCAGGTCTCTAAAAAGGGTAGAGCTAGCACTACAAAATAGCCTTGGAAAAACCCGAAGCAATACCTCCCTTGCCTTGAGCTGCATCCAAGCGCAGTTATGGATACAATCTGTAGCAGCAGCTATTATTAGAGAAGGAGAAGGAGGAACTTTGCCCAATGAAATTCGAAAATTGATTTGGGATAATGCTTCAGAATTTGAAAAGGAGTTTCAAGCATGGTGGTAATTAGTACCATAAGCAATGCCACAGTATACATGTACAATGTATATCCAATCATTGCATTAGGCAATCATAATGGAACTATACTTTATCCTAAGGAGCATAAAGTATGGGCCCATCAAGAGGGAGGAAAGTGGCGTAATGAAACCCTTGAAACTGTACTTGTATATATTGGGAGAGGCTATGTTTGCATGAGAACCCATTGTGATTCTATAGTCATAGATAATACAATTGTAGATACCAGTAATCACTCCCATGCTTGTGTTTGTATTTTTACCAAAAACCTAGGATGTGATTTTAGTTACTCAGCTCCTGTCAACACTTACCAACTTATTAAATCCAATTATATTCTGCTTCACAATCTGCTGCCTACTGTTACATGAAGATTTGAAGCAGTTAATGAAACAAGTTCAAGAAAATGGACAAAAGACTCTGATTACTGTCCATCATGACGTACAAGAAATACATCAAGTGATGGAAAGAGTAAGGAGAGATGAAAGACACCGTTGGTGGGACACTTTATTTGGATGGTCACCAGCTGCCACAGGAATCTTCAACAAGATGCTTCACCCTGTTGTTGTTCTGTTAATACTCACTGTATTATGTTTTATGCTAACAATTAGTTTGTCTGTTAAACTCTGGATTATGATGAAACGTTTAGTATCCCTGCACAATATACATACACTCGATAATCCTCATACAGAGAATGTATGTGATATACCTGACACATTCCAAATGTCATGAAGCTTGAGTAACTATAGTCACGGGGTGGGTTACGTGGAGCCTAAAGTGACTAGGAAAATTAAACTAATATTCACATTTTGAAGAAAATGTACAGCACTGAAGAAGCTTTCAGGGTGAAGGGTAGCTCGACTACCTAAGTGTTCCCTAGGCCTCCGACCTTAGATGCACTAGGGGAACTTGGTATGCTGACTATAAAGAACAGTACGGAGTGTAGAGCAGAGAGGAGACACCGGGGCTAGGCTCTGTGACCAGATGAGGACAATGTTCTTGTGCATACCGAAACCGATAAACTGCACATTTGCTACCCTGAGCCAACGACCTCTCACGTTTCTGACAAAATGCTGTAGTCTGGTGAACGTTTGCTTATTATAATACCAAAACACACCACCATCCAAAAAGCTACGTGCCTCCAAGTTGCAACCACCCTTCACTGAGCATGCACTCTTGCAGTGCGTTTAGGTGGCAAGGTTTTGGTAGCGGGGGGGGCATAGGGGTGGCTTCTGCGAGAAGAATCCAGAAGCTGCCCCATGGTAGATGAGGGCCCCGCCGCTGGCCAGAGCCAGGCCAATAAGCGATATTGTTTGCACCTGTACCAGGTCTGGCTGGGATGTTAACTTTCCCTGCAGCAGCCCATACAGTGCTGTGCTCTGCATTTGTAGCTAGAACAGCAGTGGTATCACACCAATGTTGTGTCTGCTGCTGAGCAGTGCTGGCACAGCATCAGGATTCTCTCTAACCCTCCTAGGGTGTAGGCAAAAAAGTGAGAAAGAAACATCACCAGGGCAGCTGACCTAAACCAACCAAAGGGATATTCCATACCATATGATGTCACACTCACCAATAAAGGGTGGAAACAGGAAGAAGACGGGAGGGGTGGGCTCTCGTTGTGAAAACGTCGGTCCTCCTCCTGAACACTGGCTACGTGCGTTGAGGCCCTGCTTCAAGGATGTGGTCAAGCATCGCTCATTTGTGGAAAGTAGAGAGTAATTTCTTTCCTCTACACTTCCACACAGCCTTTACTTGTTTTGTTTTATTTTTTTCCCTTTCCCCCTCCCTTTTCCCCTTTCCCTTTTTTCCCTTTAGTTCAATTCTTTAATTAATTATAAGTATTTATTATAATTATTATTATAGTATTATGTAAGTATTATATTATATTACTATATTATGTGTTATAATATTATATTAAATATTATGTTATTGTATTATATTTAATTATAATAAATATATAATAAAAATGATAATAATAGTTATTTCCCTTTAATTAAATTATCCTTATTTCAACCCGTGAGTTGCTCTTTCCTTTAATTCTTCCCCTCCTCTTCTAAGGAAGGGGAGTGAGAGAGTGGTTGTGGTGGAGTTCAACTGCCTACCATGGTAAAACCACCACAGTCCTTTTTGGCGTCCACCGTGGGGCTCGAAGGGTTGAGATAGCAACAGAATTGATTAAAACGCTTACAACTAACACACTTACTCTCTAGTAACCATGTTCAGTGTCTTGTTAATACTGGCTTGTTTGATCATATGTCATGCAATCCCTGTCATGTTCTCCTTTCTCCTCTATATCTGATCCGACAAAGTGCTACAATCTGTGTTTGTTTTTCTGAATTCGCTGTGCTGCCAAGCACTGGCCTCGAGTTTAATCTGGCATTCAGGCTCTGCACTGTTATCATTTGGGTCTCATGAAAACTATCTTTTAGAGAATATTCAGAACTACTCTGCCTTCCTTTCCTCATCTGGAAGTCAGAGTATGAATAATATCAGGAATGGTACCTCCTCCTCCTTTCACAGTGGGCTAATTACAACAGTTTTTGAGTATTTTGAATATCCATGTGTAACCCATATATTGCTATTTCTAATTCTGAATAACAGGTTTCCTCTTCTCTCTAAGATTAGTTGATTGTTTAGAAAGCTTACTCAGGAATCTGTCTTGAAACAGTCTTGTGGCAAGGTGTGTGGGAGGATATAGGCAGGTACCTGTTACGGGTGTCTCCTCCAATAGTTTTGAACTTCACCCCTGAACAAGTGCAAAATCCTAAAAACCCGATAGAATGTTTTGAGAGTCGTATGCCCTGACCCTGATAATGCCAGAGAACGACAACTTGCAGCATTGTGCTGGGTCCTGGCTTACTCCTATCAAACACTATTTAACATCATCCAGCACCTTGAAGAGAGAGAGGAAGTTTCTGAGTCTGATGACCAGATAACACATGCTGTGGCTGACCCAGAGGACCAACCAACTATGGTATCAGTTGCCCCCATAGTCAAGTCAAAACAATGGAAACGGAAGTCAGCTCATTTAGTAAGGGAAGAAGCTAAGAAGGAGGGAGAAGGGGAAATGGCAGGCACCTCTAAAGCAGAGCCATCACAAAAACAGCAGGAAGAAGAGATGGAAATCATAAAGGAATCAGAAACCACTCGATCCCTATCCCTGAGTGAGTTGCGAGAAATATAAAAGGATTATGGTCGACGCCCAGGTGAACACATCCTCACCTGGCTGCTTCAATGCTGGGGCCAATAGCCAACAATTAGAAGGCAATGAAGCCAAGCAGCTGGGATCCCTCTCTAGAGAAATGGTAATTGACAAAGTAATCGGGAGAGGAGCACAGGTCCTCAGCATCTAGAGACGACTTCTGGCAGCTGTGAAAGAAAGATATCCCCATAACGAAGATATTGTATATCAAGTAGGCAAGTGGACCACTATGGATAAAGGTCTCCAGCATCTGCGGGAATTAGCTGTGCGGGAGATGATTTATAGTGATTTGGACAATGCCCAGACACCTCAAGATCCCGATGAAGTCCAGTGCACAACATCCATGTGGCGTAAATTTGTGCGAAGTGCACCATCAGCACATGCCAGTACACTGGCAGTATTTAATTGGGATGAGGGGATGGGACCAACAGTGTATAATCTGTCCTGCCAGCTTCAAAATTATGAAGACAATCTCTCTGCTCCGCTACAGTCCTGTGTCTCAGCTGTGGAGAAACTGTCTGAAAGACTTGACCAGCTCATGGAACGAGCATATTCCCCCTCATCTAGACGGAGTGATACTTCAGCCACTAAGAATCAGCATTTGCCTGCTCAAGAGAGAGAGTACCCAAGACGCACACCACGTGGCACCTTGTGGTTTTATCTGCGTGACCATGGGGAAGATATGAGGAAATGGGATGGTGTACCTACTTCAACCCTAGCTGCTCGGGTACGTGAACTGAAAGAAAATACAGCAAGACAAGAGGCTTCTAAGAGAAACGCTGCTCCAGTGTCTCTCGGGCAGTTCCCCAGAGGCAGTAGAAGAGCTGATGTTGTTCTTGACCCTGATGAAGGGACCTCTGCTTCTCATTTGCAAGAATTAAGTGGCAGACGCTCCAACCAGGACTAGAGGGGCCCTGCCTCTGGCCAGGTAGAGGAGAGGGATAACCAGATTTATTGGACTGTGTGGATCCAATGGCCTGTCACATTGGAACCACAAGCATACAAAGCTCTAGTGGACACTGGCGCACAATGTACCTTAATGCCATCAGGCTACCAAGGGACAGAACTCATCTGTGTCTCTGGAGTGACAGGGGGATCCCAACAGCTAACTGTACTGGAAGCTGAAGTGAGTCTAACTGGGAATGAGTGGCAAAAGCATCCCATTGTGACTGGCCCAGAGGCTCCATGCATCCTTGGCATAGACTACCTCAAGGGAGGGTACTTCAAGGATCCAAAAGGATACCGGTGGGCTTTTGGCATAGCTGCTTTGAGTACAGAGAAGATTAGGCAGCTGTTTACCCTGTCTGGCCTTTCAGAAGACCCTTCCGTTGTAGGATTGCTGAAGGTTGAAGAACAGCAAGTACCAATCGCTACCACAACGGTGCACCGGCGGCAATATCGCACCAACCGAGACTCCCCGATTCCCATCCATGAGTTGGTTCATCATCTGGAAAGCCAAGGAGTGATCAGCAAGACTCGCTCACCCTTTAATAGTCCTATATGGCCAGTGCAAAAGTCTAATGGCGAGTGGAGGCTAACGGTGGACTATCGCAGCCTGAACGAAATCATGCCACAACTAAGTGCTGCAGTGCCGGACATGCTAGAAATTCAGTACGAACTGGAATCAAAGGCAGCCAAGTAGTACGCCACAATTGGTATTGCTAATGCATTTTTCTCCATCCCGCTGGCAGCAGCATGCAGGCTGCAGTTTGCTTTCGCTTGGAGGGGCATCCAATACACTTGGAATCGACTGCCCCAGGGGTGGAAACACAGCCCTACCATTTGCCACGGACTGATCCAGTCTGCACTGGAATAAGGGGGAGCTCCTGAACATCTGCAGTACATTGATGACATCCTTGTGTTGGGAAATACAGCAGAAGAAGTTTTTGAGAAAGGGAAGAAAGTAATCCAAATTCTCCTGAAAGCTGGTTTTGCCATTAAACAGAATAAGGTCAAGGGACCTGCACAGGAAATCCAGTTCTTAGGGGTAAAATGGCAGGATGGACGTCGCCACATTCTGATGGATGTGATCAATAAAATAACAGCAATGTCTCCGTCAACTAGCAAAAAAAGAAACGCAAGGTTTCCTAGGCCTTGTGGGATTTTGGAGAATGCATGTGCCAGGCTATAGCCAGCCTGTGAGTCCTCTATATCGAGTGACTTGAAAGAGAACCTATTTCGAGTGGGGCCCTGAGCAACAACGGGCCTTTGAACAAATCAAACAAGAAATAGCTCGTGCAGTAGCTCTTGGGCCTGTCCGTACCGGACCAGCTGTGCAAAACATACTTTTTACACTGCAGCTGGGGAGCATGACCTCACCTGGAGCCTCTGGCAGAAAACCCCAGAAGAAACTCGAGGTCGACCTCTGGGTTTCTGGAGCTGGGGCTATCGAAGATCAGAAGCCAATTACACCCCAACTGAAAAAGAGATACTAACGGCTGAGGCAAAGAAATTGTTGAGTACCTCAGCCTTCTCCATGTCTGTTGTCATCGGTCCTCCATCTACATTTTTCAGAGCTGGTACAATCTCCTTAGTCTTTCTTTTCTGGCCAATGTACCTGTAGAATCCCTTGTTGTTATTCTTTGCATCCCTTGCCAAGTTTAGCTCTGTCAGTGCCTTGGCTTTCCTGATCCCATCCCTGCACGTCCAGACAGCATTTCTGTGCTCTTCCCAGGGCACACAGCCCTGTTTCCACTGCCTGTGCAGTTCCTTCTTTTGCCTAAGTTTGACCAGGAGGTCATTGCGCGGCCTTACCGGTTTCCTGCCTTCTCTGCTTGATTTATTGCACATGGGGATGGAGAGCTCTTGTGCTCTAAGAAAAATATCTTTAAAGAGCTGCCAGCTCTGATCAGATCCTCTGTCCCTAAGGACAGTGTCCCATGGGATCTCATCCACTAGTTCTTTGAACAACTGGAAGTTGGCTCTTCTAAAGTTGAGGGTCCTAACTTTGCTCTTTGCCAAGCCCATATCCCTCAGGATCACAAACTCAACCAGGACGTGGTCACTGCAACACAGACTGCCTACAATCTTAGCCTCTTTAATGAGGTCATCTACATTGGTAAGCACCAGGTCCAGTAACACTTCTCCTCTGGTTGGTTTGTCTAATACCTGGACAAGGAAGTTGTCCTCAATGCACTCTCCAGGAGTCTCCTGGACTGCTTACTGCCTGCCATGTAGCTTTCCCAGCAGACATCCAGGTGGTTGAAATCCCCCATCAGGATGAGAGCTCGTGAGCACAATACTTCTGGTAGTTAAGCAAGTAGGCTTCATCAAAAGGCTCCCCTTGATTGGGCGGCCTGTAGTAGACCCCAACCACAAGGTGCCCTTTATTGGTCTGGTGCTTAATTTTTACCCACAGGCTCTCAACTTGCTTGTGGCTGCTTCTCAGCAGCAACTCTTCACAATCTAGCCACTTCTTAACACAGAGGGCAACACCCCCACCCTTCCTTCCCTGCCTATCTCTCCTGAAAACCTTGTAGCCCTCCATTCCAGTGCTCCAGCTGTGTGATTCATCCCACCACATATCCGTGACAGCAATTAGATCATAGTTTTCTAATTGCACCATGGCTTCCAACTCCTCCTGCTTATTCCCCATGCGTTGGCGTAGAAGAACTTCAGCTGGGCTATGGGCCACATTACCTTTTTAGAGGAGTCATTCCCGATTCCTATGGGACGATTCACAGGTATCTCACTGTTGTTTTCTGGAGTATTGGCATGCACTGGTTCCTTTGCATCTCTTCCAGGTATGTCTCCCCCCCCCCAAAGTTCAGAAGACAACTTCAAATGAAATAACAGTCGTTCTTCAGAGTACCCCCATGGTTTAACCATGTTCAAAAAAAGGGCTCCAACATAGAACCAAAGACTGCCAATATTATGAGTCAAGCAATCACTTGTACTTGCTTTTGAAATTCAGTCCTGAAGTCTGGACAAAGAACACTTACGCAAGTGATGAAAGAAGCTAAAGGTATTTCTATGACGAGAGCGCACAAATTCAATTTTGCAGAGACCTCATTTGTCAACTCGATGATTGTCTGGAGGCTAAGGAAAATAAATCTTCAGGAAATAGCTCAAAACCAAAAACCTGATTTACACAGATAAAGACAGAAAGGTCATTTACCAATTACCATCACAGGCAAAACCAACTTGACTTGGGGAAAGTTAATTTATTGCCAATTAAAAATAGAGTATGATGCTGATGTAGGAATAAAAATGTTGTTTTTGCATAGAGCTACATTGTTTAAAGGTAAGGAATGTGGTATTGAAATATGCTTGCAGTGATAAGAAAGCTTAGCAGGCAGCCTTGTAAAATGCAGACAACCAGACTCCTTAGAGCAATTAGGTGAAAATCATGGTGTCAAGTCAGATAAGTGAAGAAACATTATCACTTCAAACAGTAAAAAAAGACAAAAGTTTGAAATTTAACAGGTCAGCAACTGAAGGCCATGTACTGTCTGCAAAGCACCAGATAGATTGTGAACCTGGACTACCCAGTCAACGGGGAAACAGGGGAGGGTCCTGGTCGTTGAGACAGAAAGTATATGAACTGGTACTACGTGACTAGTAGGCGCGCTCCTGCTTGTGGGATACCCGCCATTGCAATCGCGAATAAAATTGCTACTTCACTGAGATCCTTGCCTGAGCCTAAGTTATTGGCTATGGAGTGTTTCTCACAATTCGGGGGCTCGTCCAGGAGCCAGTCACCTACTGGGGAACCCCACCGCCCCAGCAGCAGGAAGGCATGCCCCGCTGATTTCAGTGGTCCTGTGTATCAACGGTGGTGGTTCTGCGATGGTAGCGGTTCTGAGGAGAGCTGACAGAGGGCCTAAGACTGATTAAAGAGGCAGGATCCATGAAGTAGTGGGGAAGGGAAGAATGTAGACACTCCGGGTTTAAGAACTGATCTGGTAACTCCGTGCACAGACCAAGGTAAGAAATATTAAGTATTTCCTTGGGGGTCGGGTGAGACTCTGTGTGACGTGTGATTGAGACATACTTATGTACAAAGTGAGCGTGGAGTCCTGATCTGCGGTTCCGTAGCTCCACAAGGGGCGAGGACAGAGATGGACGAAGCGTGACATAAGAAAGGAAGAGTCTCGGGAAATTTGGTCTACAGTACCCCTTGCACGGTGAAGTGCTTGACAGTACACCCCCATTTTCCAGAATCAGAACGCTAGTGTGTGGTACCCTGCAGGACGAAAATTTCTGTAGCAGCACACTGACAATGGCTAGGAGAAATGGGAAAATATACTGTCCAGGGGACAGGGAGATATCCCTGGTGGAGTGCCTACCAACAGTTCTTCCTGAAGAATGATAAGAAACTGGAAAAATAATCCCAAAATTAGAGGAGATGATAAAAGAAAAAAATGGTTAAATACTGTGTATCAGTCTGGACAAAAGAACCAATTAAGGAAACAGCAGTATTTTGGCCAAAATACAGGTCTGATGAAAATTCAGGCTTTAAATTTATGTGTAAACATTAAGATTCCTTTTTCGGAGAAGGAGCCAAGTTATGCTCCCTATAATCCTAATATTGCACCGGTGGCAGCAGCAGTCGTTCCGGGAAGGGAGACAGGGACTGTAATTAACACTGTCCCTAGAGACGAGTGTACTATAGGCTCTGGTAAGAATTAGAACAAGGTAGAAGAGATATTTTGCCTTCCCTGATACTAACAGCACTAACACTAACTGTGTATCCTCTTAGGTGAACTTCCCCTCTCCTTACCAGCAGAGAGGTGTTAGGGGTTTTAAGGAGATGAAGTCTTTAACTGAGGACCTCATCAGGCTAGCTGAACAATTAGACCAGTTCCTAGGACCTGACTTATACTCTTGGGGGGAAATGATGCCTATACTAAGTATGTCATTCACAGGGGAAGAAAGGGGAATGATCAGGAGGAGAGCTGCTATACAAAAATGGGAAAGAGCTCTTCCTCCAGGACCAAGGGTAATACCGGCAAGGCAGAAATAACCACTTGCCAATCCTGGCTGGAATAATGATAATGTGCAACACAGATATCATATGAGACTTCGGGTCAGAATGAGAAAGTACTCGGGGATGAATCCTGAGGACCTGGTATCCCAAGAGCTCTTGAAAGTTCATTTTGTGATTAAAGCCTGGCAAGATACACAGAAAATGCTCCAGAAGGTGAGGGGATGTAGTGAACAGTCACTGGGGGACCCTCCTGCGGGAGGCCCTGGAGGTGTGTGTCCAGAGGGGAGATTAGAAGGAAAAGCAGAGAGCAAAACTAATGGTATTGACAGTGCACCAGGTAGTGAGGCAGAGGGTTGGAGAAAGAGGAAGAAAATTTTCAGGGGGAGTCAGGGCCAGGACAGAAACGAGAGGAAGAGGGATGAAGGAATGCCAGGCAAGGAAGGTAGGCAACCTGTGTTGTGGCCTGAACCCTAGCTTGGACAGGCTTTGATAAGATATTTTAAGTGTGGTCAGGCTGGCCACTTCAAATAGGAATATCCAGAGTGGAAGAAGGAGGAGAGACGGAATCACAGAATATCCCAAGTTGGAAGGGTGTCCTGGTTTCAGTTAGCACAGAATTAATTTTCTTCCTAGTAGCTGGTGGAATGCTGTGTTTTGGCTTAGGATGAGAAGAGTGCTGATAACACCCCGATGCTTTAATTGTTGCAGAGCAGTGCTTATACTAAGCCAAGGACATCTCAGCCTTTTGCTCTGTCCTGCCAACGGGCAGGCTGGGGGTGCAGTAAGAGCTGGGAGGGGACAGACCCAGGACAGGTGACCCAAACTAGCCAAAGGGGTATTCCATACCATCTGACGTCATGCTAAACAATATATAGGGGTGGCTAGCCGGGGGGAGGGGGCCGGACTGCTCGGGGTTAGGCTGGGCATCGGTCAGCGGGTGGTGAGCAATTGCATTGTGCATCACTTGTTTGTACATACTATTACTTTCGTATTATCACCATTGTATCATTATTATTATTGTTATTATTATTTTCCTGTCTTATTAAACTGTCTTTATCTCAACTCACGGGCTTCACTCTCCATTTCTCTCCCCCGTCCCAGAGAGGGAGGGGGGAGGGTGAGCGAACGGCTGCGTGGTGTTTAGCTGCCGGCCGGGTTAAACCACGACAAAGGGACACATAAGAATCATCAAGTCCAACTCCTGGCACCTCACAGGTCTACCCAAAAGTTTAGACCATGTGACTAAGTGCACAGTCCACAGAATCACAGAATTGTCTAGGTTGGAAGAGACCTCAAGATCATCGAGTCCAACCTCTGACCTAACACTAACAAGTCCTCCACTAAACCATATCCCTGAGCTCTACATTTAAATGTCTTTTAAAGACTTCCAGGGATGGTGACTCCACCACTTCCCTGGGCAGCCCATTCCAATGCCTAACAATCCTTTCAGTAAAGAAGTTCTTCCTAATATCCAACATAAAACACCCCTGGCTCAACTTTAGCCTGTTCCCCCTCATCCTGTCACCAAACTGACAGGCCTATAGTTTCCCAGGTCTGCCCTCCGGCCCTTCTTGTAGATGGGTGCCACATTTGCTAGCCGCCAGTCCACTGGGACCTCCCCCGATAGCCAGGACTGTTGATAAATGATGGAAAGTGGCTTAGCCAGCTCCTCCACCAGTTCTCTCAGTATCCTTGGGTGGATCCCATCCGGCGCCATCGACTTGCATACATCCAAGTGCCATATATTGTCGCCAACCATTTCCTCATGGATAGTGAGGGCCACATTCTGCTCCCCATCCCTTTCCACCAGCTCAAGGGATTGGGTATCCAGAAAACAACTGTTTTTGCTGCTAAAGACTGAGGCAAAGGCGGCATTAAGCACCTCAACCTTTTCCTCATCTTTTGTAACTAGAGTTCCCCCCCCATCCAGGAAAGGATGGAGATTCTCCTCAGTCCTCCCGAGTGGCCCGCCCTCCTTTCCAAGGATTATAAACCCTCTTTTTTCTCCTAAACTCACACCACAATTCTCTGTTCAGCCAGGCCGGTCTTCCACGCTGGCTCATCTTTGGGCACATGGGGACAGACCACTTCTGCGCCACTAAGATTTCCTTCTTGAAGAGCGCCCAGCCTTCCTGGACTCCTCTGCCCTTCAGAACCGCCTCCCCAAGGGACTCTGCCAACCAGTGTCCTGAACGGCTCAAAGTCAGCCCTCCGGAAGTCCAATACAGCGGATTTACTGGTCCCCCTTCCTGGCTTCTCCAAGAATGGAGAACTCTACCATTTTGTGGTCACTCTGCCCAAGACCGCTCCTGACCACCACATCTCCCACCAGTCCTTCTCTGTTTGTGAACAGAAGGTCTAGCGGGGCACCACCCCTGGTAGGCTCACTAACCAGCTGCGTCAGGAAGCTATCTTCCACGCTCTCCAGAAACCTCCTAGACTGCTTTCTCTGGTCTGTGTTGTGCTTCCAGGATATGTCTGGGAAGTTGAAGTCCCCCATGAGAACAAGCGCTGACGATTTCGCAACTTCTGCCAGCTGCCTGTAGAACTCCTCATCAGTCTCCTCATCCTGGTTCAGAGGTCTATAACAGACCCCCACCAGGATGCTTGCCTTGCTGGCCTTCCCACTGATCCTAACCCATAGGGACTCAACCTTATCATTCCCAGACTCAAGTTCCACAACATCAAAACTCTCTCTGATATAGAGCCACACCACCACCCCTTCCATGCTGCCTGTCCCTTCTGAAGAGCCTATAGCCAGACATTGCAGCACTCCAGTCATAAGAGTGGTCCCACCACGTCTCTGTGATGGCAACCAAGTCGTAGCCTGCCTGCCGCACGATGGCTTCCAGCTCCTCCTGTTTGTTACCCATGCTGTGTGCATTAGTGTAGATGCACTTCAGCTAGGCCATTGCCTTCTCTCCCAGCCTTGCCCCATTGTTCCCCCTGGCACAGCTCTAACAAGTCTTGTTTCAGCCCCGTCCCCCTTCTTACCTAGTTTAAAGCCCTCTCAATGAGCCCCGCCAGCTCCTGGCCTAGGATCCGTTTTCCCCTTAGAGATAGGGACCCGTCTGCGGCCATCAGGCCGGGTGCCGAGTAAAGCGCCCCATGCTCAAAAAAAAACAAACTTTCTGTGTTGGCACCAGCCTCTGAGCCATGTGTTTATCAGGTGGGCTTTCCTTGTCCTCTCTGTACCCCCTCCCTGCCACCGCAGGGATAGATGAAAACACCACCTGTACTCCTGCTCCATCCACTAACCGTCCCAGTCCCCTAAAGTCCCGTTTGATGGTCTTCAGGCTTCTCTCTTCAGTGTCATCACTGCCAGCCTGGACTATTAAAAGAGGATAATAGTCAAAGGGGCGAATCAGGTTGGGAAGCTTTCTGGCAATGCCCCTGACCCTGGCCCCAGGGAGGCAACAGACTTCCCTACGGGTAGGGTCAGGCCAACAAATAGGGCCCTCTGTTCCTCTGAGAAGGGAGTCACCCACAACAATCACCCTTCTTTCTGTCTTGGTGAAGGCAGTCCTGAGGCGTGGAGTCGACTTCCTCACCCTAGGCATCCTCCTGGGTAGACTTTCTACCTCTTCCTCACCTACAGGTCTCTCAAGCTCCAGGGCCTCAAACCTGTTGTGTAAGGGCACCTGGGAAGGTGGGGCCGGTAGGGGGAGGCATCGCCTGTGATGTCGAGCAGGGATCTGTTTCCATTCCTCCTCAACTCCTAGGTCCCCTCCCCCTGCCGACAGCAACAGGGCAGGGGGTCCACCCCCATTTGGGGTGTCTTACCCCGGTACCTGTCCTTCAGGCCCTGTTGCTCCACAAGTCTATCTCCTGCTCACACTCCCTGATATCCCTCAACCTCTCAACCTCATCCTTGAGTTCTGTCCAATCACTTTTTAAATTCAGACAGGCTTGGTGCAGTGACCACTTCCCTGGGGAGCCTGTTCCAGTGTGCAACCACCCTCTCGGTGAAGAACCTCTTCCTGATGTCCAGCCTAAACTTCCCCTGCCTCAGCTTAACACCATTCCCACAGGTCCTATCACTGGTGTTTATAGAGAATAGGTCACCTGCCTCTCCACTCCCCCTCATGAGGAAGTTGTAGACCACAATGAGGCCCCCCCCTTCAGTCTCCTCCAGGCTGAACAGGCCCAGTGTCCTCAGCTGCTCCTCATACGAAAATGGGATGAAATATGGTATACTGATATGTTGTTTCAGAATCATGGAGGGAAAAAGGTATGGAATTAAGTTGGCCCTTGACTAAGACTTTGGTGAAAGTACAGGCTGGAGAACAATAAAAAGAAGTGTTAAAAGGGTTAGTGAGAGTGTTAAAGGTGTGGTACGTAGTGTTTGACAGAACTGTTTGAAGTTGAATGAGCAGGGAAAGAGGATGTAGGCATTATCTAAGTAACAGCCTAGAAGTTCTGGTATATGGAGCATCTCCTCCTGCACTGACTTTGGTGTCTGCAGGGAGGTTTCTCACTTCTCGCTCTCCCAGCTGCTGTTGAGCAGCAGGTTTTTGTTTGTTTTCATGGATGTGCTCTAACAGAAGCACAAACAGCTTTGCTCATTGCTCGGCTCTGGGCAGCAGCAGGCCCCTTTAGAGACAGCTGAAAATTGTCCCCCCAGAACCTTGCCATTGAACCCAATACACTGGGACAGCTAGGTCATTACTGGCCTGTAAAGTATCATGGCTTAAATTAACTAATGAAACCCTAAAGGTGACAGGGGTAGAAGAGATTGAGATAACAGTGCTACTTTTAGGGGACATGAGGCTGAGACTAGGGATAAAACGATCATTGGGCAATTACTGTACACACCCAAGGCAGGGACTAACTTGTTGGGAAGGGATTTGATGATGAAATTGGGCATTTGAATAGTAAATTGCTAGACTGGAATAATGGTGTTATTAATGGGGTGCTCTCAGATCCTGAGAGCGAAGATATATTCGCCTCTGACTGGAAAGATCCTGAAACAAGGCAGAAGCAACAATACAGATGGACAGTTTTACCTCAGGGGGTTACAGGGCCACCAATTTATTTGGGCAAGGTCTAGAACAAATTTTGGAGCAATTCCAACCTCCCGAGGAGGTGTTACTGTTACAAATATGTGGATGATCTTTTACTGTCAGGACAGGAGAAAACAGTTGTAAAGGAAGCCACTAACAAGCTATTCAACTTTCTGGGAAAGCAGGGCTTGGGAGCACTGAAAAATAAATTACAATACGCAGAAAAAAAGTCAAATATTTAAGGCATCTAGTGTCTGAGGGGAAATTAAGAATAAATCTAGAGAGGATTCAGGGAATTGTTGAAAATTAAGAAAGAACTAAAAAGTTTTAAAAGAAAGATTTTTTTTAAGGAATCAGGAGCCATGAAGTCTGAAGGAAAATGGATACTCCCTGATGGGAAAGAAATGCTGAATAAAGCACCAATGAGGCAAATATTAATTGTTTTACATCAAGAGAGTCATTGGGAGGTGCAAGCAATGTGTGATGTTGTGCTAAGAAAGTATGTCTGTATAGGAATATATACTTTAGCGAAGCAAACATGCAGAGGATGTACCATATGTCAAAAGGTAAATAAAAAGGTCATCCGTAACCCACCTAGAGGGGGGACATAAGCCAGGGATTCAACCTTTCCAAAGTATTCAGGTAGACTTTATTGAGTTACCTAAAGTAGGGAGATTTAAGTACTTATTTGTCCTAATTGACTACGTGACTGGATGGGTGGAAGCTTTCCCCTCGGTATCTGCCACTGCAAACACAGTGCCTAAGGTATCACTGGAGCAAATAGTCCCTAGATATGGGATAGTCAAAAACATTGATTCAGATCAAGGAAGTCATTTCACTTCACAAGTACTGCAAGGATTAATGCAGGCCTCAGAGACTGAATGGGATTTCCACACCCCCTGGCACCCCTCCTCTTCTGGGAAGGTGGAGCAAATGAACCAGATATTAAAGAAGCAATTAACTAAATTAGTGTTAGAAACCCAACTTCCTTAGGTGAAATGCTTACCCTTAGCACTCCTCCAGGTTCAAACAGCAGCAAGAAAGGATATAGGAATTTCACCATGAGATGCTGTTCAGATTACACTATCTGGGCAGAAGGGATGAGATAACACAATTCGAAACAAGAGTTTTCTTAAGAACTATATTTTGGAGTTGTCCTCCTCTTTCTCATCTCTCAGGACCTGTGGGCTGTTGGCTCAAACCCCACCTCTGGAATTCCCCATTCACCACCATCAACCAGGAAATTGGGTCCTGATTCGGACCTGGAAAGAATCCAAAACTCCAGCCTGAATAGGAAGGACCATTCCAAGTACTACTAACCACTGAAACAGCCGTAGGAACTGCGGAAAAAGGTTGGACTCACTATACTCAAGTGAAAGTACCTGTCGACCCTAGTACCTGGGAAGTTATTCCTACAGAAGACTTGTTGAAAGTTAAAGTCAAAAAGAAAAGACTCAGAGCAGGATAAAAGCTTACAATTATAAACTAAACTTTTATTTTCAAAGGTGACTGAGTGTGACTTGAGATTGAGAGAAAGGACTGACCTATAGGGAATCGAAGTGCTCCCAAGGGGTTTTTGTTCTAGCAGTACTGTGCATCTTATTCTTTGTATTGATAATTATTTGGAAACCTAAGGGTTAAAAATAACGGCAGGGGAAAATCAACTATTAATTTTTGTTTCTAGTGATTGTAGGCCTCAGAGAAGGCCTTGGTCAATTGGCAACTTGGAAAAGGCATGACCAGATAATAGCAAAGACAGGATACCCTGTCAAAATACGGGTGACTGTGACAGAGGGTTATGTACCACAATCCGTCACATTTGATGCTTGTGAGGTGTTAGCTTGTGGAGACTTAAATGCCCAATGACAACTGAGCAGAGAGAACAAATAACTGGGAGAGATCCAACAGCCAAATTGAGAATAGCTAAATGGAAATGATTCTCTATTGCCACCAAAGATAGGAAGAAACTCGAGGAAAAAACAGGAGGCCCTCTTTGAAATGTAGCAATTGTCACAGTTAAAGAAATAAAAGATCTTAGGCAAACATTTGAGATTGAAACAGGGTATGGGGATGCAAATGCCTGGATAGAATGGATCAAATATACTGTCCAGAGTCTCAACCATAGCAATTGCTATGCTCGTGCCTCGGGATGACCGATTGCCCAGATAGTGCCCTTCCCATGGGGGTGGACTAAGGATTCCCAGGGGATGCAATTTATGATTGCATTGTACCAAGAAAAGACTGCCTGGGGAATTGAGGCCTATAAGTCTCTCTCTTTGCTGTTCCCCTCCTTGCGTGATAGCAGTATCAGGGTTCCCCCTGTATTCTCTACAGCTGTAGGTAACCATACAGCTTGCCTCTCACGGCAGGGTGTGAGTGCTACCCGGCATCTGGGAGACTTTGCCTTGTGCACGAGGACCTTGAATGCTACCGAGGACTTGATGGGAAACTGCTCAAGACTTGAGATCCCCAGGGCGGATCTCTGGTGGTACTGTGGAGGGAAGCTGTTACGGTTCACCCTACCATCTAATTGGGAAGGCACTTGTGCACTTGTTCAATTAGCTATACCCTTCACCCTGGCATTTGAAATAGAAACATCACAAATACACAGAAGAAGTAAAAGAGGCTTAGGAGTATCATTTGATGACAGAGTATACATAGATTCTATTGGGGTACCTAGAGGAGTTCCAGATGAACATAAAGCCAGAAATCAAATTGCTGCAGGGTTTGAGTCGTCATTGTTCTGGTGGATAACAATCAATAAAAATGTGGATTAGATTTATTATAATCAGCAGAAATTCATAAATTATACAAGGGATACGATAAGAATCGCTGAACAACTAGATGCCACCAGCAAAATGGCTTGGGAAAACAGAATAGCATTAGATATGATGCTCGCGGAGAAAGGAGGCGTGTGTGTGTGATACTGAGCAACCACTGTTGCACTTTTATACCCAACAGTACTGCCCCGGATGGCACAGTAACTAGAGCATTGCAAGGGCTTACCACCCTTGCCAGCGAATTGGCAGAAAACTCAGGAACAGACATTTCCATCACCAGATGGTTGGAATCTTGGTTTGGTAAATGGAAAGGGATGGTAGCGTCCAAAGTGAAGAAACATCACCACTTCAAACAGTAAAAAAAAAATCAAAAGAAGTTTGAAATTTAACAGGCCGGCAACTGAAGGCCATGTACCGTCTGCGAAGCATTGGATAGGTTGTGAACCTGGATTACTCAGTCAATGAGGAAACAGGGGAGAGTCCCGGTCATCGAGACAGAAAGTATATGAACTATACTATGTGACTAGTAGGTATGCTCCTGCTTGTGGGACGCCCACCACCGCAGTCATTAATAAAATTGCTACTTCACTGAGATTCTCACCTGAGCTTAAGTTATTGGCTACAGAGTGTTTCTCACAGTGAGAAACAAAGACAAGAACTAAAACACCTTCCCTCAACCCACCTGTTCTTCTTAGGCTCAACTTTGCTCCTACATTCCCAGCCATTCTACTTCTACCACTGTTACAGGGGAAATGTAGAATAGAGGGCTGTGTTTAGTTCATAACAGTTCATCTCTGCCACTCCTCCTTCCTCATGCTTTTCCCTTTCTCCTGCAAAAGCTCCTCTACACAGGCAGTGGTTCATCTCAAGAGCCAGCTCCAGTGAAGACCTCTCCATGCATTTCAAGGAAGTACACCTGTTCCTGCACAGTCCCCACTCCAGGGGCCGCAGCTCCCTTCTGGAGAACTCCTGCTTGGGTCTCACTCTCACACCATGGGGCTGCTCTGACATGGTTCCCTCGCTCCATAGGGAAATACCTACTCCTGTGCAGCTCCCGCATCCAGATCTATCCCACATCCACTGTTACCACACCCCTCGCCAGGAACCTGCTCCTGCTCAGTGGCTCCCACCAGGCCACCCCTGTCGGCCCTTGCCATGCAAACACAATACAAGTGGCAATGACAGTAAGGATCACATTTACATAAGAATATAATTATCACTGGTCCCAGGCAACCTGTTCTAGGTGGCCCTGCTTGAGCAAGGGCACCAGACCAGATGACCTCCAGAGGTCCCCTCCAACCTAAACCATTCAGTGATTCTGTGATCATGAGTTCAAATCAGATTCAACTGATACCTCAGAGAAACGTGTAGGAACTTCACAGAATACCAGATACTCTACTGCAACCTTTTTATCTAATAGATAAGAAACACAAAATATGAAGTTTGAGATAGAATTCAAAAATTTAATCCTTCAAACTGGAAACCAGGTGGTACTGATAACTTTTTTTTAAATGGAAAAGTATTTCATAACCTAGCTGTACACTGAAAAAGTGCTTCTGTTAATCTGTTTCTAATCAGCATCTTTAATAATACAAGAACATGAGGTTATTCAATTATGAAAAAGTTATAGGCACTCTTGATCTATATTATTTAGGCTATTCATGGTTCTTTGGATTCTGTCAGCCTTGAAAGCAAAGATTTTTTTTTTCGGTCTCTATTCATGCAATAGTTCCGTGTGTGTTCTCTCCCCCACAACACCCTGAATCATATCACTTCTTGAATTCTTGGTAGGGGATCAAGCTGCACACGATACTTTTTAACACTTGTGGTACTGAAATTGGACAGCGCTGCCTAAATTAACTAAGTTTGATCGCCTTCTCATCATTACTCCATTTTAACAGCCTTTAAGTTAGATGGACAAATGTAGTAAAGTTCCTTAGGTCAAAAAGGCATTTTGTTGGGAAGCTTCAGCCAAAACATTACTAGAAACTGAAATAAGGAAAAAGCCACTAATTTGCTCATCTCAAAATACATGCATCAGGCCACAATTGAAATCCATAAACAACAGTTTTATATGATAGTCTTTTCTATAAAAGTATTAAGTTCATTCAACACACAAAGTTATAAATTGTGTTCATAAACAAGTACTTAGTATCTGTTTTATCCTATTTGCTATGAAACTTAATTTAATGCACACTTTTCAAAATCTACACTGAGCATAGATTAATTTTTTCATAGAATATCTCGGGTTGGAAGAGACCTTAAAGATCATCTAGTAATAGCCTCCCTGCTATATGCAGGGATGCCACCCACTAGATCAGGTTGCTCAGGGCCTCATCTAACCTGGTCTTGAGCACTTCCAGGGATGGGGCATCCACAACCCCTCTGGGCAACCTGTTCCAGTGCCTCCCTCATCACCCTCCACGTGAAGAATTTCTTCCTAACATCCAATCTAAATCTCCCCACTTTCAGTTTAAAACCATTCCCCCTTGTCCTGTCATCTGTCATTATCTGATTGAGCAGAGTTGCTCTCTCTCTCTTTTTTTTTTTTTTTTTTTTTAAATAAGTCCCCTTTAAGTACTGAAAGGTCACAATGAGATCACCCTGGAGCCTTCTCTTCTCCAGGCTGAACAGCCACAGCTCTCTCAGCCTTTCTTCATAGGAGAGGTGCTCCAGCCTTCCACAGCCTTCTCTATGAAGCACGTTTATACAGCAATGAAATGTTCTACACATCAGTGAGCTTGATTTCAACACTTCTGTGGTATTTTCCTCCCTGTGTAATGAATGAAAATTACAACATAGAAAGATTAGAATCAAAACTCTAGATGCCCACTTTGAAATAATACCCATCTTTAGAAAATTAAATACTCTGGAAAAAATCCATTCAGAATTATCTCAAAGCTCATCATCCAGGTATTAGAGTTGCAGCTGTGAATGCTCAAAAAAAAAAAACCAAACCTCTTCAGCTGGTCCTTCATAAAGAAACATACAGATAGCAACCACTTGTGAACTCGTCGAAATGATTTATCTGTCATTTCCTAGAAACTCCATAGGAAAAGTGGGAATCAATCCAACTTTTCACCACCACCACCTGCCGCCCCCCCCCCCCCCCCCAAAAAAAAAAAGTCAACATCATAAAAATACTTTCTTTCTATAATGCCTTGTCTCCTTGTTTACTGCCCACCTCCAAAACCAGAACAAGGGTCCTACATATGACTGCCTCCTTCTCTAAACACCCTTGACAAGGCATAGTAGGTACCACAGAGAAGATAATATGCAACCATGTAATTTCACAGTACAGGTACACAGAGGACCAAATTAGGGTTCTCCCCATAACCTAGTTCTGACACATCCCAATTCTTGAGTGCTCAACTTGACAGCCTTGCTGTTCTGAGCAGCTTCTTGAATGCAGTAACATTCTTCATATCTTACCAGTAAACATTGCAGCAGTAAGAACAAAGGCATGATCCCACTGAAATAGACACTTTAAGGTACCTGAAAATTTAACTTCTCCCTGTACTTTTATTTTCAACAAGTACATTTCACTTATCTTGTGCTATTCATGCATTAAGTTTATTTAGCTCTTCCTAAACTTCCTTGGAAGACCTTTCAGTAACCACCAGCTCCAATAATTATCTTATTTGCAAATGTTTCTGTCCCACTACTCCCCCTCCCAAATAATTTGATAATTTGAAGTTCTATACTAGTTCCATTTCTGAAAGTACTCAGCTATCAACCTTTTGCTATTAACTATTTAAGTCTACTTTCTTCTCCCATCTCCCAACTTCTGATTCACACGATAACAATTTCTCACCACAAAGCAAAGAAAACTGCTAAGAGCCTAATAAAAAATAAGTTCTATCAGATACTTCAGAGCCCTGAGACATTGGAATTCAAAATCCTCCATTATTTATCTTCTCAAATACATCCTTTCTCAACACAACACTAATTCCGGCAAGAGCTAGATTACTGAATCAATCAAGCCTTATTTGTACCTTCAAGAACAAGCCATTTTGACAAGAACAGGCAGCAGAGAGACAATTTGCTAACATGACTGAAGCTCACTTATCTCCTATACCTTATCCTTCCAAAAACAACTTCCATCAACTAGTAAATTGAAAGCTCTCAGCAAAAACAGATCCTACACATCAAGGTAACTTATTCTAATCCTACAACTAATTTAAAATTAACTTGTCAATTGTTAAATTGGTAATAAACGAAAATCATTAAGAAAACTCAATATAAACCATTTTCCTATGTAAAAAAAGGAAAGTACAACTGTGGCTGCAGCTTTATATCTCAGTTTTGATGTGTTTTCTTCCTTACGTATTTAAAGATGTTTACGTTAACGATGTAACATCAGGAAAACACATTTCAGCTTATCAGAAGATAACTATTTCAATTTCTAAAATGGAGTACAACTTATTATTTCTTCATTCTCCTCCACCCCCCCCCCCAACAAAACCTAAAATCCACTAGAAACAGACTCAAAGTAACCTCTATCAGAAACATACTTAAAAAAAAAAAATCAATAACTCTCCTTTATTAAAGCATCACCCCAAACAAATATTTTTACTAAGTACTACAACCAATTTTTTGCCCATTTTTGCCCAGAAAAGTTGTGGATACCCCATCCCTGGAAGTGTTTAAGGCCAGGTTACATGGGGCAACCTGGTCTAGTGGAAGGTGTCCCTGCCCAGGGCAGGGGGGGTGGAATTAAATCATCTTTAAGGTCCCTTCCAACCCAAACCATTCTATGATTCTATAATTTAACAGTATTTCAGAAACTCCTAAGAGAGTTAACACTGAGCAATTTGAGATCAACACATCATACTACTTGTGTAGCTTTAACCAGTGCAATCTAACAAGTCTATACCATGCTACAATACTTTAAATTACATACAATTGTTATCTATCAGAGCAGCAGTTTACAGAGTACTTTCTCCAACAAAAACACAAAAAAACACATTTATTATTAACCCTCATCTTACTCACCATTGTTAGCCTTTGCCTCATTATCTACATAGTATACAGATAAACCAACAACCTCACCTGACCTCTTTAGAAAAAGAAAGAAAAAAGTGCATCATAATCAGAAAAGAATCAAGAGAACTCAGTAATTTTACTAGAGAAGTGTTAGCAGATTCAGGCAAGACTGATCTTTGATACACATGCACACACACACACTAACAAAACGTGAAATATTGTAGCTATACACTGAATACCCATCATACTTATTCCTTAATAGTGTTATCATACTCTGTTTAAGCATCAAGCTACCAACCCTCCATCTGGAAATCGGTATTATTACTCACTACCACAATTCTAGTGCACTGCTTTCAAAATATTAAGATTAAATAAAGATGTCTCCATTCCTTTCAAAAAGATTATTTTTATAGCTCTATAAGAGTTAAAATCATGTACAGAAACACGTGCTAAATTTAGTTCCTAACAGAAAAAAAAAAAATCTTTTAAGAAACAAGGCATGATTTTTACAGAATGTTTTTTTTACTAGTCCAACTACCTGTAAGGAGAGATAGAAAAACAACATCACTGTATTTCCTCTTTTAAGATACAGAAGTAGAACAGATTACTTCTCAAGCTACCAAAATACACCTAAACAAGGCCATAAAGACTGTGCAAACTCTTTTTCTCCCAATCCAAATACCACAGCCAACTACATGCATGAGTTGCTTCTCCACCTGCCATGCAATCTCCCCACCTTCATTATACAAAAACAGACCTTCCACTTCCCCTAGACGCCAGGCCACCTTCTTTGCACTGCTTCCCCTCGAGCACTACCCTCCTTGTACCTCATGCCCCACAGTCCCTTCCCCACTTCCATACCCTAAGAAACTTGGGGATATTTTCCTCACAGGGAGTATATCATGGTAAGCCTAACTCCCCTTTCTCCCCTGCACCCCTTCTCCCTTCACAATTCAAAGGACCGTGTCAGCAAACCACACTGACACACACCTCCCACCCCCTGCACTCCCATGCACCTTGCACTCCCCAAACAGATTCCCTTAGGGCAATCCTTTAAACACTAGAGTAAGAGGAGTGAAAATAAACAGCTGTCCCGTTTCTTCCCTTATATTATTTGCCTGTCCAGGGCAAAACAAAGCCTGAACCGCAAGCTAGCGAGGGACACAGACCAAGCCTGTCTCAAACCGTAGCAGGCCCCTCAACCTCAGCATACGTGGACCTGGCATCCGCACTTACTGGCGACAGAAAAGGAACTCAGAGCCTACCCGTAACGGCCACCTCCTCCCGTCCCGTAACACTGCAAAGCTAGACCTGGCCACCACATTCCTCCTCCTCCCACCATGGCCACTTCCCGCGACCGACTCCACAGGCCCCGTTCTCAGTGAAGGCAGCGCCGCCATGTTGACCCACCTCACGCAGCGGAATGACAGACCCTAATGCCATATGAAGCTCAAGGATACCTCCTTTTTCTTCCCACCACTTTCCCCCTTGGGTCTCTCACCTTCATGTCGGGACATCCTAATTTTGAGGCTACAGCCTAGGCCTGTCCCCAGGCTCGCGCTGGGCTGTTCAGGCGTCTCTCCAGCCTAGGTTCCTCCCTAGGCACGAAGCAAACAAGCGACTGAAGCGGGAGGGGGAGGGGGGGGGGGGAGGGGGCACAGAGAAGTCTGTTCCGACAGCCCCAGCCTGCTTCACTCTAACTCCCTCCCTCGCGGGGGGAGGAGGGAGAGGGTGGATCCACCAGTAGCGATTTCTTTAGCACCGCAATACAGTGAATCTTAGGCCCCACCGGAACCTAACTACGCCTTCCTTTTCCGCCGCTGTAATCCACACCCCTCTTCCTTCTTCTTCCTGAGTATTCACCCCTGTTTCCTCTTCTACTGCTACAGTGACAACAAACTCCTTGGACTCCTCTTTCTCGTCCTAGGCTCATGCTCTTCCAATTCCTTTTCTTCTCTGCCTGCTTTTTAAAATTATTTATCTCTTTTATTCTTCATTCCTTCTCTGCCCAATAGCTGATTCCTACTGCATGCAGGAAGGAAGAGGAAATATATAGCCAATAGAAAGGAAAGCTGTGGGATCGAGTGTAGTTTACTGGATGTACTGGATGTACTTTACATGTACTGGATGGGGCTCTCCTATTTGCTCCTCCAAACTAGGAAAGACTGCTGTCTCCAGGTATTCACCTGAGACACATCCTCCTCCACCATTCCAACCTCTGACAGCTCTCTGTGTGCCACAGGAGAGAGAGGGGATGAGTCTCCCCACTCACCCCTGTTTGTAGAACGTGCTATTGTACTGGTGGGGTTGCACCTTTGTGTATGCACAGACTCCTTCCTTGTCCCCTAACAAGGAGTAGCAGGAACCCAACAGCAGCCTTAATGTGGGAATAGAAATGTTGTTTTTGCAGAGTTACATTGTTTAGAAGGAGGGAATGTGGTACTGAGATATGCTTACAGTGATAAGAAAGTTTAGCAGGCGACCTAGTAAAATGCAGACAACCAGACTCCTTAGGACAATTAGGTGAAAATCACGGTGTCAAGTCAGATAAGTGAAGAAACATTACCACTTCAAGCAGTAAAAATGTCAAAAGAAATTTGAAATTTAGCAGGCCGGCAACTGAAGGCCATGCATTGTTTGTGAAGCATCAGATAGATTGTGAACCTGCATTACCCACTCAGTGGGGAAACAGGGGAGGGTCCTGCCATCAAAAGGTATATAAACTGTGTTTTGGAACTAGTAGAGGCGCTCTCTCCTGCTTGTGGGGCGCCCGCCATTGCAATCGCAAATAAATTACTACTTCACTGAGATCCTCGCCTGAGCCTAAGTTATTGGCTACGGAGTGTTTCTCACAATTTGGGGGCTCGTCCGGGATCCAGTCACCTACTGGGGAGCCCCACCACCGCAGCAGCAGGAAGGCATGCCCCGCTGATTTCAGCGGTCCTGTGCATCGACGGTGGCGGTTCTGCGGAAAGCTGACAGAGGGCCCGAGACTGGTTAAAGAGGCAGGATCCGTGAAGTAGCTGGGAAACTGTGGAGATAGTGAGGAATGCCAAAACCCTGGTATCTGTAGTCAAATCTGTATCAACCTGAAAGGCTATCAGATGAATCCTGCTACAGGAACCTGGAAAGGGCCATACGGCAAAGCAAATTAGATAACTGTTATTTAACTTGTCAGAAGATAAAAAAGAAAGTGTTTCAACAAGCAGCCACGGGAGGGAAGAATCACTGAACCCTCGATGTGAGGGACTGTACCTTGTTTTACTGACTACTGAAACAGCTGTGAGAACCGCAGAAAGGGACGCATCCAGAATAAAAGGACCAGTAACTACTGAAACTTGGAGGGTTGAGTCTGCTCCTGGGAAACTGAAACTCAAGCTAAGGAAGAACTAATATTCTGGCAACGAGGCTCTGCATGAATTAAGGATGCCAAATAAAGGGGACAAGCTTGAAGTGAGGAAAGGGAGAAGGCAAGACCAGGGCAGGACCCTCCACTGCGGTGTGTATGGTCTACCGAGGGAGGCAACCCCTATGGGTATTGACTGCCGAGTGAGAGGGCCTCGACTGGACTTTTCCCACACTAAGGTCAGGTTGTCCTGAGAAAATAACATAAAAACCTTTTTTTTAACCTATATAAAATTGTGATTCGTTTTCCAGGAGCTGGATCACCCTGACGGGCCAAACGGTAACACAAGCCTGAATCGACCCTGAAGGTGTTTGCCTATTATGATCCAGATACGTGGGCAGAAGACAGATCCTGGGACTATAGGACCCCAGTATATATACTTAATAGAATAATTAGGTTATTAGCTGTAATAGAAATAGTTATAAATGATGAGAACTGCTTTGTATCAAAATTGCCTAGCTTTGGATTATTTACTAGCACAAGAAGGAGAAGTCTGTGGAAACTTTAGCTTTAGTAATTGCTGTTTAAAGATTGATAAAAAGGGTGTTTCTTCCTAGTAGCTGATAGAATGTTATGTTCTGGTTTAGGATGAGAAGAATGTTAATAATATGCTGATGTTTTAATTGTTTTTAATTGTTACAGAGCAGTGCTTACACCAATCCAAGGACCAAGCCAAATTCAGCTTCTCACTGTCCTGCCAGCAGGCAGGCTGGGAGGAGGGCCAGACTGCTCGGGGTTAGGTTGGGCATCGGACAGCAGGTGGTGAGCAATTGCATTGTGCATCACTTGTTTCGTATACATTATTACTAGTAGTAATATTATCATCATCATTATTATTATTATTATTATTTTCTTGTTTTTATCTCAACTCACAGGCTTCAATTTCCCATTTCTCTCTCCCATCCCAGAGAAGGAGGGGGGGAAGGTGAACGAGCAAACACAAACCTGGAAGGATATGGAATGGGATTTATTTTCATGGCTGCCTGGTGGACCATGGGTTAGAAGAGTGTTATTTTTTTTGTTATGTGGTGTAAAGATGTTATTGTTTATACCTTGTATGATACCTTGTCTTACATTATTAATACACCGGGTGATAAATAGTACATTGGTAATAACTTCATTAAAAAAAGAAGGGAATATGTCAATTATGATGCTTAAGAATTGGACCCTCCAAGAACAAACTGATGAAATCCAATTATTAATAACAGAAGAGACACGAATTGGGGATATTAAAAAGAAGATAAGGGATTGTGAGGAATGTTTTAACAATTCCAATTCGTGTCCATAAAGAACAATTCTGTTTGACAGAGGGCCCGAGACTGGTTAAAGAGGCAGGATCCGTGAAGTAGTGGGGAAAGGAAGAAGGTAGGCACTCCGGGTTTTTAAGAATCGATCCGGTAACTCTGTGCACAGACCAAGGTAAGAAATATTAAGTATTGCTTTGGGGGTCGGGTATCTGGTGTATGGTAAGCCCTTGCACGGGGAAGTGCTGGCACTACACCAGGGGAATCTGGTGTACGGTAATCCTTGCACGGGGAAGTGCTTGGAAGTACACCAGGGAATCTGGTAAACTCAGGTGTGCGGTAACGCTGGCACGGGGAAGTGCTTGGCGGTACACCCCCATTTTTCAGTATGTTGGTGCGTGGTACACTGCAGAAGGAAAATTTCTGTAGCACATACTGGCGAGGGTTAGGAAAAATGGGAAAATATGAGTTCCAGGGGACAGGGAGATATCCCTGGGGGAGTGCCTACTAATAGTTCTTCCTGAAGAATTAAAAGAAATTGGAAACATAATCCCAAAATTAGAGGGACTGTAAAAGAAAAATAATTTAAAAAAAGGTTAAATATTGTGTATCAGTCTGGACAAAAGAACCAATTAAGGAAACAGCAGTATTTTGGCCAAAATACGGGTCTGATGAAAATTCAGGCTTTAAATTTATGTGTAAACAATAAGATTCCTTTTTCAGAGAAGGAGCCAAGTTATGCTCCCTATAATCTTAATATTGAACTGGTGGCAGCAGCAGTCACTCCAGGAAGGGAGACAGGGACTGTAATTAACACTGTCCCTAAAGAAGGATCATACTCTAGGCTCTGGCAAGAATTAGAACAAGGTAGAAGATATGTTGAGAATTTTGCCTTCCCTGATACTAACAGTACTAACACTAACTGTGTATCCTCTTAGGTGAACTACCACCCCCCCCTCCTTACCAGCAGAGAGGTTACGATTTTTAAGAAGGAGAGGAAGTCTTTATTCGAGGACCCCAACAGCCTAGTTGAACAATTAGACCAGTTCCTACGACCTGATTTATACTCTTGGGGAAGGGAATTATGTCTATAAGTATGTTGTTTACAGGGAAAGAAATGGGAATGATCAGGAGGAGAGCTGCTATACAAGAATGGGAAAGAGCTCATCCTCCAGGACCAGGGGTAATACCGGCAGGGCAGAAATACCCACTTGCCAATCCTGGCTGGAATAATAATAGTGTGCAACACAGAAATCATATCAGAGACTTGGGGTCAGAATGAGAAAGTACTTGGGGATGAGACCTGAGGACCCAGTATCCCAAGGGCTCTTGAAAGTTCATTGTGTGATTAAAGCCTGGCAAAATACGCAGAAAATGCTTCAGAAGGTGGGGGGATGTACTGAACAGTCACTGGGGGACCCTCCTGTGGGAGGCCCTGGAGGTATGTGTCCGGAGGGGAGATAAGAAGGAAAAAAAAAAAAAAAAAAAAAGAGAGAGTGAAACTAATGGTATTGACAGTGCAGCGGGTAGTGAGGCAGAGGGTCGGAGAAAGAGGAAGAAAATCTTCAGGGGGAGTCAGGGCCAGGATGGAAAGGAGAGGAAGAGAGATGAAGGAATGGCAGGCAAAGAAGGCTGCCTGTGTTGTGGCCCGAGTCCTAGCAGGGACAGGCTTTGATAAGATGTTTTAAGTGTGGCCAGGCTGGCCACTTCGAATAGGAATATCCAGAGTGGAAGAAGGAGGAAAGAAGGAAAATGGGATGAAATATTCTATATTGATATGTTGTTTCAGTATCTTGGAGGGAAAAGGTATGGAATTAAGTTGGACCCTGACTGAGCCTTTGGTGCTGGTATTAGAAAAGTACGGGCTGGAGAAAGATAAAGGAAGTGTTAAAAGGGTTGCTGAAGGTGTTAAAGGTGTGGCATGTAGTATTTAACAGAGCTGTTTGAAGTTGAATGAGCAGGGAAAGGGGATGTAGGCATTATCTAAGTAACAGTCTAGAAGTTTTGGTATATTTGCATATTTGCTGTGGTGTTTGGTCAGTTTCCCAAACATCGGGGAGGGGGACAGGAGGGGGGAACAGCCTGCTCCACCAGGGGCCTCTCCAGCGGCCGCAGGGGGGCTTCGGCTCCAGCGCCTGGAGCGCCTCCTCCCCCTCCTTCTGCACTGACTTTGGTGTCTGCGGGGGGGTTTCTCGCTCTCCCAACTGCTGTTGAGCAGCAGGTTTTTGTTTGTTTCTTTGTTTGTTTGTTTTCGTGGATGTGCTCTCACAGAGGCACAGACTGTATTGCTCATGGCTTGGCTCTGGGCAGCAGTGGGCCCCTTTGGGGCCAGATGAAATTGTCCCTTATCTACCACGGGGAGGCTTCTGGGTTTTTCTCATGGGGGCTGCCACTGCAGTTTCCTACCCCCCCACTCACAGCCCCCGAACCTTGCCATCAAACCCAATACACTGGGGAACAGCTAGGTCATTACTGACTTGTAAAGTATCAGGGATTAAATTAACTAATGAAACCCTAAAAAGTGATGGGGGTAGAAGGGGCTGGAATAACAGTGCCACTGTTGGGGGATACCAAGCTGAAACTAGGGGATAAAATGATCACTGGGTAATTATTGTATGTACCTAAGGCAGGGACTAACTTGTTGGTGTGAGGAATGTTTTAACAATTCCAATTCGTGTCCATAAATTCATGTCCATAAAGAACAATTCTGTTTGAATCCTGTCTGCCTCTGG
This sequence comes from Anas platyrhynchos, assembly GCF_047663525.1. NCBI lineage: Eukaryota > Metazoa > Chordata > Aves > Anseriformes > Anatidae > Anas > Anas platyrhynchos. Next base: position 12,507,034 of record NC_092620.1, on the reverse strand, counting down.
GCCCTGCACTGGCAATTTAGTTCTTGAACCACAGATGCAGTGTGCCCCAGTCTCCCCCTCATTCTAGTCAATTTATCAAGTCTTCAGAAAACACTCCTTAAATTTATGAACCTGTTTGCTTTTGTTATTCCTGACTTCTAGTTCTAACAGTTACAGTTTTTTTCTGTCTTCTTCGAGATTGATTTAACACTGCTATAGATGTTATATAGATGACTGTGAATAGCTGGGAAAGAATGTTTTAATTGCTCGTGAGTCGTCAAGCTGTTTGGGAGTTTCAGAACAACTGATAATAACTGGTGACTGCTGGTGACTGTTATGAGATACTATGTGGATCCTTGGTATCTGGCCAGGGGGGGCCAAGAGATTAAGAGGAAGGAAAAAGAAGCTGAAGGACGGTTGGGAGACAAGACCTGCGGAGAGTGTACAGAGAGTGTTCCATAAACTTGGAATAGTGCCGAGTAAGTACAAAGGGTGAGAGGAAGACTACGAGCCTTCAGCATGAAAGACCCCTAGAGACCCCCAGAGGAGACTGATGCGCATGCTCCAGTAGGAGGGACTGGACCCCGGAAGCTAATTATAATAATCTACTTTTTTAGAAGTAGTAATGAATATGTATTAGTCTAGGTGCATAAAAATCAGCTGCTTGATGTAACTGGTGTGCGTCCTGGTGGAGCAGAGACTCCCGGTGCACCCAGCGCTGTTTGCTTACCTCTATTCCTTTATATTCTTTTAAGAAATCCCATTTTTGTATTTAATTCTAATTTGAATCCTGAGCCATTTATAACAATTTGGGGGCTCATCCGGGATGGCTATAGTTCCTGAATTCTGATTTAATCTAGGAGAGGCGCCCCACCATTTGGTGGCTCCTGTTTGAGTCAGATCGGGACTAATGCCATCCTGAACCTGAATAAAGGTAAGCAAAGAATTTGATTTTTTTTGAGCTCCCTTGTTGCCGGCTGTTTTTTGCCCGTAATTCTGCGCGCGAAGATCCGGACGAAGACGACAAGAGTCGTTTGGATACCGTTCGGTTGGATTCCGGTGTCCGGAATCGAACCGGATGAAGACGACAGTCGTTTGGATACCGTCTGGTTCGATCCCAGACGAAGACAGCAGAGACGCTGGTGGATACCGTCCGATTGGATTCTGGACGAAGACGACTGATTCGTAAGATACCGTCCAGTTGGGTAAAGGTACGGTTGCCAGTTTTTGTGTGTGAGAGTGTAACTGAGACTTCTAAAGTCAGCGTGGAGGTCTTTTTGTTTTCTCACTGGTTCTAATCTCCTGTCGGGGGGGCTGGACTGGTGAGAAGAGGGATACGTGGGTGGGTGATAGGTCCTAAACCCCCTGCAAGACACTCTCACTGGGCAACCAAGGGCTGTGGGAATTGCCACTAGTAAAATTCCCAGATGGGTCAGAAAAAATCGAAGACCAAGGACCAGAAAGGGAGCAAATTACCAGATATATGACCAAAAAGTCCATTATGAATAATGATTAGAAATTGGAACAATAGGGGCCCCAGAAAATTAAAGAGTAAATTGAAAATGATCCAGTATTATATGATAGAATGACCAAAAGAACCCTTTAAGACCCCCTGTATTTTGATCCACGGAGGACGGGGTCTGTCGGGCTTTGAACATTAATAGTAGAATACCCGTGGATCCAGAAAAGAGCAAGCTGAAACATTGGAATTAGAAATTAGAGAGCAATTGATTAAGAATGAATATGTGCTACTGTGCTGTGCTGCCCTTATACCTCCAGATAACAGGAGCCTCTCGGGCCCCAAGAATCAGATCAAAAACAACCTCATGGTTCAGACTTTAACCAAGGGGTCTAAGATAAGGAGGACTGTTCACAAAGGGACAGGTTATGCATATGTATAGGAATGTTTATGTATATGTAACTCTTTACTAAAGCAATTTGCCATGATTAGGCCTGCACGACTTTGGTGGGACTACCCGCCCCGTGCTGCACGGAACTGAGTAAACATACCTACTTTACAATCCTACTGATTGTGGAGTCAGCTTTCTAAGAGTCATTTTGGTGAGCCAGGCAGGAGACACTCTGCTTGGCTGCGGGATCGGCTGCAGTGTGGACGCCCCTAGGTGCACCCTGAGTGTTTTTGCTCGGAGGGGACTCCACTCTCAGCTGCTCACTGCAGGAGCAAAGATCTCCTGAAACTGCAGACAAACGGTATGTTTTCGGCTGCTGGAGGGATACTAACTGGAGTGTTAATAATTGTATGTGTTTTTATGCATGTATTTTGTGTTGAAAGTATTTGTGTAAATGTAAGGGTTTGAAACAAAGTGTTACAAGTCACTTCACGAAGAACACAGTCAGAGACAATACTTGTTTGGTTGGTTATCATTCTAAATTATATTTCTGTGGTATGAATGAGATATGCTGGAGGCCTCCGTGTGCGATTGTGCTGTGAGTGAGATGCAGCGTTGCTGCAAAGCGAGTGCAGAGTTCCGATCCGTGGTTCCGTACTCTCCGCGGGGGGAGTGGGCAGAGACGAACGGAGTGCTTGACAGACTGAAAAGAAGTGCTGTTTTATCCAAGTTTTGAGTGGTGGTGCCTAATATATGGGCCCGGTGTATCTTGTGTATCTTGTGTATCCTATTTTTGCTCTTAAATGTTTTGACTGTGACAAGAAAAAGGCAGGAGCATGGTATGACATGCTTCCTGCAACATATGAGGCCCGCACAGGCCGAGACCTGGACTTGCTGAGACCTGAACAGGCCGAGAGACCGGAGCGGCGCCGAGAGACTGGAGCGGCGCTGGGAGACCCGAGACACTACGGAGGGAACTACCGCTGGACGGAGAGAGCCCTGAGAGACGCTGCAGAGCCACGGACGGCTCTGAGAGACACAGAATAGACCTGACAGAAGCTGCAAAACGCGGGGAAATTGAAGTAATTGCGGAACATCCGAGATCGAGTTGCTACGGGAGACCAGAGGCGTCAGTGGACACCGGTAGCTGATCCTCACCGTGTGGCGAGTCGGCACAGAGCAGAGGGGCAGACATCAGGACCCTGCAGCCTGTCTGACGTGACCATGGAGGCAGCGGCAGCTGTGCTGAGCTGTGCTGCTTCACTCTAGCATTCTTTTTATAAAAGGTTTATCTTGCAATGCAAAAAAGACTATTAGTCCCCAGATCGGTGTTATAACTATTACTAATGACGACTTAGCTCTATTGCAGGGCAGGAGTGCAGAGACGCTGATTACACTGCCAAATGACCACCGGCAGGCTCTTTCACAAACCTAAGGTTGCAGCTGGCACTGCCTGCAGCCGTATAGCAGACGTTACACTCTCTTTCCTAACTAGTAATCATGTGTCTCATCCATTTGTGGTGAATGGTCAGTGGCAAAAAGAGAAGGGGGGAGATAAAGACAGAAACGGTACAAGGAGGGTGCCACTGACACTAACAGCATGGGTAATAGGAGTAGTATAAGTGACACAGGTGACGGTGCAGGGCACTCTGCCTGCTGCTTGCCCTCGCCTGACTGTGCACTGCTGCCAGTGGTACTAGAGTAAAATGATGAAGACTGCTCAGATGGCAGTGATGAGAGTGCTTGTGTGAAGAAGATGTGTGCTGAATCTGACTTTGTGTGCAACAGTGGTCAGTGTGTGCCAAACAGATGGCAGTGTGATGGGGATCCGGACTGTGAAGATGGGTCTGACAAGAGTGCTGAGCTGTGTCATATGAGAACATGCCGGGTAAATGAAATCAGCTGTGGTCCTCAGTCAACCCAGTGTATCCCAGTGTCGTGGAAATGTGATGGTGAAAGAGACTGTGACAGTGGAGAAGATGAAGAGAATTGTGGCAATGTGACTTGTAGTGCAGCAGAATTCACATGCAGTAGTGGGCAATGTATTTCCAAAAGCTTTGTCTGCAATGGTCAAGGTGACTGCTCTGACCACTCGGATGAATCTTTGGAGCAGTGTGGCTGCCAGCCTGCACCTCTGGTGAAGTGTTCTGTGAGTGAGGTGCAGTGCGGCTCAGGTGAATGTATCTACAAGAAGTGGTGATGTGACAGAGATCCTTATTGCAAGGATGGAAGTGATGAAATTAACTGCCCTTCCTGGACCAGTTCAGATGTGAAGATGGGAACTGTGTCCATAGGAGTAGGCAGTGCAGTGGTGTGAGAGACTGTCTGGATGGCACTGATGAAGCAAACTGTAACAATGTTATTCAGTGCTCTGGACCTGGCAAATTCAAGTGCAGAAGTGGAGAATGCATAGATATCAATAAAGTGTGTAACCAGCAGAGTGACTGCAAGGACTGGGGTGATGAGCCCCTGAAAGAATGCAACATAAATGAATGTGACTTGATGTAACTGGTGTGCGTCCTGGTGGAGCAGAGACTCCCGGTGCACCCAGCGCTGTTTGCTTACCTCTATTCCTTTATATTCTTTTAATAAATCCTATTTTTTTATTTAATTCTAATTTGAATCCTGAGCCATTTATAACATTGGGAAGGGTTTTGATGATTAAATTGGGCATTCAAATAGTAAATTGTTAGACTGGAATAACAGTGTTATTAATGGAGTGCTCTCTGGCCCTGAGACCAAACATACATGTGTATTCACCTCTGACTGGAAAGACCCTGAAATGGGGGTGGAAGCAACAATATAGGTGGACAATTTTACCTCAGGGGTTTACAGGGCCACCTATCTATTTGGGTAAGTTCTAAGAAAAAAAAAAAAAAAAAAAAAAAAAAAGATTTTGGAGCAATTACAACCTCCCAAGGAGGTATTAATGTTAACAAATATGTGGATCGTTTTCTATTGTCAGGACAGGAGAAAAGAGTTGTGAAGAAAGCTACTAACAAGCTATTCAACTTTCTGGGAAAGCAGGGCTTGGGAGTATTGAAAAATAAATTACAATATGGAGAAAGAGAAGTCAGGTATTTAAGGCATCTAATGTCTGAAGGAAAACAGAATAAATGCAGAGAGGATTCAGGGAATTGTTGAAAATTAAGAAAACTAAAAAGTTTTAAAAGAAAGATTTTTTTAAGGAATCAGGAGCCATGAAGTCTGAAGGAAAATGGATACTCCCTGATGGGAGAGAAATGCTGAATAAAGTGATAATGAGGCAAATATTAACTGTTTTACATCAGAAGAGTCATTGGGAGGTGCAAGCAATATGTGCTAAGAAAGTATGTCTGTGTAGGAATATACACTTTAGGGAAGCACATATGTAGAGGATGTACCATATGTCAAAAGGTAAATAAAAAGGTCTTCTGTAATCCATCTAGAAGAGGACGGGAGCCAGGGGTTTGACCTTTCCAAAGTATACAGGTAAACTTTACTGAGTTACTTGTTTGTCCTAACTGACCATGTGACTGGATGGGTGTAAAGCTTTACTGCAAGGGTTAAAGCAGGCCTTAGAGATTGAGTGGGATTTTCACAGCCCCTGGCACCCCTCCTCTTCTGGGAAGGTGGAGCGAATGAACCAGACATTAAAGAAGCAATTAACTAAATTAGTGTTAGAAACCCAACTTCCTTGGGTAAAATACTTACTCCTACAGGTTTAAACAGCACCAAGAAAGGATATAGGAATTTCACCATATGAGATGCTGTTCAGATTGCCCTATCTGGGCAGGAGGGATGAGATACCACAATTCAAAACAAGAGAGTTTTCTTAAGAACTGTCTTCTGGGGTTGTCCTCTTCTTTGTCATTTCTCAGGACCTGTGGGTTGTTGGCTCAAACCCCACCTTTGGAATTCCCCATTCACCACCATCACCCAGGAAACCGGGTCCTGATTTGGACCTGGAAAGAGTCAACTCCGGCCTGAATGGGAAGGACAATTACTAACCACTGAAACAGCTGTAAGAACTGTGGAAAAAGGTTGGGCTCACTATACTCGAGTGAAGGCATCCGTCGACGCTAGTACCTGGGAAGCTGTTCCTACAAAAGACTTGTTGGAAGTTGAAATTGAAGAGAAAAATCTCATAGTGGACTCTGAGCAGGATAAGAGCTTACAATTGTAAACTAACCTTTTATTTTCACAGGTAACTAACGACTGTGACTTGTGATTGAGAGAAAGAACAGACCTATAGTGAATTGCAGTGCTCCCAAGGGGGGGTTGTTATAGTAGTAGTGTACATCTTATTTTTTGTATCGATAATTATTTGGAAACCTAAGGTTTAAAAATAATGACAGGGAAAAATTGATTACTAATTTTGTTTTTAGTGATTCTAGGCCTCAGAGAAGGCCTTGGTCAATTGGCAACTTGGAAAAGGCATGACCAGATAATAGCAAAAACGGGATACCCCATCAAAATATGGGTGACTGTGACAGAGGGTTATGTACCACATTCTGTCATGTTTGATGTTTGTGAGGTGTTAGCTTGTGGAGATTTAAATGCCCAACGACAATTGAGCAGAGAGAACAAATAACTGAGAGAGACCCAACAGCCAGATTGAGAATACTGTATGGAAGCAATCCTCTATTGCCATCAGAGAAAGAGAAAAACTCAAGGAGAAAACAGGAGAGAAAACAGGAGGCCCTCTGAAATGTGTCAGTTCAAACAAGGTATGGGGATATGAATGCCTGGATAGAATGGGTCAAATATACCGTCCAGAGTCTCAACTGTAGCTACTGCTATGCTTGTGCCTCGGGATGACCGATTGCCCAGATAGTGCCCTTCCCATGGGGGTGGACCAAAGACTCCTAAGGGATGCGATATATGATTGCATTGTACCAAGAAAAGACTGCCTGGGGAAATGAGGCCTGTAAGTCTCTCTTTGCTGTTTCTTGCATGATAACAATATCAGGGTTCCCCCTGCATTCTCTACAGCTATAGGTAACCATACAGCTTGCCTCTCATGGCAGGGTGTGAGTGCTACCTGGCATCTGGGAGAATTTGCCTTGTGCTACCAAGGACTTGATGGGAAACTGCTCAAGACTAGAGATCCCCAGGGCAGATCTCTGGTGGTACGGTGGAGGGAAGATCTTACGGTCCACCCTACCATCTAATTGGGAAGGCACTTGTGCACTTGTTCAATTAGCTATACCCTTCACCCTGGCATTTGAAAGAGAAACATCACAAATACACAGAAGAAGTAAAAGAGGCTTAGGAATATCATTCGATGACAGAGTATACATAGATTCTATTGGGGTACCTAGAGGAGTTCCAGATGAACATAAAGCCAGAAATCAAATTGCTGCAGGGTTTGAGTCACTGTTCTGGTGGGTAACAATCAATAAAAATGTGGATTGGATTAATTATTTCTATTATAATCAGCAGAGATTCATCAATTATACCAAGGATGCGATGAGAGCAATCGCTGAACAACTAGATGCCATCAGCAAAATGGCTTGGGAAAACAGAATAGCATTAGATATGATGCTTGCAGAGGAAGGAGGTGTGTTTGTGTGTGTAATACTGAGCAACCATTATTGCACTTATACCCAACAGTAGTGTCCCAGATGGCTCGGTAACAAGAGCATTGCAAGGGCTTACCACCCTTGCCAGTGAATTGGGAGAAAAAGTAGGCATATTTACAACATTGATCATAGTTGTAGGAGTTTTGACAGCCATTGGTTGCTGCATTATCCTCTGTGTAAGAGGACTAGTACAGTGGTTAACTGAAACCGCACTATTGAAACAAATGACCATGGAGCTACCACCTTACTCAGATAAGGAGATAATGAGGAGATGGAAAGCAAAGAAAGCAAAGAAGAAGAAGAAATCTATCAAATTACACCTTAGAGAAAGGTTTTGCAAAAATCAACAGTTTATAAAAAAAGAAAAGGGGGGAATTGTGGGAATAGAAATGTTGTTTTTGCAGAGTTACATTGTTTAGAAGGAGGGAATGTGGTACTGAGATATGCTTACAGTGATAAGAAAGTTTAGCAGGCGACCTAGTAAAATGCAGACAACCAGACTCCTTAGGACAATTAGGTGAAAATCACGGTGTCAAGTCAGATAAGTGAAGAAACATTACCACTTCAAGCAGTAAAAATGTCAAAAGAAATTTGAAATTTAGCAGGCCGGCAACTGAAGGCCATGCATTGTTTGTGAAGCATCAGATAGATTGTGAACCTGCATTACCCACTCAGTGGGGAAACAGGGGAGGGTCCTGCCATCAAAAGGTATATAAACTGTGTTTTGGAACTAGTAGATGCGCTCTCTCCTGCTTGTGGGGCGCCCGCCATTGCAATCGCAAATAAATTACTACTTCACTGAGATCCTCGCCTGAGCCTAAGTTATTGGCTACGGAGTGTTTCTCACGTTAAGAAGGGGGACAAGTTCAGCATGGTGTTTCATGGTGAAACATGGGATTAGAAATTAGAAAACGATTGATTAAGAATAAATATGTAGGCAATGCTCATTGCTTAATATGTGCTACATTTGCGATGTGCCTGTGCTGTGCTTAGGCCTCCAGATAACAGGAGCCCCTGGGACCCCGAGAACCAGATCAAGTCAACCTTATGGTTCTGGCTTTCCCCACAAAGGTTCCTGAAATCAGCAGAAACCAAGGGGACACCATGACTGCCCGGAGACCTAGTCCAGCCATCCAGATCTGAAGGACACTCCTTTTGATGATGTGGAAATATGGGAGCAGCTACGTCATCAGTGGAAAGCAACATGCTGGGTATGCAGTTACCACTTGCAAAGACGTAATAGAACCTGGACTAAATAACGAGAGCAATTCAGCTGCCTGAAAAGGTAGCAATCATGCACACTGAGGCACACCAGAAGGTGAACTCAGAATTGGAGGAGGGAAATGATCTGGCAGACAGAGAGGCAAAAGAAGCAGCAGAAGGTGAGGTAGCAACTGAGGGAGCCCTGATTTCAGACAGGCAAATTCCCCTTGAAGGTAAGCTTATATATAACAAAAAGGATAGAAAACTAATCGAAAGACAAAAGGAAAAATATAACCAAGAGGGATGGGCTATTACCAAAGAAGGGAAGGGAAGCTAGTCATCCCCTCCAATTTATTGTGGTTGTTGGTAAAGAAAGAACACCGGAAAACACATTGGGGAATAGATGCTTTGCATAACTATCTATGTTGCCGACGGAAGGAAGACACAGACACTCAATATGAGGGAACAGTGAACTTCAACTTTAATGGATAGCTCAGTCGCCTTTTATCTAGTTTGAACATAATCAACTCATACATATTGCAGAAACTAAGCTCAGGATTGGTTAACACTTCCCAGGCTTTTCAGTCTGGTCCTCCTTCTTTTGGCTACCTGTCCCGCCTTAGGGACTTTCCCGATCGCCCAAGGGCATCGTGTCCTTGAGCCTGATTGGCTCTCAGCCAGCTGCGTACGTGCCCAGGCTCATGTGAGTTGAGTACGGTGCTTCACTAGCCCATTGTCTCCCAACTGCTCAACATCCACATGTCCTACCTCACTTAACCATTCCTCCACAATTCCCCCGTTTTTATTTTGCAGCAACTATAATCAATATAACTATAAGTAGAAAACGAAGTTCCTCTTTGACGAAGAAAAAACCATCCACCCATGTTCCCAAAAACAGATTTAAACCAACCTTCAAACCAACTATCTTGTACTACAATTTTTTGCGTATGATCCCTTAACCATTTCAAACAATCAACTCATCAACGAAAGGATCAGACGCAGAAGCGAGGAATAGGCAAAATGAACTTTGTCCGGTTTGATTTGCCCAAGTGACCCACATATTGGTTTGAGGATTGATTTTGCTTAGGATGGCACTATTATGTCCAACCGTCATTGTCAAAGATAACGCAACCAGAATCCCTTGTGCCGTTAGATCAGCCATGGTTGCTGTTATTCGTACTTGATGACTTTTCTTCAATGGCTGGTTTAACACATCGACTAGGAACCCAGGTTGGCCCTGTAGGGGAAGAGATACACACATAACCTCGCCCCATATAAATCACGTCAGCAGGCCCCAGCCATTGTCCCGTTTTCATATCTCAGTACAGTACTCTCATAATACATTTAGTATCATTTTCAGGCTTAATGTAATGACGTGTCGCGGGTGGTTCCTCATCATCTCCAAATACACACAAATGATTGAGAACAAATAAGGTTTTATCCACCCTCTCTCTAATATCTGTAATGTCTTTAAACTTTTCCAAGTACTGCTTAACTGTTCCATTAGCTCTTTCTACTATAGCTTGACCAGTTGGTGAATGTGGAATACCAGTTATATGCTTAATGTCCCACAGTTCCATAAATCGCTTAAGTGGCCCACTAACATAGGCTGGACCATTATCTGTCTTTATGGTTTGTGGTACTCCCATTACTGCAAAACAACTGGCAAGATGACGTCGTACATCCCGAACTTTTTCCCCAGGCTGCGGTGTAGCCCAAATCATGTGACTATAAGTGTCTATCGTTACATGCAGATATCTCAATCTGCCAAATGCTGTGACATGAGTGACATCCATTTGCCACACTTCGTTGGTTTTAATCCCTCTCGGGTTTGTTCCGATTCCGATTCCCACACCCGAATTGTAATGACTACACGTTGGGCAAGCTTTTACTATCGCCTGCGCATCAGCTCTAGACAGTTTGTAAGCCCGCGCAAGTCCCTTAGCGTTCTGGTGAAAAATAGCATGAGCCTCCCGAGCTCTGCAAAAGGGTGACAGTGGTGCTTCAGTAGCTGTTGCGGCGACTAGTCGGTCCGCTCGAGCGTTGCCTTCTCCCAGGCCTTCTTCCCACTGATGACTCCTTATGTGTATTACTGCGTACGGTTCACTTCTTTGAGCTATGGAGATCTGTAGACTGATTATTAATTCTGACAGCCGTTCATTTTTTAAGTCTTTCAAGGCTGAGTCTTCTATACGATTTGCTATGCCTACTACATATAAGGAATCGGATACCACATTTAACGGAACATCTCTCCATTTTATAAATGCCCATACTACTGCAAGAAGTTCTAGTGTCTGTAATGAGTCTTTATCTTGGGCTTGTAAAATTTGATGTTTCCAACCATGCTCATCCTTCCAAGTCACTGCAGCAGTTCGAGAATGTTTTCCTGCGTCAGTGAAAACTGTCACTGCATTCTTAAGTGGGATAGACGATCGTTTTGGCTTAGTTATCCATCCCTGGTTTTCCATCCATGTCAGAGCAGTTGATTGTAACATTTTTGCTACTATAGTAGCGCCATCCTGTAGTAGTGCAGCTTGTAACTCTTCAGAGTTTTGTATATACCATTCCAAATCGCCTGGCTTCATGGGTAACCAGATCATATTTGGAGGAACCCCATCCACCTGCAATATTCGATTCCTCCCCTTCTTTACTAATTCTGCTAATGTTGCAATTTTTTCTTGAATTGTTCGTCGAGGTTGTAACGGAGGAGCTATCCATTCTAATACCACAGTTTCTCCTCCCTTCTCCCCCGTTTTTATTTTTGCTGTGTTATTGGACCCATCAGGCATTTTGAGCCACATAGAACGGTAAGATCGAGTGGCTTGTCAGATATACGTCGATGTGTGACACTCGTTGTGATCAAAGATGCGATTTGTTGTAGTATTTCTCGTTGTTTTTCTGATAGTGTCACTTTTGAAGCAGGATCAGTTCCTTTGGCCGAAGGGGATTTAACAGTTCATTCGGAATCCCGACTACTGGCCTGATCCATTGTAAATCTCCCAGCAGTTTTTGAGCATCATTAAGAGTTTTGATATCCGATTGGATTGTAAGTTTTTGAGGCTGAATGGTGGAATCTGTAATTTTCCAACCCAAAAACTTCCAGGGACTTGTCTCCTGAACCTTTTCCGGTGCAAGTACGAGTCCCATTTGTTTTAAGGTCAGTGTTAAGTCATTTTTCTGTTGTAGAGAAAACGGTTCCTTCTGGGCTAACAAAATATCATCCATGTAATGATAGATTATTGTCTCTGGCCATTTTCGTCGAATCGGTTGCAGAGCTGCGTCAACATAAAGCTGACATAACATAGGTGAATTACGCATTCCCTGGGGTAATACAGTCCATTCAAATCTTTGATCTGGACCTTCACGATTTATTGCCGGGAGAGTAAAGGCAAACCTCTGTTTGTCTTTTTCATGGAGGGCTATTGTGAAAAAACAGTCTTTCAGATCCACAATCAATAAATGCCAACCCTCTGGTATCATAGCAGGATTAGGTAGACCAGGTTGCGGTGCTCCCATGGCACACATTTGATTATTAACCGCTCGCAGGTCGTGAAGTAAACGATATTTCCCCGATTTCTTGGGAATCACAAAAATTGGAGTATTCCAAGGGCTTGTTGACAGTCTTAGGTGCCCTTGTTGACACTGCTCTTGTACTAGTCCGTGAGCATGTATTAGACTTTCCCGTTTTAGTGGCCACTGCTCAACCCACACAGGTTCATCAGTTTTCCATTTTAGTGGGATTGGGAAAGTCCAAGCAATGGCCATACCTATAAATGGTGGTCTGACGTAAGAACCATTCCCATCTGAGCAAGAATGTCTCTCCCTATCAGTGCTTGTACTCCATCTGGCAACGGTAAGACAGATATACTGCATTTTACAACTTTGTCACCTATTGTCCATTGCAGTACTGGTGATCGACGAGCAATAGTTATACCTCCTACTCCTGCTACAGTGGTACTGGATTCGAATGTAGGCCAATGCGGTGGCCAACTTTGCGCACTGATTATTGTCACATCTGCGCCAGTGTCCAACAATGCCTCAATTTGCAGTTTCTCATCCTTTAAACATACTGTGATTTTCTGTCGTGGTCTCTGCTGCATGCCAAGCGTTAATAACGCTATTTTTCCTGTGGAGCCAAATGCTCCGAGTCCTCGGTCCTTATTGACCATCGGTGGTAGAGATGCCGCAAGGTGTGGCAACGGAATTAATTGAGCTATCTTTGTATTCCGCGGCACATGCATTGGAGGAAACATTGCAGAAACTATAATCTGTATTTCCCCACAATAGTCTTTATCTATAAGTCCAACCAATATTTGTAATCCATTCAAGGTAGCAGACGATCTTCCGATCAATAAAGCTCCCACAGGTTCACCATTGACAATAACTGGTCCCATAACTCCTGTTCCTACCCTGGTGGGTTTAGAGTCCAATAGCGTTACATCTACTGCTGTTGCCAAATCCAAGCCGAGACTCCCTCTGGTGGCTGGTCGGGGGTAAACGGTGTCGTTCCGGCCGCTGTGGTAAATGCCGCTTTTTGTGTCGTCGCGGGGCGGTCCTTCCTGCTGCTCCGGCCGTTTCCCGACGCACCATACCGACAGGTCGCTGTGTTATGCGTATTGGATAGGCAGTTCTGACACCACACCGATTTCGTTTTGCACTCTCGTTTCGTATGTCCCGTGATCCCACAGCAAAAACAACGCGGTCGCGGTGAAGACCCTCGGCCAGTAGGACGGCCTCCGGGCGTTTGCAAAGGAGCAAGGGCAGCGAATACTTGATTCTGCGATTGCTGTGCAGTCTCTCTGAATACCTGTGCCTGTTCTTTCATGCTATTCCCTAGTTGTTTTATTACATCTACCAACATAGCCTGCAGACCCACGGGTACCTGAGCCATCCTTTCTAAACCCTCCTCAATTGTCCAAGTTCCCGGTAACGTAGCTAATATACTACGAGTTGAAGGGTTTCAGTTTTGAATTGCACACTGCTTTAGAATAGTGCCCTTTAGATAATCAGGTACCCCAGCTGCTTGTATTGCGTTTGCTACTCGATCAATAAACAACCCAAATGATTCCTCCCTTCCTTGCTTGATGCCCATATAGGATGGTATCCCCCCTGTTATAAATGGCTCAGGATTCAAATTAGGATTAAATAAAAAAAATAGGATTTATTAAAAGAATATAAAGGAATAGAGGTAAGCAAACAGCGCTGGGTGCACCGGGAGTCTCCGCTCCACCAGGACGCACGCACACCAGTTACATCAAGCAGCTGATTTTTATGCTCCTAGACTAATACATATTCATTACTACTTCTAAAAAAATAGATTATTATAATTAGCTTCCGGGGTCCAGTTCCTCCTACTGGAGCATGCGCATCAGTCTCCTCTGGGGGTCTCTAGGGGTCTTTCATGCTGAAGGCTCGTAGTCTTCCTCTCACCCTTTGTACTTACTCGGCACTATTCCAAGTTTATGGAACACTCTCTGTACACTCTCCACAGGTCTTGTCTCCCAACCGTCCTTCAGCTTCTTTTTTCTTCCTCTTAATCTCTTGGCCCCCCTGGCCAGATACCAAGGATCCACATAGTATCTCATAACAGTCACTAGTTGTTATCAGTTGTTCTGAAACTCCCAGACATCAAACACAAACAGCTTTCTTATTTGACGCTTCACGAGTAATTAAAACATTCTTCCCCAGCCATTCACAGACACATCTATAGCAGTGTTAAGTTAATCTCGAAGAAGACAGGAAAAAAGGCTGTAACTGTTAGAAATAGAAGTCCGGAATAACAAAAGCAAACAGGTTCACAAATTTAAGGAGTGTTTTCTGAAGACGTGATAAATTGACTAGAATGAGGGGGAGACTGGGACACACTGCATCTGTGGTTCAAGAACTAAATTGCCAGTGCAGGGCCCAGAGGCAGACAGGATTCAAACAGAATTATTCTTTATGGACACAAATTTATGGACACGAATTGGAATTGTTAAAACATTCCTCACAATCCCTTATCTTCTTTTTAATATCCCCAATTCATGTCTCTTCTGTTATTAATAATTGGATTTCATCAGTTTGTTCTTGGAGGGTCCAATCCTTAAGCATCATAATTGACATATTCCCTTCCTTTTTTAATGAAGTTATTACCAATGTACTATTTATTACCCGGCGTATTAATAATGTAAAACAAGGTATCATACAAGGTACAAATAATAACGTCATTACACCACATAACAATAAAAATAACACTCTTTTAACCCATGGTCCACCAGGCAGCCATGAAAATAAATCCCATTCCATATCCTTCCAGGTTTGTGTTTGCTCGCTCACCTTCCCCCCCTCCTTCTCTGGGATGGGAGAGAGAAATGGGAAAGTGAAGCCTGTGAGTTGAGATAACAAGAAAATAATAATAATAATAATAACAATAATAATGTTGATAATATTACTACTAGTAATAATGTATACGAAACAAGTGATGCACAATGCAATTGCTCACCACCTGCTGTCCGATGCCCAACCTAACCCCGAGCAGTCTGGCCCTCCTCCCAGCCTGCCTGCTGGCAGGACAGTGAGAAGCTGAATTTGGCTTGGTCCTTGGCTTGGTGTAAGCACTGCTCTGTAACAATTAAAAACAATTAAAACATCAGCATATTATTAACATTCTTCTCATCCTAAACCAGAACATAACATTCTATCAGCTACTAGGAAGAAACACCCTTTTTATCAATCTTTAAACAGCAATTACTAAAGCTAAAGTTTCCACAGACTTCTCCTTCTTGTGCTAGTAAATAATCCAAAGTTAGGCTATTTTGATACAAAGCAGTTCTCATCATTTATAACTATTTCTATTACAGCTAATAACCTAATTATTCTATTAAGTATATATACTGGGGTCCTATAGCCCCAGGATCTGTCTTCTGCCCACGTATCTGGATCATAATAGGCAAACACCTTCAGGGTTGATTCAGGCTTGTTTTACCGTTCGGCCTGTCAGGGTGATCCAGCTCCTGGAAAACGAATCACAATTTTATATAGGTTAAAAAAAGGTTTTTATGTTATTTTCTCAGGACAACCTGACCTTAGTGTGGGAGAAGTCCAGTCGAGGCCCTCTCACTCGGCAGTCAATACCCATAGGGGTTGCCTCCCTCGGTAGACCATACACACCGCAGTGGAGGGTCCTGCCCTGGTCTTGCCTTCTCCCTTTCCTCACTTCAAGCTTGTCCCCTTTATTTGGCATCCTTAATTCACGCAGAGCCTCGTTGCCAGAATATTAGGTCTTCCTTAGCTTGAGTTTCAGTTTCCCAGGAGCGGACTCAACCCTCCAAGTTTCAGTAGTTACTGGTCCTTTTATTCTGGGTGCATAGGTCCCTTTCTGCGGTTCTCACAGCTGTTTCAGTAGTCAGTAAAACAAGGTACAGTCCCTCACATCGAGGGTTCAGTGATTCTTCCCTCCCGTGGCTGCTTGTTGAAACACTTTCTTTTTTATCTTCTGACAAGTTAAATAACAGTTATCTAATTTGCTTTGCCGTATGGCCCTTTCCAGGTTCCTGTAGCAGGATTCATCTGATAGCCTTTCAGGTTGATACAGATTTGACTACAGATACCAGGGTTTTGGCATTCCTCACTATCTCCACAGTTTCCCAGCTGGACAGTCACATTCATTTATGTTGCATTCCTTCAGGGGCTCATCACTCCAGTCTTTGCAGTCTCTCTGTTGGTTACCCACTTTATTGATATCTATGCATTCTCCACTTCTGCACTTGAATTTGCCAGGTCCAGAGCACTGAATAACATTGTTACAGTTTGCTTCATCAGTGCCATCCAGACAGTCTTCACATTTTACTCTAGCACCGTTGGCAGAAGTGCACAGTCAGGCGAAGGCGAGCAGCAGTCAGAGCGCCCCGCACCATCACCTGTGTCACTTATACTACTCCTATTACCCATGCTGTTAGTGTCAGTGGCATCCTCCTTTTCTTTTTGCCACTGACCATTCACCACAAATGGATGAGACACATGATTACTAGTTAGGAAAGAGAGTGTAACGTCTGCTATGCGGCTGCAGGCAGTGCCAGCTGCAACCTTAGGTTTGTGAAAGAGCTTGCTGGTGGTCATTCGGCAGTGTAATCAGCGTCTCTGCACTCCTGCCCTGCAATAGAGCTAAGTCATCATTAATAATAGTTATAACACCGATCTGGGGACTAATAGTCTTTTTTTTTTACATTGCAAGATAAACCTTTTATAAAAAGAATGCTAGAGTGAAGCAGCACAGCCGCTGCTGCCGCTGCCTCCATGGTTATGTCAGACAGGCTGCAGGGTCCTGATGTCTGCCCCTCTGCTCTGTGCCGACTCGCCACACGGTGAGGGTCAGCTACCGGTGTCCACTGACGCCTCTGGTCTCCCGTAGCAACTCGATCTCGGATGTCCCGCAATTACTTCAATTTCCCCGCGTTTTGCAGCTTCTGTCAGGTCTATTCTGTGTCTCTCAGAGCCGTCCGTGGCTCTGCAGCGTCTCTCAGGGCTCTCTCCGTCCAGCGGTAGTCCCTCCGTAGTGTCTCGGGTCTCCCAGCGCCGCTCCGGTCTCTCGGCCTGTTCAGGTCTCAGCAAGTCCAGGTCTCGGCCTGTGCGGGCCTCATATGTTGCAGGAAGCATGTCATGTCATGCTCCTGCCTTTTTCTTGTCACAGTCAAAACATTTAAGAGCAAAAATAGGATACACAAGATACACAAGATACACCGGGCCCATATATTAGGCACCACCACTCAAAACTTGGATAAAACATCATTTCTTTTCAGTCTGTCAAGCACTTCGTTCGTCTCTGCCCACTCCCCTTGCAGAGAGTACAGAACCACGTATCGGAACTCTGCACTCGCTTTGCAGCAACGCTGCGTCTCACTCACAGCACAATCGCACACGGAGGCCTCCAGCACATCTCATTCATACCACAGGAATATAATTTAGAATGATAACCAACCAAATAAGTATTGTCTCTGACTGTGTTTTTCGTGAAGTGACTTGTAACACTTTGTTTCAAACCCTTACATTTACACAAATACTTTCAACACAAAATACATGCATAAAAACACATACAATTATTAACACTCCAGTTAGTATCCCTCCAGCAGCCGAAAACATACCGTTTGTCTGCAGTTTCAGGAGATCTCTGCTCCTGCGGTGAGCAGCCGAGAGTGGAGTCCCCTCCGAGCAAAAACACTCAGGGTGCACCTAGGGGCGTCCGCGCTGCAGCTGATCCCGCAGCCAAGCAGAGTGTCTCCTGCCTGGCTCACCAAAATGACTCTTAGAAAGCTGACTCCACAATCAGTAGGATTGTAAAGTAGGTATGTTTACTCAGTTCCGTGCAGCACGGGGCGGGTAGTCCCCCCAAAGTCGTGCAGGCCTAACGTGACAAATTGCTTTAGTAAAGAGTTACATATACATAAACATTCCTATACATATGCATAGCCTGTCCCTTTGTGAACAGTCCTCCTTATCTTAGACCCCTTGATTAAAGTCTGAACCATGAGGTTGTTTTTGATCTGGTTCTTGGGGCCCGAGAGGCTCCTGTTATCTGGAGGTATAAGCGCAGCACAGCACAGTAGCACATATTCATTCTTAATCAATTGCTCTCTAATTTCTAATTCCAATGTTTCAGCTTGCTCTTTTCTGGATCCACGGGTATTCTACTATTAATGTTCAAAGCCCGACAGACCCCGTCCTCCGTGGATCAAAATACAGGGGGTCTTAAAGGGTTCTTTTGGTCATTCTATCATAAAATACTGGATCATTTTTAATTTACTCTTTAATTTTCTGGGGCCCCTATTGTTCCAATTTCTAATCATTATTCATAATGGACTTTTTGGTCATATATCTGGTAATTTGCTCCCTTTCTGGTCCTTGGTCTTCGATTTTTTCTGACCCATCCGGGAATTTTACTAGTGGCAATTCCCACAGCCCTTGGTTGCCCAGTGAGAGTGTCTTGCAGGGGGTTTAGGACCTATCACCCACCCACGTATCCCTCTTCTCACCAGTCCAGCCCCCCCGACAGGAGATTAGAACCAGTGAGAAAACAAAAAGACCTCCACGCTGACTTTAGAAGTCTCAGTTACACTCTCACACACAAAAACTGGCAACCGTACCCTTACCCAACCGGACGGTATCTTACGAATCAGTCGTCTTCGTCCAGACTCCAATCGGACGGTATCCACCAGCGTCTCTGCTGTCTTCGTCTGGGATCAAACCAGACGGTATCCAAACGACTGTCGTCTTCATCCGGTTCGATTCCGGACACCGGAATCCAACCGAACGGTATCCAAACGACTCTCTCGTCTTCGTCCGGATCTTCGCGCGCAGAATTACGGGCAAAAAACAGCCGGCAACAAGGGAGCTCAAAAAAAATCAAATTCTTTGCTTACCTTTATTCAGGTTCAGGATGGCATTAGTCCCGATCTGACTCAAACAGGAGCCACCAAATGGTGGGGCGCCTCTCCTAGATTAAATCAGAATTCAGGAACTATAGCCATCCCGGACGAGCCCCCAGATTGTTATAAATGGCTCAGGATTCAAATTAGGATTAAATAAAAAAAATAGGATTTATTAAAAGAATATAAAGGAATAGAGGTATATATTCACACTCTCTAATTTGGTCCAAGGCTCTGCGAGCCAATCTCATTGATTCTTTAGCTTTGTCTGGACCCAGCAACGCTTGTGTCTCTAATCTATAATATGGTCCGAGTCCCATCAATTCCTCCAACGTGACACCATACAACGGATCTCCAGGTGCCCTTATCGCAGCTACTGCCTCTTGACAAACACTTTGCCAATGCGCATTAAAAAGAAGCTGTTGATGTTGTGTTAGGATCAGCTTCACTATACCACGTATGTCCCCGGGGAGCAATATATTAGTTCCCCAAATATAATCTAACATTTGTCGAGTAGGTTCCCCCTTTAAACCAGAATCATTTACGGTAGATCGTAATTGAGTTAATAGTTTCCAGTCTAAATTTGTCATATTAACGGTCACATTCCCCTGTGCATCTGGTGGCGAGTATACTACCGGAAAAGCTTGTGTTAACTGTGTTGCCGTTTCATAATTCCCTTCACGCAGTGCCTCATTTGCTATTTGCCTCCATAGACCTTCTCTTCCCTGCGCCCCCGTTGTGAAGGGATTTATATTTGATAGACTTTCTATTGGAGCGGTTGAAGCTGTTGGTAGTGAGAGCTCCTCCTCTGCTACAGAGGACATTGTCACAGGCACCCCCGAAATTCCCGAGGCCCCCTGTGTAATAGTAAAAGTTCTAACGGAAGGTGGCAACGGGCAATCTGTTCCTTCCATATTTATTTGCTGTGGATTAACATTATTAAGCCTTCTTGGTGGTCCTAACCACTCTGTTGCAGCAGCGGCAACTCTTTGTTCATCTTTATGTGTGGCTAATGCATTAGCCACTGCTCTCCATGGCCTCATCAAATCTCCCAGCAAACTTAATATCGTTCCTAACATCATCAAACAATTTATTTCCAAATTTACGCCACTCTGCCCGCTCAAAAAACTGTATCAGGACTTGTAAAACAACCCCTAGCTACCCCATATGCTAATAACCCTGGCAAATCTTTTCTACAATCTATTCTACAATCTGTATCTAAAATGCTCCGCTTTTCTAAAAAGCATTTGAGCAAATAATACGCCGCTTATCTTTTCATACCTTTATATATGTCGGTTGCAGCCTTTGCAAAGACCTCGGCGGCGCTTTTCCGGCGGGACCCTATATAGGCTCATCCCGGGTGCGGGGACTCCCTTCCACCTTCCGAGCTGCAGATCTCGGCGACGCGCGACCGGCGGGATCCTCTCCCGGGTGCGGGGGACTCCACGTCCTTTTCACCTTCCCGGCGCGGGTGCGGGGATTCTTGTCCCTTCCACCTCCTGGGCTGCATTGCAGGACCAGCTTCCCTTATTCCGTCCAACCGTGGCCCTGGATCACTGACAGCAGTGTCCAAATCCCATTCAGACCGGTCCCTGTTTGGGTGCCAATTTGTTGCCGACGGAAGGAAGACACAGACGCTCAATATGAGGGAACAGTGAACTTCAACTTTAATGGATAGCTCAGTCGCCTTTTATCTAGTTTGAACATAATCAACTCATACATATTGCAGAAACTAAGCTCAGGATTGGTTAACACATGTCCTACCTCACTTAACCATTCCTCCACATACCTAATTGGAAAAAATATTGCCAGGAACTTATATGCTGCCATCACTCAACAATGTGATCTTTGTCTCCAGACTACCGCTAAAAATGCCCCCAGACCAAAACTGTGTCAAATTGGAAAAGGCCATGGGCCTGGGCAACAGTGGCAAACTGACTTTTTTGAACTTCCAAGAAAAGGGGGGTGTTGATATTTACTGGTGTTAACAGATACCTTTTCAGGATGGCCAGAGGCTTTCCCCACTAGGACTGCCAAAGCCTGAGAGGTAACTAAGTCTCTTGTAGTGAAAACTTTGAAACCACAGTGGGAAGGACTATACCAGGTGCTCCTTACAACCTTCACTGCAATTAAGATCAAGGAACAGAGTGCCTGGATTCACCATTCTCAAGTGAAGAAAGCTCCAGAACCCCCTGGAAAGGGGTGACAGTGAACTGAAACCTGCCAGGTGACAGTGAACTGAAACTAAAGCTCAGTCGAGTAAAATGAGGACGTTATGGTCAGGAGTATTTAGTAATATAGTTAGCAGGAATTTAGTTAACAGAATTGTTTTATTTTTATGGCTTATAAGTTGTAATTGTGATTCAAGAAGGCGCCTCTATGATAATAGAGAATGGTGAGTGGCCTTGGTCCAAAGCCGTAACAACAGAGGATAAGAGCATTAATGGAAAGTTAGCAGTTATGGTTATTTGGTGAACAAATGGTGACCATTTATATACATTATAAGAATGGCAAAAATTAGGGGAAGAGTGGACACGCCAAAGAACCGTAGGGGACGAAATTAAAATAGGGTGCTGAATGATTAATGGAACGACCGACGAGAAAGTAACGGGGATTTTAGTAAAACCAATTTCCAAAAGTGGCCAACGAGAAGGTTTTATCTGCCCAGGTAAATCAGATTGCTGGTATAATTTTATATTAACACAGACTGTAGTAATTAGCTGTTTTTGGCTGTACTTCCTACAACAGTGGGACAAAACTAAAACAGCCCCTACAATCATCCTTATTTGCATTGAGAACTAGCCAACGGCAAGTTTCAAAGGTGTTACTGAGATGGGAAAAGGCTGAAGACCAAGACCACAAACTAATAATAGATGCACTTAGTATGGTTCAAGATAATGTATCTTTAGCTCTTTGTTGTATACAAGCACAGTTATGGATGCAGGCAACGGCTGCCTTGATCATTAGGGAAGGAAGTGAAGGCATTTTTCCGGCTGAAGTCCAAAAGACTGTTTGGGACAATGCCAATGATTTTGAGAAGTTCCAATCTTGGCAGACTCCGGTAAATTTTACCTATGATCCCATTGTTAACATGGCTACTGCCTTTGTGCTTACTATAAGTAGTGCCACAGTTTATGTTATCCACCCTATCATTGCACTAGGATTAAACCATGAGGAGACAGTGCTCTATCCTTCGGAGCATAGAACATGGGCATGGATGGAGAATGAGAAATGGCAGTCTGTAAATCTAGAATCATGTGTTACTTGGGAACAACAAGGATTTATTTGTGAAAGCAACACAATTGATGCTCAGGATGTATGTCTTGACACAGAGCAAGGTGTTTGCCACTTTGAAATAGTGGCAGTAGAGCTTAGGGATATGGTTTAGTGGGGACTGTTAGTGTTAGGTTAGAGGTTGGACTCGATGATCTTGAGGTCTCTTCCAACCTAGAAATTCTGTGTGATTCTGTGTGATTTCTGTGTGAAATTCATCCAAATACTAGTCAAAAGACTGTGCATGTATATATTGGTCAAAGCTGTGTGTGTTTAAGAACTGCTTGTGCTTTTGTAGAAGTAGATAAGGAGAACATAACTCTCCCTAGCAAAAATCATTCCAACTTTTGTATTTGTAACTTTGTTAGAATCGTTGGGTGTGATTTTCTATATTTGGCACCGGTGGTATCCCACCAGTTGATCAAGTCTAACAACACAATGTATCACAAGTTATTACCTACACCTATTGGGATGAACCTCACATTAGTGAAGCAACTAGTTAAACACCAAGACCTGATCAAAATTTTAAAAAGCATTCAGGAAAATGGAGAGAAGACTCTAATCACTGTCCATCATGATACAAAGGAAATAAGCAGAGTTTTGCAAAGAGTAAAACAAGACAAAAATCACAACTGGTGGGATGCACTCTTTGGATGGTCACCAACTGCAACTAGGATTTTGAACACATTGTGTCACCCAATTATTTTTTTACTGATATTAGTTGGTATAAGTTTAATATTGTCTTTTGTAATACTTGTTTGGAATTGGAAATTGTTACAATGAATGGCTATATTAGCTTCCTTGATAAAAGTACATGGCAAGGCATTGAAGGGAACATATCATAGAAACCGGGAAGAAGAATTTTTGTGTTAAGTAAAAGAATTTACTAGATTTTCCAGAAAAGGGGAGACTGAAACATGGGATTAGAAATTAGAAAACGATTGATTAAGAATGAATATGTAGGCAACACTCATTGCTTAATATGTGCTACATTTGCGATGTGCCTGTGCTGCGCTTAGGCCTCCAGATAACAGGAGCCCCTGGGACCCCGAGAACCAGATCAAGCCAACCTTATGGTTCGGACTGTGACCAAGGGCTCAGAGATAAGGAGGACTATTCTTAAAAAGGGATATAAAAAATGCAAGGCCTTGAGATAACAGGGGCCCCTCAGATCTGGAGAATCGGACCAAACCAACCTTATGGCCCAGATAGTGACCAAGGGCTCAGAGAGCATGCACAAGGAGACGAGATGAAAAGTTCAACCCTGATGAAGACATCTTACTTCATCCTCATGACCCTCAACGCCCGCCACCAGAAGGCACCACGCAAGCACAGAGGGGAAGAGTTTATGGAAATGACTTCTTGGAGCTAATTTTAATACTAAGCGGGGATAGGTTATGAATATGTGTTGCAAAGCACGGTCGAAAGCACGACAGACACCAGTTGAGTCAGATCATGCTGCTCCATTTTATTGCCCGAATAGCCTAACTTTTATAGTGAACTTTACAGGGGCGGACAGTGTTTCACACAAGATTATTGGTCAAAAGCACTCAGACAAACAACTATAAACATCTGCAAGAAAAGAACCCCCCTTGTGATTAGCAGTCAGGAAAACAACCCCCTTTGTGATTAGCGGTCACGTAGACCTAGTCCTTGAGGCCAGCTGCTGGTAACAGTATTTTCTGAGTTCCTTAATTGGGCGATGTGGGAGTCATTGCCATGGGAGCTTCTCACAGTTACTCTGGCAGCTTGGTTTGCTCAGCTACAGCAGGCCCTGAGATTTCTAAGGCCTACCCCTGGTCGCTTAAAGCAAGCTCAAATGGAACAATTGTTCCACGAGTACATGTCCACATCCTGTATGCCAATTCCCAACAATTCCCCCGTTTTCTTTTTGTACAAGCAGTACTTGGTTTTACATCAGATGTCAAATACATAACATAACACAACTATACAACTTAACCCTAATAACACTACAATTACTGTAAGCACTTAATGGTAACACAATTTAATAGTAAGTAACACAACTTAATAGTAACACACTTAAACCTAACCACTTGATGGTGATCAAAGGCTGTTCTTGACAGTCCTTGAGGTGTCACAGCCACGTCATTGTCAGAATAATTATCAGGAACCTCTTCATGGTCGTCTTCGGCATGTGCAGATTCTAAAGCTGCTTCAGTCCACTTTGCAGTGATCCACTGGGTACCTGTTCCTGGCACCACTTCAAAATCTCTATAACATTTCTGCAAGTAACCCTTTAACCATATTTATCACAATACTACATGCAATGATGATTGACACCACAACGAACAAAATCCTTAATCCCCCTTTGACTAATCCCAGTAACCATCAATGCATTGTTTCAACCAAATCAGTGAACCATTGACTGAAAGGGTTGATACCATATTGAATCTTTCTCTTGTGCTCTTTCAGGAAAGTAATGAATTTGTGAGTCGACTCATTATGATCAAAAAGGTTTGAACAGTACATTCCCTTAAATTTCTCCAAGTGGCTACCTCAAACAATGACTCTGTACTTGTGAAACATGATTTTGCTCGACTGATCGCAACTAGCCCTGCTAGTTGCTTACAATCGACTCCCTGTTTTTCTAAAAAGCGCTGTAATAAATCAATTTTCCTATGATTTTTGCCGGCACCAATTTCCTATGCTTTTAGCTTGCACTATGGCAATATCCCGGGATCCTGCACTAAGGCAATAACCCGCACTATGGCAATAACCTGCACTAAGGCAATAACCTGCACTAAGGCAAAAGCACGATCTCACTCACACAGTACACAGCACAATCACACATACAGAGCACAATCGCACACCCAGAGGCCTCTGGCACATCTCACTCTCAATCATACCACAACCTCAATCATACCACAAGAATATAATTTAGAATGATAAGCAAATAAACAAGTATTGTCTCTCATTGTGTTCCTCGTGAAGTGACTTGCAACACTTTGTTTTAAAACCTTACCCTTACACAAATACTTTCAACACAAAATACCTGGACATTTAAGAATAACACATACAATTATTAACACTCCAGTTAGTATCCCTCCAGCAGCTGAAAACATACTGTTTGTCTGCAGCTACAGGAGATCTTTGTCTGCTCCTGCAGTGAGCAGCTGAGAGTGGAGTCCCCTCCGAGCAAAACGCTCAGGGTGCACCTAGGGGCGTCCACACCACAGCCGATCCCCACAGCCAAGCAGTTGTTACGTGCGGCCGCAGATGTTACTCCAGGCACTAAAATTGCCAATGCCGCTCTAGCTGCAACCCCACACAATTCAACATTATCATTGCAATCCGATGCAAGCAATGCCCATTTATGTCTGGTGATCTCATGCAACTGTAACAAGCTAGAAGTAAATACAATGAGTTTATCTAAGTAACATGGACATCTGATAGCATTTGCAGGGATACCTTGCCAGGCCCTATCCCCACAAATCAGAAAAACATCAGGAGGTAAGGCCAAAGCTGTACAATTGTTCCAAACACTGTAGTTGTTACCCCTTGTATCCGTGCCATAAACCCCTAAACCCTGCTTAGCAGCGTCATTGTAATCACAGGTGTTATTTGTATTTCTATACCCATATGGCCCTTTCCAGGTTCCTGTAGCAGGATTCATCTGATAGCCACAGCTACGTTCACATTTGTAGCCACCTTTCAGGTTGATACAGATTTGTCTACAGATACCGGGGTTTTGGCATTCATCAATATCTCCACAGTTTCTCTTGTCTACAAACAAACTCAGCTGGATAGTCACATTTATTTATGTTGCATTCCTTCAGGGGCTCTGTGGTGGTTTTACCGTGCTGGGCAGCTAAACACCACAACCGCTCTCTCACTCCCCCTCCTTTAGATGAGGAGGGGAAGAAGTAAAGCAAAGAACAACTCACGGGTTGAGATAAGGATAATTTAATTAAAGGGAAATAATAATAATAATTAAATAAAGACTACCATGAACTAAACAATTTAACTAAGGGGAAATAAAAAGGGAAAGGGGAAAAGGGAGGGGAAAAGGGAAAATAAAAAGAAGGGAGGAAAACAAACAAACAAAATAAATGAAAGCTATGTGGAAGTGCAGAGGAAAGAAATTACTCTCTACTTCCCACAAATGAGCGATGATTGACTACGTCCTTGAAGCAGGGCCTCAACACACGCAGCCGGTGCTGAGAGGAGGACCGACGTCTTCTCAACGAGAGCCCACCCCTCCCCTCTTCTTCCTGTTTCCATCTTTTATTGCTGAGTGTGACATCACATGGTATGGAATATCCCTTTGATTGGTTTAGGTCAGCTGCCCTAGTGATGTTTCTCTCCTCACTTTTTGCCCATCCCCTAGGAGGGTTAGAGAAAAGCCCAATGCTGTGCCACTGCTGCTCAGCAGTAGACACAACACTGGTGTGATAACACTGCTGTTTCAGCTACAAGTACTGAGTACGGCACTGTATGGGCTGCTGCCGGGAAAGTTAACATTCCAGCCAGACCCAGTACAGGCTCATCACCGTAGTCATAGAATCACAGAATCACAGAATTTCTAGGTTGGAAGAGACCTCAAGATCATCGAGTCCAACCTCTAACCTAACACTAACAGTCCCCACTAAACCATATCCCTAAGCTCTACATCTAAACGTCTTTTAAAGACTTCCAGGGACGGTGACTCCACCACTTCCCTGGGCAGCCTGTTCCAATGCCTCACAACCCTTTCAGTAAAGAAGTTCTTCCTAACATCTAACCTAAAACTCCCCTGGCGCAACTTTAGCCCGTTCCCCCTCGTCCTGTCACCAGGCACGTGGGAGAACAGGCCAACCCCCACCTCTCTACAGCCTCCTTTAAGGTATCTGTAGAGAGCGATAAGGTCGCCCCTGAGCCTCCTCTTCTCCAGGCTGAACAAGCCCAGCTCCTTCAGCCGCTCCTTGTAGGACTTGTTCTCCAGGCCCCTCACCAGCTTCGTCGCCCTTCTTTGGACCCGCTCAAGCACCTCGATGTCCTTCTTGTAGCGAGGGGCCCAAAACTGAACACAGTACTCGAGGTGCGGCCTCACCAGAGCCGAGTACAGGGGGACGATCACCTCCCTAGCCCTGCTGGTCACACTGTTTGTTATGCAAGCCAGGATGCCGTTGGCCTTCTTGGCCACCTGAGCACACTGCTGGCTCATATTCAGCCGACTGTCCACCATCACTCCCAGGTCCTTCTCTGCCTGGCAGCTCTCCAACCACTCGTCTCCCAGCCTGTAGCTCTGCTTGGGGTTATTGCGCCCCAGGTGGAGGACCCGGCACTTGGCCTTGTTAAACTTCATGCAGTTGACCTCAGCCCATCGGTGCAGCCTATCCAGATCCTCCTGCAGAGCCTTCCTACCCTCGAGCAGATCGACACACGCACCTAACTTGGTGTCATCTGCAAACTTACTGAGGGTGCACTCAATGCCCTCGTCCAGGTCATTGATGAAGATGTTAAAGAGGACCGGCCCCAGCACTGAGCCCTGGGGGACGCCACTAGTGACCGGCCTCCAACTGGACTTGACTCCATTTACCACAACTCTTTGGGCCCGGCTATCCAGCCAGTTTCTAACCCAACGAAGCGTGCGCCAGTCCAAGCCAAGAGCAGCCAGTTTCTTGAGGAGAATGCTGTGGGAGACGGTGTCAAAAGCCTTGCTGAAGTCAAGGTAGACCACATCCACAGCCTTTCCCTCGTCCACCCAGCGCGTCACTTTGTCATAGAAGGAGATCAGGTTCGTCAAGCAGGACCTGCCTTCCATAAACCCATGCTGACTGGGCCTGATTGCCTGCTTGCCCTTCAAGTGCCGCATGATGACTCCCAAGAGGATCTGCTCCATGAGCTTCCCTGGTACTAAGGTCAAACTGACAGGCCTGTAGTTCCCCGGGTCAGCCCTCCGGCCCTTCTTGTAGATGGGCGTCACATTTGCTAGCTGCCAGTCAGCTGGGACCTCCCCCGATAGCCAGGACTGCTGATAAATGATGGATAGTGGATTGGCCAGCTCCTCTGCCAGTTCTCTCAGTATCCTTGGGTGGATCCCATCCGGCCCCATCGACTTCTGCACATCCAAGTGCCGTAGCAGGTCACCAACCAGTTCTTCGTGGATGGTGAGGGCCACATCCTGCTCCCCATCCCCTTCCACCAGCTCAGGGTACTGGGTATCCAGAGAACAACCGGTATTGCCGCTAAAGACTGAGGCAAAGAAGGCATTGAGCACCTCTGCCTTTTCCTCATCTCTTGTAACTAAGTTTCCCCCTGCATCCAGTAAAGGATGGAGATTCTCCTTAGTCCTCCTTTTTGTGTTGATGTATTTATAAAAGTGTTTTTTGTTATCTTTAACGGCAGTAGCCAGATTGAGCTCCAGATGAGCTTTGGCCTTCCTAATTTTGTCCCTGCACAGCCTCGCTACATCCTTATAGTCCTCCCTAGTGGCCTGGCCACTTTTCCAAAGATTATAAACCCTCTTTTTTCTCCTAAGCTTAAGCCACAATTCTCTGTTGAGCCAGGCTGGTCTTTTTCCCCGCTGGCTCATCTTTGGGCACATGGGAACAGACCGCTCCTGCGCCATTAGGATTTGCCTCTTGAAGAGCACCCAGCCTTCCTGGACCCCTCTGCCCTTCAGAACCGCCTCCCAAGGGATTCCACCAACTAGTGTCCTTGCAGTCACTCTGCTGGTTACACACTTTATTGATATCTATGCATTCTCCACTTCTGCACTTGAATTTGCCAGGTCCAGAGCACTGAATAACATTGTTACAGTTTGCTTCATCAGTGCCATCCAGACAGTCTCTCACACCACTGCACTGCCTACTCCCATGGACACAGTTCCCATCTTCACATCTGAACTGGTCTGACCTGGAGGTCCGAGAAGGGCAGTTAATTTCATCACTTCCATCCTTGCAATCTCTGTCACCGTCTTTTTCACCATCACATTTCCTGGACACTGGGATACGCTGGACTGACTGAGGACCACAGCTGATTTCATTTACCTGGCATGTTCTCATAGGACACAGATCAACACTCTCACCAGACCCATTTTCACAGACCGGATCCCCATCACACTGCCATCTGTTTGGTACACACTGACCACTGTTGCACACAAAGTCAGATTCAGCACACATCTTCTTCACACAAGCACTCTCATCACTGCCATCTGAGCAGTCTTCACATTTTGCTCTAACACTGTCGGCAGCAGTGCACAGGCGGTGAGGGCGAGCAGCAGGCAGAGCGCCCCGCAGCGTGGCAGCGCCCGCCGCCGCCCCGCACCTGTGTCACTTATACTACTCCTATTACCCATGCTGTTAGTGTCAGTGGCATCCTCCTGGTACCGTTTCTGTCTTTGTCGCCCAATATTTTTCTGAGTTCCTTAATTGGGCGATGTGGGAGTCATTGCCGTGGGAGCTTCTCACAGTTACTCTGGCAGCTTGGTTTGCTCAGCTACAGCAGGCCCTGAGATTTCTAAGGCTTACCCCTGGTCGCTTAAAGCAAGCTCAAATGGAACAATTGTTCCACGAGTACATGTCCACGTCCTGTATGCCAATTCCCAACAAATATATATAGGCATACTGGGAAACCTCATGAATATGTAAATCTTTACTGCATATAAGCAGAGCAAGTTGCCGTGTTAGGGGTGCATGACTTTGGTGGGACTACCCCCCATGCCGCCCAGCGCTGCATAAACATACCTACTTTACAATCTTACTGATTGTGGAGTCAGCTTTCCGTGAGTCAATGGTACTTCCCATTGCTGCTCCTTTCCAATGTGGCTTGCAAAGCCTTCTTTGTAATATGGGAGGTGCAGCACTGAATCTGACACATGCCCTGCTGCTTTCTGCCCCATCCCAGCTGTCTGACTCGCAGTGCTGGGGGTACTCTGATAAATTCTAAATCAGACAGGAAAGGAAAATGTCAGACTGCCTGCAACGGGTGCCATATTGCCTATGTGTGGGTTTTACCTAGTTTTGATAGGACTCAGTATTTCTCCTTAGGTTACAAAATGTTGAGAGTTGAAGAGGGGGCGACCCTGGGGCTGAATTGCAAAAAACGGACTCCACAATCAGTAAGATTGTAAAGTAAGTATGTTTATTCAGCGCTGGGCAGCACAGGGAGTAGTCCCACCAAAGTTGTGCACACCTGACACAGCAACTTGCCTTGGTTTTATGCAGTAAAGAGTTACATATGCATGAAGTTTCACAATATGCCTATACATATTCATAACCTATCCCTGCTTCGTATTAAAATTAGTTCCAAGGAGTCATTTCTGTAAACTCCTCCCATCTGCGCTTGCGCAGTGTGTCCTAGTGGTGGTCATCGGGGGTCGTGGGGACGAAGATTGATGACTCTTCCTCTTCACCGCTAGTTGACCTCTTGTCTTTGCGCAGACTCAGTTGCTCCTTGGCTCTTGTCCATCCACAGGACCAGTTTCTACCAGTTTCTTAAGATAGGCTCACATTCTTATTAGGAGACTGACCTTGGTGAGGGGCCCAAGGCTTCTTGCTTTAGTTAATTTGCACAATGCACCATAGTTAGCAAAGACACTAGTAGCATCCTAGTTTAATGCCGTCAGCGCTCTATCGCTACTTGATAAGATTCTCTTAACTCCCTCTCTCAGGGCCACAGTAACATACTGATTTGTCATAGGTGAATTAAGCCATGTTATCAGGATATTACCATACATTTTGTGCATCCTGTTATTTTATTTCCTTTCCCTCTTTTGAAAAAAGACATTGGTTTAGAAAAAAATTATAAAGATAAAACACCTATCATGGGAGGAGGGTGAGGTGGGAGAGGGAGAGGGAGATGGGCAAAAGGGTGAAGGGGAGGAGTAGCACCTGACATTTAGCCTTGCTGAATGCCATACAATTGGATGTGGCCCATCAATCTAGCCTATCCATATTCCTCTGCAAAGCCTTCCTACCCTTAAGCAGATCAACACCCCTGCCCAACTTGGTGTCATCTGCAAACTTAATGAGGGTGCACTTGATCCCCTCATCATGATCACTCTAAAAATGTTAAACAAAACTGGACCCAATACTGAGCCCTGGGGGAAGCCAGTTGTGACTGTCTGCCAGATTTAATTCCATTCACAGTGACCCTTTAGGTACAGCTATAGACTTTTTTTTTTCTTTTAACCCAGCAAACAGTACATATGTCCAAGCCGTAATTAGCCACCTTCTCTAGGAGAATGCTGTGGGAAAGAGCTAAAGCACAAGTAAACAGTATTAACGGTCTTTTCCTCATTCACTAAGTATGTTTTCTTATAGAAGTCATTAGCTCTTGTTCCTGGAACCTTGAATAATTTTCTTTGAAAGCTTCTAAGCAAACACACCTTTGCATTAGGGTACATTATATAATACTAAAAATGCTTTTGCTGTGGTTTAAACTGGCAGGAAGCTAACCACTACACAGCCATTTGCTCACCTGCCTCCTCCATAAGATGGGGTAGAGAACTGAAAAAAAAATGCAAGAACTTGTGAGTTGAGATAAGGACACTAATAAGAAAGGAGGAAAAAAAAAAACAAAAAAAAAAAACAGAGGAAATGACAAGTGATGCACGAGACAGTTTCTTGGCAGCAGCTGACCAATGTACAGCAAGTTGCTGAGCAGTGGTTCCCCCACCCCCCAT
The DNA here is from genome assembly GCF_047663525.1 of Anas platyrhynchos. Taxonomy (NCBI): domain Eukaryota; kingdom Metazoa; phylum Chordata; class Aves; order Anseriformes; family Anatidae; genus Anas; species Anas platyrhynchos. The sequence continues at coordinate 12,475,137 of NC_092620.1, read as the reverse complement.
ATCCACAGGGTATGGAATATTCCCTTGGATGGTTTGGGAATCTGGAGAGGTCCCAGTCGACTGGAAGCTTGCAAATGCTGTCCCGGTCTTCAAGAAGAGCAAGAAAGAAGACCCTGGGAATTACAGGCCTGTCAGTCTCACTTTAGTGCCTGATATAATTCCTATTTCAATAACTCCTAGAATAGGAGTTATTGAAAAACACCTGAAGGACAAACACAGCCATCAGTCACAGCCAACATGGGTTTGTGAGGAGAAAGTCCTGTTTAACAAATTTCCTTTCATGTCTGTAGTGGGTTTACGTGGCAAGGTTTTGGTAGTGGGGGGCCATAGGGGTGGCTTCTGTGAGAAGGATCTAGAAGCTGCCCCATGTTTGGTAAGGGCCCTACTGCTGACCAGAGCCAAGCCAATAAGCGATGTTGTTTTGCCCCTCTGTGAGAGCATATTTAAGACAGGGGAAAAAAATGCTGCGCCACACAGCAGCTGGGAGAGTGAGAGGAGCGAGGAACAGCCTTGCAGGTGCCAAGGTCAGTGAAGAAGGAGGGGGAGAGGTGCTCCAGGCGCCAGAGCAGAAGTCCCCTAAGGCCTGTGGTGAGGACCATGGTGAAGCAGGATGTTCCCCTGCAGCCCATGGAGTACCACGGTGGAGCAGGGTTCCGTGCTGCAGCCCGTGGAGGAGACCACGGTGGAGCAGGTGGACCTGCACCAACAGAGGCTGCCCCCTGTGGAAGACCCCTGCCCGAGCAGATTCCAGGCCGGACCTGTAGCCCGTGGAGAGGAGACCATGCAGGAGCAGGTGACCTGGAAGGAGCTGCTGCCCATGGGGGAGCCAGGTTGGAGCAGTTTTCTCCTGAGGGATGGACCCCATGGTACGGAGCCATATCTGGAGCAGTTCTGGAGGAGCTGCTGCCTGTGGGAAGCCCACGTCGGATCAGTTCATCAAGGTCTGCATCCTGTGGGAAGGACCCCACAGCACAGGGGACGAGAGTGACCGAGAAGGAGCGGCAGAGAAGAAGCACTATAGTCTGACCCATTCCCCCGTCCCCCTGCGCCTCTCGGGGGGAGGAGGTGGAAGAGGGTGGATGGGGGGGGAAGGTGCTTTTGGTTTCTTTCCTTTGTTTCTCACTTCTCTAGCTTGTTAGTAATAAGCAATAAATCTTACTGTCTCCCTATGCCGAATCTGTTTTGCCCGTCACAATAATTACTGTGTGATCTCCCTGTCCTTATCTCAACCTTTGAGCCCTTTTCATCATATTTTCTCCCCATTCCTCTTTGAGAAGGGGGAGTGAGAGAGCGGCTGTGGTGGAGCTTGGCTGCCCACTCGAGTGGAACCACCACAATGTCAAGGCTACCCACATAGTTGACCAAGGGAAGCCAGCTAATGTGATCTTTTCATATTTCAGCAAAGCCTTCAATACTGTTTCTCACAGTATCCTTCTGGACAAAATGTTCAGCATACAGCTAGACAAATACATAATGCGATGGGTGAACAATTGGCTGATGGGTTGGGCTCAAGGGCTTATAGTAAATGGGGTTACATCAGGCTGGCAGCCAGTCACTGGAGGGATTCTGCAGGGCTCCATTTCAGGGCCGGTTCTCTTTAATGTTTCTGTAAATGACAATTGTATACTAAGTCTGCAAACAACACTAAATTGGGAGGAGCTGTTGACTTCCTCGAGGGTAGAGAGGCCTTGCAGAGACATCTTGACAAATTAGAAGGCCAGGCAATCACCAACCCCCTGAAGTTTAACAAGAGCAAGTGCTGGATTCTGCACCTGGGATGGAGCAATCTTGGATATACGTAAAGACTGGAGGATGTGAGGCTGGAGAGCAGCCCCATGGAAAGGGATCTCGAGGTTTTGGTAGATGGCAAGTTGAATATGAGTCAACAGTGTGCCCTGGCAGCCAAAAGGGCCAATTGTATCCTGGGGGGCATCAGGCACAGCATTACTAGCATGTTGAGGGAAATGATTGTCCCACTCTACTCTGCGCTGTTGTGGCCTCGAGTACTTTGTGCAGTTCTGGGCACCATGATATACGAAAGACAAAACTATTAGAGAGTGTCCAGAGGAGGGCTATGAAGATGGTGAAGGATTGTCCTAGTTTTGGTTAGGATAGAGTTAATTTTCCTCCTAGTAGGTGGTATGGTGCTGTGTTTGGGATTTAGGATGAGAATAATATTGATATCACACTGAATCACAGAATCATCTAGGTTGGAAGAGACCTCCAAGATCACCTAGTCCAACCTCTGACCTAACACTAACCAGTCCTCCACTAAACCATATCACTAAGCTCTACATCTAAATGTCTTTTAAAGACCTCCAGGGATGGTGACGCCACCACCTCCCTGGGCACCCCATTCCAATGCCTAACAACCCTTTCGGTAAAGAAGTTCTTCCTAATATCCAACTTAAAACATCCCTGGCTCACCTTTAGCTCATTCCTCCTCGTCCTGTCACCAAGCATGTGGGAGAATAGACCAATCCCCACCTCACTACAGCCTCCTTTAAGGTACCTGTAGAGAGCGATAAGGTTGCCCGTGAGCCTCCTCTTCTCCAGGCTAAACAACCCCAGACTTGTTCTTCAGACCTCTCACCAGCTTCACTGCCCTTCTCTGGACTCACTCAAGCACTTTAATGTCCTTGTAGTGAGGAGCCCAAAACTGAACACAGTATTTGGGGTGCGGCCTCACCAGAGCCAAGTACAGGGGGACAATCACTTCCCTAGACCTGCTGGCCACACTGTTTCTTATACAAGCCAGGATGCTGTTGGCCTTCTTGGCCACCTGAGCACATTGCTGGCTCATATTCAGCCGACTATCAACCAATACTCCCAGGTCCTTCTCTGCAAGGCAGCTTTCCAGCCACTCATCTCCTAGCCTGTAGCTCTGCTTGGGGTTGTTGTGCCCCAAGTTTTGATTGTTGCAGAGCAGTGCTTACACTAAGCCAAGGACTTTTCAGCTTCTCACATGGTCCTGCAGGCTGGGGGTGAAGCAGGAGCTGGGAGGGGACAGACCCTGGACAGCTGACCCAAACTGGCCAAAGGGGTATTCCATACCATCTGAAGTCATGCTGAACAATTAATATGGGGGTGCTGGCCGGGGTGGTGGGACTGGCTGCTCAGGATAGGCTGGGCATCGGTCAGCGGATGGTGAGCAATTGCATTGTGCATCACTTGTTTCGTACACATAGTTAGAAGTAGTACTATTATCATTATTATTATTTTCCTTTGTTTTCTGTCCTAATAAACTGTCCTAATAAACTTTATCTCAACCCACAGACTTTCATTTCTTTCTAATTCTCTCCCCCATCTCAGAGAGGGAGGGGGGAAGGTGAGCAAATGGCTGTGTGGTGTTTGGTTGCCGGCTGGGTTAAACCACAACTAGGGTCTAGAGGGCAAGACCTATGAGGAGTGGCTGAAGTCACTTGGTTTGTTTGGCCTAGAGAGGAGGAGACTGAGGGTCTTCCTCGAGGGGGGAGTGGAGGGGGAGGTGCTGATCTCTTCTCTCTGACTAGTGATAGGACCCGAGGGAATGGCATGAAGCTGTGACGAGGAGGTTCAGGCAGGAAAAGGTTCTTCATTGAGAGGGTGGTTGTGCACTGGAACAGGCTCCCGAGGGAAGTGGTCAAGCCTGCCAGAGTTCAAGAAGTGTTTGGACAATGCTTTCAGAAATATGGTTTGATTTTTGGGTGGTCCTGTGTGGAGCCAGGAGTTGGACTCAATGATCCTTGTGGGTTGAGTTCCTTCCAGCTCAGGATATTCTATGATTCTAAATGCTGGTACCAAGTGGGAGCTTTCTGCAGGGTCCTCTGTTACAATGAGCTGGCTAAGTTTTCCCCACAGCCAAGGGATATGTGCAGCACAACACAGGCCTGGGCCTACTCAGGCTAACTGTTATGTGGATCAGTAACTCCTTGATGTACAAGAGTCCTACAGTTAGGATCACTACATTGCATGTTCTTTTGAAATTGGCATTTTGTTCTAGATATCCATTTTAGTGGATAGTGTTGCCTGTGTCTTGCAGCACAGCGTAAAGCCTGTAAACTGCCCTAGTAATCCAGCATGGTCATCCTGGCGGTTTGCATCTTGGGCATGGGGGCCTCTTGTTTCAGCTCACAGGACTGGTATCTTTGCCTGGAGCAGGGGTTACATGGATGCCCCTCAAGTAGTAGCCTCCTTGGAGGGACCCATAGACTTTGTGCACGCTCAAACTTATTTGTGTCTCCAGTTCTCCTTCCGGTTCTTTTGGTACACCCCATTCTCTTAAACTTTCCTTTCCATCCCAAACATTTTAGGGCTTGTTCAGCAGACTTCTCTAGTGGCATGACCCAAATCTGTTTTTTTGTTTTGTTTTGTTTTGTTTTTTCTTTCTCTTATTTAATTACTTTCTGTTCACATTTAATTATTTTATAATATTTTAGCAAAGAACAGTTTATAAATTTTATAAAAGTATATATTTATATGCAAATATATTTACATAATATTCGTTTTGCAAAAAGGGATGCAGCAGGACTAGGAGTTAGAGATGGAACAGCCTCACCCCAGAGCAGCAGGCACTTGAGCATGCCTTCGACTTATTATTTAGGTACTCCTTAGGTGGCACCACAACCCCCCTGACCCCCTGGGAACATTTGAGCCATTTGCTCACTCCCCCGACCCACAGTGGGGTGGGGGAGAGAACCACAAAAAGGTAAAACTTGGGGTTTGAGATAAAGACAGTTTAATAGGACAGAAAAGGAAGGGGAAATATTAATAATTATAATAATAAAAGAATATACAAAGCAAGTGATGAACGGTGCAGTTGCTTGCCACCTGCTGACCAATGTCCAGCTGGTGCCCGAGCAGCGGCAGCCCCCTCCCCCCCCCCCAGCTCCCCCGAGTTTTATTGTTGAGCATGTCATGTGGAATATCCCTTTGGCCAGTTCGGGTCAGCTGTTGTGGTTCTGCCCCCTCACAGCTTCTTGTGCACCCCCAGCCTCCTCTCTGGCAGGGAAGTTTAAGAAGCAGAAAAGTCCTTGACTTAGTGTAAGCAATGTTCAGCACCAACTAAAACATTGGTGTGTTATCAACATTATTGTCATCCTAAATCCAAAAGACAGAACCATAACATCCACTACGAAGAAAAATAACTCTATCCCGGCTGAAACCAGGACAATATCCACCCCATATTCTATGCTATCTCAGGTCTTACACATCCCAATATGTCCTCATTAATTGCCCCCACCCTTTCCGTCCTTGGATGTACACAGATATCATTCCCTTAGTCCAGAGAACATCCCTTTAAAATGCCTGTTGTGCTTATTTAGTCCATGACTTTGGGCTCCCTCTGTCATAATGATCCTTATAGGCATTAGAGGTGTTACGTGGTAGTGCTTTGTTGTAGGCTGAAGCCAGTTCTGGTTGCATTGCCCCAATACTTGACAGAACATCTCTTCCTTGATGGCCTGAGGTGTCATGGGCCCACTGAGCTATAAAAAACTCACACTTAGGTTTCCAGTCCAGATCCACCTGAGCCACTTCAATTCTAGCAGCCTGATCCACCTGCTGGTTGTTTTTTGATGTTCTTCAGTGGCCTGACTCTGGCCTTCACTTCTGCAAATTGGATCAATTCACCTTCTCCTTCAGCAGCTTCTGCAACTTGTCTTGTGGGACTCCGTACAGCAGCCTTCCACCTCTGATTCTTTTCCACAATACGACAGGACCCATCAGTGAGCAGGTCATACTACTTCTCATATTCTGGTAGTTTATTTATACAGTGGGGCCTCTTCATCATGCATCTTCTCCTCCTCTGGTGATATTTCAAAGTCCCTGCCCTCTGGATGGTCTACGATCGCGTACAAAGTTCACAGAATCACAGAATCATCTAGGTTGGAAGAGACCTCCAAGATCACCTAGTCCAACCTCTGACCTAACACTAACAAGTCCTCCACTAAACCATATCACTAAGCTCTAAACATCTTTTAAAGACCTCCAGGGATGGTGACTCCACCACCTCCCTGGGCAGCCTATTCCAATGCCTAACAACCCTTTCGGTAAAGAAGTTCTTCCTAATATCCAACCTAAACCTCCCCTGGTGCAACTTTAGCCCATTCTTCCTCGTCCTGTCACCAGGCACGTGGGAGAATAGACCAATCCCCACCTCGCTACAGCCTCCTTTCAGGTACCTGTAGAGTGCAATAAGGTCGCCCCTGGGGTTTCCAATTTGAGCTTGTTGTGTGATCAGTGCAACCCACTTCCTCTGTAACATCAGTTGCATGATGTGTAGAGGGGACCCTTCCTTTGAACATCCAGCCCAGCACCGTCAGTCGGGGTGCCAAGAGGAGCTGTGCTTCAGTACTAACCACTTCCGAAGCAGCTTGAACTCCTTCATATACTGCCAGTATCTCTCAATTGAGGTATAGCAGGCGTTGGATCCTCTGCATCCCTGTCTCCAAAACCCTAGGGGTCACCCTCAAGTCTCCTCTGGCTCTTTCTGCCAGAGTCTCTGGCTAGGGCCATTCTCCCTGGCTGCAGTGTAGAGCACTTTTTTTTTTTACATTTTGTCCTGCCCATACTGGCCCAAGGGCTACTGTTTAATTTGTTCAAAGGCTTGTTGTTGTACAGGGACCCATCTGAAATGGTTCTTCTGGGTCACTTGAAAGAGAAATCAGATTGTAATTTGGATTGTGCATTCTCGAAAAACCCATGACGCCTAAAAAAGTTTGTGTTTCCTTTTTTGCTAGTTGGTGGAGACACAGCTGTTACTTTACTGATCACAGCCATTGGGATCTGACTACGTCCATCTTGGCATTTTATTCCTAAAACTGGATCTTTCGTGCAGGTCCTTTGACCTTACTTTGTTTTATGGCAAAGCCAGCCTTCAGAAGGATTTGGGCTATTTTCTTCCCTTTCTCAAAAACTTCTTCTGTTGTGTTGCCCCACACAATGATGTCATCAACATACTGCAGGTGTTCAGGAGCTTCCCCCTGTTCAAGTGCAGTCCGGATCAGTCCATGGCAAATGGTAGGGCTGTGTTTCCACCCCTAGGGCAGTTGATTTCATCGGTCATGAGTGGTGCTCCCCAGGGGTCGATGTTGGGGCCCATCATTAAGGCCCCCTTAATATTTTTATTGATGGTTTGGATGAGGAAATTGAGCGCACCCTCAGTAAGTTTGCAGACAACACCAAGTTGGGGGGGAAGTGTCGATCTCCCGGGGGATAGGAAGGCCCTGCAGAGGGGCCTGCTCAGGTTGGATTGATGAGCAGAGGCCAATGGGATGAGGTTCAACATGTCTAAGTGCCGAGTCCTGCACTTTAGCCACAAGAATCCCATTTAACGCTTCAGGATTGGGGCAGAGTGGCTGGAGAGCTGTGCAGAGGAAAAGGATCTGCGGGTGTTGGTTGATGCTTGCTTGAACATGAGCCAGCAGTGTGCCCAGGTGGCCAAGAAGGCCAACGGCATCCTGGCTTGTATCAGGAATAGTGTAGCCAGCAGGACCAGGGAGGTGATCATCCCCCTGTGAGAAATATCTCAATATATATATTTTTTTTTCAGACGGTTGATAGCAAGCTGAATATGAGCCAGCAGCGTGTCCTGGCAGCCAGGAGGGCCAACCGTATCCTGGGGTGCATCAAGCTCAGCATTTCTAGTCGGGCAAGGGAAGTGATTGTCCCGCTCTACTCTGCACTGGTGCGGCCTCACCTCGAGTACTGTGTGCAGTTCTGGGCACCACAGTACAAAAAGGACGTAAAACTATTTGAGAGTGTCCAGAGGAGGGCTACTAAGAAGGTGAAGGGCCTAGAGAGGAAGATGTACGAGGAGCAGCTGAGGTCACTTGGCCTGTTCAGGCTGGAAAAGAGGAGGCTAGGGGGAGACCTCGTTGCGGTCTACAACTTCCTCGCAAGGGGGAGCGGAGGGGCAGGCTCCAATCTATTCTCTCTGGTGACCAGTGATAGGACCCAAGGGAATGGAGTCAAGCTGCAACAGGGGAGGTTCAGGCTGGATATCAGGAAGAGATTCTTCACTGAAAGGGTTGTCACGCACTGGAACAGGCTCCTCAGGGAAGTAGTCACGGCACCAAGCCTGTCGGAGTTTAAGAAGCATTTGGACTGTGCTCTTAGTCATATGGTCTGAATTTTTGGATAGACCTGTGTGGAGCCAGGAGTTGGACTCAATGATTCTTATGGGTCCCTTCCAACTCGGCATATTCTATGGTCATCTAGACCAACCCTCTGCCATGGACAGGGGCACCTTCCACTAGATCAGGTTGCTCAAAGCCCCATCCAACCTGACCTTGAGCACCTCCAGGGATGGGACATCTACTAATTCTCTGGGAAACCTGTTACAGTGCCTTGCCACCCTCAGAGTAAAGAATTTCTTCCTTATATCTAATCTAAACTTATCCTCTTTTACTTTAAAGCCTTGGGGCCCTCCTCTGGACTTGTTCTAATATGTCCATGTCCTTCTTGTGCTGGGGGCCCCAGAGCTGGATGCAGTGGTCCAGGTGGGGTCGCACAAGAGCAGAGTAGAGGGGGAGAATCACCTCCCTTGACCTGCTGGCCATGCTTCTTTTGATGCAGCCTAGGATACAGTTGGCTTTCTGGGCTGCAAGCACACATTGCTGGCTCATGTTGAGCTTCTCATCAACCAAGACCCTCAGGTCCTTTCATTGGGGCTGCTTTCAATCCATTTTCTGCCCAGCTTGTATTTGTGTTTATGATTGCCCCAGCAGGATCTTGTACTTGGCCTTGTTGAACTTCATGAGGTTTGAACAGACCCACTTCTTAAGCCTGTCAAAGTCCTTCTATGATGGTATCCTTTCCTTTCAGTATGTCGACCGTACCACACAGCTTGGTGTCATCGGCAAACCTGCTTGAGGGTGCATTCATTCTCACTGTCCACGTCACCAACAAAGATGTTAAACAGCGCCAGTCCCATTGCTGACCCCTGAGGAACACCACTCGTTACTGATCTCCACCTGGACATTGACCTATTGACAGCAACTCTTTGAGTGAGAACATCCACCCAATTCCTTACCCACCAAGTGGTCCGTCCTTCAAATCCATGTCTCTCCAATTTAGAGACAATGATGTTGTGTGGGACAGCGTCACATGCTTTGCACAATCCAAGTAGATGATGGCAGTTGCTCTTCCCTTATCTGCCAATGCTGTAATCCCATCATAGAAGGCCACCAGATTTGTCAGGCATGATCTGCCCTTAGTGAAGCCATGTTGGCTGTCACAAATCACCTTTTTATTTTCCATGTGTTGTATCATAGTTTCCAGGAGGATCTGCTCCATGGTCTTGCTGGGCACAGAGGTGAGACTGACTGGCCTGTAGTTCCCCAGGTCTTCCTTTTTTCCCTTTTTAAAAATGGGGGTTGTTTCTCCTCTTCCAGTCAGTGGGAAGAGACAATAGAGAGCTGAAACAGTATAGAGAAAATTGCAAAACCTTTAGAAGTTACGAAGCCTTTTGCTGACACAGGCAGTGTGACTGATTTGTAGTGCAAAGATTGAACCTCCCAAAAGGAAGAAGCTGAAGAGCTGATGCAATGTAACTTGCGTACATCTAAATTTTCATGTTTACTTCAAAATAGAAGACCCTGATCTCAACTCCAAGATTGTATTGGAGAGGACCATGGTGGAGCGGGCTGTTCCCCCTGCAGCCTATAGAGTACCACAGTGGAGTAGATATCCACTCTGTAGCCTGTGAAGGAGCCCACGGTGGAGCAGGTGCTCCGGCAGGAACTGCCGTGCATGGGGGACCCATATTGGAGCAGTCTGTTCCTGAAGGACTGCACCCCATGGCACAGACCCATATTGGAGCAGTTCTTGAAGAACTGCAGTCTTTGGGAAGCCCATGTAGGATAAGTTTGGGAAGGACCATGTCCTGCGGGAAGGACCCCACGCTGGAGCAGGAGAAAAGACTAACCATGAAGGAGCAGCACATGACTAAGTGTTATGGACTGACCACAATCCCCATTCCCCTGTGCTGCTCAGGGAGGTGGAAGAAGAGGGTGGATGGGGGAGGAAGGTGTTAGTTTGTTTTTAGTTCTCACAGCTCTAAGTCTGTTATCAATTACATCTCCTTTATGCTGAGTCTGTTTTGCTTGTGACAGTTGGTGAGTGATCTCCCTGTCCTTATCTCAACCCATGAGCTATTTTTATCATCTTTCCTCCCTCTTTTCTTTTGAGGAGTAGGAGTGAGAGAGCAGTCTGGTGGTGCTGAGCTACCTACAGCTGCGAAACCACCACACAGATATGTATGCATTGTGAAGAGTGGTTGTGGCAGGCATTCTTCAGAATTGAAATGTTAGAATGTATAAAAAATAAACACAAAAGCCTGGGAGGGATGTTATTATGTGGTGGTATGTGCTTATCTGTGGTTTGTGAGATGGTCTGCTGTGGGGAGTTTTTGTTTGCTTGTTTTTGTAGAAACTTCCAGATCGACTGCTATACTGTTTAACCTTGAGAATGTTTTGAACCAAACTTCCAAACAAGGAAGAAGTGATTATAAAATAATTTATAGCTTAACCATCTATCAGTTTAGGTGACTGACTGTGTTTTTTAATTTATTTTACTTTAAGTTTAACTTTCAATTTGGGTGACTGTTGCCTTTTTAAAAATAAAAATATGTTTAAAGCTGTCTTATTTTCATCAGCTACATAAAAGCTTTTGGGCTGAATTTCTTTTTGGTTGTTGTTGTTGGGAGATGATAGCGACAAATCTGTATCATTATAACAATGTAAAATTATTTTTTCCTGTATTTTTTTTTATTCACAGGTGTCAGCTGTGATGCATGTTTAAAAGGAAATTTTCGAGGTCGCAGATACAAGTGTTTAATTTGCTATGATTACGATTTGTGTGCAACTTGTTATGAAAGTGGTGCAACAACAACGAGGCATACAACTGACCATCCCATGCAGTGCATACTAACAAGGGTAGATTTTGGTAAGTAATAGTTAATATTGGAACTGTTTGCCATAGTTATAAACATGTATATTTGTTTCATTGCTTAGGAACATTTTATTTTTTTTTTCCCCAAATAACATGCTAAAAATTATAGTAAGTTTCTATCTCTTTAAGTTAAAATCTTGCTTTCTCTTTGGTTCTAGTACGTGAAATCTGGTTTATTCTTTTGGGTTAGGTGTTTTGGCAGACATCAAATTATTGGACTGTTACATTTATCTTATAAAATGATTACTTCTAAATTAACTTCAAATTCAAAAGGTTTAACATCTACATGCACACACACCCCAGTATGCTGTACCAGAAAGTGCCATGGTGGAGAGAAATAGTGGTGAGAGTTTAGAGAATATGTTCTTTTCTGGTTGTATCTGGGGACGTAGCAGGGGTTGTAGGCTGTACTGAATGTGGAAGAATAGTGGCAAGGGCTAGCAAGTAGTCCTCTTAATTGCTGTTGTATCCCCTATAACACCAACACTGTAATTCAGGAGATACTTCCATAGCATATGTTTGTGTTAAGATGCTGTTGACATTGGACGCTTATTTCTTGTTATACCTGTTTTAAGCCTCCACAAGACTACTGTTTTAACAAAAACTGTTTTTAGTGATTCGAATCATATTATTCAAGTTTTCAGCTCTTTTAGTCTTATTTTCTTTTTCACTTAAAAAAAAAAAGGTTTAAAAAGAAAAGTACTGGATGTATACATTATGCTACTTGCTTTAAGGATTTAAAGCTCAGAACAGCTGAATATACCGATATACGGCTACTTTCTTAGAACTCCCTTTGAGCAGAGAAGTCTCTCATTCATGTGTAATTCTCAAGTCACTGCTTGCTCTAAGCCTGTGTTGTAATGACTTGGAAATCTATGCTCTGAGAATTCACAGTTTGGAAAGAAATTTTTGAATGATACGCAAATATACTTTTGAAAATATTTCTAGATATTTCTTCTTAGGCTTCACTTTCTTTATTTTTACTTATTCATGAGATAAAATTGTGTGTGTACCAGTATATATTAATTCAATGTTTTGTTCACTATTTGAGGTGCATGGCTTAAACTTGACCCCTGGTGACAGTTATTCTTGTATATTGCATATGGGGTTAAATGGCAACATCGTAAATGTTATGTATGTGTTCCATAGGAAAAAGAGGATTGATGTATGCATGCTGTGGAGCCATAAGTTAACATTAAATGCTAAAAGTTTGAAAGTAATACAATGGGAAAACTTACTGAAAGTCATTTAACTTCTTAAGTTGTTCCAACCAATCTTGCGAACAATCTGTGCATCTAAAAAACATCTTAGAATCATAGTATCATTTAGGTTGGAAAAAACCCTTAAGATCATCAAGTCCAGAACTAAGCCATGTCCAGAAGTGCTACATCCATACATCTCTTAAAGACCTCCAGGGATGGTGACTCCACTGCTTGTCTGGGCAGCCTGTTCCAGTGCTTGACCACGCTCTCCATGAACAAATTCTTCCTAATATTCAATCTAAACCTCCCCTGGCAGAACTTGAGGCCGTTGTCTCGCATTCTATCACTTTTCACCTGAGAAAATAGACACCCTCCTCTCTACAACCTCCTTTCAGGTAGTTGTAGAAAGCAATGAGGTCTCCCTTCAGCCTCCTCTTCTCCAGAATAAACAACCCCAGTTCCCTCAGATGCTCCTTGTGTCTTGTTTTCTAGTTCCTTCACCAGGTTAGTTGCTCTTCTCTGAATGCATTCCAGCAACTCAATATCCTTCTTCTAGTGAGGGGCCCGAAACTGAACGTAGTACTTAAGGTATGGTCATACCAGGGCTGAGTATAGGGAGACAATTGCTTCCTTAGTCCTACTGACTGTGAGAAAAATCTCAATATTTTTTTCAGACAGGGTCTTCTGTGAAGCTATTTTATTCGCGATTGCAATGGTGGGAGTCCTGCAAGCAGGAGCGCGCAGTAAAAGTATATCATAGCCTTATATTCCCTATTACCTGATGCTTGATTCCCCCCGTTTCCTCATCGGCTGTGTACTACAAGTTCACAAACTACTCGACGCTTCTTGCTATACCATATATGCACAATTTTATTTGACCAACCATTAATTTCTCCTTTTCCTTTTTTTTTTTCCTTCTTCTCTCTTGACTAGAGTGTCCGTGATTTTTGTTTTTACTGATTTTGCACTGCTCGTCCTGTTTTTCTTAGCTATCCTCCTTATTTTGGGACAGTGGGACCTTCCCCTTAGCTTCTTAACATACTCCCCACTGCTATGCAACTGTCATGCCTGCACAATCACTTTTGAATATGCAAGGTTAGTGGAATTTTCCACTGCAAAAACACATTCTACTGAAAAAAAAACCAAAAAACAACAAAAACGCACACAACAAAAACCACCTTTGTTTCTCACAATTCCCCCCTCTTATTTTCTTACTCCTGTTGTCATTTTTGCACCACTTCACATCCCCCACTCTTGAGTTTTTCCAACATTAGGGCACAATATTTTTCTTTGGATGTCATGGGGGATGACAGACACACAATGCCATTACTATTATAATACCAACAAATAGTTGTTTGAGCCAATTCCATTCAGGTAACCATGAAGTTAGTTTCTCCCAAATGTCTCTAAATACCCAGGAAGTGTCATCTTGAGCCACTTTATGTAGGATCTTGTTTTTTTCCCAAATATTTTTGAGATCAGTCTTTGTAACACTGTAATTCAGGAGATACTTCGATAGCATATGTTTGTGTTATGATGCTAATTCTCAAGTCACTGCTTGCTCTAAGCCTGTGTTGTAATGACTTGGAACAAGTCATTACAATAACTTGGAAGAAGTCTATTACATAGAAGGAGGAAGTTTCTCCTCCTTCTTCCACTGCGGATATTCCTATTTGAAGTGCCTGGCCATTAGTTTTGCTCTGCTTTTCCTTCTGTGGTGGTTTTACCATGCTGGGCAGCTAAACACCACAACCGCTCTCTCACTCCCCTTCCTTAGATGAGGAGGGGAAGAAGTAAAGCAAAGAACAACTCACGGGTTGAGATAAGGATAATTTAATTAAAGGGCAATAATAATAATAATTAAAGAAAGACTATTATGAACTAAACAATTTAACTAAAGGGAAAAAAAAAAGGGAAAGGGGAAAAGGGAGGGGGAAAGGGAAAAAAGGGAGGAAAACAAATAAAACAAATGAAGGCTATGTGGAAGTGCAGAGGAAAGAAATTACTCTCTACTTCCCACAAATGAGCAATGCTTGACCACGTCCTTGTAGCAGGGCCTCAACACACGTAGCCGGTGTTTGGGAGGTGGACTGACGTTTTCACAACGAGAGCCCACCCCTCCCCTCTTGTTACTGTTCCCACCCTTTATTGGTGAGTGTGACATCACATGGTATGGAATATCCCTTTGGTTGGTTTAGGCCAGCTGCCCTGGTGATGTTTCTCTCCTCACTTTTTGCCCTCCCCCTAGGAGGGTTAGAGAGAGTCCCGATGCTGTGCCAGCACTGCTCAGCAGCAGACACAACATTGGTGTGATAACACTGCTGTTCTAGCTACAAGTGCAAAGCACAGCACTGTATGGGCTGCTGCAGGGAAAGTTAACATTCCAGCCAGACCCATTACAACCTCCACCCCTTATTCCATAACATTTGTGTCACACTCAGATCCCCCAATACTTTAGCATACAAGTATTCTCATCATTATTTGTTGTCCTTTAGCAGGACAAGAATTTAACAGGACAGGATTAATAGGCAGGTATATCTTTTCATTCCATAGGTCTTTCTTGGAAAATGTTCATAAGAACTGTTGATGATTAGGTCTTCATCTGCCAAAGTGGCCACTCAGGGCAGGTGGAGTTGGATGTCTGGACACCAGCACCAGCTTAGCTCAAGTCCTTGTTGCACTGCTCGGCTCCTTGCAAAGTTGACCTGTCGTTGATCCTGCAGCGCCTTCCTACAACATATAACTTAGATCACAGATTAGTTTTCTCTCAAGGTCAAATCTCCTTGAGGCACACACTTGATATCCCCATTCTATTGCATTACCCACCAGGTATACCCTGGTCCCTGGGCGAAGACAATCCCACGAGTGGGTTTGCCTTTTCCTGAGGCAGAAGCAACCCACACTGCCTTCCCCATCCACTTTCCTACATGCACTATGGGGATTTTAGCTCCTTTCACTGTGTGTAGGGGTTTTGTTTCGGCAGGACCAGGACGGCTGTCAGACCCCCTATTGTTAACTAGCCAAGTGGCTTCTGGTAGATTTGTGTCCCATTGTTTCCATGTCCCAGCACCTAATGCTCGTAACATAGTCTTTAACAGTCCATTGTACCTCTCAACCTTCCCAGAGGCTTGTGGGTGATAAGGGATGTGGTACACCCACTCAATACCATGCCTCTTGGCCCAGGAGGTAACAAGATTGTTTTGGAAGTGACTCCCATTGTCAGACTCAATTCTCTCTGGTGTACCATGACGCCACAGCACTTGTCTTTCCAGGCCCAAGATAGTGTTTAGGGCTGTGGCATGGTTTACAGGGTACGTTTCCAGCCACCCAGAAGTTCCTTCTACCATGGTGAGTATGTACCATTTGCCTTGGCGTGTTTGTGGGAGTGGTCCGATATAGTCAATTTGCCAGGCCTCACCATATTGAAACCCTAGCCACCTCCCCCCGTTCCAGGGAGATTTTACCTTCATGGCTTTCTTGATTGCAGCACAGGTCTCACACTCATGGGTAACCTGTGTAATGGCCTCAGTGGTCAAGTCCACCCCTCGATCACAAGCCCATCTGTAAGTGGCATCCCTCCCCAGATGTCCTGATGTTTCATGGGCCCATCGAGCTACAAACAGCTCACCCTTACGTTCCCAGTCTAGGTCCACACGAGCCACTTCAATTTTCAAAGCTCGATCCACTTCTTTGTTGTTCTGATGTTCTTCAGTAGCATGACTCTTGGGCATGTGGGCATCTACATGACGTACTTTTACATCCTGGTTTTCCTCCCAGGCAGCAATATCTTGCCACAGGGTAGCAGCCCAGATAGGTTTACCTCTGCACTGCCAGTTGCTCTCTTTCCATTGCTGCAGCCACCCCCACAGAGCATTTGCCACCATCCATGAGTCAGTGTAGAGATACAGTACTGGTCATTTTTCTCTTTCGGCGATATCTAGGGCTAGTTGTATGGCTTTTACTTCTGCATACTGACTCGACTCGTCTTCCCCTTCCATGGCCTCCACAACTCATCGTGTGGGACTCCACACAGCAGCTTTCCACTTCCCATGGCTCCCTACCACACGGCAGGATCCATCAGTGAACAACACATACTGCTTTCTGTCTTCTGGCAACTCATTGTATGGTGGTGCTTCTTCAGCACGAGTTACCTCTTCTGTTGGCACTCCGAAATCTCCGCCTTCCGTCCAGTCCTTGATCTCTTCCAGGATTCCTGCACGATTAGGTTTTCCCATTAGAGCCCACTGTGTAATTAACAATATCCACTTACTCCACGTAGCATCAGTCGCATGTTGTGTAGTGGGGATCTTCCCTTTGAACAGCCAATGTAACACAGGTAGCCATGGAGCCAAGAGGAGCTGTGCTTCTGTACCCACAACTTCTGAAGCAGCTTGAACACCCTCATATGCTGTGAGTATCTCTTTTTCAATTGGGGTGTAATTGGCTTCTGATCCTCGATAGCCCCAGCTCCAGAAACCCAGAGGTCGACCTCGAGTTTCTTCTGGGGTTTTCTGCCAGAGGCTCCAGGCGAGACCATGATTGGGAAAGACTCCACTAAAAAGGTAATATGAAAGAGCTCCTCCTGGAGGAAGAGCTCTTTCCCATTTTTGTATAGCAGCTCTCCTCCTGATCATTCCCCTTTCTTCCCCTGTGAATGACATACTTAGTATAGGCATCATTTCCCCCCAAGAGTATAAGTCAGGTCCTAGGAACTGGTCTAATTGTTCAGCTAGCCTGATGAGATCCTCAGTTAAAGACTTCATCTCCTTAAAACCCCTAACACCTCTCTGCTGGTAAGGAGAGGGGAAGTTCACCTAAGAGGATACACAGTTAGTGTTAGTACTGTTAGTATCAGGGAAGGCAAAATATCTCTTCTACCTTGTTCTAATTCTTACCAGAGCCTATAGTACACTCGTCTCTAGGGACAGTGTTAATTACAGTCCCTGTCTCCCTTCCCGGAACGACTGCTGCTGCCACCGGTGCAATATTAGGATTATAGGGAGCATAACTTGGCTCCTTCTCCGAAAAAGGAATCTTAATGTTTACACATAAATTTAAAGCCTGAATTTTCATTAGACCTGTATTTTGGCCAAAATACTGCTGTTTCCTTAATTGGTTCTTTTGTCCAGACTGATACACAGTATTTAACCATTTTTTTCTTTTATCATCTCCTCTAATTTTGGGATTATTTTTCCAGTTTCTTATCATTCTTCAGGAAGAACTGTTGGTAGGCACTCCACCAGGGATATCTCCCTGTCCCCTGGACAGTATATTTTCCCATTTCTCCTAGCCATTGTCAGTGTGCTGCTACAGAAATTTTCGTCCTGCAGGGTACCACACACTAGCGTTCTGATTCTGGAAAATGGGGGTGTACTGTCAAGCACTTCACCGTGCAAGGGGTACTGTAGACCAAATTTCCCGAGACTCTTCCTTTCTTATGTCACGCTTCGTCCATCTCTGTCCTCGCCCCTTGTGGAGCTACGGAACCGCAGATCAGGACTCCACGCTCACTTTGTACATAAGTATGTCTCAATCACACGTCACACAGAGTCTCACCCGACCCCCAAGGAAATACTTAATATTTCTTACCTTGGTCTGTGCACGGAGTTACCAGATCAGTTCTTAAACCCGGAGTGTCTACATTCTTCCCTTCCCCACTACTTCATGGATCCTGCCTCTTTAATCAGTCTTAGGCCCTCTGTCAGCTCTCCTCAGAACCGCTACCATCGCAGAACCACCACCGTTGATACACAGGACCACTGAAATCAGCGGGGCATGCCTTCCTGCTGCTGGGGCGGTGGGGTTCCCCAGTAGGTGACTGGCTCCTGGACGAGCCCCCGAATTGTGAGAAACACTCCATAGCCAATAACTTAGGCTCAGGCAAGGATCTCAGTGAAGTAGCAATTTTATTCGCGATTGCAATGGCGGGTATCCCACAAGCAGGAGCGCGCCTACTAGTCACGTAGTACCAGTTCATATACTTTCTGTCTCAACGACCAGGACCCTCCCCTGTTTCCCCGTTGACTGGGTAGTCCAGGTTCACAATCTATCTGGTGCTTTGCAGACAGTACATGGCCTTCAGTTGCTGACCTGTTAAATTTCAAACTTTTGTCTTTTTTTACTGTTTGAAGTGATAATGTTTCTTCACTTATCTGACTTGACACCATGATTTTCACCTAATTGCTCTAAGGAGTCTGGTTGTCTGCATTTTACAAGGCTGCCTGCTAAGCTTTCTTATCACTGCAAGCATATTTCAATACCACATTCCTTACCTTTAAACAATGTAGCTCTATGCAAAAACAACATTTTTATTCCTACATCAGCATCATACTCTATTTTTAATTGGCAATAAATTAACTTTCCCCAAGTCAAGTTGGTTTTGCCTGTGATGGTAATTGGTAAATGACCTTTCTGTCTTTATCTGTGTAAATCAGGTTTTTGGTTTTGAGCTATTTCCTGAAGATTTATTTTCCTTAGCCTCCAGACAATCATCGAGTTGACAAATGAGGTCTCTGCAAAATTGAATTTGTGCGCTCTCGTCATAGAAATACCTTTAGCTTCTTTCATCACTTGCGTAAGTGTTCTTTGTCCAGACTTCAGGACTGAATTTCAAAAGCAAGTACAAGTGATTGCTTGACTCATAATATTGGCAGTCTTTGGTTCTATGTTGGAGCCCTTTTTTTGAACATGGTTAAACCATGGGGGTACTCTGAAGAACGACTGTTATTTCATTTGAAGTTGTCTTCTGAACTTTGGGGGGGGGGAGACATACCTGGAAGAGATGCAAAGGAACCAGTGCATGCCAATACTCCAGAAAACAACAGTGAGATACCTGTGAATCGTCCCATAGGAATCGGGAATGACTCCTCTAAAAAGGTAATGTGGCCCATAGCCCAGCTGAAGTTCTTCTACGCCAACGCATGGGGAATAAGCAGGAGGAGTTGGAAGCCATGGTGCAATTAGAAAACTATGATCTAATTGCTGTCACGGATATGTGGTGGGATGAATCACACAGCTGGAGCACTGGAATGGAGGGCTACAAGGTTTTCAGGAGAGATAGGCAGGGAAGGAAGGGTGGGGGTGTTGCCCTCTGTGTTAAGAAGTGGCTAGATTGTGAAGAGTTGCTGCTGAGAAGCAGCCACAAGCAAGTTGAGAGCCTGTGGGTAAAAATTAAGCACCAGACCAATAAAGGGCACCTTGTGGTTGGGGTCTACTACAGGCCGCCCAATCAAGGGGAGCCTTTTGATGAAGCCTACTTGCTTAACTACCAGAAGTATTGTGCTCACGAGCTCTCATCCTGATGGGGGATTTCAACCACCTGGATGTCTGCTGGGAAAGCTACATGGCAGGCAGTAAGCAGTCCAGGAGACTCCTGGAGAGTGCATTGAGGACAACTTCCTTGTCCAGGTATTAGACAAACCAACCAGAGGAGAAGTGTTACTGGACCTGGTGCTTACCAATGTAGATGACCTCATTAAAGAGGCTAAGATTGTAGGCAGTCTGTGTTGCAGTGACCACGTCCTGGTTGAGTTTGTGATCCTGAGGGATATGGGCTTGGCAAAGAGCAAAGTTAGGACCCTCAACTTTAGAAGAGCCAACTTCCAGTTGTTCAAAGAACTAGTGGATGAGATCCCATGGGACACTGTCCTTAGGGACAGAGGATCTGATCAGAGCTGGCAGCTCTTTAAAGATATTTTTCTTAGAGCACAAGAGCTCTCCATCCCCATGTGCAATAAATCAAGCAGAGAAGGCAGGAAACCGGTAAGGCCGCGCAATGACCTCCTGGTCAAACTTAGGCAAAAGAAGGAACTGCACAGGCAGTGGAAACAGGGCTGTGTGCCCTGGGAAGAGCACAGAAATGCTGTCTGGACGTGCAGGGATGGGATCAGGAAAGCCAAGGCACTGACAGAGCTAAACTTGGCAAGGGATGCAAAGAATAACAACAAGGGATTCTACAGGTACATTGGCCAGAAAAGAAAGACTAAGGAGATTGTACCAGCTCTGAAAAATGTAGATGGAGGACCGATGACAACAGACATGGAGAAGGCTGAGGTACTCAACAATTTCTTTGCCTCAGCCGTTAGTATCTCTTTTTCAGTTGGGGTGTAATTGGCTTCTGATCTTCGATAGCCCCAGCTCCAGAAACCCAGAGGTCGACCTCGAGTTTCTTCTGGGGTTTTCTGCCAGAGGCTCCAGGTGAGGTCATGCTCCCCAGCTGCAGTGTAAAAAGTATGTTTTGCACAGCTGGTCCGGTACGGACAGGCCCAAGAGCTACTGCACGAGCTATTTCTTGTTTGATTTGTTCAAAGGCCCGTTGTTGCTCAGGGCCCCACTCGAAGTAGGTTCTCTTTCAAGTCACTCGATATAGAGGACTCACAGGCTGGCTATAGCCTGGCACATGCATTCTCCAAAATCCCACAAGGCCTAGGAAACCTTGCGTTTCTTTTTTTGCTAGTTGACGGAGACATTGCTGTTATTTTATTGATCACATCCATCAGAATGTGGCGACGTCCATCCTGCCATTTTACCCCTAAGAACTGGATTTCCTGTGCAGGTCCCTTGACCTTATTCTGTTTAATGGCAAAACCAGCTTTCAGGAGAATTTGGATTACTTTCTTCCCTTTCTCAAAAACTTCTTCTGCTGTATTTCCCAACACAAGGATGTCATCAATGTACTGCAGATGTTCAGGAGCTCCCCCTTATTCCAGTGCAGACTGGATCAGTCCGTGGCAAATGGTAGGGCTGTGTTTCCACCCCTGGGGCAGTCGATTCCAAGTGTATTGGATGCCCCTCCAAGCGAAAGCAAACTGCAGCCTGCATGCTGCTGCCAGCGGGATGGAGAAAAATGCATTAGCAATACCAATTGTGGCGTACTACTTGGCTGCCTTTGATTCCAGTTCGTACTGAATTTCTAGCATGTCCGGCACTGCAGCACTTAGTTGTGGCATGATTTCGTTCAGGCTGCGATAGTCCACCGTTAGCCTCCACTCGCCATTAGACTTTTGCACTGGCCATATAGGACTATTAAAGGGTGAGCGAGTCTTGCTGATCACTCCTTGGCTTTCCAGATGATGAACCAACTCATGGATGGGAATCGGGGAGTCTCGGTTGGTGCGATATTGCCGCCGGTGCACCGTTGTGGTAGCGATTGGTACTTGCTGTTCTTCAACCTTCAGCAATCCTACAACGGAAGGGTCTTCTGAAAGGCCAGACAGGGTAGACAGCTGCCTAATCTTCTCTGTGCTCAAAGCAGCTATGCCAAAAGCCCACCGGTATCCTTTTGGATCCTTGAAGTACCCTCCCTTGAGGTAGTCTATGCCAAGGATGCATGGAGCCTCTGGGCCAGTCACAATGGGATGCTTTTGCCACTCATTCCCAGTTAGACTCACTTCAGCTTCCAGTACAGTTAGCTGTTGGGATCCCCCTGTCACTCCAGAGACACAGATGAGTTCTGTCCCTTGGTAGCCTGATGGCATTAAGGTACATTGTGCGCCAGTGTCCACTAGAGCTTTGTATGCTTGTGGTTCCAATGTGACAGGCCATTGGATCCACACAGTCCAATAAATCTGGTTATCCCTCTCCTCTACCTGGCCAGAGGCAGGGCCCCTCTAGTCCTGGTTGGAGCGTCTGCCACTTAATTCTTGCAAATGAGAAGCAGAGGTCCCTTCATCAGGGTCAAGAACAACATCAGCTCTTCTACTGCCTCTGGGGAACTGCCCGAGAGACACTGGAGCAGCGTTTCTCTTAGAAGCCTCTTGTCTTGCTGTATTTTCTTTCAGTTCACGTACCCGAGCAGCTAGGGTTGAAGTAGGTACACCATCCCATTTCCTCATATCTTCCCCATGGTCACGCAGATAAAACCACAAGGTGCCACGTGGTGTGCGTCTTGGGTACTCTCTCTCTTGAGCAGGCAAATGCTGATTCTTAGTGGCTGAAGTATCACTCCGTCTAGATGAGGGGGAATATGCTCGTTCCATGAGCTGGTCAAGTCTTTCAGACAGTTTCTCCACAGCTGAGACACAGGACTGTAGCGGAGCAGAGAGATTGTCTTCATAATTTTGAAGCTGGCAGGACAGATTATACACTGTTGGTCCCATCCCCTCATCCCAATTAAATACTGCCAGTGTACTGGCATGTGCTGATGGTGCACTTCGCACAAATTTACGCCACATGGATGTTGTGCACTGGACTTCATCGGGATCTTGAGGTGTCTGGGCATTGTCCAAATCACTATAAATCATCTCCCGCACAGCTAATTCCCGCAGATGCTGGAGACCTTTATCCATAGTGGTCCACTTGCCTACTTGATATACAATATCTTCGTTATGGGGATATCTTTCTTTCACAGCTGCCAGAAGTCGTCTCTAGATGCTGAGGACCTGTGCTCCTCTCCCGATTACTTTGTCAATTACCATTTCTCTAGAGAGGGATCCCAGCTGCTTGGCTTCATTGCCTTCTAATTGTTGGCTATTGGCCCCAGCATTGAAGCAGCCAGGTGAGGATGTGTTCACCTGGGCGTCGACCATAATCCTTTTATATTTCTCGCAACTCACTCAGGGATAGGGATCGAGTGGTTTCTGATTCCTTTATGATTTCCATCTCTTCTTCCTGCTGTTTTTGTGATGGCTCTGCTTTAGAGGTGCCTGCCATTTCCCCTTCTCCCTCCTTCTTAGCTTCTTCCCTTACTAAATGAGCTGACTTCCGTTTCCATTGTTTTGACTTGACTATGGGGGCAACTGATACCATAGTTGGTTGGTCCTCTGGGTCAGCCACAGCATGTGTTATCTGGTCATCAGACTCAGAAACTTCCTCTCTCTCTTCAAGGTGCTGGATGATGTTAAATAGTGTTTGATAGGAGTAAGCCAGGACCCAGCACAATGCTGCAAGTTGTCGTTCTCTGGCATTATCAGGGTCAGGGCATACGACTCTCAAAACATTCTATCGGGTTTTTAGGATTTTGCACTTGTTCAGGGGTGAAGTTCAAAACTATTGGAGGAGACACCCGTAACAGGTACCTGCCTATATCCTCCCACACACCTTGCCACAAGACTGTTTCAAGACAGATTCCTGAGTAAGCTTTCTAAACAATCAACTAATCTTAGAGAGAAGAGGAAACCTGTTATTCAGAATTAGAAATAGCAATATATGGGTTACACATGGATATTCAAAATACTCAAAAACTGTTGTAATTAGCCCACTGTGAAAGGAGGAGGAGGTACCATTCCTGATATTATTCATACTCTGACTTCCAGATGAGGAAAGGAAGGCAGAGTAGTTCTGAATATTCTCTAAAAGATAGTTTTCATGAGACCCAAATGATAACAGTGCAGAGCCTGAATGCCAGATTAAACTCGAGGCCAGTGCTTGGCAGCACAGCGAATTCAGAAAAACAAACACAGATTGTAGCACTTTGTCGGATCAGATATAGAGGAGAAAGGAGAACATGACAGGGATTGCATGACATATGATCAAACAAGCCAGTATTAACAAGACACTGAACATGGTTACTAGAGAGTAAGTGTGTTAGTTGTAAGCGTTTTAATCAATTCTGTTGCTATCTCAACCCTTCGAGCCCCACGGTGGACGCCAAAAAGGACTGTGGTGGTTTTACCATGGTAGGCAGTTGAACTCCACCACAACCACTCTCTCTCTCCCCCTCCTTAGAAGAGGAGGGGAAGAATTAAAGGAAAGAGCAACTCACGGGTTGAAATAAGGATAATTTAATTAAAGGGAAATAACTATTATTATCATTTTTATTATATATTTATTATAATTAAATATAATACAATAACATAATATTTAATATAATATTATAACACATAATATAGTAATATAATATAATACTTACATAATACTATAATAATAATTATAATAAATACTTATAATTAATTAAAGAATTGAACTAAAGGGAAAAAAGGGAAAGGGGAAAAGGGAGGGGGAAAGGGAAAAAAATAAAACAAAACAAGTAAAGGCTGTGTGGAAGTGTAGAGGAAAGAAATTACTCTCTACTTTCCACAAATGAGCGATGCTTGACCACATCCTTGAAGCAGGGCCTCAACGCACGTAGCCAGTGTTCAGGAGGAGGACCGACGTTTTCACAACGAGAGCCCACCCCTCCCGTCTTCTTCCTGTTTCCACCCTTTATTGGTGAGTGTGACATCATATGGTATGGAATATCCCTTTGGTTGGTTTAGGTCAGCTGCCCTGGTGATGTTTCTTTCTCACTTTTTTGCCTACACCCTAGGAGGGTTAGAGAGAATCCTGATGCTGTGCCAGCACTGCTCAGCAGCAGACACAACATTGGTGTGATACCACTGCTGTTCTAGCTACAAATGCAGAGCACAGCACTGTATGGGCTGCTGCAGGGAAAGTTAACATCCCAGCCAGACCTGGTACAGGTGCAAACAATATCGCTTATTGGCCTGGCTCTGGCCAGCGGCGGGGCCCTCATCTACCATGGGGCAGCTTCTGGATTCTTCTCGCAGAAGCCACCCCTATGCCCCCCCCGCTACCAAAACCTTGCCACCTAAACGCACTGCAAGAGTGCATGCTCAGTGAAGGGTGGTTGCAACTTGGAGGCACGTAGCTTTTTGGATGGTGGTGTGTTTTGGTATTATAATAAGCAAACGTTCACCAGACTACAGCATTTTGTCAGAAACGTGAGAGGTCGTTGGCTCAGGGTAGCAAATGTGCAGTTTATCGGTTTCGGTATGCACAAGAACATTGTCCTCATCTGGTCACAGAGCCTAGCCCCGGTGTCTCCTCTCTGCTCTACACTCCGTACTGTTCTTTATAGTCAGCATACCAAGTTCCCCTAGTGCATCTAAGGTCGGAGGCCTAGGAAACACTTAGGTAGTCGAGCTACCCTTCACCCTGAAAGCTTCTTCAGTGCTGTACATTTTCTTCAAAATGTGAATATTAGTTTAATTTTCCTAGTCACTTTAGGCTCCACGTAACCCACCCCGTGACTATAGTTACTCAAGCTTCATGACATTTGGAATGTGTCAGGTATATCACATACATTCTCTGTATGAGGATTATCGAGTGTATGTATATTGTGCAGGGATACTAAACGTTTCATCATAATCCAGAGTTTAACAGACAAACTAATTGTTAGCATAAAGCATAATACAGTGAGTATTAATAATACGACAGTAGTGTAAAGCATCTTGTTGAAGATTCCTGTGGCAGCTGGCGACTGTCCAAAATGTCCCACCAACAGTGTTTTTCATCTTTCTTTACTCTTTCCATCACTTGATGTATTTCTTCTATATCATGATGGATAGTAAACAGAGTCTTTTGTCCATTTTCCTGAACTTGTTTCATTAACTGCTTGCTGAGCTCAGAGGTTGGTGATCAGTGGTGCAGAGTCCGGCTGGAGACCTGTGACTAGCGGTGTTCCCCAGGGGTCGGTGCTGGGTCCAGTCTGTGAAGACCCTGGTAATTGCAAGCCTGTCAGTCTCACTTCAGTGCCTGGTAAAATTATGGAGAAGATTATTCTGAAAAACACTTGAAAGACAACACAGTCATTGGACGCAGCCAACACAGGCCAACAAATGAAAAGCCCTGTTTAATAAGCTTAATTTCCTTTTATGACAAGGTCACCCATCTAATTGACCAAGGGAAGCCAGTTGATGTGATCTTTTTGGATTTCAGCAAAGCTTTCGATACTGTTTCTCACAGTATCCTTCTGGACAAAATGTTCAGTTTACAGCTAGACAAATACATAAAAAGACGGGTTAACATTTAGCAGACGGGTTGGGCTCAAAGGCTTATAGTAAATGCGGTTACATCAGGCTGGCAGCCAGTCATTAATAGGGTTCTGCAGGGCACCATTTTTTGGATGCAGGACTGTAAGGTGTGCAAAGCAAGTTTGTGGATAACACTAAATTGAGAGGAGCTGTGGACTCCCACACAGGTGGAGAGGCCTTGCAGAGACATCTTGACAAGTTAGAGGGCTGGGCAATCACCAACAATATGAAGTTTAACAAGAGCAAGTGCTGGGATCTGCACCTGAGATGGAGCAATCCTGTATATATGTATACACTGAGGGACGAGAGGCTGGAGAGCAGCTCCGCAGAAATGGATCGGGGGGTTCTGCTAATGGCAAGTTGAGTATGAGTCGGTGGTGTTCCCTGGTAGCCAAAAGGGCCAACCATATCCTGGGGTGCATCCAGTACGACATTGCTAGCCAGTTGAGGGAAGTGACTGTCCCGCTCCACTCTGTGCTGGCCTCACCTCGAGTACTGTGTGCAGTTCTGGGCACCACAGTATAAGAAAGACATGAAACTATTAGAGAATGTACAAAGGAGGGTTACAAAGATGGTGAAGGGTCTAGAGGGGTAGACATATGAGGAACGTTTGAAGTCGCTTGCTTTGGTCAGCCTGGAGAAGAGGAGGCTGAGGGGAGACATCATCGCAGTCTACAGCTTCCTCACGATGGGGAGCAGAGGGGCAGGCGCCAATCTATTCTCTTTAGTGAGCAATGATAGGACCCGTGGGAATGGTGTCAAGCTGTGACAGGGGAGGTTCAGGGGAGGTTCTTCCTGATGTCCAGCCTGAAGAGGGTTGTCGTGCACTGGAGCAGGCTCCCCAGGTATTTAGTCACTGCACCAAGCCTGTTGGAGTTTAAGAAGCGTTTGGACTGTGCACTTTGTTATATGGTCTGAATTTTTGGGTAGACCTGTGTGGTGCCAGGAGTTGGACTCGATGATCCTTTTGGGTCCTTTCCAGCTCCGGATATTCTGTGATTCTACGTTATTTACTTTAAATTAAAAGCAGTAGCTTTGCTTGTACGATGTACTTCTTGGGCAATGCACTTTTTTTTGTTGTTTTTAAGATATTATGAACTAAAAGAAACCAGCAAGATCTGTGTTTGTTTTTATACAGGTCATCTTTTCCTACCAGTTACTAACAAGTTTCCTACAAAGCACTCTTATTTTTTTCCAGTGACACAATAGCAATATAGTCTAAGCCAAGTAAGTGCTATTTATATATGTACTATTTAGGTAATCAATTTACTAGCTCTAGGTCACACTTCTGTCAGAAAGGAATCTTCATCATGCTCCCAACCTTTACCTGCAATTACCTTCACATTCCTATTTCTCTTATTCTCTAGGGCCTGATCTATTAAGGACTAAACTGACTTTTACGTATTTGCTTTTGTATTTTGCTGCTTTTTTGCTTTATGCCAAATCTAGAGGGAAGAGGGGAAAGAGCAAGGAAAGAAAAGAAGGAGGCCTCCACAGGAACTCACTTCAAAGAGTTTGAGGCTTTTTGAATTGCTCATTGAACCCCCTGACTTCCTCTGAAAATTTGGAAGACATTTTTAGTACTTTTTTTTCCTCATGAACTTACTTTAAGTAAGGTTTTATTTCTTGCCAAGGTGATCAGCTCCGGGGCAGACGCGTTCTGCCGTGGAGCAGGGGATTGAGACGGGCAGGGCTTTTTTTTCGGCATCGAGTCCACTCGAAGCAGCCAAGGGAGCCGCCAGGACCCGGCAGCCCTTGCGAGGGAGGATGACAAGGCATAGATGGAGCCAGCAGCGCCCCCTCTGTTAGAAATGGCTCAGGATTCAAATTAGGATTAAATAAAAAATAGGATTTATTAAAAGAATATAAAAGAATAGAGGTAAGCAAACAGCGCTGGGTGCACCGGGAGTCTCCGCTCCACCAGGACGCACACCAGCCACATCAAGTAGCTGATTTTTTTGCTCCTAGACTAATACATATTCATTACCACTTCTAAAAAAACCAGGTTATTATAATTAGCTTCCGGGGTCCAGTCCCTCCTACTGGAGCATGCGCATCAGTCTCCTCTGGGGGTCTCTAGGGGTCTTTCATGCTGAAGACTCGTAGTCTTCCTCTCCAAGTTGATATAGTATAAACTCACTTTAGGATAAAATAAAAGCGTGTGGTTTGATATTGTATAAACTTACTTTAGGATAGAATAAAACTTGTGGAATGATATTGTATAAACTCACTTTAGGATAGAATAGAACTTGTGATTAAAAGTTAGCAAGGACAAAGTAAACAACATCTTGTTATCTGTAGACCTTCTGTTACGTTTAAGCATTTTGTTATTTGAAAACATCCCATTATCCGTTAACACTCAGTCAGGCTGAGACTTGAGATAACTTGAGTCAACGGTCTGTTATGCCTTGTTAGCTGAAACATCCTGTTATCTGCCGACCCTCAGTTAAACCGAAAGACAACTCAGCATTTTTACAGCTTGGAAAACAACTGATTAAGGAAGTGCATTACGAGGAAGACCTACGGCCTTCCTCCCAAAGACCACTGCCCACATCCTGGAGACCCCGGCCCACAATTCTTGGAAGGCTTTGCGCAAGCGCAAGGAATGATAAGCTAATTAGCATACGAAGCGAGGGTAGGCGGGGTTAGGTAATGAATATGTATGGGTGCTAATTGAATATTCGTGGTTTCGCTGTATAAATATGAGATAGTTTGTCACTTCGAACATGCACGATAGGTGGAAGGATCCCCCGTGCATCCAGCGCTGCAATAAAGAATATACCACTTAAAGAAGTTTTGGCTTTGATCTTTAAATCAAAGTCCTTCCCCTTTGTACTCCTTTGGCACCGTACCAAGTTTATAGAACATTTTCTGCAGGTCTTGTCTCCTAGCCGTCCTTCAGCTTCTTTTTTTCTTCTTCTTAATCTCTTGGCCACCTGGCCAGATACCAGAGGTTTGCATAGTATCCCATAACAGTCACTAGTTGTTATCAGTTGTTCTGAAACCCCCAGACATCAAAGACTTCATACAAACACAAATAACTTTCTTATTGACACTTCACCAGTAATTAAAACATTCCTCACCAGCCATTCACAGGGACAGTCACACCTATAGCAGTGTTAAGTCAATCTTGAAGAAGACAAAAAAAAGGCTGTAACTGTTAGAAATAGAAGTCCGGAATAACAAAAGCAAACAGGTTCATAAATTTGAGGAGTATTTTCTGAAGACTTGATAAATTGACTAGAATGAGGGGGAGACTGGGACACACTGCATCTGTGGTTCAAGAATTAAATTGCCAGTGCAGGGCCCAGAGGCAGACAGGACTGTTCTTTATGGACACGAATTGTTAACACATTCCTCACAATCCCTTATCTTCTTTTTAATATCAACAATTCGTGTCTCTTCTGTTGTTAACTGGATTTCATCAGTCCGTTCTTGGAGGGTCCAATTCTTAAGCATCATAATTGACATATCCCCTTCCTTTTTTTATGAAGTTATTACCAATGTGCTATTTATCACCCGGTGTATTAATAATGTAAGACAAGGTATCATACAGGATATAGACAATAACATCATTACACCACATAACACTAAAAATAACACTCTTTTAACCCATGGTCCACCAGGCAGCCATGAAAATAAATCCCATTCCATATCCTTCCAGGTTTGTGCTCGCTCGCTCACTTCCCCCCCTCCTTCTCTGGGATGGGAGAGAGAAATGGGAAAGTGAAGCCTGTGAGTTGAGATAAAAACAAGAAAATAATAATAATAATAATAATAACAATAATGATGATAATAGTACCACTAGTAATAATGTGTACGAAACAAGTGATGCACAATGCAATTGCTCACCACCTGCTGTCCGATGCCCAGCCCAACCCCGAGCAGTCCGGCCCTCCTCCCAGCCTGCCTGCTGGCAGGACAGTGAGAAGTTGAAACATCCTTGGCTTGGTGTAATCACTGCTCTGTAACAATTAAAAATAATTAAAACATCAGCATATTATTAGCATTCTTCTCATCCTAAACCAGAACACAACATTCTAACAGCTACTAGGAAGAAACACCCTTTTCATCAATCTTTAAACAGCAATTACTAAAGCTAAATTTTCCACAGACTTCTCCTTCTTGTGCTAGTAAATAATCCAAAGCTAAGCGATTTTGATACAAAACAGTTCTCATCTTGGTATTTTGCTTTGCAATTAATCCAAGTGCATCTCCGGTTTTATTTATAACTATTTCTATTACAGCTAATAACCTAATTATTCTATTAAGTATATATACTGGGGTCCTATAGCCCCAGGATCTGTCTTCTGTCCACGTAGCTAGATCATAATAGGCAAACGCCTTCAATCAAGGGGTTGGGCCCGCTTTCAGGGTCGATTCAGGCTTGTGTTACCGTTCGGCTTGTCAGGGTGATCCAGCTCCTGGAAAACGAATCACAATTTTATATAGGTTTAAAAAAAGGTTTTTATGTTATTTTCTTGGGACAACCTGACCTTAGTGTGGGAGAAGTCCGGTCGAGGCCCTCTCACTCGGCAGTCCATACCCATAGGGGTTGCCTCCCTCGGTAGACCATACACACCGCAGTGGAGGGTCCTGCCCTGGTCTTGCCTTCTCCCTTTCCTCCCTTCAGGCTTGTCCCCTTTATTTGGCATCCTTAATTCACGCAGAGCCTCGTTGCCAGAATATTAGGTCTTCCTTAACTTGAGTTTCAGTTTCCCAGGAGCAGACTCAACCCTCCAAGTTTCAGTAGTTACTGGTCCTTTTATTCTGGATGCGTGGGTCCCTTTCTGCAGTTCTCACAGCTGTTTCAGTAGTCAGTAAAACAAGGTACAGTCCCTCACATCGGGGGTTCAGTGATTCTTCCCTCCTGTGGCTGCTTGTTGAAACACTTTCTTTTTTATCTTCTGACAAGTTAAGCAACGGTTATGTAGCAGGATTCATCTGATAGCCACAGCTACATTCACATTTGTAGCCACCTTTCAGGTTGATACAGATTTGACTACAGATACTGGGGTTTTGGCATTCATCAATATCTCCACAGTCTCCTGTCTACAAACTCAAACTCAGATGGACAGTCACATTCATTTATCTTGCATTCCTTCAGGGGCTCATCACCCCAGTCCTTGCAGTCTCTCTGCTGGTTACACACTTTATTGATATCTATGCATTCTCCACTTCTGCACTTGAATTTGCCAGGTCCAGAGCACTGAATAACATTGTTACAGTTTGCTTCATCAGTGCCATCCAGACAGTCTCTCACATTTTGCTCTAGCACCGTCGGCAGCAGTGCACAGGCAGGCGAGGGCGAGCAGCAGGCAGAGCGCCCCGTAGCATGGCAGCGCTCACCGCTGCCCCGCACCTGTGTCACTTATACTACTCCTATTACCCATGCTGTTAGTGTCAGTGGCGTCCTCCTGGTACCGTTTCTGTCTTTGTCGCCCCTTACTCTCCCCCTTCTCTTTTTGTCACTGACCATTCACCACAAATGGATGAGACATGATTACTAGTTAGGAAAGAGAGTGTAACGTCTGCTATACGGCTGCAGGCAGTGCCAGCTGCAACCTTAGAAGCTATTTGTGAAAGAGCCTGCCGGTGGTCATTTGGCAGTGTAATCTGCGGCTCTGCACTCCTGCCCTGCAATAGAGCTAAGTCGTCATTACTAATAGTTATAACATCGATCTGTGGACGAACAGTCTTTTTTGCATTGCAAGATAAACCTTTTATAAAAAGAATGCTAGAGTGAAGCAGCACAGCTCAGCACAGCTGCCGCTGCCTCCATGGTTACGTCAGACAGGCTGCAGGGTCCTGATGTCCGCCCCTCTGCTCTGTGCCGACTCGCCACACGGTGAGGGTCGGCTGCTGGTGTCCACTGACGCCTCTGGTCTCCCGTAGCAACTCGATCTCGGATGTCCCGCATTGCACCGCAATTATTTCCATTCCCCGCGTTTTTCGGCTTCTGTGTCTCTCAGAGCCGTCCGTGGCTCTGAAGCATCTCAGGGCTCTCTCCGTCTAGCGGTAGTCCCCTCCGTAGTTTCTCGGGTCTCCCGGCGCCGCTCTAGTGTCTCTCGGCCTGTTCAGGTCTCAGCGAGTCTAGGTCTTAGTGAGTCCAGGTCTTGGCCTGTGCGGGCCTCAGCCTGTTTGGGCCTCTGTTGCAGGAAGCACGGCCGAAAGCATGACAGGCACCAGTAGAGTCAGATCATGCTCCCGCCTTTTTCTTGTCACAGTCAAAACATTTAAGAGCAAAAATAGGATCACAAAATACACCGCCAGGCCCATATATTAGGCACCACCACTCAGAACTTGGATAAAACAGCACTTATTTTCAGTCTGTCATGCACATTGTTCATCTCTGCCCACTCCCCTTGCAGAGAGTACGGAACCAGAGATCGGAACTCTGCACTCGCTTTTCAGCGATGCTGCGTCTCACTCACTGTCGTGGTTTAACTCGGCCGGCAGCTAAATACCACGCAGCCGTTCGCTCACCCTCCCCCCTCCCTCTCTGGGACGGGGGAGAGAAATGGAAAGTGAAGCCCGTGAGTTGAGATAAAGACAGTTTAATAAGACAGGAAAATAATAATAACAAAATAATAATAACAATAATAATAATAATAATACAATGGTGATAATAGGAAAGTAATAATAATATGTACAAACAAGTGATACACAATGCAATTGCTCACGACCCGCTGACCGATGCCCAGCCTATCCCCGAGCAGTCCGGCCCCCTCCCCCCGGCTAGCCACCCCTATATATTGTTTAGCATGACGTCAGATGGTATGGAATACCCCTTTGGCTAGTTTGGGTCACCTGTCCTGGGTCTGTCCCCTCCCAGCTCTTACTGCACCCCCAGCCTGCCTGTTGGCAGGACAGAGCAAAAGGCTGAGATGTCCTTGGCTTAGTATAAGCACTGCTCTGCAACAATTAAAACATCGGGGTGTTATCAGCACTCTTCTCATCCTAAGCCAAAACACAGCATTCCACCAGCTACTAGGAAGAAAATTAATTCTGTTCTAACTGAAACCAGGACACTCACACAGCACAATCGCACACAGAGGCCTCCAGCACATCTCATTCATACCACAGGAATATAATTTACGATAACCAACCAAATAAGTATTGTCTCTGACTGTGTTCTTCGTGAAGTGACTTGTAGCACTTTGTTTCAAACCCTTACACTTACACAAATACTTTCAACACAAAATACATACATAAAAACACATACAATTATTAACACTCCAGTTAGCATCCCTCCAGCAGCTGAAAACATACCGTTTGTCTGCAGTTTCAGGAGATCTCTGCTCCTGCGGTGAGCAGCTGAGAGTGGAGTCCCCTCCGAGCAAAAACGCTCAGGGTGCACCTAGGGGCGTCCGTGCCACAGCCGATCCTGCAGCTGAGCAAAGTGTCTCCTGCCTGGCTCACCAAAATGACTCACAGAAAGCTGACTCCACAATCAGTAAGATTGTAAAGTAGGTATGTTTACTCAGTTCTGGGCGGCACGGGGCAGGTACTCCCACCAAAGTTGTGCACGCCTAACGTGGCAAATTGCTTTAGTAAAAAGTTACATATACATGAACATTCCTATATGTATGCATAACCTGTCCCTTTGTGAACAGTCCTCCTTATCTTAGACCCCTTGATTAAAGTCCAAACCGTGAGGTTGTTTTTGATCTGGTTCTCGGGGTCCGAGAGGCTCCTGTTATCTGGAGGTATAAGTGCAGCACAGGCACAAATGTAGCACATATTCATTCTTAATCAATTGCTCTCTAATTTCTAATTCCAATGTTTCAGCTTGCTCAGCCGCTCCTCGTAGGACTTGTTCTCCAGGCCCCTCACCAGCTTCATCGCCCTTCTCTGGACCCGCTCAAGCACCTCCATGTCCTTCTTGTAGCGAGGGTCCCAAAACTGAACACAGTACTCGAGGTGTGGCCTCACCGGAGCCGAGTACAAGGGGACGATCACCTCCCTAGCCCTGCTGGTCACACTGTTTCTTATGCAAGCCAGGATGCTGTTGGCCTTCTTGGCCACCTGAGCACACTGCTGGCTCATATTCAGCCAACTATCAACCATCACTCCCAGGTCCTTCTCTGCCTGGCAGCTCTCCAACCACTCGTCTCCCAGCCTGTAGCTCTGCTTGGGGTTATTGCGCCCCAGGTGGAGGACCCGGCACTTGGCCTTGTTAAACTTCATGCAGTTGACCTCAGCCCATCGGTGCAGCCTATCCAGATCCTCCTGCAGAGCCTTCCTACCCTCAAGCAGATCGACACACGCACCTAGCTTGGTGTCGTCTGCAAACTTACCGAGGGTGCACTCAATGCCCTCGTCCAGATCATCGATGAAGATATTAAAGAGGACCAGCCCCAGCACCGAGCCCTGGGGAACGCCACTAGTGACTGGCCTCCAACTGGCCTTGACTCCATTCACCACGACTCTTTGGGCCCGGCTATCCAGCCAGTTTCTAACCCAACGAAGCGTGCGCCAGTCCAAGCCAAGAGCAGCCAGTTTCTTGAGGAGAATGCTGTGGGAGACGGTGTCAAAAGCCTTGCTGAAGTCAAGGTAGACCACATCCACAGCCTTTCCCTCATCCACCCAGCGCATCACTTTGTCATAGAAGGAGATCAGGTTCGTGAAGCAGGATCTGCCTTCCATAAACCCATGCTGACTGGGCCTGATTGCCTGCTTGCCCTGCAAGTGCTGCATGATGACTCCCAAGAGGATCTGCTCCATGAGCTTCCCTGGTACTGAGGTCAAACTGACAGGCCTGTAGTTTCCCGGGTCTGCCCTCCAGCCCTTCTTGTAGATGGGCGTCACGTTTGCTAGCTGCCAGTCAACTGGGACCTCCCCCGATAGCCAGGACTGCTGATAAATGATGGATAGTGTCTTGGCCAGCTCCTCTGCCAGTTCTCTCAGTATCCTCGGGTGGATCCCATCCGGCCCCATTGACTTGTGCACATCCAAGTGCCATACCAGGTCACCAACCAGTTCTTCGTGGATAGTGAGGGCCACATTCTGCTCTGGAAGGGGATTTCCACCAGCTCAGGGTACTGGGTATCCAGAGAACAACCGGTATTGCCGCTAAAGACTGAGGCAAAGAAGGCATTGAGCACCTCCGCCTTTTCCTCATCTCTTGTAACTAAGTTTCCCCCCGCAACCAGTAAAGGATGGAGATTCTCCTTAGTCCTCCTTTTTGTGTTGATGTATTTGTAAAAACGTTTTTTGTTATCTTTAATGGCAGTAGCCAGATTGAGCTCCAGATGAGCTTTGGCCTTCCTAGTTTTGTCCCCGCATAGCCTCGCAACATCCTTATAGTCCTCCCTAGTGGCCTGCCCACTTTTCCAAAGATTATAAACCCTTTTTTTTCTCCTAAGCTCAAGCCACAATTCTCTGTTGAGCCAGGCTGGTCTTCTTCCCCGCCAGCTCATCTTTGGGCACGTGGGGACAGACCGTTCCTGCGCCATTAAGATTTCCCTCTTGAAGAGTGCCCAGCCTTCCTGGACCCCTCTGCCCTTCAGAACCGCCTCCCAAGGGACTCTACCAACTAGTGTCCTGAGCAGCTCAAAGTCAGCCCTCCGGAAGTCCAATACAGCGGTTTTACTGGTCCCCTTCCTGGCCTCGCCAAGAATAGTGAACTCCACCATTTCGTGGTCCAACTGTATTGGAGGCTGAAGTGAGTCTGACTGGGAATGAGTGGGAAAAGCACCGCATTGTGACTGGCCCGGATGCTCCATGTATCCTTGGCATAGACTATCTTAGAAGAGGATATTTCAAGGACCCAAAAGGGTTCCGGTGGGCTTTTGGTATAGCTGCCTTAGAGACAGAGGACATTAAACCGTTATCTACCTTGCCTGGTCTCTCAGAGGACCCCTCTGTTGTGGGGTTGCTGAGGGTCGAAGAACAGCAAGTGCCAATTGCTACCACAACTGTGCACCGGCAGCAATATCGCACTAACCGAGACTCCCTGATTCCCATCCATAAGCTAATTCGTCAATTGGAGAGCCAAGGAGTGATCAGCAAGACTCATTCACCTTTCAATAGTCCCATATGGCCAGTGCGAAAGTCTAATGGCGAGTGGAGACTAACAGTGGACTATCGTGGCCTGAACGAAGTGATGCCACCACTGAGCGCTGCAGTGCCGGACATGCTGGAACTTCAGTACGAACTTGAATAGAAAGGCAGCCAAGTGGTACGCCACAATTGATATCGCTAATGCATTTTTCTCCATCCCTTTAGCAGCAGAGTGCAGGCCACAGTTTGCCTTCACTTGGAGGGGAGTCCAATATACTTGGAATCGACTGCCCCAGGGGTGGAAACACAGCCCTACCATTTGCCATGGGCTGATCCAGTCTGCGCTAGAGCAGGGGGAAGCTCCTGAACACCTGCAGTACATCGATGACATTATTGTGTGGGGTGACACAGCAGAGGAAGTTTTCGAGAAAGGGAAGAAAATAGTCCAAATCCTTCTGAAAGCCGGTTTTGCCATAAAACAAAATAAAGTCAAAGGACCTGCATGAGAGATCCAGTTTTTAGGAATAAAATGGCAATATGGACGTCATCAAATCCCAATGGATGTGATCAACAAAATAACAGCTATGTCTCCACCAACTAGCAAAAAAGAAACACAGACTTTCCTAGGTGTTGTGGGGTTTTGGAGAATGCACATCCCAAATTACAGTCTGATTGTAAACCCGCTCTACCAAGTAACCCGTAAGAAGAATGAGTTTGAATGGGGCCCTGAACAACGACAAGCCTTTGAACAAATCAAGCAGGAAATAGTCCATGCAGTAGCCCTTGGGCCAGTTCGAACAGGACCAGATGTAAAGAATGTGTTCTACACTGCAGCCGGGGAGAACGGCCCCACCTGGAGCCTCTGGCAGAAAGAACCTGGGGAAACTCGAGGTCGGCCCCTGGGGTTTTGGAGTCGGGGATACAGAGGATCTGAGGCCCGCTATACTCCAACTGAAAAGGAGATATTGGCAGCATATGAAGGAGTTCGATCTGCGTCGGAGGTGGTCGGTACTGAAGCGCAGCTCCTCCTGGCACCCCGATTGCTGGTACTAGGCTGGATGTTCAAGGGAAGGGTCTCTTCTACGCATCATGCAACTGATGCTACATGGAGCAAGTGGGTTGCACTGATTACTCAGCGGGCTCGAATAGGAAACCCCAGTCGCCCAGGAATCTTGGAAGTGATTATGGACTGGCCAGAAGGCAAATACTTTGGGATGTCATCAGAGGAGGAGGTGGTCCATGCTGAAGAAGCTCCACAGTACAACAAGCTACCAGAAAATGAGAAGAAAAATGCCCTGTTCACTGATGGGTTCTGTCGTATTGTGGGAAAGCATCGGAGATGGAAGGCTGCTGTATGGAGTCGTACACGAGGAGTTGCAGAAGCTGCTGAGGGAGAAGGTGAATCGAGTCAGTTTGCAGAAGTGAAAGCCATTCAGCTGGCTTTAGATATTGCTGAATGAGAAAAATGGCCAATTCTCTATCTGTATACTGATTCATGGATGGTAACAAACCCTGTGGGGGTGGTTACAGCAATGGAAGCAAAACAACTGGCAGCGTAGGGGCAAACCCATCTGGGCTGCTGCACTGTGGCAAGATATTGCTGCTCGGGTAGAGAACCTGGCTGTAAAGGTATGCCACGTAGATGCTCATGTGCCCAAGAATGGGGCCACTGAAGAACATCAAAACAACCAGCAGGTGGATCAGGCTGCTAAGATTGAAGTGGCTCAGGTGGACCTGGACTGGCAGCCATAAGGGTGAATTATTTATAGCCCGATGGGCCCATGACACCTCAGGCCATCAAGGGAGAGATGCAACATACAGATATGCTCGTGATCGAGGGGTGGACCTGACCATAAACACTATAGCACAGGTTATCCGTGAATGTGAAACGTGCTGCAATCAAGAAAGCCCTGGCAATTACAGGCCTGTCAGTCTCATGTCAGTGCCTGGTAAAATTATGGAGAAGATTATCCTGGAGTTACTGAAGCACACCTGGGGCAACATGGCTTCATGAGTGGTTTGTCCTGTTTGACTAACTTGATTTCCATTTATGATAAGATCACCCATCTAATCGATTAAGGGAAACTAGCTGATGTGATCTGTTTGTATTTCAGTAAAGCTTTTGACACAGTTTCCCATAGGATTCTACTGGACAAAATGTCCAGCACACAGCTAGACAAAAACATCATCCGATGGGTGAGCAATTGGCTGATGGACAGGGCTCAAAGGGTTGTGGTAAATGGGGCCGCATTAGGCTGGTGGACGGTCACTCCGTCAAGCCTCAAGGCTCCATTTTATGGCCAGTCCTCTTCAATGCTTTTATAAATGATTTGGATGTAGGACTAGAAGCTGTTTGAACAAATTTGATGATGACACTAAACTTGGAGGAATTGTTGACTCTGTTGAGGGTGGAAAGGCCTTGGCAGAGAGATCTGGACAGATTGGAAAGCTGGGCAATCACCAACCGCATGAAGTTTAACAAGAGCAAGTGCCGGGTCCTGCATCTGGGATGGGGCAACCCTGGCTATATGTACAGGCTGGGCGACGAGATGCTGGAGAGCAGCCCCGCAGAGAGGGATCTGGGGGTTGTGGTTGATAGCAAGCTGAATATGAGCCAGCAGTGTGCCCTGGCAGCCAGGAGGGCCAACTGTATCCTGGGGTGCATCAAGCACGGCATTGCTAGTCGGTCGAGGGAAGTGATTGTCCTGCTCTACTCTCTGCTGGTGCAGCCTCACCTTGAGTACTGTGTGCAGTTCTGGGCACCACAGTAAAAAAGGATGTGAAACTATTGGAGTGTCCGGAGGAAGGCTACAAAGATGGTGAAGGGTCTAGAGGGGAAGAGGTATGAGGAGCGGCTAAGGTCACTTGGCCTGTTCAGCCTGGAAAAGAGGAGGCTGAGAGGAGACCTTATTGCAGTCTACAGCTTCCTTGCGATGGGTAGCAGAGGGGCAGGTGCTGATCTATTCTCTTTAGTGACCAGTGATAGGACCCGTGGGAATCGTGTCAAGCTGCAACAGGGGAGCTTCTGACTGAACATCAGGAAGAGGTTCTTCACTGAGAGGGTTGTTGTGCACTGGAACAGGCTCCCCAGGGACATAGTCATGGCAGCAAGCATGTTGGAGTTCAAGACGCATTTGGACTGTACTCTTAGTCATATGGTCTGAATATTTGGGTAGACCTGTGTGGACTCGACAATCCTTATGGGTCCCTTCCAACTCAGGATATTCTGTGATCATTTAGCAACCTAACTTGAACTTTAAAGATTCAGTGGAAAACTGTCAAAGACTGAAAGGCTGAGTTTACCAACTGGGAATTTTGTGGTAGCATTCACTCTGAAACATTTATTTTACAGTTCCTAAAGTAAAATTTGAAAAGTAAAGCAACAGTTTTGATGTGTTGAAAAAACAAGGTAGCATAGTTTTCCAAAAAATTCTTAGAAAAAAAGCAACATTTACATGAAAACAGCCTTTATCTGTGAATGTGGTTTTTTCTCTTCCTGAAACTATCAAAAACTGGTGATTATCAATAAAAATGTTTCATGAAATTTTGCAAGTTTACCTATTTTGAAAGTAACTGGAGAGCCCTGAAAATACATAAAGCATGACTTATTTATAAGTCATTGAGAGAAAGCATAGAAGTTTCACCGGAATGAGAAAACAAAACCCACAAAAATGCCAAAAAAATCCACCCCCTAAAAAAAACACCACTTTTTCTTTACTTTGATCTGCAAATTAGTGATAATTCAGATGTGTCAAAAAAGACAACTCTGCATTCCAAATCTGCCAGCTTCTCTTGTAAACAGCATTTATTAATGCAGAAATTGTGAAATTGCTTGACTGCAGAGCAGAAGAGTTACTGGCATCAATAAGATTATGGAAAATTTAATGAGACATTTAATTTACAATCGTCATGGGTGAACAAAATAAAATACCTAACAAACACATTAATCTTAAAGTAAATGTTTAGAAAATAAGTTTGCACATTAATTTCAATTAGTAAGACCAATAAAGCTCATGAAGCTTTCAACCTTTAGAATGTAATTTAAAAACCTTTCATTTATTTACAATATGGTTTATAGAGAAAGGCACACTTCATTATAACACTATATTCAAACTCTAATCACCTCTGTATTTAACAAATTCTGCTGAACTTTAACATTCAAAATATTTTAGGACAGTTATAATTTTCAAATAGATTTGCTTGAAGTTCAGCAGACAAATCTATCCATGCATCTTTAGGCCCTTCTATGCCTACATCTATTTATCAGATGACAGAACCATGTTCTTTGCTCAGGCCCTACTTACAGAAGAGACTTTTACAAAGAAATGTTTAGCCACTAGAGAAACAAGGTGAAAAGCCAAAAGAAGCCCCACAACTAAAGTGGAAGAAATAATGTTACTAGAGGTCTAAATACCTGCTGTCTTTAAGTTCTTTTGCAGGGTGTACATAGATGGCAAGGTGTTGGTAGTGGGGCGGTTACAGGATTTCACTCTGGTTGCCAGAGGAACAAAAATTAACCAGGGTAGAAGTATTAGTTGGTGCTGCATACACTAATATTTCAGGATTCGACATACTGCATGGTCATATGTGGAAACTCCCTGATGGAACTGTGTGGAGTTTCACGACATATCAAAGGGATTCAGACAGTAAAACTGAGCCTGTTACAAACATCCATACCCTTATCCCCCGCTAAAATCATTAATGTTCAGCAATAGCACTTATGGGAATTGACGGGGTGGTAACAGAATTGGAAGAAGGAGGCATTATTAAAAGGACCCACTCACCTTACAATTCACCAGTGTGGCCAGTAAAGAAACCAACCAGGCAATGGCATTTTACAGTGGATTACAGACAGTTGAATGCTAACACTACACCTTTGACTGCCGCAGTTCCAAACATGGCAGAGATAGTGAAAGCCATCTGTGCATCTAACAATAGCAATGGTGCTAATTACTCCCAAATATCTCTATGCATGGGAAGTCAGCGCTTGCTATTTCGCCCTCTTTCTAACCCTGCCGGTTGAATACAACCGAGCATATTTTATTTTCTTTTGTGTTCCCAGGAACCCTGAGTGAACTGCCTGTGGACAGCTGGAGGATGACAAATCAACAGTTTGGATTAATAATGTTATGCTTTACCCTGACCTTGATGCAATTACAGACCTTAAAGGAAACTTCGCTACTGTGGCTGTGCATGGAACTGAGGTGTTTCACCATGGCATCTAACCACGTATTGTCACAGTATAGCATAATCACTGGAACATCTCAGAACAAAAAGGATCTAAATCTCTCTACTTTAGTTCTACATGGAAAGAAAATATTTTCAAAAGATGAATGGAGTTGGAACGATTCTCTAAGAATGGCTGAACCTCAAGCCATGTCTGGCCAGACAATACAAATCGGTTGCCGAATAACTAATGGATCCACTCACAATAGGTCGACTGAAATTAAGACAGTTTATGCTGATTCTACCAGAACACAAAATTATAGTACTGATTGTACCAAAATAACTGAACCAAATTTTGGTTGCTGGTACAATTTTACTTTCACCAAACCTATAATTGTGTACTGTCTTTGGGGTTACAGAGGCACAGAATTACTATTTGAATTTATGGTTAATACAGAAACATCATCGACTGCAAAGGATAAGAAGCCTCTGCCCCTGCAGGTATTTGAAAATGAACCAACTTGGCCTCCCATTGGTCTAACTCCTTCCATCTTCTGTTGAAGGAAGAACGGCAGAAAACATGGCGCACACCAATATGGTCAGATCATGCTCTCTCTTCATTACCCTAATAGCTTGACTTTTATAGCAAATTTAGCAGGGGCGGATAGTGTCTCACACAAGATTATTGGTCGAAAGCACTCAGACAAACAACTGCAAGAAAAAAAAACCCTTGTGATTAGCAGTCACATAGATCTTGTCCTTGAAGCCAGCTGCTGGCAACAATATTTTTTAATTTCTCAATGGGGCAATAAGGGAACATCATCATGGAAACTCCTCATAGCCATCCTGGTAGCTTGGTTTGCTCAGCTGAAGCAAGTCATGGCCTCCTTGATGTTTCAAAAATCCCTCAACAATCTTCAACACAGGTCCTTATATAATTAAAAATGCGGGACAACAACAAATTCTCTTTAACCCTAGTTGGTCCCTAAAAAGGGTAGAGCTAGCGCTGCACATTAATATCTCCGAAATCAACTCAAAATGTACCACCTTTCTGAGAACTGCCTACACCAGCTGGTTAGCACGGTTACACGGACGTTCTCTGAAACAATCTTGGCACATGCCACGGGATGCAACTGGGTTATTGTGAATATTAGGTATATTAAATAGCATTGATGCCGAGGTCCTAATGAGTAGAATAATGGCTACTACAGATGACCTAAGGAAACTGGAACGACCAAGAAAATAATTCTTATTGGCTTTAGGAGCAAATCAATGGCTTCTATCTGATGTTTTACCCCATTGGGAACAAACTGAGGAAAATGATCATCAATTAATTGTAAATGCCCTTGGAAAAACCCAAGGCAACACCTCCCTTGACTTGAGCTGCATCCAAGTGCAGTTATGGATACAAGCTGTAGCAGCAGCTATCATTAGAGAGGGAGAAGGAGGAACTTTGCCCACTGAAATTTGAAAATTGATTTGGGATAATGCTTCGGAATTTGAGAAAGAGTTTCAAGCATGGTGGCAATTAGTCAACTTTATACTTACCATAAGTAATGCCACCGTTTACAGTGTATATCAAATCATTGCATTAGGACTCAATCATAATGGAACTATACTTTATCCTAAGGAGCATGAAGTATGGGCCCATCAAAAGGGAGGAAAGTGGCAAACAATTGATGTCAATGCATGTATTGTGCGTGAACAAAAAGGTTTCATCTGTGAAAGTAACATGCTGGAATCTCAAGACATTTGTCTTGACACTGAGCAAAATATTTTCCACTTTGAGATACATCCTAATGAAACCCTTGAAACTGTACTTGTATATATTGGGAAAGGTTGTGTTTGCATGAGAACCCATTGTGATTCCATAGTCATAGATAATACAGTGGTAGATACCAGTAATCACTCTAGTGTTTGTGTTTGTAATTTTACCAAAATTCTAGGATGTGATTTTAGATATTAAGCTCCTGTCACTTCTTATCAACTTATTGCTTCTAATTATATTCTGCTTCATGAACTGCTGCCTACTCCTATTAGAATGAACCTCACCTTGGTGAAGAAATTGCTGGTACATGAAGACTTGAAGTGGCTGATGACACAAGTTTCAGAAAATGGACAAAAGACTCTGATTACTGTCCATCATGATGTACAAGAAATACATTGAGTGATGGAAAGAGTAAGGAGAGATGAAAGACACCGTTGGTGGGACACTTTGTTTGGATGGTCACCAGCTGCCACAGGAATCTTCAACAAGATGCTTCACCCTGTTGTTGTTCTGTTAATACTCACTGTATTATGTTTTATACTGACAATTAGTTTTTATGTTGAACTTTGGTTTAATGTGAAATGTTTAGCACCCCTACACAATTTACATACACTTGATAAACTTCGTCCCGAGAATGTGTGTGATATCCCCGACATATTCCAAATGTCGTGAAGCTTGAGTGACTATAGTCACGGGGTGGATTATGTGTTGCAATTGCCCAAAGTAACTAGGAAAATAAAACTAACATTCATATTTTAAAGAAAATGTACAGCATTGAAGAGGCTTTCAGAGTTGGGTATAGCTACATTACCTGAGCGTTCCCTAGACTTCCAACCTTAGATGCTATCGCACTGGGGAAACCCGGTGTGCTAGTTCTAAGGAACAGTACGGAGCATAGAGTGGAGTGGAGACACCACGGCTAGGCTCTGTACCAGGTGGGGACTCGATTGTTCTTGTGCACACCGAGACCGATAAGCTGCACGTTTTGCTACCCTGAGCCAAGGACTCAGTGCACATAGCTGTTGTTCAGGAGGACAGACGTTTTCGCAACGAGAGTCCACCCCTCCCCACTTCATCCTTTCCACCTTTAATTGCTGAGTGCGACTGTGAAAGGAGGAGGAGGTACCATTCCTGATATTATTCATACTCTGACTTCCAGATGAGGAAAGGAAGGCAGAGTAGTTCTGAATATTCTCTAAAAGATAGTTTCCATGAGACCCAAATGATAACAGTGCAGAGCCTGAATGCCAGATTAAACTCGAGGTCAGTGCTTGGCAGCACAGCGAATTCAGAAAAACAAACACAGATTGTAGCACTTTGTCGGATCGGATATAGAGGAGAAAGGAGAACATGACAGGGATTGCATGACATATGATCAAACAAGCCAGTATTAACAAGACACTGAACATGGTTACTAGAGAGTAAGTGTGTTAGTTGTAAGCGTTTTAATCAATTCTGTTGCTATCTCAACCCTTCGAGCCCCACGGTGGACGCCAAAAAGGACTGTGGTGGTTTTACCATGGTAGGCAGTTGAACTCCACCACAACCACTCTCTCTCTCCCCCTCCTTAGAAGAGGAGGGGAAGAATTAAAGGAAAGAACAACTCATGGGTTGAAATAAGGATAATTTAATTAAATGGAAAAAACTATTATTATTTTTATTATATATTTATTATAATTAAATATATAATATAATATAATATAATATAATATAATATACTCAGTATAATATATAATATATTATAATATGATACTTAATATAGTAATATAATATATTAGAAAGATAATTGGCAAGAGAAACTCGCCACACATACTCAACTTCCAATTCTCCTGACCGCCTTGAGAACTTCTCCTATATTTTAACCAACTCTGCAGGTGACCATGGGATTGTTAGCACAGTAGCGTGGATTTAATCTTCATCATCAACAGTAGTCTCTGTTTTAACCAAAGGTCTCAAGGAATTCGACTGGGGT
This sequence comes from Anas platyrhynchos, assembly GCF_047663525.1. Lineage (NCBI taxonomy): Eukaryota > Metazoa > Chordata > Aves > Anseriformes > Anatidae > Anas > Anas platyrhynchos. The sequence goes on along the minus strand of NC_092620.1, from coordinate 12,430,341 downwards.
TCAGAATCAGTAGTCTCTTTGACCTCATCATCACTGTCAAACTAAATATCACGATCCCAGCTTTCAGGGTCTGCACTATGCATTAATCTACAAACCTGCTTAACTGGAGCAGAAGGATGTATTTTATTTAATGGGTGATTAAACCTCTCCAGTAATTGTTTAAGATGATAATTCTCATTCAGAAGTTTATTATTTTCAGTCAGAAGTTTATCCGCTCTGAATCCTAATGTTTTTCCCGTCTCCTTTTCAAAGGCCAATCACAGAATTGTTTAGGTTGCAAGAGACCTCCAAGATCACCTAGTCCAACCTCTGACCTAACACTAGCCATTCCTCCACTAAACCATATCACTAAGCTCTACATCTAAATGTCTTTTAAAGACCTCCAGGGATGGTGACTCCACCACCTCCCTGGGCAGCCCATTCCAATGCCTAACAACCCTTTCGGTAAAGAAGTTCTTCCTAATATCCAACCTAAACCTCCCCTGGCACAACTTTAGCCCATTCCCCCTTGTCCTGTCGCCAGGCACATGGGAGAATAGACCAATCCCCACCTCGCTACAGCCTCCTTTAAAGTACTTATAAAGAGCAATGGTATAAATGGCCACCTTGCCACTCGCCACAAGACTGTTTCGAGACAGATTCCCAAGTAAGCTTTCTAAACAATCGACTAATCTTAGAAAGAAGAGGAAACCCGTTATTCAGAATTAGAAATAGCAATATATGGGTTACACATGGATCTTCAAAATACTCCCAAACTGTTTTAATTAGCCCACTGTGAAAGAAGGAAAAGGTACCATTCCTGATATTATTAATAAACTGGTATTCAGATGTGGAAAGGAAGGCAATGTAGTTCTGAATATTCTCTAAAAGATAGTTTCCATGAGACCCAAATGATAACAGTGCAGAGCCTGAATGCCAGATTAAACTTGAGGTCAGTGCTTGGCAGCACAGCGAATTCAGAAAAACAAACACAGATTGTAGCACTTTGTCGGATCGGATATAGAGGAGAAAGGAGAACATGACAGGGATTGCATGACATATGATCAAACAAGCCAGCATTAACAAGACACTGAACATGGTTACCAGAGAGTAAGTGTGTTAGTTGTAAGCGTTTTAATCAATTCTGTTGCTATCTCAACCCTTCGAGCCCCACGGTGGACGCCAAAAAGGACTGTGGTGGTTTTACCGTGCTGGGCAGCTAAACACCACAACTGCTCTCTCACTCCCCTTCCTTAGAAGAGGAGGGGAAGAAGTAAAGCAAAGAACAACTCATGGGTTGAGATAAGGATAATTTAATTAAAGGGAAATAATAATAATGATAATAATAATTAAAGATTATTATGAACTAAACAATTTAACTAAAGGGAGAAAAGGGAAAGGGAAAGGGGAAAAGGGAGGGGGAAAGGAAAAAAAAGGGAGGAAAACAAACAAATGAAGGCTATGTGGAAGTGCAGAGGAAAGAAATTACTCTCTGCTTCCCACAAATGAGCGATGCTTGACCACATCCTTGAAGCAGGGCCTCAACGCACGTAGCCGGTGTTCAAGAGGAGGACTGACGTTTTCACAACGAGAGCCCACCCCTCCCCTCTTCTTCCTGTTTCCACCCTTTATTGGTGAGTGTGACATCATATGGTATGGTTGGTTTAGGCCAGCTGCCCTGGTGATGTTTCTTTCTCACTTTTTTGCCCACACCCTAGGAGGGTTAGAGAGAATCCTGATGCTGTGCCAGCACTGCTCAGCAGCAGACGCAATATTGGTGTGATAACACTGCTGTTCTAGCTATAAGTGCAGAGCACAGCACTGTATGGGCTGCTGCAGGGAAAGTTAACATCCCAGCCAGACCCAGTACAGGTGGCTCGCTGGGGTGAGGGGACCGGCTGCTCGGGGACAGGCTGGGCATCGGTCAGCGGGTGGTGAGCAATTGCATTGTGCATCACTTGTTTGTACACATTATTAGTAGTAGTACTATTATCTTCATTATTTTTATTTTCCTTTGTTTTCTGTCCTAACAAACTGTCTTTATCTCAACCCACAGGCTTCATTTTCCTGATTCTCTCCTCCATTCCACTTTGGGGGGGGAGGGTGAGCGAACAGCTGTGTGGTGCTTAGCTGCCAGATGGGTTAAAACACAACAGTCCTTTTGGCACTGAACGTGGGGCACGAAGGATTGAGATAACGACAGATCTGACCAGAGCGTGTTAAAACAAAATTCTTATAAGTGTTAGATCAGTTTAATAGTTGCTCATCACAATACTGATTTTTTTGATCTCAGGTCTGCTGTGCCTGTTTTGCAAACTGAGTTATATAGCACATTACTTACTGTATGCGTTCCCTGTCGTGCTGCTTATCCTTTCTGGGGGCTGGTTTAAGGTTATTATTTTACTGTACTGTATAACCCTGGCTTATGATATGATAAAATTACTGTCATGAAAGTAATCTGGTATTTGTACTCAACATTGCCGTCAACTCCATACTTTGGAAACCATATCTCAGAAACTATTAACAATTACACCTTTTACCTTTTTTCTTCAGGGAGCCAATCTATGGAAGGGACTGGGGGAGATGTTTTTTTCCCACTCATTCACCCTCCCTTTCTCCTTTACCCCCTCCTTCTCCTCCAGGCGAGTTACAATAGCTTTTCAAGACTTTGAATATCCTTGGGATGTTCAGACCAGCATGTTCTTATTGTTATTACTCATGAATATACTTTAGATTTTGTTTAAGGTTAAACAACTACTTAGGAATGCCATCCAGAGGTCTGTCCTGAGGCGGGATAGTTGTGAGTGGCAGGGAGTGTGGAAGGATATGGGCAGGCATCTAGAGCAGTGGGCACCTCCAGTGCCTTGGAAATTCACCCCTGAAAAACCACAAAATCCTAAAAAACTGGTAGAATGCTTGAAAAAGGTGTGTCATCACCCTAGCAATTCCAGAGATACACAAATCACTGCAGTGTGCTGGGGCTTGCCCTATGCTTACTGAGCTGCAGTCAATTCCACTATAACCCAAGTGACAGACCCTGCAGCCACTCCAAGTCCTGTGACAGGCCCAACGGCCACTCCAACCCATCCTATCCCTGAGCAGCAGTCCCACCCACACTGGCCAGCCACTCCATATTAATTGCTCAGCATGACTTTATATGGTATGGAATCACCTTCACAGCTACCATTACGCAACAAGTATGAGGCTCTAGAACTTGACAGTCAAGCAAATGACGATGTAGATGAAAGCCCATCCCAGTTGGAAGGGGTGCCTAAGGCAAGGCAACCTAGCCCCCTTCTATCAAGAAAGAAAGAAGGGTTATCGTCATAGGGGACTCCCTTCTGAAAGGGACAGAGGGCCCGATTTGCCGTCTGGACCCAACTCACAGGGAAATCTGCTGCTTCCCTGGGGCTCAGGTAAGAGACATTGCCAGGAAAGTCACTCGCCTGGTATGGCCCACCGACTACTACCCGCTACTGGTTTTTCAGGCTGGTAATGACGAGGTAGCAATGAGAAGTTCGAGAACAATCAAAAAGGACTTTAGGGCTTTGGGGCGACTGGTTAAAGGATCAGGGGCACGGGTTGTGTTTGCCTCTGACTTTCTGATAGGAGGGATCAATGTTGACAAGCAGACTCGTCTTATTAACATGTGTCTTCAAGTCTGGTGCAACCAGAAGAACTTTGGGTTTCTTGATTATGGGAAGGTCTATGCAACACCAGGCCTGCTGGAACCAGATGGGATGTGCCTCTCTCACAGGGGGGAAAAGGATTTTTGCTTAGGAATTGGCAGGGCTGATAGTTAGGGCTTTAAACTAGAGTTGAAGGGGGAAAGGGATAAAACCCTAAAGCCGGTGATAAGCTAAGAGATGGCATGCCAGAATCAGAGGGACTGTGTGCTGGTGGGGTCTTTTGGTCTGCTCCACAAGGTGCTGTGTACAATGAGGCACATTTGAAGTGCTTCTACACCAACACACACAGTATGAGAAATAAACTGGATGAGCTAGAAATATTGGCCCAGTCCCAGAGCTACAATATCATTGGCATAAGTGAAACCTGGTGGGATGAGTCCTGTGACTGGTATGTCACAACAGATGGTTACAGGCTCCTCAGTAGGGATAGGCAGGGCAGGTGAAGCGGTGGGGTGATGCTGTATGTAAAGGAGGGGCTGGACTGTGTGGAGACTGCAGTTGGCAATGGCAAAGTTGAGAGTATTTGGGTAAGGATTAAGGGACAAACAAATGAAGGGGATGTCATCATGGGAGTCTATTACAGACCACCCAGCCAGGATGATGACACCGATTAATTATTCTTTGAGGAACTAAGCGATACCTAAAGATCAGCTGCCTTTGTCCTTATGGGGAACTTCAACTTGCCAGACGTTACCTGGGAATATCACACAGCCGACATAAGCAGGTCCAGGAGGTTCCTAAAGCACCTTGATAATAACTTCTTAGTACAGGTGCTAAGGGAGCCAACTAGGAAAGGTGCCCTCCTAGATCTATTGCTGGAGAACAGAGATGGTCTTGTGGGGGATGTGTCAATTGGCGACCGTCTCTGCCATAGTGACCATGAAGCAGCTGAATTTAAAAGTTTTGGTTACAGGAAGAAAACTGCCACCACAACTTCAGCCCTGGATATGGGGAGAGCAGACTTCAGGCTGCTCAGGGAACTAGTTAGCAAGATCCCCTGGGAAACTGCTTTTGAAGGCATTGGTGTCCATCAGTGCTGGTTAGTCTTTAAGCACTGCCTCCTAAAAGCATAGGATCAGGCAATTCCAAAATATTGGAAGTCAGGCAGGCGGGGCAGACAGCTGGCTTGGCTCACCACGGGTCTTCTGGAGCTTGGGCATAAAAAGAAAGTGTATGGCTGCTGGAAGCAGGGTCAGGCAACATGGAAGGACTACAGGGACACTGTTTGCCTTTGCAGGGAGAAAATTTGTGTGGCCAAAGCCCAATTAGAGTTGAAGCTTGCCGGGTCGGTGGGAGACAATGAAAAGTTTTTTTTAAATATGTGAATAGAAAAAGGAGGACCAGAGAAAACATAGGTCCACTACTTGAAGGGGAAGGTCACGTCACTGTCGCGTTAAGCAATTTCTTCACCAAGGTAATGTTCATTCCAATAGGAGTAGGCAGCAGTTCATGAAGCAGAATATAATTAGATGCAATAAATTGATAAGAAGTGACAGGAGCTGAGTATTTAAAATCACATCCTAGAATTTTGGTAAAATTGCAAACACAAACATTAGAGTGATTACTGGTATCTACCACTGTATTATCTATGACTATAGAATCACAATGAGTTCTCATGCAAACACAACCTTTCCCAATATATACAAGTACAGTTTCGAGGGTTTCATTAGGATGTATCTCAAAGTGGAAAATATTTTGCTCAGTGTCAAGACAAATGTCTTGAGATTCCAGCATGTTACTTTCACAGATGAAACCTTTTTGTTCACGCACAATACATGCATTGACATCAAATGTTTGCCACTTTCCTCCCTTTTGATGGGCCCATACTTTATGCTTTTTAGGATAAAGTATAGTTCCATTATGATTGAGTCCTAATGCAATGATTGGATATACATTGTATACGGTGGCATTACTTATAGTAAGTATAAAGGCAACAATTTTATCATTTTCTGCATAATGGGTAAAGTTGACTAATTGCCACCATGCTTGAAACTCTTTCTCAAATTCTGAAGCATTATCCCAAATCAGTTTTCGAATTTCAGTGGGCAAAGTTTTTCCTTCTCCCTCTCTAATAATAGCTGCTGCTACAGATTGTATCCATAACTGCGCTTGGATGCAACTCAAGGCAAGGGAGGTATTGCCTTGGGCTTTTCCAAGGGCATTTACAATTAATTGATGATCATTTTCCTCAGTTTGTTCCCAATGGGGCAAAACATCAGATAGAAGCCATTGATTTGCTCCTAAAGCCAATAAGGATGATTTTTTTTTAAGGAGTTAGACCAATGGGAGGCTGAGTCAGTTCGTTTTCAAGTATCTGCGGAGGCAGAGGCTTCTTATCCTTTGTAGTCGATGATGTTTCTGTATTAACCATGAATTCAAATAATATTTCTGTGCCTCTGTAACCCCAAAGACAGTACACAATTATAGGTTTGGTGAAAGTAAAATTGTACCAGCAATCAAAATTTGGTTCAGTTATTTTGGAAACTGTCTTAATTTCAGTCAGCCGATTATAAGTGGACCGGTTAGTTATTTGGCAACCAATTTGTATTGTCTGTCCAGACATGGCTTGAAGTTCAGCCATTCTTAGAGAATTGTTCCAACTCCATTCATCTTTTGAAAATATTTTCTTTCCATGTAGAACTAAAGTAGAGATATTTAGGTCCTTTTTGTTTTGAGATGTTCCAGTGATTGTGCTATACTGTGACAATACATGGTTAAATGCCATGGTGAAACACCTCAGCTCCATGCACAGCCACAGTAGCTAAGTTTCCTTTAAGGTCTGTAATTGCATCAAGGTCAGGGTAAAGCATAACATTATTAATCTTCCAGCTGTCCATATACAGTTCGCTCAGGGTTCCTGGGAACACAAAAGAAAATAAAATATGCTCGGTTGTATTCAACCGGCAGGGTTAGAAAGAGGGTAAAATAGCAATCTTTGATTTCCCATGTGTTGAGGGATTTCTTGAAACAGCAAAAATCCCATGGCTTGCTGTAGCTGAGCAAACCAAGCTACCAGGGCAACTATGAGAAGTTCCCATGACAGTGTTCCCACATCGCCCAATTGAGGAACTCAGAAAAATATTGTTACCAGTAGCTGGCTTCAAGGACAAGATCTATGTGACTGCTAATCACAAGGGGGTTGTTTTCTTGCAGGTGGGGTTGTTTTCTTATAGTTGTTTGTCTGAGTGCTTTTGACCAATAATCTTGTGTGAAACACTGTCCGCCCCTGTTAAGTTCTCTATAAAAGTTAGGCTATTCGGGCAATAAAATGGAGCATGATCTGACTCTACTGTGTGTCTGTCGTGCTTTCGGCCGTGCTTCCTGCAACATATGGCGCCCGAACAGGGTGAGACCTGAACAGGACCCGAACAGGACATCGCAGCTTCGCCGGGACAAACATCGCAGCGCAGCGGGACACCAGCAGCACCGGCACATCGGAACGCAGGGGGACCAGGAAACCAGCGGCACCGGGACCGGCGGCGCCGGGACCAGCGGCGCCGCGATCTCGCCGCGCCGTCGGGACTTCGGAGCGCCCATCCGACCGGCGCTTGAGCAGACCGGACACCGGCCCGGAAACACGGTACACAGGCCTCACGGTGAGACGCGGTACTCCCGCTGAGAGACGCGGAAAACGGTGGGAAACGGGGTTTCGCGGCGGGACGTGGAGTTGCGGAGGGCCGCGGGAAACGGAGTCGCGGCGGGACGTGGAATTGCGGAGGGCCGCGGGAAACGGAGTTGCGGCGGGACGTGGAATTGCGGAGGGCCGCGGGAAACGGAGTTGCGGCGGGACGTGGAATTGCGGAGGGCCGCGGGAAACGGAGTTGCGGCGGGACGTGGAATTGCGGAGGGCCGCGGGAAACGGAGTCGCGGCGGGACGTGGAGTTGCGGAGGGCCGCGGGAAATTGACGTGATCACGGTGCGATGCGGGACATCCGAGATCGAGCTGCTACGGGAGACCAGAGACATCAGTGGACAACGGCAGCCGACCCTCACCGTGTGGCGAGTCGGCACAGAGCAGAGGGGCGGACATCAGGACCCTGCAGCCTGTCTGACGTAACCATGGAGGCAGCGGCGGCTGTGCTGCTTCTCTTTGGCATTCTTTTTATAAGAGGTTTATCTTGCAATGCAAAAAAGACTATTCGTCCCCAGATCGGTGTTATAACTATGTTTCTGGATAACATTCCGTGGGGTTGCCTCAGTCTACGGACTATTAATGACGATTTAGCTCTATTGCAGGGCAGGAGTGCAGAGATGCAATTACACTGCCAAATGACCACCGGCAGGCTCGTTCACAAACAGCTTCTAGGATTGCAGCTGGCACTGCCTGCAGCCGTATAGCAGACGTTACACTCTCTTTCCTAACTAGTAATCATGTGTCTTATCCATTTGTGGTGAATGGTCAGTGGCAAAAAGAAAAGGGGGAGAGTAAGGGGCGGCAAAGACAGAAACGGTACCAGGAGGATGCCACTGACACTACTAGCACGGGTAATAGCAGTAGTATAAGTGACATAGGTGCAGGGCGGCGGCAGGCACTGCCGCGCTGTGGGGCATTCTGCCTGCTGCTCGCCCTCACCTGCCTGTGCACTGCTGCCGACAGTGCTAGAGCAAAATGTGAAGACTGCTCAGACGGCAGTGATGAGAGTGCTTGTGTGAAGAAGACGTGTGCTGAATCTGACTTTGTGTGCAACAGTGGTCAGTGTGTGCCAAACAGATGGCAGTGTGATGGGGATCCGGACTGTGAAAATGGGTCTGATGAGATTGCTGATCTGTGTTATATGAGAACATGCCAGGTAAATGAAATCAGCTGTGGTCCTCAGTCAACCCAGTGTATCCTGGTGTCCTGGAAATGTGATGGTGAAAAAGACTGTAACAGAGATCCTGATTGCAAGGATGGAAGTGATGAAATTAACTGCCCTTCTCAGACCTGCAGGCCAGACCAGTTCAGATGTGAAGATGGGAACTGTGTCCATGGGAGTAGGCAGTGCAGTGGTGTGAGAGACTGTCTGGATGGCACTGATGAAGCAAACTGTAACAATGTTATTCAGTGCTCTGGACCTGGCAAATTCAAGTGCAGAAGTGGAGAATGCATAGATATCAATAAAGTGTGTAACCAGCAGAGAGACTGCAAGGACTGGGGTGATGAGCCCCTGAAGGAATGCAACATACATGAATGTGACTGTCCAGCTGGGTTTGACTTTGTAGACAAGAGAAACTGTGGAGATATTGATGAATGTCAAAACCCTGGTATCTGTAGTCAAATCTGTATCAACCTGAAAGGTGGCTACAAATGTGAACGTAGCCGTGGCTATCAGGTGAATCCTGCTACAGGAACCGGGAAAGAGCCATACTGGTACAAAAACACAAATAACACCTGTGATTACAATGACGCTGCTAAGCAGGGTTTAGGGGTTTGTAGCATGGAGACAAGGGGTAACAACTACAGTGTTTGGAACAATTGTGCAGCTTTGGCCTTACCTCCTGATGTCCTTCTGATTTGTGGGGATGGGGCCTGGCAAGGTATCCCTGCAAATGCTATCAGATGTCCATGTTACTTAGATAAACTCATTGTATTTGCTCCTAGCTTGTTACAGTTGCGTGAGATCACCAGACATAAATGGGCATTGCTTGCATCGGATTGCAATGATAATGTTGAATTGTGTGGGGTTGCAGCTAGAGCGGCATTAGCAATTTCAGTGCCTGGAGTGGCATCTGCGGCCGCACGAAACAACTTAGAAAAATTGGTATGCTGGGCCAAGAGGCAAGCCTATGCCACGACAGAGATACTTGAGGAGATGTTACCAGATCAAAATAGTCTGCGACATCTGCTTTTACAGGATCAAGCTGCTATTGACATCTTGCTTTTGGCTCAAAGGAATGGGTGTGAGGACTTTAAGGGAATGTACTGTTTAAACCTTTCTGATCATAATGAGTCAATTCACAAATCCATTACTTTCCTGAAAGAGCATATTAGAAAGATTCAGTATGGTATCAATCCTTTCAATCAATGGTTCACTGACTTGTTTGAAACAAGGTGTAGATGGTTGCTGGGTTTAGTCACAAGGGGATTAAGGATTTGGTTTATGGTGGTGATAATCATCGTTGTGTGTTGTAAGTATAGCTAAAGAGTCACTTGTAAAACTGCTGTGTCGGGCTTGGTTTGCTCAAAAGAAGAAGGGGGAATTGTTGAGGGATTTCTTGAAACAGCAAAAATCCCATGGCTTGCTGTAGCTGAGCAAACCAAGCTACCAGGGCAACTATGAGAAGTTCCCATGACAGTGTTCCCACATCGCCCAATTGAGGAACTCAGAAAAATATTGTTACCAGTAGCTGGCTTCAAGGACAAGATCTATGTGACTGCTAATCACAAGGGGGTTGTTTTCTTGCAGGTGGGGTTGTTTTCTTATAGTTGTTTGTCTGAGTGCTTTTGACCAATAATCTTGTGTGAAACACTGTCCGCCCCTGTTAAGTTCTCTATAAAAGTTAGGCTATTCGGGCAATAAAATGGAGCATGATCTGACTCTACTGTGTGTCTGTCGTGCTTTCGGCCGTGCTTCCTGCAACACCCATGCATAGAAATATTTGGGAGTAGTTAGCACCATTACTACTGTTAGATACACAGAGGGCTTTCACTATCTCTGCCATGTTTGGAACTGCGGCAGTCAAAGGTGTAGTGTTAGCATTCAACTGTCTGTAATCCACTGTAAAATGCCATTGCCTGGTTGGTTTCTTTACCGGCCACACTGGTGAATTGTAAGGTGAGTGGGTCCTTTTAATAATGCCTCTTTTTTTCAATTCTGTTACCACCCCGTCAATCCCCATAAGTGCTGCTGCTGACAACAGATATTGCCGATCATTAACGATTTTAGCAGGGGATGAGGGTATGGATGTTTGTAACAGGCTCAGTCTTACGGTGCCTGAATCCCTTTGAAGTGTCGCGAAACTCCACACAGTTCCATCAGGGAGTTTCCACATATGACCATGCAGCATGTCAAATCCTAAAATATTAGTGTATGCAGCACCAACTAATACTTCTACCCTGGTTAATTTTTGTTCCTCTGGCAACCAGAGTGAAATTTTTGCAGTGGGGCCTTGTTTTTCCACACCATCGATTCCCATGAATTTAACCCTGTGTTGACCAGGTGTTATGCTCAGGGTTTGTGCTGTCTCATGTGTAATTACTGACATTTGGGTCCTGGTATCAATAAGAAAATTTACCAATATTTTTTGGGGTTCAACAGGAATGGTGATGATAGGGTCAGAGTGTTCATTAGAGAGCCATTGAATTGCTAATACCTGCCAAGCAGGGTGGCTCACTGCCCTCCCCGGGGACAAGAGTTTTTTTGCCGACACCACAACTCACTCCGTTCCCTATTAGGTTTGAACCTCTCTTTGAATTTGGGGTATCTGGGATTTTTAGTGTGGATTTGGCGGACTCGCCGAGAGTGGTCTTGGGATTTAATACTGGATGAATTAATCCAGCCCATTCGGTGTCCGTACTTATCTATGTTTTGTACCAATTCACTCCAGGTGGGAATAGGGGAGTTAGGATTTCGCCTACAACCACTATCATCATCCCTAAAAGCAGCTAGTATGTGATTTTGGGTGTTTGCTACAAACATCTTAAGACAATCAGGGAGTCCACGGATGAGAGGGGTTAATTGAACCGGGTCAATAGGAGCTAACATCGGGGATTTCCTTAATTCATCTCTTTCATATATCGCCTGAATGCAGGCTGCTTTCTGTACTGCTACAGCCAGGTCAGCTCCTGGTGTGGTGGTTAAAAATACTCCAGGTCTCCAAAAGCCTCCTACCTCTTCCTTACACAACATCATTCGATCTCCTCCTTTAAGAGAAACTCGACACACATACTCAACTTCTGATTCCCCTGACCGCCTTGAGAACCTCTCCTGTATTTTAACCAACTCTGCCGGTGACCATGGAATTGTTCGCACAGTAGTGCGGATTTCATCATTATCATCAACAGCAGTCTCAGTCTTAAACAAAGGTCTCAAGGAAATGGATTGAGGTTCAGAATCAGAAATCTCTTCAACACCATCATCACTGTCAGACCAGAAATCACTGTCCCAGCTTTCAGGTTCTATATTGTGCAGCAATCTACGAATCTGCTTGACCGGAGCACAAGGCTGTACTTTATTTAACAGATGACTAACCCTCTCCAGCAATTGTTTAAGATGATTATTCTCACTCACAAGTTTATCATTTTCATCCAAAAGTTTATCCACTCTGATTCCTAATGTTTTTCCCGTCTCCCTTTCAAAGGCCAATGATGACTTCAATACTTCATTCTCTGATTTCAAAGCGGTATGTTCCGCATCAGAGATCAGTTTGGGAGCAGGAGTTTCCTTAGCTTCTTGCTGAGCACAAGACAAACAGGCTCCTAACACAGCACAAATTGCACCTTTACCCTTTCTTTGACCAATCTTTTGTGAAGCCTGACACTGCTCAATGCGCTCTACCACTTTCTCCTCATCTTTCCAAAACTTTTGGGAAAACTCCTTCCCTGCCTGGGAAGGGGCACATTTGTATTTTTGCAGTAGTTTATCCATAGCAATCCTGCTGACTACTCCAATTTTACTGTTGCGTTAAGGGGTGTAGCTGATTAACCGTTACGGGCCCGGTCGGATTCAGAGTACTGAACCAGTCGGACATTCACCAAAAACGCATTAACCGTCTGGGGGTCTGGTTGGATTCAGAACACTGAACTATCACGGATAACCACCCTCACCCTAGTTGCACTTAATGAGAGCTATCACAATGCAATCAAGTATGGTTTATTACAGCAACAGATAATCAGGTTCTTTTGGATTGCCAGCAATAGTGACTGCCTGCAAAAGCAAGCTAGTATGCATGAAATACACAGGTGTTATAGGTGTTACAGGTGTTACAGATGTGTTACAGATGTGTTACAGGTGTCACAGGTGTCACAGGTGCGCAGCCTAGAAATAAACGCGTTAAAAGGATCAAAGACTCTATAGAGATTTATAAGCAAGTATTCAGATCTCACCCAAAGGCGTCCCAATGGGGGGGGAAGAGAGGCTCAGCCCGTCGACTGATCCCAGGAGTCAGGAGGTCCTAAGGATGTTGTATTTCCTCGGGATGGTATCTCCCCTGACGGTGGTATCTTCCCTAACATCCCCTCTCTCTTGGGCCAATTTATATTATTTTCTATCTTTTAGGTGGAGCTTGAGTGGCTCTAGTCAAGCATATCTTAGTTATGATTGGTGTAAAGTTTTCCCATCTCCGTTTAAAGTAATAGGCTCCGAGAAATTCAGGGCGCATGCTCAGTGAGGGGTGGTCGCACCTTGGAGGTGGGTAGCTTTTGGGATGGAGGTATGTTTTGGTATTATAATGATATTATAATGAGCAAAAAGTACACTAGGGTACAGCATTTGTCAAAACATGACAGGTCTTTGGCTCAGGGTGGCAAAAAGTGCAGCTTTGTGCACAAGAACAATTGAGGCCCCACCTGATTACAGAGCCTAGCCGTGGTGTCTCCACTCCACTCTACGCTCCGTGCTGTTCCTTAGGGCTAGCACACCAAGTTTCCCCAGCGCAATAGCATGTAAGATTGGGAGCCTGGGGAACGCTCAGGTAATGCAGTTATGCCCTACCCTGAAAGCCTCTTCAATGCTGTACCTTTTCCTTAAAAATGTGAATGTTAGTTTTATTTTCCTAGTTACTTCAGGCAATTACACCACACTCACGAACAAGGACATGGGCAAAGCAGAGACATTTAATGCCTTCTTTGCCTCTATCTTCAATGCCAATGATAGGCTTTGGGACCCCAACGTTGGTGTGATAACACTGCTGTTCCAGCTACAAGTGCAGAGCACAGCACTGTATGGGCTGCTGCAGGGAAAGTTAACATCCCAGCCAGACCCAGTACACCTTCTCATATCCCCTCCTGATGTACACCTTCAGGGCCTCCCGCAGGAGGGCCTCCAGTGACTGTTAACTCCATCCTCCCACCTTCTGGAGCTTTTCCTGTGTATCTGGCCAGGCTTTAATCACAAAATGAACTTTCAAGAGGCCTTGGGATACCGGGTCCTCAGGATTCATCCCCAAGTACGTTCTCATTCTGACCTCAAGTCTCTCGTATGATTTCTGTGTTGTGGGTTATTATTATCCCAGTTGGATAAGCAGATATTTCTGCTCTACCAGAATTACTCCCAGTCTGAGGGAAGTTAGTTCTTTCCCATTCTTGCATAGCTGCCTGCCGATTCATTCCCTTCTTAAACATTCTTCTCCAGTGAATAACATACTCAAGACTGACATCCCCCATTTATTCAGCACTGGGCATCCATCCATTTATTCAGCACTGGGCAGCACGGGGGGTAGTCCCACCACACACGGGAGTCTCCCCAACCCCCTCAAGGCAATACAGTAAAGCTTGTCTTACCTTGGTCCATGCACAGAATTACCGTATCCAGGTCATCAGCAATTATGCCTGTGCCTGTGCTGTGCCTGTGTTATGCCTCCCTTTTCCCCAGTGCTTCACAGAGCCTGTCTTTAGTTTAACAGTCTCAGTTCCTTGTCAGCCATCCTGAGACAACCCACCACCCCTGACAGGACCACTGAAATCAGTGGGGTGCACCTTCCTATCTGTGGTGGCAATAACTCTTTGGTAAGTGACAAGATCCCAGACAAGCCCCCAAATTGTGAGAAATATCTCAATATTTTTTTTCAGACAGGGTCTTCTGTGAAGCTATTTTTGTTTTTACTGATTTCATATTCCTTTTCCTATTTTCTTAGCTATCCTCCTTATTTTGGGACAGTGGGACCTTCCCCTTATCTTCTTAACATACTCCCCACTGCTATGCAACTGTCATGCCTGCACAATCACTTTTGAATATGCAAGGTTAGTGGAATTTTCCACTGCAAAAACACAACTTTGTTTCTCACACTCCTGTACTCAGCTCTGATGAGGTCGCACCTTGAGTACTGTATTCAGATTTGAGCCCCTCACTACAAGAAAGACATCGAGGCCCCGGAGCATGTCCAGAGAAGGGCTACGAAGCTGGTGAAGGGCCTGGAACACAAGTCCTACGAGGAGCGGCTGAGGGAACTGGGCTTGTTTAGTCTGGAGAAAAGGAGGCTCAGGGGAGACCTTATTGCTCTCTCTAGCTAACTGAAAGGAAGTTGTGGGGAGCTGGGGGTCAGCCTCTTCTCACAGATAACTGGTCATATGACAAGAGGGAATGGCCTCAAGTTGCGCCAGGGGAAGTTCAGGTTGGATATGAGGGAAAATTTATTCTCAGAAAGAGTAGTCAGGCATTGGAAGAGGTTGCCCAGGGAGGTGGTGGAGTCATCATCCCCGGGGGTGTTCAAGTGTAGATGCGGTACTTAGGGACATGGTTTAGTGGGCAATATTGGTGGTAGGGGGACGGTTGGACCAGATGATCTCAGAGGTCTTTTCCAACCTTAATGATTTTATGATTCTCTGTTCCCTCCCCACTTCTTGACCACCCCCAGCCTACTGGCTTGGGCGGGGGATGGGGAGGGTTGGAGAGAGAGCCTTGATGCTAAGGCTGCGTTGCTCAGCAATAGACAAAACATTGGTGCGATACCAATGTTGTTCTAGCTACAAGTACAGAACACAACACTATATGTATGGGCTGTTGCAGGGAAAGTTACCTCCATCCCAGACAGACTCAGTATAACAGTGTAAGATCATAATTTAACATAGAGATGCTACAAGTTTTGTCATTTTCTAGATTTGTTTCTAGATTGTTCTTTAAATTTTGTGATTTTTCAACAAAGAGATGGCCATTAGACATTCTGCATTTGGATGCCCTACTCTGGTGACATTGTATTGTAATTCTGATTTGCACCACTTGATGTCAGTGATATATTATAGAATCATAGAATATCCCGAGTTGGAAGGGACCCATAAGGATCATTAAGTCCAACGCCTGGCACCGCACAGGTCTACCCAAAAGTTTAGACCATGTGACAAAGTGCACAGTCCAATCGCTTCTTAAATTCAGACAGGCTTAGTGCAGTGTCTACTTGTTGAGGGATTTTTGAAACAGCAAAGATCCCATGGCTTGCTGCAGCTGAGCAAACCAAGCTACCAGGACGACTACGAGGAGTTCCCATGACAGTGTTCCCACATCGCCCAATTGAGGAATTTAGAGAAATATTGTTGCCAGCAGCTGGCTTCAAGGGCAAGGTCTATGTGACTGCTAATCACAAGGGGGTTGTTTTCTTGCAGGTGGGATTGTTTCTGTGCAGTTGTTTGTCTGAGTGATTTTGACCAATAATCTTGTGTGAGACACTATCTGCCCCTGTTAAGTTCACTATAAAAGTCAGGCTATTTGGGGTAATAAATGGAGCATGATCTGACCATACTGGTGTCTGCCGTGCTTTCGGCCATTCTTCCTGCAACATATGGCGCCCGAACAGGCTGAGACCCGGACACGCTGAGAGACCTGAGAGACGCTGAGAGACCTGAGAGACGCTGAGAGACGCTGAGAGACCTGACAGATGCTGAGAGACCTGACAGACGCTGAGAGACGCTGAGAGACTTCAGAGACACGGAGAGCCCTGAGAGACGCTTCAGAGACACGGACAGCCCTGAGAGACACGGAGAGACCTGACAGAAGCTGAAACACCTGAGAGACGCTGAGAAACTCCAAGCACCGACCTGGACACAGATGATCGCGGTGAGACACGGGAACAAAGGAATCGCGGTAAGACGCGGAGATTAATTGATTGATAAAGAGATCGCGGTGTGACGCGGAGATTGATTGATTGATACGGATCGCGTTGAGACGCGGGAACAAAGGAGTCGCGGTGGGACGCGGAAAAGTAACGTAATCGCGGTGAGACGCGGGACATCCGGGATCGAGTTGCTACGGGAGACCAGAGGCGTCAGTGAACAACGGCAGACGACCGCCACCGTGTGGCGAGTTGGCACATAGCAGAAGGGCGGAGATCACGACCCTGCAGCCCGTCTGACGTAACCATGGAGGAAGCGGCTGTGCAGCTTCTCTCTAGCATTCTCTCTACGAGAGGTGTATCTTGCAATGTAAAAAAGATCAAATCCTTGATACACTGGGTCCAGAAGGAGGGTTTTCTAAAGGAAATCCTTCTAATTTTTAGCCCAGATGAGTGGCAGCTCGTAGGAGATCATTTACGGGATACAACCATCACAAACGGAAAGTTCAATAAAGATTTATGTACGACCTGGCTTGCAGTGCTTACAGCGCTGTGCGGTATAAAAACCGAATGGCAGCTGGCTATGGCAGCGGCACAAGCTTTCTCAGTACTGTCTGGGACTGACAGACCGCCGAATATGAAACCTGAGACCTCAGGAATGCGGCTGACATGATCTTTATCATTCCTGCACCCACCCCGGTTCGCGGTATGACCTCTCCAATAAATCAATCAGCGGCAGAAATAACTGAGGGACTATCGGAGCAGAGTGCTAATGGGGAGTGGGGGCTGCCCTCCCCACCCCCTGCACCGGAAAATCTTGATAAAGCTGTGCTGCCAGCATCTGTGCCGCTGCCAGGCAGCAAAAAATCCACTCGGGATGCTTCGCCAATGAGAGGTGCAGCAGCAGATTGCGAAAATCGACCTTCACTGGAGGAGCTGATGGGTACACTGCAAAGAAAACAAGACCTGATTAACAGACTGGAGACTCAGCTAGCAAAACAGAAACAGCTGAGGACTGAGGAACTCAAAATTGTTCAAGAGGAAGCTGCCAAGATCAAAGAGTGGGTAACATTTAAGCTGAGAGAGCTTGAGCTAGAAAACTACCACCTGAAAAACTGTAATCAGAGGCTGACGGAGCAAATTAAAGCCCTTCAGGATACATTGCAAGGTATGACCAGCATTTCTTCCTTTAAATCTCTTTGGAGCTGTAATTCTCTGAAGTCCAGAGCAACACAGACTTCTTTACCTCAGAAGATAGAACAGAAATCTATGCTTCTTGCACCTGGTTTCAGGCATCTACGTCAAACAAGACCTACCAAACATGTCTTCTCTACAAGCATCGTCCTTGCCAATGACACCTTCACTGAGGATGGAGAGGACAAATCTCTGCTTTCTCAGAACACACTGAAGCTCATGTCTGACCCATCAAGCTGGAATCTCTCCGCAGAGAAAGACATATTTTCAACCATAAGCTCTGAACACAGCCTAGGGTGCTCTGATCCTGTGTCTCTGGACCCTCCAGCTGAGCCCACAAAAATCCTTGAGGCTTTGACTTTCCGGTCTTTACTAGAGGGAAACCATTGCACTGTGAGCACCTTGCAACAAGTGTCTTTGGACGGAGCTGGCTCCTCTGATGATCTGAGTGTCATGTTCCGTTCCCATGACCTGGATTCCATTTCCTCAGGAGAAATAATGAGCATGCTTGAGGGCACCCTCCCAACTGCTGGGCCACCCCTGGCCGTGTCAGCGTCAGCTGTTACAGCAGGTTCCATCTGTCCAAGGAGGGACAGGTGCTCCGATGTCATACGTGATGCTTTCACAGAGGGGCATAGGCATGCTACATCCTTGGCCTGCCCTATTATTATCGACCCTGTGCAAGGCACCGGGTTGTGGCAGCCACATGACTGCAAGCTTCTACAACAAGCTCGAAAAATGGTTTTGGACTATGGATTACAATCCCAGGCGGCTCGACAGATAATTCAATGGATTTTTCAGGCAAAACCAATGTGTCCACTTGACTGTCGAAACTTGGCACGCTTATTGTTAACTCCTTCCCCATTGTTATTGTTTGAAAGGGAATGGTTGCAGTTACCACAGGGGGAAGCAGGTCAACTGCCGGGGGACCCTCTGTATGGGATTACTGCAGAGATGTTAAAGGGAACGGGTACTTACCTCAATACCCAGATTCAGTTGCAGTTCCCTGCGATTATTCGCCAAACAGCTGCGCGGCTTGCACTGAGGGTTCTTCTTAGTCTCCCAGGGGAAAAGAAAGTACCTCCATTCACATCTGTAGAACAGGTCCCTGGGGAACCATATGCTAAATTTATTGATCAGTCCAGGCAACTAGATGTGGTGGCACAGAACTGTCAAAGATTTGCTTTTACGGTACCCTCCATTAACAAACAGGCCCCGGCAAAGCACTATGAATGGCTAGTGCTTCCGCAGGGGATGAGGAAGTCTCCTACATTATGTCAATTATATGTGGCCTGGGCACTACAACCGATTCGGACAGCGTGGTGTGACATAATTATTTACCATTATATGGATAACATTCGGTTTGTTAGGCCAGAATGCTTCCAGGATTCATATTTAAAGTTTATTTGGGATACTTTGGAAGCAAAAGGGTTGAAGATAGCCCTAGAGAAGGTTCAACAGAAACAGCCATGGTTATACTTGGGATGGCAAATATCAGACTCTACTATTCGTCCCCAGATAGGTGATATAACTATGGTGTTACATAAATTGATAAATGTACAAATGTTCCTGGATAATATTCAGTGGGGTTGCCACATTGTATGGATTCCTAATGACGACTTAGCTATATTACTACCTTTATTGTGGTGCAGGAGTGCAGAGCTGCAGATTACACTACCAAATGACCACCGGCAGGCTCTTTCACAAATAGCTTCTAAGGTTGCAGCCGGCACTGCTTGCAGATGTATAGCAGACGTTGCACTCTCTTTCCTAATTAGCAATCATGTGTCTCATCCATTTGCGGTGATTGGTCAGTGGCAAAAAGAAAAGGGGGAGAGTAAGGGGAGACAAAGACAGAAACGGTATCAGGAGGATGCCGCTGACACTAACAGCACGGGTAATAGGAGTAGTATAAGTGACACAGGTGATGGCAAGGGTGGAATGATAGGGCAGCATTGTCGAGTTCTGGAATGGATTTTCCTACAGATTCAGCCAAAAACGAGTGTTCCATATTCTCCCACGGGCCAAGTGATGGTTGAATGATCACACCAGGTTTTAACGGAACACTTAGTGAGATTAAAAGAGATCAAGAACATCGATGAGCGATTGTCCGAGGCATTGGTTGTCTTGAATCACTTATGTTTGACTAGTAACCGAGAAGACCCTCCTGCGAGTATTCATTTTCAAACAATACATATAGCAGCACCAAATGTGTTACCACAAATAAGAATGAATTACCGAGATCCTGCTACAGGAACTTGGAAAGGGCCATACGGGTACAGAAATACAAATAACACCTGTGATTACAATGACACTGCTAGGCAGGGTGTAGGGGCTTATGGCACGGAGACAAGGGGTAACAACTATAGCATTTGGAACAATCGTACAGCTATGGCCTTACCTCCTGATGTTTTTCTGATTTGCGGGGATAGGGCCTGGCAAGGTATCCCTGCAAATGCTATCGGAGGTCCATGTTACTTAGGTAAACTTACTATATTTGCTCCTAGCTTGTCGCAGTTGCATGAGATCACTAGACATAAATGGGCATTGCTCGCACCAGATTGCAATGATAATGTTGAATTGCTTGATGTTGCAGCTAGAGCGGCATTGACAATTTTAGTGCCAGGAGTGGCATCTGCGGCCGCACTTAACAACTTAGAAACATTGGTATGCTGGGCTGAGAAGCAAGCCCATGCCACGACAGAGATACTTGAGGAGATGTTACCAGATCAAAATAGTCTGTGACGTGCGCTCTTACAGGGTTGAGCTGCTATTGACTTCTTGCTCTTGGCTCAAGGGCATGGGTGTGAAGACTTTGAGGGAATATGCTGTTTAAACCCTTTTGATCATAATGAGTCAGTTCACAAATCCATTACTTTCCTGAAAGAGCACATGAGAAAGATTCAATATGATATCAGTCCTTTCTATCAATGGCTCACTGATTTGTTTGAAACGATGCATAGAAGGTTACTGGGATTAGTCAAAGAGGGATTAAGGATTCTGTTTGTTGTGGTGTTAATCATCATTGCGTGTTGTATTGTAATAACTGTGGTTAAAGGGTTACTTGCAAAACTGTTACATCGGGCTTGGTTTGCTCAAAAAGAAAAAGGGGGAATTGTTGAGGGATTTTTGAAACAGCAAGGAGGCCATGACTTGCTGCAGCTGAGCAAACCAAGCTACCAGGACGACTATGAGAAGTTCCCATGACAGTGTTCCCACATCGCCCAATTGAGGAATTTAGAGAAATATTGTTGCCAGCAGCTGGCAACACCGACCTGGACACAGATGATCGCGGTGAGACGCGGGAACAAAGGAATCACGGTAAAACGCGGAGATTAATTGATTGATAAAGAGATCGCGGTGTGAGATGCTACAAGCCCATTCTCATTCCATCACATCTCTGTACTTGTCCATTTCTATCAAAATTCATTCATTATTATCTGTGTGGCTGTTACAGTGATACCATTAATAAGGCAGTGACATATAGCAATCATGGTAGTGATGACATAGATTATTATATAATAATTAACATAAAGCAATTCAACTCATGGGCTATTCTCACCCAGTATTAGATCCCCTTGAGGTACACACCGGACACCCCATTCTTTTGCATTACCAAGCAAGTGCATCCAGGTCCCTCAGCAAAAGCAAAACCACAAATGGGTTTGCCTTTTCCTGAGGCAGGAGTAGCCCAGACTGTTTTACCCAGCACGTTCCCTACATGCACTAGAGGAACTTTATTCCCTTCTACAGTACGTAACAGGTTTGATTGGGCAGGTCCAGCTCGGTTGGCAGATCCCCTAGTATTGACTAACCAGGTGGCCTTTGCCAAATGCGTATCACAATTTTTGAATGTCGCAGCCTTCAGTGTAGTCTTTAACAATTCATTGTATCGCTCAACTCTCCCTGAGGCTGGTGAATGATAGGGGATGTGATATACCAAATCATTTTCGTGCTCTTTGGCCAAGTGTCCATGAGGTTCTTTTGGAAATGAGTCCCATTGTCTGACTCTATTCTTTCTGGGGTGCCATGTCGCCATAGGACTTGCTTTTGAAGGACCAGTGTAGTGTTCCAGGCAATGGCATGGGGCATAGGATAGCTTTCCAGCCACCCGGTGGTTGCTTCCACCATCATGAGTATGTGGCGCTTGCCTTTGTGGGTTTGAGGGAGTGACATCACACTCCCTCAATCTGCCAGGCCTCTCCATATTTATATTTCAGCCATCATCCTCCATACCAAAGAGGCTTTAACTGCTTGGCTTGCTTGATTGCAGCACGTTTCACAGTCATGATTTACCTGTGCAATAGTGTCCATGGTCAGGTCCGCCCTTCAATCACGAGCACATCTGTATGCTGCATCTCTACCTTGATGGCCCGAGGTGTCATGGGCCCATCGAGCTATAAATTATTCACCCTTATGTTGCCAGTCCAGGTCCACCTGGGCCACTTCAATCTTAGCAGCCTGATCCACCTGCTGGTTGTTTCAATGATCTTCAGTGGCCCCATTCTTGGGCACATGAGCATCTACACAGTGTACTTTTACTACCAGGTTCTCTACCTGGGCAGCAATATCTTGCCCCAGTGCAGCATCCCAGATGTGTTTGCCTCTGTTCTGCCAGTTGCTCTGCTTCCATTGCTGTAACCACCCCCACAGGGCATTTGCTACCATCCATGAATCAGTGTAGAGATAGAGAACTGGCCACTCTTCTCATTCAGCAATATCTAAAGCCAGCTGAATTGCTTTCACTTCTGCAAACTGACTCGATTCACCTTCTCCCTCAGCAGCTTCTGCAACTCGTCGTGTACGACTCCATACAGCAGCCTTCCATCTCCAATGCTTTCCCACAATAGGACAGGACCCATCAGTGAACAGGGCATATTGCTTCTCATTTTCTGGCAGCTTGTTGTGCAGTGGGGCTTCTTCAGCACAGACCACCTCCTCCTCTGATGATATCCCAAAATATTTGCCTTCTGGCCAGTCCATAATCACTTCCAAGATTCCTGGGTGACTGGGGTTTCCTATTCGAGCCTGCTGAGTAATCAGTGCAACCCACTTACTCCATGTAGCATCAGTTGCATGATGTGTAAAGGGGGACCCTTCCTTTGAACATCCAGCCCAGTACCAGCAGTCGGGGTGCCAGGAGGAGCTGCGCTTCACTACTGACCAACTCCGAAGCAGATCAAACTCCCTCATACATTGTCAATATCTCTTTTTCGTTTGGACTGTAGCAGGCCTCAGATCCTCTGTACCCCCGACTCCAAAACCCGAAGGGTAGAACTCGAGTTTCCCTAGGCTCTTTCTGCCAGAGGCTCCAGGTGGGGCCATTCTCCCTGGCTGCGCTGTAGAGCACATTCTTTACATATTGTCCTGCTTGGACTGGCCCAAGGGCTACTGCATGAACCATCTCCCATTTAATACGTTCAAAGGCTTGTCATTGCTCAGGGCCCCATTTGAAATCATTGTTCTTACCTGATAGAGCGGGCTTACAATCAGACTGTAATTTGGGATGTGCATTCTCCAAAACCCCATGACACCTAGGAAAGTTTGCATTTCTTTTTTGTTATTTGGTGGAGACATAGCTGTTATTTTGTTGATCACATCCATTGGTATTTGACGACGTCCATCTTGCCATTATATTCCTAAAAACTGGCTCTCTCGTGCAGGTCCTTTGACTTTATTTTGTTTTATGGCAAAACCGGCCTTCAGAAGGATTTGGACTGTTTTCTTCCCTTTCTCAAAACCATCAGCTGCTGTGTCACCTCATACGATGATGTCATTAATGTACTGCAGGTGTTCAGGAGCTTCCCCCTGTGAAATATGTTCATTTGATTCGTGTCAATATGGAACAATGCTAGGGCCTCATAATGAAATGTGACCTTCTGTCTTACATACCCTTGTATAAATAACCACAAGTCCAAGAGAAACAGAGTGGTTAGTGTATATAGCTCTTGCATCTTGCAAAAGAATGGTCTAGCAGTTCGTGTCGATAGAGGGTTTGAAGGGTAAACCTTGAGACTCGGGTCTGGGAGATAAGAGAATAGGGGGGAGTTTTTTGATAACTGCTGACTATTGCACGAGACACAACTTTCTGACATCTGGCCCAGAGACTACTAAATAAGGAGAGGGGGGAAGCTGAAGAACAACCAAAGGACAAAGCCTGGGAGGAAGACTACGAGCCTCTACGAGCGACCCCCAGAGGGCCCACCGGAGACTGATACGCATGCGTCCGTGGGATGGTTCGTGTCCCGGGAAACTAATTATAATAACCCTGCCTTTTCCAAAAGTGGTGATGAATATGTATTAGCCTAGGAGCATAAAAACCAGCCGCCTGATGTAATTGGTGTGCATCTTAGTGGAGCAGAGACTCCCGGCGTACCCAGAGCTGTTTGCTTACCTCTATACGTTTAATAAATTGTAAACTTTGATTGTAACCCTATTTGGGACTCAGTCATTTATTACACCCCTGTTCCAGCGCAGACTGGATCAGTCCATGGCAAATGGTAGGGCTGTGTTTCCCCCCCGGGACAGCCAATTCCAGGTGTATTGGACACCCCTCCAAGAAAAAGCAAACTGTAGCCTGCACTCTCCTGCTAGAGGGATGGAGAAAAATGCATTAGTGATACCGACTGTGGTGTACCACTTGGCTGCTTTTGATTCCAGTTTGTACTGGAGTTCTAGCATGTCTGGCACTGTATCACTCAGTGGTGGCGTGACTTCGTTCAGGCCACGATAGTCCACCGTTAGTCTCCACTTGCCATTAGACTTTCGCACTGGCCATATGGGACTATTAAAAGGTGAATGAGTCTTGCTGATCACTCCTTGGCTCTCCAGTTGACGAATTAGCTTATGGATGGGAATTGGGGGAGTCTTGCCGCCAGTGCACAGTTGTGCACAGTTGTGGTAGCGATTGGCACCTACTGATCTTTGACCCTCAGCAACCCCACAACAGAAGGGTCCTCCGAGATACCAGGCAAAGTAGACAACTGTTTAATGCCCTCTGTCTCTAAGGCAGCTATGCCAAAAGCCCACTGGAACCCTTTTGCGTCCTTGAAATATCCTCTCCTGAGGCAGTCTATGCCAAGGATGCATGGAGTATCTGGGCCAGTCATAATACAGTGCTTTTGCCACTCATTCCCAGTTAAACTCACTTCAGCCTCCAATACAATTAACTGCTGGGATCCCCCCGTCACCCCATAAATACAGACAGGTTCTGGCACCAGTGTCTACTAAAGCCTTATACTTTTGTGTGCTTGGCGTGCCAGGCCATCGAATCCACGTGGTCCAATAAACTTGATTGTCCCTTTCCTCCCCCTGGCTGGAGGCTGGGCCCCTCTAATCCTGGTCAGAATCTTAATTTCTGCATCTGGAGGACTGCATGCAGGAAGTTGGAGCAGCAAGCTTCTCAAAGAACCCCTTTTTCCCGATTGTTTTTCCTTGCAACTCACATACCCGTGCCTCTAGGGTCGAGGTAGATTTTCCATCCCATTTTCCTATGTCCTCTCCATGGTCACGTAGGTAAAACCACAGGGTACCACGGGGTGTGTACCCACTGTATCGTCTTCCTTGCACGGATGGACGCTTACGCCTGATAGGTGAGACACTGGTTTGTACAGGTGGGGAGGAAAATAAATTCTCTTTAAGTTGGTGGAACTCTTCAGAAAGTTTCTCCACAGCTGAGACACAGGCCTGTAGGGAAGAGGAGAGACTTTCTTTGTACTGCCGGAGTTGTTTAGTCAATTCATCCACTGTGGGTTCCTCATATTCTTTCCAGGCCGATATTGCCAATGAGCTGGCATATGATGATGGTGCACTCCATACAAACTTCCGCCACATGGGTCGTGTACACTTGACTTCATCTGGATCTGTGGATATTTGTTTCGTTGTCTAGGTCCCTATAAATCACCTTCCGTACAGCTAATTCCCTCAGGTACTGGATTCCCTTCTCCATAGTAGTCCACTTGCCTGGTGGACATACAAGTTCTTCCTTGAAGGGATACCTTGAAGATGCACTATGCTCTCAGCCTTACAACAAATCTAGTTTAAATACTGTAATTTAAAATGACTCAGTGACACCAGTACTCCATATGTTGATATTGGTGCTGTAGCTGAACTGGTGTTTAACAATAATAATTTGTTTTAGTAAAGCAAAATGAGTGAGATGTTACGTACCAGTTTCAATACTTTAGCACTTCTCAAATACTGAAGCAGCAGCTTCCCTTAAGCTGCTAACTTAGCAATTAACATGAGCCAAACCCATCATGAAAATTTAAGAAATCATTCTAAATTCTTACTAAAATCATAGAATCATTAAGGTTGGAAAAGGCCTCCAAGATCATCTGGTCCAACCGTCCCCCTACCACCAAAATTACCCACTAAACCATATGTCCCTAAGTACCACATCTACACTTTCCTTAAACGCTCCCAAGGGACGGTGACTCCACCACCTCCCTGGGCAACCCATTTCAATGCCTAACCACTCTTTCTAAGAAGAAATTTCTCCTACTTTCCAACCTGTACTTGTAGAAGCCCTTCCTGTTGTCCTTGACATCCCTGGCCAGATTCAATTCCATTTGGACTTTAGCTGTTCTAACTTCATTCCTGGGTGCTCGGACAATGTCTCTGTATTCCTCCCAGGTTACCCGCCCTTGCTTCCACTCTCTGCATGGTGTTTGAGTTTTGCCAGGAGCCCCTTGTTCATCCATACAGGCCTCCCGGCATTTTTTCCTGACTTCCTCTTTATTGAGATGCACAGCTTGGAAGAGGTGACCCTTGAATATTAACTATTTTTCTTGAGCTCCTCTTCCCTCCAGGGCCTTATCCCACAGGACTCTTCCAAGCACCTCTTTGAAGAGGCCACAGTCTGCTCTCCTGAAGTCCAGGGCTGTGAGCTTGCTTTTTACCCTGCTCCCTCCCCTCAGGATCCTGAACTACACCATCTCACGGTCACTGCAGCCAAGGTTGCCCTTGACCTTCGTATTCCAAACAAGACCCTCCTTGGTGGTGAGAATGAGGTCCAGCAGAGCCCCGCTCCTTGATGGTTGCTCTGTCACTTGGAGGAGGAAGTTATCATCAACACATTCCAGGAACCTCCTGGATTGCTTATGCCCTGCTGCGTTGTCCCTCTAATAGATATCGGGGTTGTTGAAGTCCCCCGTGAGGACCAGGGCCTGTGAACGTGAAGCTGCTTCTATTTGTCTGTGGAGGGCCTCATCCGCTTGCTCTTCCTGGTCAGGTGGTCTATAGCAGACACCCACTACAATGTCACCCTTACCTGTCCTCTCTTTTAATCTTTACCCATAAACTCTCACTTGGCTCATCATCCATCCCCAGGCAGAGCTCCGTGCACTCCAGCTGGTCATTGACATAGAGGGCGACACCCACTCCTCCTCTCAACAGCCTGTCCTTCCTAAAGTGCCTGCATCCTTATATTGCAATACTCTAGTCATGGAAGCCATTCCACCAAATCTCCATGATCCCAATAAGATCGCAGCCCTGCAACCATACACACGTCTCTAACTCATCTTGTTTATTCCCCATACTGCATGCGTTAGTGTCCAGACACTTTGGAGGGGCACCCCAGCGTGTTGGGTTCCTAGAAAGCATTTGGGGGATTTTGCTATAATGTTGCCTTGTAGGCATTACCTTGTTAACTTGCAAGCGCTGGAGGTGACCCTGCTTAATTCCCATTTAATTGATTTTGTGATCCCTCCCTGTCACATCACCCAATGCCCTTTTCTCAGCAACCCTGTCAGTCACTCTTTCAGTGTATTGCTTGTTACCCTCTCCTTCCCCCGTCACTCCTAGTTTAAAGCCCTCCTTATGAGGTCAGCGATCCTATTGGCAAAAATAGATGCCCTGCATTCATATGGCAAATAAGATGTCCCGCTTAGAGAGGTGCATTCCATCTATCCAAAGCAGATGATTGTCAGACAGGGTCCCATGGTCTTAGAACCCAGAACCCTGTCACTGACACCAGCTCCACAGCCAATTATTGACCTGTCTTATCAGTGCTCCTCTTCTCACATCTTTTCCACTCACCATCAGGATTGAGGAGACCACCACCTAGGCCCCCATGCCCTTGACTACTTCCCCCAGAGTTCTGTAGTCCCTTTTGATACTGTCCAGGTTTCCCCTTGCAGTATCATTTGCACCCACGTGGAGTAAGAGCAGGGGGCAGTAGTCAGAGGGCTGGACCAGCTTCGGCAGTGACTCCACAACATCCCAGATCCAAGCCCATGGCAGGTAGCAAACTTCCCTAGTCAGTAAATCAGGCTGACACTTTCTCCTCTTCACTACCATCTGAATAGGAGAAAGGGGACTCGGCTGTCTATATTTGTTTTATTTTGGCAATCTGTGTGACTGGCCGTGTCCGTGTTCTGTGTGTGTCTGTGTGTCTCTGGGATACGTGCTCAGCTTTGCTACTGGTTGAACCTACAAACACAGAAGTGGCAGCCATGTCCCTCAGCTCGGGTAGAGATCCTGGGTTCCCAGGCCGGGCAGAATGGAGTCTTGGACTGGAAGAGGAAGCCACACTCTTAACATCCCTTAATATTAAGGGATCACCATATTACTTTGAATGAAATCCAGGAGATTAAAAATCCTTAAGCCAGTCAGGCTCCAAATCTCACAGTTGAGTTGCCAGTTTCCAGATGTGTTCTCTTATTACCACTACTTCCCTATTTATACAAGTTATATAATTATTATGAGAAATCCTGTCACACTTAAGGTCACAATAAGTTTCCCTTGAGAAAAATAGAAATAGGAACTATACACCTTTTATTTCCTCTATTTCTTTACAGCAAGGTTCTTATGAAAATGCTCACCAACATTGTGGGACCTGGTCCTTACAGTTCACACACACAAAATCTAATTGCTGCCTTACTAAATACATAATGAATCCACTAAGCGTGATTTAATAGCAGAAAACTGATGTCTTTTTTTCTGAAACTTGATTTCGGCCATTCTTCCTGCAACAACTACTTCCCTGGGGAGCCTGTTCCAGTGTGCGACCACCCTCTCAGTGAAGAACCTCTTCCTGATGGCTAGCTTAAACCTCCCCTGCCTCAGCTTGACACCATTCCCGTGGGTCCTATCACTGGTGATTAAGGAGAATAGGTTCGTGCCTGCCCCTCCACTCCCCCTTGCGAGGAAGCTGAGGTCCCCCCTCAACCTCCTCTTCTCCAGCCTGAACAGGCCAAGTGACCTCAGCTGCTCCTCGTACGTCTTCCCCTCTAGGCCCTTCACCATCTTTGTAGCCCTCCTCTGGACACTCTCAAAAAGTTTTACGCCCTTTTTGTACTGTGGTGCCCAGAACTGCACACAGTACTCGAGGTGAGGCTGCACCAGTGCAGAGTAGAGCAGGAGAATTCCTTCCCTCGACCAACTAGCAATGCCTATTCTGTGCCTGGAACACGAGATTCTGGGTTCTCAAATTTGGTACGCTCTTGTCTGCAGCTCTAACTTTAATATATAAAGCCTAAATTCACGATTCTAGACACCTGCCATGGATTTCAGAAGGTGTTGTATGCTCTATACCTATGAAAATGAAGCGTATCTGTTTAACTGTGGATTGGCCTGCAGCATTGCTATTGCTATATCTTTGTTCGAAGCTTGTGATAAAGGACAGATTTTTTTCATCCTTGAAGGTGATTATATATATTTTTAAGTGTTAAATCTAGCTTTTGTGATAAAGGTTTAGCCTAGGCATACATAAAACTATATACTGGAGTCTTATTGTAGTTGATAAAAAGCATAATGTTACCGAGGAAGAAAATATTATGGATTATAAACCTTCATAATTCTAGTCTAAGCAAAAATAATTGACATTTAATCCTTAGGTATGACTATCCAAAGATGCTTTTTGAGGACTTTCTGACTGTAAGCCAGATTTTCAAGGATAGAATTTTTAGTCCATCAGTGGTGGTGTGTGTTTTTTGTTGCTTTTGATAGTAATAAGCAAAGTTTTTTGTGATAAGCAAAGGTTGAATTTTGCTACTTTCATGTATATGATGGCACAGTTAGAAGGGTGAGGCTGGTTGTGTTGGTTGGTTGGTTTGTTTGGATGGTTTGTTGTTTTTTTTTTGGCTTGGTTTGTTTTTTGTTTGTTTCTTTTGCTATCTGGCATTGGTGCATATTTATTTATTTGTACCACTAAAACCTCAGCAATTATTAGATCTCCAGTAAATGATCAGTAATACAGGGCAAGCGCAGATGGATGTGGTTGATATTATGATTATTACTGTTGCTATTGGGTTTCAGCAGAGTGGACTAATGAGCAAATACAACACAGCATTTAAGTAGGAGGTTTTTAGGGATGCAGCTCTGAAAATTCTAAGAAATGCCATCAGTTGTCATCATTGAATCAAGTTTCAGAAAAAAACTGAATCTCAATAAAGAGGAAGTCAGGAAAAAATGCCGGGAGGCCTGTATGGATGAACAAGGGGCTCCTGGCAAAACTCAAACACCATGCAGAGAGTGGAAGCAAGGGCGGGTAACCTGGGAGGAATACAGAGACATTGTCCGAGCACCCAGGAATGAAGTTAGAACAGCTAAAGTCCAAATGGAATTGAATCTGGCCAGGGATGTCAAGGACAACAGGAAGGGCTTCTACAAGTACAGGTTGGAAAGTAGGAGAAATTTCTTCTTAGAAAGAGTGGTTAGGCATTGAAATGGGTTGCCCAGGGAGGTGGTGGAGTCACCGTCCCTTGGGAGCGTTTAAGGAAAGTGTAGATGTGGTACTTAGGGACATATGGTTTAGTGGGTAATTTTGGTGGTAGGGGGACGGTTGGACCAGATGATCTTGGAGGCCTTTTCCAACCTTAATGATTCTATGATTTTAGTAAGAATTTAGAATGATTTCTTAAATTTTCATGATGGGTTTGGCTCATGTTAATTGCTAAGTTAGCAGCTTAAGGGAAGCTGCTGCTTCAGTATTTGAGAAGTGCTAAAGTATTGAAACTGGTACGTAACATCTCACTCATTTTGCTTTACTAAAACAAATTATTATTGTTAAACACCAGTTCAGCTACAGCACCAATATCAACATATGGAGTACTGGTGTCACTGAGTCATTTTAAATTACAGTATTTAAACTAGATTTGTTGTAAGGCTGAGAGCATAGTGCATCTTCAAGGTATCCCTTCAAGGAAGAACTTGTATGTCCACCAGGCAAGTGGACTACTATGGAGAAGGGAATCCAGTACCTGAGGGAATTAGCTGTACGGAAGGTGATTTATAGGGACCTAGACAACGAAACAAATATCCACAGATCCAGATGAAGTCAAGTGTACACGACCCATGTGGCGGAAGTTTGTATGGAGTGCACCATCATCATATGCCAGCTCATTGGCAATATCGGCCTGGAAAGAATATGAGGAACCCACAGTGGATGAATTGACTAAACAACTCCGGCAGTACAAAGAAAGTCTCTCCTCTTCCCTACAGGCCTGTGTCTCAGCTGTGGAGAAACTTTCTGAAGAGTTCCACCAACTTAAAGAGAATTTATTTTCCTCCCCACCTGTACAAACCAGTGTCTCACCTATCAGGCGTAAGCGTCCATCCGTGCAAGGAAGACGATACAGTGGGTACACACCCCGTGGTACCCTGTGGTTTTACCTACGTGACCATGGAGAGGACATAGGAAAATGGGATGGAAAATCTACCTCGACCCTAGAGGCACGGGTATGTGAGTTGCAAGGAAAAACAATCGGGAAAAAGGGGTTCTTTGAGAAGCTTGCTGCTCCAACTTCCTGCATGCAGTCCTCCAGATGCAGAAATTAAGATTCTGACCAGGATTAGAGGGGCCCAGCCTCCAGCCAGGGGGAGGAAAGGGACAATCAAGTTTATTGGACCACGTGGATTCGATGGCCTGGCACGCCAAGCACACAAAAGTATAAGGCTTTAGTAGACACTGGTGCCAGAACCTGTCTGTATTTATGGGGTGACGGGGGGATCCCAGCAGTTAATTGTATTGGAGGCTGAAGTGAGTTTAACTGGGAATGAGTGGCAAAAGCACTGTATTATGACTGGCCCAGATACTCCATGCATCCTTGGCATAGACTGCCTCAGGAGAGGATATTTCAAGGACGCAAAAGGGTTCCAGTGGGCTTTTGGCATAGCTGCCTTAGAGACAGAGGGCATTAAACAGTTGTCTACTTTGCCTGGTATCTCGGAGGACCCTTCTGTTGTGGGGTTGCTGAGGGTCAAAGATCAGTAGGTGCCAATCGCTACCACAACTGTGCACAACTGTGCACTGGCGGCAAGACTCCCCCAATTCCCATCCATAAGCTAATTCGTCAACTGGAGAGCCAAGGAGTGATCAGCAAGACTCATTCACCTTTTAATAGTCCCATATGGCCAGTGCGAAAGTCTAATGGCAAGTGGAGACTAACGGTGGACTATCGTGGCCTGAACGAAGTCACGCCACCACTGAGTGATACAGTGCCAGACATGCTAGAACTCCAGTACAAACTGGAATCAAAAGCAGCCAAGTGGTACACCACAGTCGGTATCACTAATGCATTTTTCTCCATCCCTCTAGCAGGAGAGTGCAGGCTACAGTTTGCTTTTTCTTGGAGGGGTGTCCAATACACCTGGAATTGGCTGTCCCGGGGGGGAAACACAGCCCTACCATTTGCCATGGACTGATCCAGTCTGCGCTGGAACAGGGGTGTAATAAATGACTGAGTCCCAAATAGGGTTACAATCAAAGTTTACAATTTATTAAACGTATAGAGGTAAGCAAACAGCTCTGGGTACGCCGGGAGTCTCTGCTCCACTAAGATGCACACCAATTACATCAGGCGGCTGGTTTTTATGCTCCTAGGCTAATACATATTCATCACCACTTTTGGAAAAGGCAGGGTTATTATAATTAGTTTCCCGGGACACGAACCATCCCACGGACGCATGCGTATCAGTCTCCGGTGGGCCCTCTGGGGGTCGCTCGTAGAGGCTCGTAGTCTTCCTCCCAGGCTTTGTCCTTTGGTTGTTCTTCAGCTTCCCCCCTCTCCTTATTTAGTAGTCTCTGGGCCAGATGTCAGAAAGTTGTGTCTCGTGCAATAGTCAGCAGTTATCAAAAAACTCCCCCCTATTCTCTTATCTCCCAGACCCGAGTCTCAAGGTTTACCCTTCAAACCCTCTATCGACACGAACTGCTAGACCATTCTTTTGCAAGATGCAAGAGCTATATACACTAACCACTCTGTTTCTCTTGGACTTGTGGTTATTTATACAAGGGTATGTAAGACAGAAGGTCACATTTCATTATGAGGCCCTAGCATTGTTCCATATTGACACGAATCAAATGAACATATTTCACAGGGGGAAGCTCCTGAACACCTGCAGTACATTAATGACATCATCGTATGAGGTGACACAGCAGCTGATGGTTTTGAGAAAGGGAAGAAAACAGTCCAAATCCTTCTGAAGGCCGGTTTTGCCATAAAACAAAATAAAGTCAAAGGACCTGCACGAGAGAGCCAGTTTTTAGGAATATAATGGCAAGATGGACGTCGTCAAATACCAATGGATGTGATCAACAAAATAACAGCTATGTCTCCACCAAATAACAAAAAAGAAATGCAAACTTTCCTAGGTGTCATGGGGTTTTGGAGAATGCACATCCCAAATTACAGTCTGATTGTAAGCCCGCTCTATCAGGTAAGAACAATGATTTCAAATGGGGCCCTGAGCAATGACAAGCCTTTGAACGTATTAAATGGGAGATGGTTCATGCAGTAGCCCTTGGGCCAGTCCAAGCAGGACAATATGTAAAGAATGTGCTCTACAGCGCAGCCAGGGAGAATGGCCCCACCTGGAGCCTCTGGCAGAAAGAGCCTAGGGAAACTCGAGTTCTACCCTTCGGGTTTTGGAGTCGGGGGTACAGAGGATCTGAGGCCTGCTACAGTCCAAACGAAAAAGAGATATTGACAATGTATGAGGGAGTTTGATCTGCTTCGGAGTTGGTCAGTAGTGAAGCGCAGCTCCTCCTGGCACCCCGACTGCTGGTACTGGGCTGGATGTTCAAAGGAAGGGTCCCCCTTTACACATCATGCAACTGATGCTACATGGAGTAAGTGGGTTGCACTGATTACTCAGCAGGCTCGAATAGGAAACCCCAGTCACCCAGGAATCTTGGAAGTGATTATGGACTGGCCAGAAGGCAAATATTTTGGGATATCATCAGAGGAGGAGGTGGTCTGTGCTGAAGAAGCCCCACTGCACAACAAGCTGCCAGAAAATGAGAAGCAATATGCCCTGTTCACTGATGGGTCCTGTCCTATTGTGGGAAAGCATTGGAGATGGAAGGCTGCTGTATGGAGTCGTACACGACGAGTTGCAGAAGCTGCTGAGGGAGAAGGTGAATCGAGTCAGTTTGCAGAAGTGAAAGCAATTCAGCTGGCTTTAGATATTGCTGAATGAGAAGAGTGGCCAGTTCTCTATCTCTACACTGATTCATGGATGGTAGCAAATGCCCTGTGGGGGTGGTTACAGCAATGGAAGCAGAGCAACTGGCAGAACAGAGGCAAACACATCTGGGATGCTGCACTGGGGCAAGATATTGCTGCCCAGGTAGAGAACCTGGTAGTAAAAGTACACTGTGTAGATGCTCATGTGCCCAAGAATGGGGCCACTGAAGATCATTGAAACAACCAGCAGGTGGATCAGGCTGCTAAGATTGAAGTGGCCCAGGTGGACCTGGACTGGCAACATAAGGGTGAATAATTTATAGCTCGATGGGCCCATGACACCTCGGGCCATCAAGGTAGAGATGCAGCATACAGATGTGCTCGTGATTGAAGGGCAGACCTGACCATGGACACTATTGCACAGGTAAATCATGACTGTGAAACGTGCTGCAATCAAGCAAGCCAAGCAGTTAAAGCCTCTTTGGTATGGAGGATGATGGCTGAAATATAAATATGGAGAGGCCTGGCAGATTGAGGGAGTGTGATGTCACTCCCTCAAACCCACAAAGGCAAGCGCCACATACTCATGATGGTGGAAGCAACCACCGGGTGGCTGGAAAGCTATCCTATGCCCCATGCCATTGCCTGGAACACTACACTGGTCCTTCAAAAGCAAGTCCTATGGCGACATGGCACCCCAGAAAGAATAGAGTCAGACAATGGGACTCATTTCCAAAAGAACCTCATGGACACTTGGCCAAAGAGCACGAAAATGATTTGGTATATCACATCCCCTATCATTCACCAGCCTCAGGGAGAGTTGAGCGATACAATGAATTGTTAAAGACTACACTGAAGGCTGCGACATTCAAAAATTGTGATACGCATTTGGCAAAGGCCACCTGGTTAGTCAATACTAGGGGATCTGCCAACCGAGCTGGACCTGCCCAATCAAACCTGTTACGTACTGTAGAAGGGAATAAAGTTCCTCTAGTGCATGTAGGGAACGTGCTGGGTAAAACAGTCTGGGCTACTCCTGCCTCAGGAAAAGGCAAACCCATTTGTGGTTTTGCTTTTGCTGAGGGACCTGGATGCACTTGCTTGGTAATGCAAAAGAATGGGGTGTCCGGTGTGTACCTCAAGGGGATCTAATACTGGGTGAGAATAGCCCATGAGTTGAATTGCTTTATGTTAATTATTATATAATAATCTATGTCATCACTACCATGATTGCTATATGTCACTGCCTTATTAATGGTATCACTGTAACAGCCACACAGATAATAATGAATGAATTTTGATAGAAATGGACAAGTACAGAGATGTGATGGAATGAGAATGGGCTTGTAGCATCTCACACCGCGATCTCTTTATCAATCAATTAATCTCCGCGTTTTACCGTGATTCCTTTGTTCCCGCGTCTCACCGCGATCATCTGTGTCCAGGTCGGTGTTGCCAGCTGCTGGCAACAATATTTCTCTAAATTCCTCAATTGGGCGATGTGGGAACACTGTCATGGGAACTTCTCATAGTCGTCCTGGTAGCTTGGTTTGCTCAGCTGCAGCAAGTCATGGCCTCCTTGCTGTTTCAAAAATCCCTCAACAATTCCCCCTTTTTCTTTTTGAGCAAACCAAGCCCGATGTAACAGTTTTGCAAGTAACCCTTTAACCACAGTTATTACAATACAACACGCAATGATGATTAACACCACAACAAACAGAATCCTTAATCCCTCTTTGACTAATCCCAGTAACCTTCTATGCATCGTTTCAAACAAATCAGTGAGCCATTGATAGAAAGGACTGATATCATATTGAATCTTTCTCATGTGCTCTTTCAGGAAAGTAATGGATTTGTGAACTGACTCATTATGATCAAAAGGGTTTAAACAGCATATTCCCTCAAAGTCTTCACACCCATGCCCTTGAGCCAAGAGCAAGAAGTCAATAGCAGCTCAACCCTGTAAGAGCGCACGTCACAGACTATTTTGATCTGGTAACATCTCCTCAAGTATCTCTGTCGTGGCATGGGCTTGCTTCTCAGCCCAGCATACCAATGTTTCTAAGTTGTTAAGTGCGGCCGCAGATGCCACTCTGTCGTGGTTCCGCTCGAGTGGGCAGCCGAGCTCCACCACAGCCGCTCTCTCACTCCCCCTCCTCAAAGAGGAATGGGGAGAAAATATGTGAAAGGGGCTCAAGGATTGAGATAAGGACGAGAAAATCACGCAATAATTAGTGTAACGGGCAAACCAGACTCAGCATAAGAAGACAGATAGTAAGATTTATTGCTCATTACTAACAAGCTAGAGAAGTGAGAAACAAAGGAAAGAAACCAAAAGCACCTCCCCCCCATCCACCCTCTTCCACCTCCTCCCCCCGAGCGGCGCAGGGGAACGGGGGAATGGGGGTTATGGTCAGTCTACAGCACTTCTTCTCTGCCGCTCCTTCTCGGTCACTCTCGTCCCCTGTGCTGTGGGGTCCCACCCACGGGATGCAGTCCTTGACGAACTGATCCGGCGTGGGCTTCCCACAGGCAGCAGCTCTTCCAGAACTGCTCCAGATATGGGTCCGTACCACGGGGTCCATCCCTCAGGAGAAAACTGCTCCAACCTGGCTCCCCCATGGGCAGCAGCTCCTGCCAGATCACCTGCTCCTGCGTGGTCTCCTCTCCACGGGCTACAGGTCCGGCCCGGAATCTGCTCCGGCAGGGGTCTTCCACAGGCGGCAGCCTCCGTCGGTGCAGGGCCACCTGCTCCACCGTGGTCTCCTCCACGGGCTGCAGCGTGGAACCCTGCTCCACCGTGGTACTCCATGGGCTGCAGGGGGACATCCTGCTTCACCATGGTCCTCACCACAGGCCACAGGGGACTTCTGCTCCGGCGCCTGGAGCACCTCTCCCCCTCCTTCTACACTGACCTTGGCACCTGCAAGGCTGTTTCTCACTCCCTTGACTCTCCCGGCTGCTGTGTGGCGCAGCAGTTTTTTTCCCTGTCTTAAATATGCTCTCACAGAGGCGCAAAACAACATCGCTTATTGGCTCAGATCTGGAAAACAATGGGGCCCTTCCCAAACATGGGGCGGCTTCTAGATCTTTCTCACAGAAACCACCCCTATGGCCCCCTGCTACCAAAGCCTTGCCACGTAAACCCACTACACACTCCTGGCACCAAAATTGTCAATGCCGCTCTAGCTGCAACATCAAGCAATTCAACATTATCATTGCAATCTGGTGCGAGCAATGCCCATTTATGTCTAGTGATCTCATGCAACTGCGACAAGCTAGGAGCAAATATAGTAAGTTTACCTAAGTAACATGGACCTCCGATAGCATTTGCAGGGATACCTTGCCAGGCCCTATCCCCGCAAATCAGAAAAACATCAGGAGGTAAGGCCATAGCTGTACGATTGTTCCAAATGCTATAGTTGTTACCCCTTGTCTCCGTGCCATAAGCCCCTACACCCTGCCTAGCAGTGTCATTGTAATCACAGGTGTTATTTGTATTTCTGTACCCGTATGGCCCTTTCCAAGTTCCTGTAGCAGGATCTCGGTAATTCATTCTTATTTGTGGTAACACATTTGGTGCTGCTATATGTATTGTTTGAAAATGAATACTCGCAGGAGGGTCTTCTCGGTTACTAGTCAAACATAAGTGATTCAAGACAACCAATGCCTCGGACAATCGCTCATCGATGTTCTTGATCTCTTTTAATCTCACTAAGTGTTCCGTTAAAACCTGGTGTGATCATTCAACCATCACTTGGCCCGTGGGAGAATATGGAACACTCGTTTTTGGCTGAATCTGTAGGAAAATCCATTCCAGAACTCGACAATGCTGCCCTATCATTCCACCCTTGCCATCACCTGTGTCACTTATACTACTCCTATTACCCGTGCTGTTAGTGTCAGCGGCATCCTCCTGATACCGTTTCTGTCTTTGTCTCCCCTTACTCTCCCCCTTTTCTTTTTGCCACTGACCAATCACCGCAAATGGATGAGACACATGATTGCTAATTAGGAAAGAGAGTGCAACGTCTGCTATACATCTGCAAGCAGTGCCGGCTGCAACCTTAGAAGCTAT
This sequence comes from Anas platyrhynchos, assembly GCF_047663525.1. Taxonomy (NCBI): domain Eukaryota; kingdom Metazoa; phylum Chordata; class Aves; order Anseriformes; family Anatidae; genus Anas; species Anas platyrhynchos. The sequence continues at coordinate 12,392,311 of NC_092620.1, read as the reverse complement.
TTGTGAAAGAGCCTGCCGGTGGTCATTTGGTAGTGTAATCTGCAGCTCTGCACTCCTGCACCACAATAAAGGTAGTAATATAGCTAAGTCATCATTAGGAATCCATACAATGTGGCAACCCCACTGAATATTATCCAGGAACATTTGTACATTTATCAATTTATGTAACACCATAGTTATATCACCTATCTGGGGACGAATAGTAGAGTCTGATATTTGCCATCCCAAGTATAACCATGGCTGTTTCTGTTGAACCTTCTCTAGGGCTATCTTCAACCCTTTTGCTTCCAAAGTATCCCAAATAAACTTTAAATATGAATCCTGGAAGCATTCTGGCCTAACAAACCGAATGTTATCCATATAATGGTAAATAATTATGTCACACCACGCTGTCCGAATCGGTTGTAGTGCCCAGGCCACATATAATTGACATAATGTAGGAGACTTCCTCATCCCCTGCGGAAGCACTAGCCATTCATAGTGCTTTGCCGGGGCCTGTTTGTTAATGGAGGGTACCGTAAAAGCAAATCTTTGACAGTTCTGTGCCACCACATCTAGTTGCCTGGACTGATCAATAAATTTAGCATATGGTTCCCCAGGGACCTGTTCTACAGATGTGAATGGAGGTACTTTCTTTTCCCCTGGGAGACTAAGAAGAACCCTCAGTGCAAGCCGCGCAGCTGTTTGGCGAATAATCGCAGGGAACTGCAACTGAATCTGGGTATTGAGGTAAGTACCCGTTCCCTTTAACATCTCTGCAGTAATCCCATACAGAGGGTCCCCCGGCAGTTGACCTGCTTCCCCCTGTGGTAACTGCAACCATTCCCTTTCAAACAATAACAATGGGGAAGGAGTTAACAATAAGCGTGCCAAGTTTCGACAGTCAAGTGGACACATTGGTTTTGCCTGAAAAATCCATTGAATTATCTGTCGAGCCGCCTGGGATTGTAATCCATAGTCCAAAACCATTTTTCGAGCTTGTTGTAGAAGCTTGCAGTCATGTGGCTGCCACAACCCGGTGCCTTGCACAGGGTCGATAATAATAGGGCAGGCCAAGGATGTAGCATGCCTATGCCCCTCTGTGAAAGCATCACGTATGACATCGGAGCACCTGTCCCTCCTTGGACAGATGGAACCTGCTGTAACAGCTGACGCTGACACGGCCAGGGGTGGCCCAGCAGTTGGGAGGGTGCCCTCAAGCATGCTCATTATTTCTCCTGAGGAAATGGAATCCAGGTCATGGGAACGGAACATGACACTCAGATCATCAGAGGAGCCAGCTCCGTCCAAAGACACTTGTTGCAAGGTGCTCACAGTGCAATGGTTTCCCTCTAGTAAAGACCGGAAAGTCAAAGCCTCAAGGATTTTTGTGGGCTCAGCTGGAGGGTCCAGAGACACAGGATCAGAGCACCCTAGGCTGTGTTCAGAGCTTATGGTTGAAAATATGTCTTTCTCTGCGGAGAGATTCCAGCTTGATGGGTCAGACATGAGCTTCAGTGTGTTCTGAGAAAGCAGAGATTTGTCCTCTCCATCCTCAGTGAAGGTGTCATTGGCAAGGACGATGCTTGTAGAGAAGACATGTTTGGTAGGTCTTGTTTGACGTAGATGCCTGAAACCAGGTGCAAGAAGCATAGATTTCTGTTCTATCTTCTGAGGTAAAGAAGTCTGTGTTGCTCTGGACTTCAGAGAATTACAGCTCCAAAGAGATTTAAAGGAAGAAATGCTGGTCATACCTTGCAATGTATCCTGAAGGGCTTTAATTTGCTCCGTCAGCCTCTGATTACAGTTTTTCAGGTGGTAGTTTTCTAGCTCAAGCTCTCTCAGCTTAAATGTTACCCACTCTTTGATCTTGGCAGCTTCCTCTTGAACAATTTTGAGTTCCTCAGTCCTCAGCTGTTTCTGTTTTGCTAGCTGAGTCTCCAGTCTGTTAATCAGGTCTTGTTTTCTTTGCAGTGTACCCATCAGCTCCTCCAGTGAAGGTCGATTTTCGCAATCTGCTGCTGCACCTCTCATTGGCGAAGCATCCCGAGTGGATTTTTTGCTGCCTGGCAGCGGCACAGATGCTGGCAGCACAGCTTTATCAAGATTTTCCGGTGCAGGGGGTGGGGAGGGCAGCCCCCACTCCCCATTAGCACTCTGCTCCGATAGTCCCTCAGTTATTTCTGCCGCTGATTGATTTATTGGAGAGGTCATACCGCGAACCGGGGTGGGTGCAGGAATGATAAAGATCATGTCAGCCGCATTCCTGAGGTCTCAGGTTTCATATTCGGCGGTCTGTCAGTCCCAGACAGTACTGAGAAAGCTTGTGCCGCTGCCATAGCCAGCTGCCATTCGGTTTTTATACCGCACAGCGCTGTAAGCACTGCAAGCCAGGTCGTACATAAATCTTTATTGAACTTTCCGTTTGTGATGGTTGTATCCCGTAAATGATCTCCTACGAGCTGCCACTCATCTGGGCTAAAAATTAGAAGGATTTCCTTTAGAAAACCCTCCTTCTGGACCCAGTGTATCAAGGATTTGATCTTTTTTACATTGCAAGATACACCTCTCGTAGAGAGAATGCTAGAGAGAAGCTGCACAGCCGCTTCCTCCATGGTTACGTCAGACGGGCTGCAGGGTCGTGATCTCCGCCCTTCTGCTATGTGCCAACTCGCCACACGGTGGCGGTCGTCTGCCGTTGTTCACTGACGCCTCTGGTCTCCCGTAGCAACTCGATCCCGGATGTCCCGCGTCTCACCGCGATTACGTTACTTTTCCGCGTCCCACCGCGACTCCTTTGTTCCCGCGTCTCAACGCGATCCGTATCAATCAATCAATCTCCGCGTCACACCGCGATCTCTTTATCAATCAATTAATCTCCGCGTCTTACCGCGATTCCTTTGTTCCCGTGTCTCACCGCGATCATCTGTGTCCAGGTCGGTGCTTGGAGTTTCTCAGCGTCTCTCAGGTGTTTCAGCTTCTGTCAGGTCTCTCCGTGTCTCTCAGGGCTGTCCGTGTCTCTGAAGCGTCTCTCAGGGCTCTCCGTGTCTCTGAAGTCTCTCAGCGTCTCTCAGCGTCTGTCAGGTCTCTCAGCATCTGTCAGGTCTCTCAGCGTCTCTCAGGTCTCTCAGCGTCTCTCAGGTCTCTCAGCGTGTCCGGGTCTCAGCCTGTTCGGGCGCCATATGTTGCAGGAAGAATGGCCGAAAGCACGGCAGACACCAGTATGGTCAGATCATGCTCCATTTATTACCCCAAATAGCCTGACTTTTATAGTGAACTTAACAGGGGCAGATAGTGTCTCACACAAGATTATTGGTCAAAATCACTCAGACAAACAACTGCACAGAAACAATCCCACCTGCAAGAAAACAACCCCCTTGTGATTAGCAGTCACATAGACCTTGCCCTTGAAGCCAGCTGCTGGCAACAATATTTCTCTAAATTCCTCAATTGGGCGATGTGGGAACACTGTCATGGGAACTCCTCGTAGTCGTCCTGGTAGCTTGGTTTGCTCAGCTGCAGCAAGCCATGGGATCTTTGCTGTTTCAAAAATCCCTCAACAAGTAGACACTGCACTAAGCCTGTCTGAATTTAAGAAGCGATTGGACTGTGCACTTTGTCACATGGTCTAAACTTTTGGGTAGACCTGTGCGGTGCCAGGCGTTGGACTTAATGATCCTTATGGGTCCCTTCCAACTCGGGATATTCTATGATTCTATAATATATCACTGACATCAAGTGGTGCAAATCAGAATTACAATACAATGTCACCAGAGTAGGGCATCCAAATGCAGAATGTCTAATGGCCATCTCTTTGTTGAAAAATCACAAAATTTAAAGAACAATCTAGAAACAAATCTAGAAAATGACAAAACTTGTAGCATCTCTATGTTAAATTATGATCTTACACTGTTATACTGAGTCTGTCTGGGATGGAGGTAACTTTCCCTGCAACAGCCCATACATATAGTGTTGTGTTCTGTACTTGTAGCTAGAACAACATTGGTATCGCACCAATGTTTTGTCTATTGCTGAGCAACGCAGCCTTAGCATCAAGGCTCTCTCTCCAACCCTCCCCATCCCCCGCCCAAGCCAGTAGGCTGGGGGTGGTCAAGAAGTGGGGAGGGAACAGAGAATCATAAAATCATTAAGGTTGGAAAAGACCTCTGAGATCATCTGGTCCAACCGTCCCCCTACCACCAATATTGCCCACTAAACCATGTCCCTAAGTACCGCATCTACACTTGAACACCCCCGGGGATGATGACTCCACCACCTCCCTGGGCAACCTCTTCCAATGCCTGACTACTCTTTCTGAGAATAAATTTTCCCTCATATCCAACCTGAACTTCCCCTGGCGCAACTTGAGGCCATTCCCTCTTGTCATATGACCAGTTATCTGTGAGAAGAGGCTGACCCCCAGCTCCCCACAACTTCCTTTCAGTTAGCTAGAGAGAGCAATAAGGTCTCCCCTGAGCCTCCTTTTCTCCAGACTAAACAAGCCCAGTTCCCTCAGCCGCTCCTCGTAGGACTTGTGTTCCAGGCCCTTCACCAGCTTCGTAGCCCTTCTCTGGACATGCTCCGGGGCCTCGATGTCTTTCTTGTAGTGAGGGGCTCAAATCTGAATACAGTACTCAAGGTGCGACCTCATCAGAGCTGAGTACAGGAGTGTGAGAAACAAAGTTGTGTTTTTGCAGTGGAAAATTCCACTAACCTTGCATATTCAAAAGTGATTGTGCAGGCATGACAGTTGCATAGCAGTGGGGAGTATGTTAAGAAGATAAGGGGAAGGTCCCACTGTCCCAAAATAAGGAGGATAGCTAAGAAAATAGGAAAAGGAATATGAAATCAGTAAAAACAAAAATAGCTTCACAGAAGACCCTGTCTGAAAAAAAATATTGAGATATTTCTCACAATTTGGGGGCTTGTCTGGGATCTTGTCACTTACCAAAGAGTTATTGCCACCACAGATAGGAAGGTGCACCCCACTGATTTCAGTGGTCCTGTCAGGGGTGGTGGGTTGTCTCAGGATGGCTGACAAGGAACTGAGACTGTTAAACTAAAGACAGGCTCTGTGAAGCACTGGGGAAAAGGGAGGCATAACACAGGCACAGCACAGGCACAGGCATAATTGCTGATGACCTGGATACGGTAATTCTGTGCATGGACCAAGGTAAGACAAGCTTTACTGTATTGCCTTGAGGGGGTTGGGGAGACTCCCGTGTGTGGTGGGACTACCCCCCGTGCTGCCCAGTGCTGAATAAATGGATGGATGCCCAGTGCTGAATAAATGGGGGATGTCAGTCTTGAGTATGTTATTCACTGGAGAAGAATGTTTAAGAAGGGAATGAATTGGCAGGCAGCTATGCAAGAATGGGAAAGAACTAACTTCCCTCAGACTGGGAGTAATTCTGGTAGAGCAGAAATATCTGCTTATCCAACTGGGATAATAATAACCCACAACACAGAAATCATACGAGAGACTTGAGGTCAGAATGAGAACGTACTTGGGGATGAATCCTGAGGACCCGGTATCCCAAGGCCTCTTGAAAGTTCATTTTGTGATTAAAGCCTGGCCAGATACACAGGAAAAGCTCCAGAAGGTGGGAGGATGGAGTTAACAGTCACTGGAGGCCCTCCTGCGGGAGGCCCTGAAGGTGTACATCAGGAGGGGATATGAGAAGGTGTACTGGGTCTGGCTGGGATGTTAACTTTCCCTGCAGCAGCCCATACAGTGCTGTGCTCTGCACTTGTAGCTGGAACAGCAGTGTTATCACACCAATGTTGGGGTCCCAAAGCCTATCATTGGCATTGAAGATAGAGGCAAAGAAGGCATTAAATGTCTCTGCTTTGCCCATGTCCTTGTTCGTGAGTGTGGTGTAATTGCCTGAAGTAACTAGGAAAATAAAACTAACATTCACATTTTTAAGGAAAAGGTACAGCATTGAAGAGGCTTTCAGGGTAGGGCATAACTGCATTACCTGAGCGTTCCCCAGGCTCCCAATCTTACATGCTATTGCGCTGGGGAAACTTGGTGTGCTAGCCCTAAGGAACAGCACGGAGCGTAGAGTGGAGTGGAGACACCACGGCTAGGCTCTGTAATCAGGTGGGGCCTCAATTGTTCTTGTGCACAAAGCTGCACTTTTTGCCACCCTGAGCCAAAGACCTGTCATGTTTTGACAAATGCTGTACCCTAGTGTACTTTTTGCTCATTATAATATCATTATAATACCAAAACATACCTCCATCCCAAAAGCTACCCACCTCCAAGGTGCGACCACCCCTCACTGAGCATGCGCCCTGAATTTCTCGGAGCCTATTACTTTAAACGGAGATGGGAAAACTTTACACCAATCATAACTAAGATATGCTTGACTAGAGCCACTCAAGCTCCACCTAAAAGATAGAAAATAATATAAATTGGCCCAAGAGAGAGGGGATGTTAGGGAAGATACCACCGTCAGGGGAGATACCATCCCGAGGAAATACAACATCCTTAGGACCTCCTGACTCCTGGGATCAGTCGACGGGCTGAGCCTCTCTTCCCCCCCCATTGGGACGCCTTTGGGTGAGATCTGAATACTTGCTTATAAATCTCTATAGAGTCTTTGATCCTTTTAACGCGTTTATTTCTAGGCTGCGCACCTGTGACACCTGTGACACCTGTAACACATCTGTAACACATCTGTAACACCTGTAACACCTATAACACCTGTGTATTTCATGCATACTAGCTTGCTTTTGCAGGCAGTCACTATTGCTGGCAATCCAAAAGAACCTGATTATCTGTTGCTGTAATAAACCATACTTGATTGCATTGTGATAGCTCTCATTAAGTGCAACTAGGGTGAGGGTGGTTATCCGTGATAGTTCAGTGTTCTGAATCCAACCAGACCCCCAGACGGTTAATGCGTTTTTGGTGAATGTCCGACTGGTTCAGTACTCTGAATCCGACCGGGCCCGTAACGGTTAATCAGCTACACCCCTTAACGCAACAGTAAAATTGGAGTAGTCAGCAGGATTGCTATGGATAAACTACTGCAAAAATACAAATGTGCCCCTTCCCAGGCAGGGAAGGAGTTTTCCCAAAAGTTTTGGAAAGATGAGGAGAAAGTGGTAGAGCGCATTGAGCAGTGTCAGGCTTCACAAAAGATTGGTCAAAGAAAGGGTAAAGGTGCAATTTGTGCTGTGTTAGGAGCCTGTTTGTCTTGTGCTCAGCAAGAAGCTAAGGAAACTCCTGCTCCCAAACTGATCTCTGATGCGGAACATACCGCTTTGAAATCAGAGAATGAAGTATTGAAGTCATCATTGGCCTTTGAAAGGGAGACGGGAAAAACATTAGGAATCAGAGTGGATAAACTTTTGGATGAAAATGATAAACTTGTGAGTGAGAATAATCATCTTAAACAATTGCTGGAGAGGGTTAGTCATCTGTTAAATAAAGTACAGCCTTGTGCTCCGGTCAAGCAGATTCGTAGATTGCTGCACAATATAGAACCTGAAAGCTGGGACAGTGATTTCTGGTCTGACAGTGATGATGGTGTTGAAGAGATTTCTGATTCTGAACCTCAATCCATTTCCTTGAGACCTTTGTTTAAGACTGAGACTGCTGTTGATGATAATGATGAAATCCGCACTACTGTGCGAACAATTCCATGGTCACCGGCAGAGTTGGTTAAAATACAGGAGAGGTTCTCAAGGCGGTCAGGGGAATCAGAAGTTGAGTATGTGTGTCGAGTTTCTCTTAAAGGAGGAGATCGAATGATGTTGTGTAAGGAAGAGGTAGGAGGCTTTTGGAGACCTGGAGTATTTTTAACCACCACACCAGGAGCTGACCTGGCTGTAGCAGTACAGAAAGCAGCCTGCATTCAGGCGATATATGAAAGAGATGAATTAAGGAAATCCCCGATGTTAGCTCCTATTGACCCGGTTCAATTAACCCCTCTCATCCGTGGACTCCCTGATTGTCTTAAGATGTTTGTAGCAAACACCCAAAATCACATACTAGCTGCTTTTAGGGATGATGATAGTGGTTGTAGGCGAAATCCTAACTCCCCTATTCCCACCTGGAGTGAATTGGTACAAAACATAGATAAGTACGGACACCGAATGGGCTGGATTAATTCATCCAGTATTAAATCCCAAGACCACTCTCGGCGAGTCCGCCAAATCCACACTAAAAATCCCAGATACCCCAAATTCAAAGAGAGGTTCAAACCTAATAGGGAACGGAGTGAGTTGTGGTGTCGGCAAAAAAACTCTTGTCCCCGGGGAGGGCAGTGAGCCACCCTGCTTGGCAGGTATTAGCAATTCAATGGCTCTCTAATGAACACTCTGACCCTATCATCACCATTCCTGTTGAACCCCAAAAAATATTGGTAAATTTTCTTATTGATACCAGGACCCAAATGTCAGTAATTACACATGAGACAGCACAAACCCTGAGCATAACACCTGGTCAACACAGGGTTAAATTCATGGGAATCGATGGTGTGGAAAAACAAGGCCCCACTGCAAAAATTTCACTCTGGTTGCCAGAGGAACAAAAATTAACCAGGGTAGAAGTATTAGTTGGTGCTGCATACACTAATATTTTAGGATTTGACATGCTGCATGGTCATATGTGGAAACTCCCTGATGGAACTGTGTGGAGTTTCGCGACACTTCAAAGGGATTCAGGCACCGTAAGACTGAGCCTGTTACAAACATCCATACCCTCATCCCCTGCTAAAATCGTTAATGATCGGCAATATCTGTTGTCAGCAGCAGCACTTATGGGGATTGACGGGGTGGTAACAGAATTGAAAAAAAGAGGCATTATTAAAAGGACCCACTCACCTTACAATTCACCAGTGTGGCCGGTAAAGAAACCAACCAGGCAATGGCATTTTACAGTGGATTACAGACAGTTGAATGCTAACACTACACCTTTGACTGCCGCAGTTCCAAACATGGCAGAGATAGTGAAAGCCCTCTGTGTATCTAACAGTAGTAATGGTGCTAACTACTCCCAAATATTTCTATGCATGGGTGTTGCAGGAAGCACGGCCGAAAGCACGACAGACACACAGTAGAGTCAGATCATGCTCCATTTTATTGCCCGAATAGCCTAACTTTTATAGAGAACTTAACAGGGGCGGACAGTGTTTCACACAAGATTATTGGTCAAAAGCACTCAGACAAACAACTATAAGAAAACAACCCCACCTGCAAGAAAACAACCCCCTTGTGATTAGCAGTCACATAGATCTTGTCCTTGAAGCCAGCTACTGGTAACAATATTTTTCTGAGTTCCTCAATTGGGCGATGTGGGAACACTGTCATGGGAACTTCTCATAGTTGCCCTGGTAGCTTGGTTTGCTCAGCTACAGCAAGCCATGGGATTTTTGCTGTTTCAAGAAATCCCTCAACAATTCCCCCTTCTTCTTTTGAGCAAACCAAGCCCGACACAGCAGTTTTACAAGTGACTCTTTAGCTATACTTACAACACACAACGATGATTATCACCACCATAAACCAAATCCTTAATCCCCTTGTGACTAAACCCAGCAACCATCTACACCTTGTTTCAAACAAGTCAGTGAACCATTGATTGAAAGGATTGATACCATACTGAATCTTTCTAATATGCTCTTTCAGGAAAGTAATGGATTTGTGAATTGACTCATTATGATCAGAAAGGTTTAAACAGTACATTCCCTTAAAGTCCTCACACCCATTCCTTTGAGCCAAAAGCAAGATGTCAATAGCAGCTTGATCCTGTAAAAGCAGATGTCGCAGACTATTTTGATCTGGTAACATCTCCTCAAGTATCTCTGTCGTGGCATAGGCTTGCCTCTTGGCCCAGCATACCAATTTTTCTAAGTTGTTTCGTGCGGCCGCAGATGCCACTCCAGGCACTGAAATTGCTAATGCCGCTCTAGCTGCAACCCCACACAATTCAACATTATCATTGCAATCCGATGCAAGCAATGCCCATTTATGTCTGGTGATCTCACGCAACTGTAACAAGCTAGGAGCAAATACAATGAGTTTATCTAAGTAACATGGACATCTGATAGCATTTGCAGGGATACCTTGCCAGGCCCCATCCCCACAAATCAGAAGGACATCAGGAGGTAAGGCCAAAGCTGCACAATTGTTCCAAACACTGTAGTTGTTACCCCTTGTCTCCATGCTACAAACCCCTAAACCCTGCTTAGCAGCATCATTGTAATCACAGGTGTTATTTGTGTTTTTGTACCAGTATGGCTCTTTCCCGGTTCCTGTAGCAGGATTCACCTGATAGCCACGGCTACGTTCACATTTGTAGCCACCTTTCAGGTTGATACAGATTTGACTACAGATACCAGGGTTTTGACATTCATCAATATCTCCACAGTTTCTCTTGTCTACAAAGTCAAACCCAGCTGGACAGTCACATTCATGTATGTTGCATTCCTTCAGGGGCTCATCACCCCAGTCCTTGCAGTCTCTCTGCTGGTTACACACTTTATTGATATCTATGCATTCTCCACTTCTGCACTTGAATTTGCCAGGTCCAGAGCACTGAATAACATTGTTACAGTTTGCTTCATCAGTGCCATCCAGACAGTCTCTCACACCACTGCACTGCCTACTCCCATGGACACAGTTCCCATCTTCACATCTGAACTGGTCTGGCCTGCAGGTCTGAGAAGGGCAGTTAATTTCATCACTTCCATCCTTGCAATCAGGATCTCTGTTACAGTCTTTTTCACCATCACATTTCCAGGACACCAGGATACACTGGGTTGACTGAGGACCACAGCTGATTTCATTTACCTGGCATGTTCTCATATAACACAGATCAGCAATCTCATCAGACCCATTTTCACAGTCCGGATCCCCATCACACTGCCATCTGTTTGGCACACACTGACCACTGTTGCACACAAAGTCAGATTCAGCACACGTCTTCTTCACACAAGCACTCTCATCACTGCCGTCTGAGCAGTCTTCACATTTTGCTCTAGCACTGTCGGCAGCAGTGCACAGGCAGGTGAGGGCGAGCAGCAGGCAGAATGCCCCACAGCGCGGCAGTGCCTGCCGCCGCCCTGCACCTATGTCACTTATACTACTGCTATTACCCGTGCTAGTAGTGTCAGTGGCATCCTCCTGGTACCGTTTCTGTCTTTGCCGCCCCTTACTCTCCCCCTTTTCTTTTTGCCACTGACCATTCACCACAAATGGATAAGACACATGATTACTAGTTAGGAAAGAGAGTGTAACGTCTGCTATACGGCTGCAGGCAGTGCCAGCTGCAATCCTAGAAGCTGTTTGTGAACGAGCCTGCCGGTGGTCATTTGGCAGTGTAATTGCATCTCTGCACTCCTGCCCTGCAATAGAGCTAAATCGTCATTAATAGTCCGTAGACTGAGGCAACCCCACGGAATGTTATCCAGAAACATAGTTATAACACCGATCTGGGGACGAATAGTCTTTTTTGCATTGCAAGATAAACCTCTTATAAAAAGAATGCCAAAGAGAAGCAGCACAGCCGCCGCTGCCTCCATGGTTACGTCAGACAGGCTGCAGGGTCCTGATGTCCGCCCCTCTGCTCTGTGCCGACTCGCCACACGGTGAGGGTCGGCTGCCGTTGTCCACTGATGTCTCTGGTCTCCCGTAGCAGCTCGATCTCGGATGTCCCGCATCGCACCGTGATCACGTCAATTTCCCGCGGCCCTCCGCAACTCCACGTCCCGCCGCGACTCCGTTTCCCGCGGCCCTCCGCAATTCCACGTCCCGCCGCAACTCCGTTTCCCGCGGCCCTCCGCAATTCCACGTCCCGCCGCAACTCCGTTTCCCGCGGCCCTCCGCAATTCCACGTCCCGCCGCAACTCCGTTTCCCGCGGCCCTCCGCAATTCCACGTCCCGCCGCGACTCCGTTTCCCGCGGCCCTCCGCAACTCCACGTCCCGCCGCGAAACCCCGTTTCCCACCGTTTTCCGCGTCTCTCAGCGGGAGTACCGCGTCTCACCGTGAGGCCTGTGTACCGTGTTTCCGGGCCGGTGTCCGGTCTGCTCAAGCGCCGGTCGGATGGGCGCTCCGAAGTCCCGACGGCGCGGCGAGATCGCGGCGCCGCTGGTCCCGGCGCCGCCGGTCCCGGTGCCGCTGGTTTCCTGGTCCCCCTGCGTTCCGATGTGCCGGTGCTGCTGGTGTCCCGCTGCGCTGCGATGTTTGTCCCGGCGAAGCTGCGATGTCCTGTTCGGGTCCTGTTCAGGTCTCACCCTGTTCGGGCGCCATATGTTGCAGGAAGCACGGCCGAAAGCACGACAGACACACAGTAGAGTCAGATCATGCTCCATTTTATTGCCCGAATAGCCTAACTTTTATAGAGAACTTAACAGGGGCGGACAGTGTTTCACACAAGATTATTGGTCAAAAGCACTCAGACAAACAACTATAAGAAAACAACCCCACCTGCAAGAAAACAACCCCCTTGTGATTAGCAGTCACATAGATCTTGTCCTTGAAGCCAGCTACTGGTAACAATATTTTTCTGAGTTCCTCAATTGGGCGATGTGGGAACACTGTCATGGGAACTTCTCATAGTTGCCCTGGTAGCTTGGTTTGCTCAGCTACAGCAAGCCATGGGATTTTTGCTGTTTCAAGAAATCCCTCAACACATGGGAAATCAAAGATTGCTATTTTACCCTCTTTCTAACCCTGCCGGTTGAATACAACCGAGCATATTTTATTTTCTTTTGTGTTCCCAGGAACCCTGAGCGAACTGTATATGGACAGCTGGAAGATTAATAATGTTATGCTTTACCCTGACCTTGATGCAATTACAGACCTTAAAGGAAACTTAGCTACTGTGGCTGTGCATGGAGCTGAGGTGTTTCACCATGGCATTTAACCATGTATTGTCACAGTATAGCACAATCACTGGAACATCTCAAAACAAAAAGGACCTAAATATCTCTACTTTAGTTCTACATGGAAAGAAAATATTTTCAAAAGATGAATGGAGTTGGAACAATTCTCTAAGAATGGCTGAACTTCAAGCCATGTCTGGACAGACAATACAAATTGGTTGCCAAATAACTAACCGGTCCACTTATAATCGGCTGACTGAAATTAAGACAGTTTCCAAAATAACTGAACCAAATTTTGATTGCTGGTACAATTTTACTTTCACCAAACCTATAATTGTGTACTGTCTTTGGGGTTACAGAGGCACAGAAATATTATTTGAATTCATGGTTAATACAGAAACATCATCGACTACAAAGGATAAGAAGCCTCTGCCTCCGCAGATACTTGAAAACGAACTGACTCAGCCTCCCATTGGTCTAACTCCTTAAAAAAAAATCATCCTTATTGGCTTTAGGAGCAAATCAATGGCTTCTATCTGATGTTTTGCCCCATTGGGAACAAACTGAGGAAAATGATCATCAATTAATTGTAAATGCCCTTGGAAAAGCCCAAGGCAATACCTCCCTTGCCTTGAGTTGCATCCAAGCGCAGTTATGGATACAATCTGTAGCAGCAGCTATTATTAGAGAGGGAGAAGGAAAAACTTTGCCCACTGAAATTCGAAAACTGATTTGGGATAATGCTTCAGAATTTGAGAAAGAGTTTCAAGCATGGTGGCAATTAGTCAACTTTACCCATTATGCAGAAAATGATAAAATTGTTGCCTTTATACTTACTATAAGTAATGCCACCGTATACAATGTATATCCAATCATTGCATTAGGACTCAATCATAATGGAACTATACTTTATCCTAAAAAGCATAAAGTATGGGCCCATCAAAAGGGAGGAAAGTGGCAAACATTTGATGTCAATGCATGTATTGTGCGTGAACAAAAAGGTTTCATCTGTGAAAGTAACATGCTGGAATCTCAAGACATTTGTCTTGACACTGAGCAAAATATTTTCCACTTTGAGATACATCCTAATGAAACCCTCGAAACTGTACTTGTATATATTGGGAAAGGTTGTGTTTGCATGAGAACTCATTGTGATTCTATAGTCATAGATAATACAGTGGTAGATACCAGTAATCACTCTAATGTTTGTGTTTGCAATTTTACCAAAATTCTAGGATGTGATTTTAAATACTCAGCTCCTGTCACTTCTTATCAATTTATTGCATCTAATTATATTCTGCTTCATGAACTGCTGCCTACTCCTATTGGAATGAACATTACCTTGGTGAAGAAATTGCTTAACGCGACAGTGACGTGACCTTCCCCTTCAAGTAGTGGACCTATGTTTTCTCTGGTCCTCCTTTTTCTATTCACATATTTAAAAAAAACTTTTCATTGTCTCCCACCGACCCGGCAAGCTTCAACTCTAATTGGGCTTTGGCCACACAAATTTTCTCCCTGCAAAGGCAAACAGTGTCCCTGTAGTCCTTCCATGTTGCCTGACCCTGCTTCCAGCAGCCATACACTTTCTTTTTATGCCCAAGCTCCAGAAGACCCGTGGTGAGCCAAGCCAGCTGTCTGCCCCGCCTGCCTGACTTCCAATATTTTGGAATTGCCTGATCCTATGCTTTTAGGAGGCAGTGCTTAAAGACTAACCAGCACTGATGGACACCAATGCCTTCAAAAGCAGTTTCCCAGGGGATCTTGCTAACTAGTTCCCTGAGCAGCCTGAAGTCTGCTCTCCCCATATCCAGGGCTGAAGTTGTGGTGGCAGTTTTCTTCCTGTAACCAAAACTTTTAAATTCAGCTGCTTCATGGTCACTATGGCAGAGACGGTCGCCAATTGACACATCCCCCACAAGACCATCTCTGTTCTCCAGCAATAGATCTAGGAGGGCACCTTTCCTAGTTGGCTCCCTTAGCACCTGTACTAAGAAGTTATTATCAAGGTGCTTTAGGAACCTCCTGGACCTGCTTATGTCGGCTGTGTGATATTCCCAGGTAACGTCTGGCAAGTTGAAGTTCCCCATAAGGACAAAGGCAGCTGATCTTTAGGTATCGCTTAGTTCCTCAAAGAATAATTAATCGGTGTCATCATCCTGGCTGGGTGGTCTGTAATAGACTCCCATGATGACATCCCCTTCATTTGTTTGTCCCTTAATCCTTACCCAAATACTCTCAACTTTGCCATTGCCAACTGCAGTCTCCACACAGTCCAGCCCCTCCTTTACATACAGCACCACCCCACCGCTTCACCTGCCCTGCCTATCCCTACTGAGGAGCCTGTAACCATCTGTTGTGACATACCAGTCACAGGACTCATCCCACCAGGTTTCACTTATGCCAATGATATTGTAGCTCTGGGACTGGGCCAATATTTCTAGCTCATCCAGTTTATTTCTCATACTGTGTGTGTTGGTGTAGAAGCACTTCAAATGTGCCTCATTGTACACAGCACCTTGTGGAGCAGACCAAAAGACCCCACCAGCACACAGTCCCTCTGATTCTGGCATGCCATCTCTTAGCTTATCACCGGCTTTAGGGTTTTATCCCTTTCCCCCTTCAACTCTAGTTTAAAGCCCTAACTATCAGCCCTGCCAATTCCTAAGCAAAAATCCTTTTCCCCCCTGTGAGAGAGGCACATCCCATCTGGTTCCAGCAGGCCTGGTGTTGCATAGACCTTCCCATAATCAAGAAACCCAAAGTTCTTCTGGTTGCACCAGACTTGAAGACACATGTTAATAAGACGAGTCTGCTTGTCAACATTGATCCCTCCTATCAGAAAGTCAGAGGCAAACACAACCCGTGCCCCTGATCCTTTAACCAGTCGCCCCAAAGCCCTAAAGTCCTTTTTGATTGTTCTCGAACTTCTCATTGCTACCTCGTCATTACCAGCCTGAAAAACCAGTAGCGGGTAGTAGTCGGTGGGCCATACCAGGCGAGTGACTTTCCTGGCAATGTCTCTTACCTGAGCCCCAGGGAAGCAGCAGATTTCCCTGTGAGTTGGGTCCAGACGGCAAATCGGGCCCTCTGTCCCTTTCAGAAGGGAGTCCCCTATGACGATAACCCTTCTTTCTTTCTTGATAGAAGGGGGCTAGGTTGCCTTGCCTTAGGCACCCCTTCCAACTGGGATGGGCTTTCATCTACATCGTCATTTGCTTGACTGTCAAGTTCTAGAGCCTCATACTTGTTGCGTAATGGTAGCTGTGAAGGTGATTCCATACCATATAAAGTCATGCTGAGCAATTAATATGGAGTGGCTGGCCAGTGTGGGTGGGACTGCTGCTCAGGGATAGGATGGGTTGGAGTGGCCGTTGGGCCTGTCACAGGACTTGGAGTGGCTGCAGGGTCTGTCACTTGGGTTATAGTGGAATTGACTGCAGCTCAGTAAGCATAGGGCAAGCCCCAGCACACTGCAGTGATTTGTGTATCTCTGGAATTGCTAGGGTGATGACACACCTTTTTCAAGCATTCTACCAGTTTTTTAGGATTTTGTGGTTTTTCAGGGGTGAATTTCCAAGGCACTGGAGGTGCCCACTGCTCTAGATGCCTGCCCATATCCTTCCACACTCCCTGCCACTCACAACTATCCCGCCTCAGGACAGACCTCTGGATGGCATTCCTAAGTAGTTGTTTAACCTTAAACAAAATCTAAAGTATATTCATGAGTAATAACAATAAGAACATGCTGGTCTGAACATCCCAAGGATATTCAAAGTCTTGAAAAGCTATTGTAACTCGCCTGGAGGAGAAGGAGGGGGTAAAGGAGAAAGGGAGGGTGAATGAGTGGGAAAAAAACATCTCCCCCAGTCCCTTCCATAGATTGGCTCCCTGAAGAAAAAAGGTAAAAGGTGTAATTGTTAATAGTTTCTGAGATATGGTTTCCAAAGTATGGAGTTGACGGCAATGTTGAGTACAAATACCAGATTACTTTCATGACAGTAATTTTATCATATCATAAGCCAGGGTTATACAGTACAGTAAAATAATAACCTTAAACCAGCCCCCAGAAAGGATAAGCAGCACGACAGGGAACGCATACAGTAAGTAATGTGCTATATAACTCAGTTTGCAAAACAGGCACAGCAGACCTGAGATCAAAAAAATCAGTATTGTGATGAGCAACTATTAAACTGATCTAACACTTATAAGAATTTTGTTTTAACACGCTCTGGTCAGATCTGTCGTTATCTCAATCCTTCGTGCCCCACGTTCAGTGCCAAAAGGACTGTTGTGTTTTAACCCATCTGGCAGCTAAGCACCACACAGCTGTTCGCTCACCCTCCCCCCCCAAAGTGGAATGGAGGAGAGAATCAGGAAAATGAAGCCTGTGGGTTGAGATAAAGACAGTTTGTTAGGACAGAAAACAAAGGAAAATAAAAATAATGAAGATAATAGTACTACTACTAATAATGTGTACAAACAAGTGATGCACAATGCAATTGCTCACCACCCGCTGACCGATGCCCAGCCTGTCCCCGAGCAGCCGGTCCCCTCACCCCAGCGAGCCACCTGTACTGGGTCTGGCTGGGATGTTAACTTTCCCTGCAGCAGCCCATACAGTGCTGTGCTCTGCACTTATAGCTAGAACAGCAGTGTTATCACACCAATATTGCGTCTGCTGCTGAGCAGTGCTGGCACAGCATCAGGATTCTCTCTAACCCTCCTAGGGTGTGGGCAAAAAAGTGAGAAAGAAACATCACCAGGGCAGCTGGCCTAAACCAACCATACCATATGATGTCACACTCACCAATAAAGGGTGGAAACAGGAAGAAGAGGGGAGGGGTGGGCTCTCGTTGTGAAAACGTCAGTCCTCCTCTTGAACACCGGCTACGTGCGTTGAGGCCCTGCTTCAAGGATGTGGTCAAGCATCGCTCATTTGTGGGAAGCAGAGAGTAATTTCTTTCCTCTGCACTTCCACATAGCCTTCATTTGTTTGTTTTCCTCCCTTTTTTTTCCTTTCCCCCTCCCTTTTCCCCTTTCCCTTTCCCTTTTCTCCCTTTAGTTAAATTGTTTAGTTCATAATAATCTTTAATTATTATTATCATTATTATTATTTCCCTTTAATTAAATTATCCTTATCTCAACCCATGAGTTGTTCTTTGCTTTACTTCTTCCCCTCCTCTTCTAAGGAAGGGGAGTGAGAGAGCAGTTGTGGTGTTTAGCTGCCCAGCACGGTAAAACCACCACAGTCCTTTTTGGCGTCCACCGTGGGGCTCGAAGGGTTGAGATAGCAACAGAATTGATTAAAACGCTTACAACTAACACACTTACTCTCTGGTAACCATGTTCAGTGTCTTGTTAATGCTGGCTTGTTTGATCATATGTCATGCAATCCCTGTCATGTTCTCCTTTCTCCTCTATATCCGATCCGACAAAGTGCTACAATCTGTGTTTGTTTTTCTGAATTCGCTGTGCTGCCAAGCACTGACCTCAAGTTTAATCTGGCATTCAGGCTCTGCACTGTTATCATTTGGGTCTCATGGAAACTATCTTTTAGAGAATATTCAGAACTACATTGCCTTCCTTTCCACATCTGAATACCAGTTTATTAATAATATCAGGAATGGTACCTTTTCCTTCTTTCACAGTGGGCTAATTAAAACAGTTTGGGAGTATTTTGAAGATCCATGTGTAACCCATATATTGCTATTTCTAATTCTGAATAACGGGTTTCCTCTTCTTTCTAAGATTAGTCGATTGTTTAGAAAGCTTACTTGGGAATCTGTCTCGAAACAGTCTTGTGGCGAGTGGCAAGGTGGCCATTTATACCATTGCTCTTTATAAGTACTTTAAAGGAGGCTGTAGCGAGGTGGGGATTGGTCTATTCTCCCATGTGCCTGGCGACAGGACAAGGGGGAATGGGCTAAAGTTGTGCCAGGGGAGGTTTAGGTTGGATATTAGGAAGAACTTCTTTACCGAAAGGGTTGTTAGGCATTGGAATGGGCTGCCCAGGGAGGTGGTGGAGTCACCATCCCTGGAGGTCTTTAAAAGACATTTAGATGTAGAGCTTAGTGATATGGTTTAGTGGAGGAATGGCTAGTGTTAGGTCAGAGGTTGGACTAGGTGATCTTGGAGGTCTCTTGCAACCTAAACAATTCTGTGATTGGCCTTTGAAAAGGAGACGGGAAAAACATTAGGATTCAGAGCGGATAAACTTCTGACTGAAAATAATAAACTTCTGAATGAGAATTATCATCTTAAACAATTACTGGAGAGGTTTAATCACCCATTAAATAAAATACATCCTTCTGCTCCAGTTAAGCAGGTTTGTAGATTAATGCATAGTGCAGACCCTGAAAGCTGGGATCGTGATATTTAGTTTGACAGTGATGATGAGGTCAAAGAGACTACTGATTCTGAACCCCAGTCGAATTCCTTGAGACCTTTGGTTAAAACAGAGACTACTGTTGATGATGAAGATTAAATCCACGCTACTGTGCTAACAATCCCATGGTCACCTGCAGAGTTGGTTAAAATATAGGAGAAGTTCTCAAGGCGGTCAGGAGAATTGGAAGTTGAGTATGTGTGGCGAGTTTCTCTTGCCAATTATCTTTCTAATATATTATATTACTATATTAAGTATCATATTATAATATATTATATATTATACTGAGTATAATATATTATATTATATTATATTATATTATATATTTAATTATAATAAATATATAATAAAAAATAATAATAGTTTTTTCCATTTAATTAAATTATCCTTATTTCAACCCATGAGTTGTTCTTTCCTTTAATTCTTCCCCTCCTCTTCTAAGGAGGGGGAGAGAGAGAGTGGTTGTGGTGGAGTTCAACTGCCTACCATGGTAAAACCACCACAGTCCTTTTTGGCGTCCACCGTGGGGCTCGAAGGGTTGAGATAGCAACAGAATTGATTAAAACGCTTACAACTAACACACTTACTCTCTAGTAACCATGTTCAGTGTCTTGTTAATACTGGCTTGTTTGATCATATGTCATGCAATCCCTGTCATGTTCTCCTTTCTCCTCTATATCCGATCCGACAAAGTGCTACAATCTGTGTTTGTTTTTCTGAATTCGCTGTGCTGCCAAGCACTGACCTCGAGTTTAATCTGGCATTCAGGCTCTGCACTGTTATCATTTGGGTCTCATGGAAACTATCTTTTAGAGAATATTCAGAACTACTCTGCCTTCCTTTCCTCATCTGGAAGTCAGAGTATGAATAATATCAGGAATGGTACCTCCTCCTCCTTTCACAGTCGCACTCAGCAATTAAAGGTGGAAAGGATGAAGTGGGGAGGGGTGGACTCTCGTTGCGAAAACGTCTGTCCTCCTGAACAACAGCTATGTGCACTGAGTCCTTGGCTCAGGGTAGCAAAACGTGCAGCTTATCGGTCTCGGTGTGCACAAGAACAATCGAGTCCCCACCTGGTACAGAGCCTAGCCGTGGTGTCTCCACTCCACTCTATGCTCCGTACTGTTCCTTAGAACTAGCACACCGGGTTTCCCCAGTGCGATAGCATCTAAGGTTGGAAGTCTAGGGAACGCTCAGGTAATGTAGCTATACCCAACTCTGAAAGCCTCTTCAATGCTGTACATTTTCTTTAAAATATGAATGTTAGTTTTATTTTCCTAGTTACTTTGGGCAATTGCAACACATAATCCACCCCGTGACTATAGTCACTCAAGCTTCACGACATTTGGAATATGTCGGGGATATCACACACATTCTCGGGACGAAGTTTATCAAGTGTATGTAAATTGTGTAGGGGTGCTAAACATTTCACATTAAACCAAAGTTCAACATAAAAACTAATTGTCAGTATAAAACATAATACAGTGAGTATTAACAGAACAACAACAGGGTGAAGCATCTTGTTGAAGATTCCTGTGGCAGCTGGTGACCATCCAAACAAAGTGTCCCACCAACGGTGTCTTTCATCTCTCCTTACTCTTTCCATCACTCAATGTATTTCTTGTACATCATGATGGACAGTAATCAGAGTCTTTTGTCCATTTTCTGAAACTTGTGTCATCAGCCACTTCAAGTCTTCATGTACCAGCAATTTCTTCACCAAGGTGAGGTTCATTCTAATAGGAGTAGGCAGCAGTTCATGAAGCAGAATATAATTAGAAGCAATAAGTTGATAAGAAGTGACAGGAGCTTAATATCTAAAATCACATCCTAGAATTTTGGTAAAATTACAAACACAAACACTAGAGTGATTACTGGTATCTACCACTGTATTATCTATGACTATGGAATCACAATGGGTTCTCATGCAAACACAACCTTTCCCAATATATACAAGTACAGTTTCAAGGGTTTCATTAGGATGTATCTCAAAGTGGAAAATATTTTGCTCAGTGTCAAGACAAATGTCTTGAGATTCCAGCATGTTACTTTCACAGATGAAACCTTTTTGTTCACGCACAATACATGCATTGACATCAATTGTTTGCCACTTTCCTCCCTTTTGATGGGCCCATACTTCATGCTCCTTAGGATAAAGTATAGTTCCATTATGATTGAGTCCTAATGCAATGATTTGATATACACTGTAAACGGTGGCATTACTTATGGTAAGTATAAAGTTGACTAATTGCCACCATGCTTGAAACTCTTTCTCAAATTCCGAAGCATTATCCCAAATCAATTTTCAAATTTCAGTGGGCAAAGTTCCTCCTTCTCCCTCTCTAATGATAGCTGCTGCTACAGCTTGTATCCATAACTGCACTTGGATGCAGCTCAAGTCAAGGGAGGTGTTGCCTTGGGTTTTTCCAAGGGCATTTACAATTAATTGATGATCATTTTCCTCAGTTTGTTCCCAATGGGGCAAAACATCAGATAGAAGCCATTGATTTGCTCCTAAAGCCAATAAGAATTATTTTCTTGGTCGTTCCAGTTTCCTTAGGTCATCTGTAGTAGCCATTATTCTACTCATTAGGACCTCGGCATCAATGCTATTTAATATACCTAATATTCACAATAACCCAGTTGCATCCCGTGGCATGTGCCAAGATTGTTTCAGAGAACGTCCGTGTAACCGTGCTAACCAGCTGGTGTAGGCAGTTCTCAGAAAGGTGGTACATTTTGAGTTGATTTCGGAGATATTAATGTGCAGCGCTAGCTCTACCCTTTTTAGGGACCAACTAGGGTTAAAGAGAATTTGTTGTTGTCCCGCATTTTTAATTATATAAGGACCTGTGTTGAAGATTGTTGAGGGATTTTTGAAACATCAAGGAGGCCATGACTTGCTTCAGCTGAGCAAACCAAGCTACCAGGATGGCTATGAGGAGTTTCCATGATGATGTTCCCTTATTGCCCCATTGAGAAATTAAAAAATATTGTTGCCAGCAGCTGGCTTCAAGGACAAGATCTATGTGACTGCTAATCACAAGGGTTTTTTTTTCTTGCAGTTGTTTGTCTGAGTGCTTTCGACCAATAATCTTGTGTGAGACACTATCCGCCCCTGCTAAATTTGCTATAAAAGTCAAGCTATTAGGGTAATGAAGAGAGAGCATGATCTGACCATATTGGTGTGCGCCATGTTTTCTGCCGTTCTTCCTTCAACAGAAGATGGAAGGAGTTAGACCAATGGGAGGCCAAGTTGGTTCATTTTCAAATACCTGCAGGGGCAGAGGCTTCTTATCCTTTGCAGTCGATGATGTTTCTGTATTAACCATAAATTCAAATAGTAATTCTGTGCCTCTGTAACCCCAAAGACAGTACACAATTATAGGTTTGGTGAAAGTAAAATTGTACCAGCAACCAAAATTTGGTTCAGTTATTTTGGTACAATCAGTACTATAATTTTGTGTTCTGGTAGAATCAGCATAAACTGTCTTAATTTCAGTCGACCTATTGTGAGTGGATCCATTAGTTATTCGGCAACCGATTTGTATTGTCTGGCCAGACATGGCTTGAGGTTCAGCCATTCTTAGAGAATCGTTCCAACTCCATTCATCTTTTGAAAATATTTTCTTTCCATGTAGAACTAAAGTAGAGAGATTTAGATCCTTTTTGTTCTGAGATGTTCCAGTGATTATGCTATACTGTGACAATACGTGGTTAGATGCCATGGTGAAACACCTCAGTTCCATGCACAGCCACAGTAGCGAAGTTTCCTTTAAGGTCTGTAATTGCATCAAGGTCAGGGTAAAGCATAACATTATTAATCCAAACTGTTGATTTGTCATCCTCCAGCTGTCCACAGGCAGTTCACTCAGGGTTCCTGGGAACACAAAAGAAAATAAAATATGCTCGGTTGTATTCAACCGGCAGGGTTAGAAAGAGGGCGAAATAGCAAGCGCTGACTTCCCATGCATAGAGATATTTGGGAGTAATTAGCACCATTGCTATTGTTAGATGCACAGATGGCTTTCACTATCTCTGCCATGTTTGGAACTGCGGCAGTCAAAGGTGTAGTGTTAGCATTCAACTGTCTGTAATCCACTGTAAAATGCCATTGCCTGGTTGGTTTCTTTACTGGCCACACTGGTGAATTGTAAGGTGAGTGGGTCCTTTTAATAATGCCTCCTTCTTCCAATTCTGTTACCACCCCGTCAATTCCCATAAGTGCTATTGCTGAACATTAATGATTTTAGCGGGGGATAAGGGTATGGATGTTTGTAACAGGCTCAGTTTTACTGTCTGAATCCCTTTGATATGTCGTGAAACTCCACACAGTTCCATCAGGGAGTTTCCACATATGACCATGCAGTATGTCGAATCCTGAAATATTAGTGTATGCAGCACCAACTAATACTTCTACCCTGGTTAATTTTTGTTCCTCTGGCAACCAGAGTGAAATCCTGTAACCGCCCCACTACCAACACCTTGCCATCTATGTACACCCTGCAAAAGAACTTAAAGACAGCAGGTATTTAGACCTCTAGTAACATTATTTCTTCCACTTTAGTTGTGGGGCTTCTTTTGGCTTTTCACCTTGTTTCTCTAGTGGCTAAACATTTCTTTGTAAAAGTCTCTTCTGTAAGTAGGGCCTGAGCAAAGAACATGGTTCTGTCATCTGATAAATAGATGTAGGCATAGAAGGGCCTAAAGATGCATGGATAGATTTGTCTGCTGAACTTCAAGCAAATCTATTTGAAAATTATAACTGTCCTAAAATATTTTGAATGTTAAAGTTCAGCAGAATTTGTTAAATACAGAGGTGATTAGAGTTTGAATATAGTGTTATAATGAAGTGTGCCTTTCTCTATAAACCATATTGTAAATAAATGAAAGGTTTTTAAATTACATTCTAAAGGTTGAAAGCTTCATGAGCTTTATTGGTCTTACTAATTGAAATTAATGTGCAAACTTATTTTCTAAACATTTACTTTAAGATTAATGTGTTTGTTAGGTATTTTATTTTGTTCACCCATGACGATTGTAAATTAAATGTCTCATTAAATTTTCCATAATCTTATTGATGCCAGTAACTCTTCTGCTCTGCAGTCAAGCAATTTCACAATTTCTGCATTAATAAATGCTGTTTACAAGAGAAGCTGGCAGATTTGGAATGCAGAGTTGTCTTTTTTGACACATCTGAATTATCACTAATTTGCAGATCAAAGTAAAGAAAAAGTGGTGTTTTTTTTAGGGGGTGGATTTTTTTGGCATTTTTGTGGGTTTTGTTTTCTCATTCCGGTGAAACTTCTATGCTTTCTCTCAATGACTTATAAATAAGTCATGCTTTATGTATTTTCAGGGCTCTCCAGTTACTTTCAAAATAGGTAAACTTGCAAAATTTCATGAAACATTTTTATTGATAATCACCAGTTTTTGATAGTTTCAGGAAGAGAAAAAACCACATTCACAGATAAAGGCTGTTTTCATGTAAATGTTGCTTTTTTTCTAAGAATTTTTTGGAAAACTATGCTACCTTGTTTTTTCAACACATCAAAACTGTTGCTTTACTTTTCAAATTTTACTTTAGGAACTGTAAAATAAATGTTTCAGAGTGAATGCTACCACAAAATTCCCAGTTGGTAAACTCAGCCTTTCAGTCTTTGACAGTTTTCCACTGAATCTTTAAAGTTCAAGTTAGGTTGCTAAATGATCACAGAATATCCTGAGTTGGAAGGGACCCATAAGGATTGTCGAGTCCACACAGGTCTACCCAAATATTCAGACCATATGACTAAGAGTACAGTCCAAATGCGTCTTGAACTCCAACATGCTTGCTGCCATGACTATGTCCCTGGGGAGCCTGTTCCAGTGCACAACAACCCTCTCAGTGAAGAACCTCTTCCTGATGTTCAGTCAGAAGCTCCCCTGTTGCAGCTTGACACGATTCCCACGGGTCCTATCACTGGTCACTAAAGAGAATAGATCAGCACCTGCCCCTCTGCTACCCATCGCAAGGAAGCTGTAGACTGCAATAAGGTCTCCTCTCAGCCTCCTCTTTTCCAGGCTGAACAGGCCAAGTGACCTTAGCCGCTCCTCATACCTCTTCCCCTCTAGACCCTTCACCATCTTTGTAGCCTTCCTCCGGACACTCCAATAGTTTCACATCCTTTTTTACTGTGGTGCCCAGAACTGCACACAGTACTCAAGGTGAGGCTGCACCAGCAGAGAGTAGAGCAGGACAATCACTTCCCTCGACCGACTAGCAATGCCGTGCTTGATGCACCCCAGGATACAGTTGGCCCTCCTGGCTGCCAGGGCACACTGCTGGCTCATATTCAGCTTGCTATCAACCACAACCCCCAGATCCCTCTCTGCGGGGCTGCTCTCCAGCATCTCGTCGCCCAGCCTGTACATATAGCCAGGGTTGCCCCATCCCAGATGCAGGACCCGGCACTTGCTCTTGTTAAACTTCATGCGGTTGGTGATTGCCCAGCTTTCCAATCTGTCCAGATCTCTCTGCCAAGGCCTTTCCACCCTCAACAGAGTCAACAATTCCTCCAAGTTTAGTGTCATCATCAAATTTGTTCAAACAGCTTCTAGTCCTACATCCAAATCATTTATAAAAGCATTGAAGAGGACTGGCCATAAAATGGAGCCTTGAGGCTTGACGGAGTGACCGTCCACCAGCCTAATGCGGCCCCATTTACCACAACCCTTTGAGCCCTGTCCATCAGCCAATTGCTCACCCATCGGATGATGTTTTTGTCTAGCTGTGTGCTGGACATTTTGTCCAGTAGAATCCTATGGGAAACTGTGTCAAAAGCTTTACTGAAATACAAACAGATCACATCAGCTAGTTTCCCTTAATCGATTAGATGGGTGATCTTATCATAAATGGAAATCAAGTTAGTCAAACAGGACAAACCACTCATGAAGCCATGTTGCCCCAGGTGTGCTTCAGTAACTCCAGGATAATCTTCTCCATAATTTTACCAGGCACTGACATGAGACTGACAGGCCTGTAATTGCCAGGGCTTTCTTGATTGCAGCACGTTTCACATTCACGGATAACCTGTGCTATAGTGTTTATGGTCAGGTCCACCCCTCGATCACGAGCATATCTGTATGTTGCATCTCTCCCTTGATGGCCTGAGGTGTCATGGGCCCATCGGGCTATAAATAATTCACCCTTATGGCTGCCAGTCCAGGTCCACCTGAGCCACTTCAATCTTAGCAGCCTGATCCACCTGCTGGTTGTTTTGATGTTCTTCAGTGGCCCCATTCTTGGGCACATGAGCATCTACGTGGCATACCTTTACAGCCAGGTTCTCTACCCGAGCAGCAATATCTTGCCACAGTGCAGCAGCCCAGATGGGTTTGCCCCTACGCTGCCAGTTGTTTTGCTTCCATTGCTGTAACCACCCCCACAGGGTTTGTTACCATCCATGAATCAGTATACAGATAGAGAATTGGCCATTTTTCTCATTCAGCAATATCTAAAGCCAGCTGAATGGCTTTCACTTCTGCAAACTGACTCGATTCACCTTCTTCCTCAGCAGCTTCTGCAACTCCTCGTGTACGACTCCATACAGCAGCCTTCCATCTCCGATGCTTTCCCACAATACGACAGAACCCATCAGTGAACAGGGCATTTTTCTTCTCATTTTCTGGTAGCTTGTTGTACTGTGGAGCTTCTTCAGCATGGACCACCTCCTCCTCTGATGACATCCCAAAGTATTTGCCTTCTGGCCAGTCCATAATCACTTCCAAGATTCCTGGGCGACTGGGGTTTCCTATTCGAGCCCGCTGAGTAATCAGTGCAACCCACTTGCTCCATGTAGCATCAGTTGCATGATGCGTAGAAGAGACCCTTCCCTTGAACATCCAGCCTAGTACCGGCAATCGGGGTGCCAGGAGGAGCTGCGCTTCAGTACCGACCACCTCCAACACAGATCGAACTCCTTCATATGCTGCCAATATCTCCTTTTCAGTTGGAGTATAGCGGGCCTCAGATCCTCTGTATCCCCGACTCCAAAACCCCAGGGGCCGACCTCGAGTTTCCCCAGGTTCTTTCTGCCAGAGGCTCCAGGTGGGGCCGTTCTCCCCGGCTGCAGTGTAGAACACATTCTTTACATCTGGTCCTGTTCGAACTGGCCCAAGGGCTACTGCATGGACTATTTCCTGCTTGATTTGTTCAAAGGCTTGTCGTTGTTCAGGGCCCCATTCAAACTCATTCTTCTTACGGGTTACTTGGTAGAGCGGGTTTACAATCAGACTGTAATTTGGGATGTGCATTCTCCAAAACCCCACAACACCTAGGAAAGTCTGTGTTTCTTTTTTGCTAGTTGGTGGAGACATAGCTGTTATTTTGTTGATCACATCCATTGGGATTTGATGACGTCCATATTGCCATTTTATTCCTAAAAACTGGATCTCTCATGCAGGTCCTTTGACTTTATTTTGTTTTATGGCAAAACCGGCTTTCAGAAGGATTTGGACTATTTTCTTCCCTTTCTCGAAAACTTCCTCTGCTGTGTCACCCCACACAATAATGTCATCGATGTACTGCAGGTGTTCAGGAGCTTCCCCCTGCTCTAGCGCAGACTGGATCAGCCCATGGCAAATGGTAGGGCTGTGTTTCCACCCCTGGGGCAGTCGATTCCAAGTATATTGGACTCCCCTCCAAGTGAAGGCAAACTGTGGCCTGCACTCTGCTGCTAAAGGGATGGAGAAAAATGCATTAGCGATATCAATTGTGGCGTACCACTTGGCTGCCTTTCTATTCAAGTTCGTACTGAAGTTCCAGCATGTCCGGCACTGCAGCGCTCAGTGGTGGCATCACTTCGTTCAGGCCACGATAGTCCACTGTTAGTCTCCACTCGCCATTAGACTTTCGCACTGGCCATATGGGACTATTGAAAGGTGAATGAGTCTTGCTGATCACTCCTTGGCTCTCCAATTGACGAATTAGCTTATGGATGGGAATCAGGGAGTCTCGGTTAGTGCGATATTGCTGCCGGTGCACAGTTGTGGTAGCAATTGGCACTTGCTGTTCTTCGACCCTCAGCAACCCCACAACAGAGGGGTCCTCTGAGAGACCAGGCAAGGTAGATAACTGTTTAATGCCCTCTGTCTCTAAGGCAGCTATACCAAAAGCCCACCGGAACCCTTTTGGGTCCTTGAAATATCCTCTTCTAAGATAGTCTATGCCAAGGATACATGGAGCATCCGGGCCAGTCACAATGCGGTGCTTTTCCCACTCATTCCCAGTCAGACTCACTTCAGCCTCCAATACAGTCAACTGCTGAGATCCCCCTGTCATTCCACAAATACAAATGGGCTCTGGTCCTTTATAGCTCGATGGCATTATAGTACATTGTGCACCGGTGTCTACTAAAGCCTTATACTTCTGTGCGTCTGACGTGCCAGGCCATCGAATCCACACAGTCCAATAAACTCGATTGTCCCTTTCCTCCCCCTGGCTGGAGGCAGGGCCCCCCTAATCCTGGTCAGAATCTTCTTTGTTTCTGTGTTTGAAGGACTGTCTGCTGGAAGTTGGAGCAGCAAACTTTTCAGAGAATCCCTTTTTCCTGATTGTTTTCTTTTGCAACTCACGTACCCGTGCCTCTAGGGTCGCGGTAGATTTTCCATCCCATTTTCTCATGTCCTCTCCATGGTCTCGTAAGTAAAACCACAGGGTGGCACGGGGTGAGTACCCACCATATCGTCTTCCTTGTGTGGATGAACGCCTACCCCTGACAGCTGAGACACTGCTTTGTACAGGTGCGGAGGAGAATAATCTCTCTTCAAGTTTGTGAAACTTTTCAGAAAGTTTCTCCCAAGTGTTCTCTTTCGGTCGTTGGACACTGGTTGGTTCAGGTGGGGAGGACGATAGATTCTCTTTAAGTTGGTGGAACTCTTCAGAAAGTTTCTCCACCGCTGAGATGCAGGCCTGTAAATAAGAGGAGAGACTTTCTTCGTACTGCCGGAGTTGTTTAGCCACTTCATCCACTGTGGGTTCCTCATCCTCTTTCCAGGCCATTATTGCCAATGAGCTGGCATATGATGATGGTGCACTCCGTACAAACTTCCGCCACATAGGTCGTGTACACCTGACTTCATCTGGATCTTTGGATGTTTGTCTGATGTCTGGATCCTCATAAATCACTTCCCGTACGGCTAATTCCCTCAGGTACTGGATTCCCTTCTCCATAGTGGTCCACTTGCCTGGTAGACATAAAAGCTCTTCCTTGAAGGGATACCTTTCCCTCACAGCTGAGAGGAGACGCCTCCAGAGGCTGTGAGATTGTGCTCCATCTGCAATTGCTTTGTCAATGACTGCGTCTCGAGCAAGGGATCCCAGTCGCTTGGCTTCCCTGCCGTCTAATTCCACACAATTGGCTCCAGTGTCCCAGCATCGGAGCAGCCAGGTGACAAGCTGCTCACCTATACAGCGACCAAAATCTTTTCGCACATCTCGTAACTCACGCTCGTTTAGGCTTCGTGTAGTTACTGTTGATTTTTCGGCATCCTCATCTTCCTCCTCCTGAATCCTTGATGGCCCAGCGTCGTCATTGTCTCCGTCGTCTCTATACCTAGATTTGGCAGAAGACTCTCTGCGTTCTAAACGACCTGAATCTCTATACCATTTTTTCACCTTCTCTACAGGGGCAGCTTGCACTGCTACTGCTCGTTTCTCTGACCTTGTTACAGGGTCTGCCACAGAGGTTGGAATACCCTCTGCAGGGTCAACTTGCACTGCTACAGCTCGTTTCTCTGACCTTGTTACAGGGTCTGCCACAGGGGTTGGAAATACCCTCTGCAGGGTCAACTTGCACTGCTACAGCTCGTTTCCCTGACCCAGCCACAGGAGCTAGAGTGGCTGCAGGAACTGGAGTTGGAGCAGTTGCAGGAGCTGGGACTGGAGTAGCAGCAGGAGCTGGGACTGGAGCGGCTGCAGGAGCTGGGACTGGAGCAGCTGCAGGAGCTGGAACTGGAGCGGCTGCAGGAGCTGGAACTGGAGCGGCTGCAGGAGCTGGAACTGGAGCAGCTGCAGGAGCTGGGACTGGATCAGCTGCAGGAACTGGAGCTGGAGCGGCTGCAGGAACTGGAGTTGGAGCAGATGCAGGAGCTGGGAATGGAGTAGCGGCAGGAGCTGGGACTAGAGGGGCTGCAGGAGCTGGGACTGGAGCGGCTGCAGGAACTGGAGTTGGAGCAGATGCAGGAGCTGGGAATGGAGTAGCGGCAGGAGCTGGAACTGGAGCGGCTGCAGGAGCTGGAACTGGAGCGGCTGCAGGAGCTGGGACTGGAGCGGCTGCAGGAACTGGAACAGGAGTGGCTGCAGGAGCTGGGACTGGAGCGGCTGCAGAATCCATCGTAGGGGTCACAGTGGCCGTTGGATCTGTCACAGGGCTTGGAGTGGCCGCAGGGTCTGTCACTAAGTTGATAGCAGTATCAATGGCAGCTCGATAGGCATGAGCCAGGCCCCAGCATGTTACAATGATTTGTGTTACTTTGGAACTGCCAGAATCATGACACCTTTTTTTCAAGCATTCTGCCAGTTTTTGAGGATTTTGCAGTTGTTCAGGGGTGAATTTCCAACACACTGGGGGTGCCAACTGCTCTAGATGCCTGCCCATATCCTCCCATACTCCCTGCCACCCACAACTATACTGCCTCCGGGCAGATTTCCAGATGAGCTTCCTAAGTAGTTGTTTAACTTTAAGCAGGATCTGAAGTGCATTCAGGACGCAGAACAACAAGACTATGGTGGTCTGAGTATCCCAAGAATATTCAATATATTGGAGAGCTATTGTAACAAGCTCGGAGGATAAGAGGGTGGTGAAGGAGGAAGGCAGAGTGATCCAGGAGGATACAGGGGTGGTGAAGGAGAAAGGGAGAGTAATCAAGTAAGAAAAAATATCTTCCCTTTTCCCCTCCACAGATTGACTCCCTAATGGAAAAAAACAATAGGTATAATTGCTAATAGTTTCCAAGATACAGTTTCCAAAATACAGAGTCGACGATGTTACTGAGTACAAATACCAAGTTAGAGTCATGACCAGATATCTCATCGTCTCATAAGCCATTGCTACAACACTCAGTACCATAATGATCTGAAACCAGGGCCTGGAGAGGATAAACAACATGACAGAGAGCAAATGCGGAAAATAATGTACTATAATAATCAATTTGGAAAACAGGCGCAGCAGAGTTGAGATTAAAGCAATCAGCATTATGACAAGTGACTATTAAGCAGGTCTAATGCTTACACCAATTTTAGTTTAACACACTCTGGTCAGATCTGCCGTTATGTCAACCTTTCGAGCCCCACGTTGGGCGCCAAAAAGACTGTCGTGGTTTAACCCGGCCGGCAGCTAAATACCACGCAGCCGTTCGCTCACCCTCCCCCCTCCCTCTCTGGGACGGGGGAGAGAAATGGAAAGTGAAGCCCGTGAGTTGAGATAAAGACAGTTTAATAAGACAGGAAAATAATAATAACAAAATAATAATAACAATAATAATAATAATACAATGGTGATAATAGGAAAGTAATAATAATATGTACAAACAAGTGATGCACAATGCAATTGCTCACCACCCGCTGACCGATGCCCAGCCTATCCCCGAGCAGTCCGGCCCCCTCCCCCCGGCTAGCCACCCCTATATATTGTTTAGCATGACGTCAGATGGTATGGAATACCCCTTTGGCTAGTTTGGGTCACCTGTCCTGGGTCTGTCCCCTCCCAGCTCTTACTGCACCCCCAGCCTGCCTGTTGGCAGGACAGAGCAAAAGGCTGAGATGTCCTTGGCTTGCTATAAGCACTGCTCTGCAACAATTAAAGCATCGGGGTGTTATCAGCACTCTTCTCATCCTAAGCCAAAACACAGCATTCCACCAGCTACTAGGAAGAAAATTAATTCTGTTCTAACTGAAACCAGGACACTCACACAGCACAATCGCACACAGAGGCCTCCAGCACATCTCATTCATACCACAGGAATATAATTTACGATAACCAACCAAATAAGTATTGTCTCTGACTGTGTTCTTCGTGAAGTGACTTGTAGCACTTTGTTTCAAACCCTTACACTTACACAAATACTTTCAACACAAAATACATACATAAAAACACATACAATTATTAACACTCCAGTTAGCATCCCTCCAGCAGCTGAAAACATACCGTTTGTCTGCAGTTTCAGGAGATCTCTGCTCCTGCGGTGAGCAGCTGAGAGTGGAGTCCCCTCCGAGCAAAAACGCTCAGGGTGCACCTAGGGGCGTCCGCGCCGCAGCCGATCCTGCAGCTGAGCAGAGTGTCTCCTGCCTGGCTCACCAAAATGACTCACAGAAAGCTGACTCCACAATCAGTAAGATTGTAAAGTAGGTATGTTTACTCAGTTCTGGGCGGCACGGGGCAGGTACTCCCACCAAAGTTGTGCACGCCTAACGTGGCAAATTGCTTTAGTAAAAAGTTACATATACATGAACATTCCTATATGTATGCATAACCTGTCCCTTTGTGAACAGTCCTCCTTATCTTAGACCCCTTGATTAAAGTCCAAACCGTGAGGTTGTTTTTGATCTGGTTCTCGGGGTCCGAGAGGCTCCTGTTATCTGGAGGTATAAGTGCAGCACAGGCACAAATGTAGCACATATTCATTCTTAATCAATTGCTCTCTAATTTCTAATTCCAATGTTTCAGCTTGCTCAGCTGCTCCTCGTAGGACTTGTTCTCCAGGCCCCTCACCAGCTTCGTCGTCCTTCTCTGGACCCGCTCAAGCACCTCCATGTCCTTCTTGTAGCAAGGGTCCCAAAACTGAACACAGTACTCGAGGTGTGGCCTCACCGGAGCCGAGTACAAGGGGACGATCACCTCCCTAGCCCTGCTGGTCACACTGTTTCTTATGCAAGCCAGGATGCTGTTGGCCTTCTTGGCCACCTGAGCACACTGCTGGCTCATATTCAGCCAACTATCAACCATCACTCCCAGGTCCTTCTCTGCCTGGCAGCTCTCCAACCACTCCTCTCCCAGCCTGTAGCTCTGCTTGGGGTTATTGCGCCCCAGGTGGAGGACCCGGCACTTGGCCTTGTTAAACTTCATGCAGTTGACCTCAGCCCATCGGTGCAGCCTATCCAGATCCTCCTGCAGAGCCTTCCTACCCTCAAGCAGATCGACACACGCACCTAGCTTGGTGTCGTCTGCAAACTTACTGAGGGTGCACTCAATGCCCTCGTCCAGATCATCGATGAAGATATTAAAGAGGACCAGCCCCAGCACCGAGCCCTGGGGAACGCCACTAGTGACTGGCCTCCAACTGGACTTGACTCCATTCACCACGACTCTTTGGGCCCAGCTATCCAGCCAGTTTCTAACCCAACGAAGCGTGCGCCAGTCCAAGCCAAGAGCAGCCAGTTTCTTGAGGAGAATGCTGTGGGAGACGGTGTCAAAAGCCTTGCTGAAGTCAAGGTAGACCACATCCACAGCCTTTCCCTCATCCACCCAGCGCGTCACTTTGTCATAGAAGGAGATCAGGTTCGTCAAGCAGGACCTGCCTTTCATAAACCCATGCTGACTGGGCCTGGTTGCCTGCTTGCCCTGCAAGTGCTGCATGATGACTCTCAAGAGGATCTGCTCCATGAGCTTCCCTGGTACTGAGGTCAAACTGACAGGCCTGTAGTTTCCCGGGTCTGCCCTCCAGCCCTTCTTGTAGATGGGCGTCACATTTGCTAGCTGCCAGTCAACTGGGACCTCCCCCGATAGCCAGGACTGCTGATAAATGATGGATAGTGTCTTGGCCAGCTCCTCTGCCAGTTCTCTCAGTATCCTCGGGTGGATCCCATCCGGCCCCATTGACTTGTGCACATCCAAGTGCCATACCAGGTCACCAACCAGTTCTTCGTGGATAGTGAGGGCCACATTCTGCTCTGGAAGGGGATTTCCACCAGCTCAGGGTACTGGGTATCCAGAGAACAACCGGTATTGCCGCTAAAGACTGAGGCAAAGAAGGCATTGAGCACCTCCGCCTTTTCCTCATCTCTTGTAACTAAGTTTCCCCCCGCAACCAGTAAAGGATGGAGATTCTCCTTAGTCCTCCTTTTTGTGTTGATGTATTTGTAAAAACGTTTTTTGTTATCTTTAACGGCAGTAGCCAGATTGAGCTCCAGATGAGCTTTGGCCTTCCTAGTTTTGTCCCCGCATAGCCTCGCAACATCCTTATAGTCCTCCCTAGTGGCCTGCCCACTTTTCCAAAGATTATAAACCCTTTTTTTTCTCCTAAGCTCAAGCCACAATTCTCTGTTGAGCCAGGCTGGTCTTCTTCCCCACCAGCTCATCTTTGGGCACGTGGGGACAGACCGTTCCTGCGCCATTAAGATTTCCCTCTTGAAGAGTGCCCAGCCTTCCTGGACCCCTCTGCCCTTCAGAACCAATACAGCGGTTTTACTGGTCCCCTTCCTGGCCTCGCCAATAATAGTGAACTCCACCATTTCGTGGTCACTCTGCCCAAGACAGTTTC
Organism: Anas platyrhynchos; assembly: GCF_047663525.1. Lineage (NCBI taxonomy): Eukaryota > Metazoa > Chordata > Aves > Anseriformes > Anatidae > Anas > Anas platyrhynchos. Next base: position 12,357,587 of record NC_092620.1, on the reverse strand, counting down.
CAACCACCACATCTCCCACCACCCTACCAGCTGCTAGAAGGAAAATTAATTCTGTCCTAACTGAAACCAGGACAATGGTTGATGATTATTCTTTGTATTTTTGGGGGGAGCGGAGAGAGAGAATCAATGGACTGGACTATATTGTTTACCATGACGTCAGATTGTATGGAATTGTATGGAATTGTATGGAATACCCCTTTGGCCAGTTTGGGTCAGCTGTCCTGGGTCTGTCCCCTCCCAGCTCCTGCTGCACCCCCAGCCTGCTCGCTGGCAGGACAGAGCGAGAAGCTGAAAAGTCCTTGGCTTAGTGTAAGCACTGCTCTGCAACAATTAAAACATCAGCATGTTATCAGAACTCTTCCCATCCTAATGCAAAGCATAGCATCCTACCAGCTACTAGGAGGAAAATTAACTCTGTCCTAGCTGAAACCAGGACAAGGGGAAAGAAAGAGGGGAAAAAAATAAACAAGCAACAATTCACGCGAATGCACAGAAGGCAGAAAAAGTATTCTGTATTACCAGTCAATGAGCGATGTTAGGAGGAAAATTAGCTCCGTCCTAACTGAAACCAGGACCACCCCTTATTCCATACCATTTATGTCATGCTCAGGTTACACTCTTTCCAATACATTCTAATTAATCACCATTTTCATCTATGGTATATAGCAACCATGGTAGTGATGACATACAGTATTATATAATAATTAACATGCTACAATTCAACTCGTGGGCTATTCTCACCCAGTATTAAATCCCCTTGAGGTACACACTGGACCTCTCCGTTCTTTTGCATTAACCACCAAGTGCATCCAATTCCCTGAGCAAAAGCAATTCCACGAATGGGTTTGCCTTTGCCTGAGGCAGGAGTAGTCCAGACTGTTTTACCCAGCATGTTTCTTACGTGCACTACAGGGACTTTATCCCCTTCTACAGTAGGTAACAGGTTTAATTGGGCAGGTCCAGCTCGGTTGGCAGATCCCCTAGTATTGACTAAGCAGGTGGCCTTTGCCAAATGCGTATCCCAATTTCTGAATGTCCCAGAACCCATTGCTTTCAGGCAGAAAAGATATTCTCCACTACCCATCAATGAGCGATGTTCGGCCATTTCCTGGGAAGCAGGGTCTCAGTATGCGTAGCAGTTGTTTGGGAGGACAGACGTCTTCATAATGAGAGCTCCCCCTTCTCCTTCTCCTTTCCCAACTTTTATTGCTGAGTGTGACATCATATGGTATGGAATATCCCTTTGGTCGTTTTAGGTCAGCTGCCCTGGTGATGTCCCCTCCCTGCATATTGCCCAGCCCCAGCCTACTGACTTTGGGGGGCTTGGAGAGAGTCTTGATGCTGTGCCAGCACAATAGACAAAATATTGGTGTGATATCAGGGCTGTTCTAGCTAGAAGTGCAGAGCACAACATTATATGGGCTTCTGCCAGGAAAGTTAACTCCATCACAGCCAGACCCAGTACATGTACTAAAGCTGAATTCTACAAGAATTTCAGAAGTGATTATAACTTTTTGACTGGCAATATCTGCCCATACATATAATTTGTAGAGGAAATACTAGGCTTAATCTCAATGCTGCGATACTGCTTTATTCAAAATATACAGTGACATAGACATTATTCGTGGCTATAGTACAGTCACAGAGCTATTATGGGAGAACGATGTTGAGCTGTTAATTCCTCTGCATTGGAGTTAATGAAATGATTCATCTAGATGCTATGCCAGCTAATTATAGATACAAGCTTACATGCTCTGGCTCATTAGTATCTCAACAACATTCAACAAGTTAGCTTTTTACCAGTCTTACTCTTCACCCTTTGTTATCACTGCCCAAGCATCTGTGTCAATGTCCTGGTTTCAGCTAGGACAGAGTTAATTTTCCTCCTAGTAGCTGGTAGGGTGCTGTGTTTGGGATTTAGGATGAGAATAATGTTGATACCATGCTGATGTTTTAATTGTTGCAGAGCAGTGCTTACACTAAGCTGTACATTTTCTTTAAAATATGAATGTTAGTTTTATTTTCCTAGTTACTTCAGGCAATTGCACTACAACTGGTGTGATACCACTGCTGTTCCAGCTACAAGTACAGAGCACAGCACTGTATGGGCTGCTGCAGGGAAAGTTAACATCCCAGCCAGACCCAGTACATGTGCTTCTGTACCAAAATATGCACAATTTATTTATAATACAAAATGTTAATTCTGCAAGATAATGTCAGTTAAATCCACCAAAATGAGCACCGAAACATCATTTATTGCCAGTACAGTGTTACTGTAAATAAGATCACATAATGAACATAGAAACAACTAGTTACAACTTTCCTTAAAAAAACGGTAGCTATTAATAACAATACTACAGGAAGATAAAAAATAATATTTACATACTATCATAGCATATCTAGCATGTAGCATGTCTTCATGCACGTACATTAGCTTTATGAGTTCATTACAATAATATCAATGTGTTGATGTACTGCAAAACAACCTACCATGCTTTATATCTAATTTGTGTATTAGGAGAGCACCTCCTCTAGTCACCCCTTTAGCAATGCCACTGCATTTCTGTAAGAAACCTAGATAGTCCAGTCCACTGATTCTCTCTCTCTGCTCCCCCTAAAAATACAAAGAATAATCATCAACCATTGTCCTGGTTTCAGTTAGGACAGAATTAATTTTCCTTCTAGCAGCTGGTAGGGTGGTGGGAGATGTGGTGGTTGGAAACTGTCTTGGGCAGAGTGACCACGAAATGGTGGAGTTCACTATTATTGGCGAGGCCAGGAAGGGGACCAGTAAAACCGCTGTATTGGACTTTCGGAGGGCTGACTTTGAGCTGCTCAGGACACTAGTTGGTAGAGTCCCTTGGGAGGCGGTTCTGAAGGGCAGAGGGGTCCAGGAAGGCTGGGCACTCTTCAAGAGGGAAATCTTAATGGCGCAGGAACGGTCTGTCCCCACGTGCCCAAAGATGAGCTGGCGGGGAAGAAGACCAGCCTGGCTCAACAGAGAATTGTGTCTTGAGCTTAGGAGAAAAAAAAGGGTTTATAATCTTTGGAAAAGTGGGCAGGCCACTAGGGAGGACTATAAGGATGTTGCGAGGCTATGCGGGGACAAAACTAGGAAGGCCAAAGCTCATCTGGAGCTCAATCTGGCTACTGCCTTTAAAGATAACAAAAAACGTTTTTACAAATACATCAACACAAAAAGGAGGACTAAGGAGAATCTCCATCCTTTACTGGTTGCGGGGGGAAACTTAGTTACAAGAGATGAGGAAAAGGCGGAGGTGCTCAATGCCTTCTTTGCCTCAGTCTTTAGCGGCAATACCGGTTGTTCTCTGGATACCCAGTACCCTGAGCTGGTGGAAGGGGATGGGGAGCAGGATGTGGCCCTCACCATCCACGAAGAACTGGTTGGTGACCTGGTATGGCACTTGGATGTGCACAAGTCAATGGGGCCGGATGGGATCCACCCGAGGATACTGAGAGAACTGGCAGAGGAGCTGGCCAAGACACTATCCATCATTTATCAGCAGTCCTGGCTATCGGGGGAGGTCCCAGTTGACTGGCAGCTAGCAAATGTGACGCCCATCTACAAGAAGGGCCGGAGGGCTGACCCGGGGAACTACAGGCCGGTCAGTTTGACCTCGGTACCAGGGAAGCTCATGGAGCAGATCCTCTTGGGAGTCATCATGCGGCACTTGAAGGGCAAGCAGGCGATCAGGCCCAGTCAGCACGGGTTTATGGAAGGCAGATCCTGCTTGACGAACCTGATCTCCTTCTATGACAAAGTGACGCGCTGGGTGGACGAGGGAAAGGCTGTGGATGTGGTCTACCTTGACTTCAGCAAGGCTTTTGACACCGTCTCCCACAGCATTCTCCTCAAGAAACTGGCTGCTCTTGGCTTGGACTGGCGCATGCTTCGTTGGGTTAGAAACTGGCTGGATAGCCGGGCCCAAAGAGTCGTGGTAAATGGAGTCAAGTCCAGTTGGAGGCCGGTCACTAGTGGCGTCCCCCAGGGCTCGGTGCTGGGGCCGGTCCTCTTTAACATCTTCATCAATGATCTGGACGAGGGCATTGAGTGCACCCTCAGTAAGTTTGCAGATGACACCAAGTTAGGTGCGTGTGTCGATCTGCTTGAGGGTAGGAAGGCTCTGCAGGAGGATCTGGATAGGCTGCACCGATGGGCTGAGGTCAACTGCATGAAGTTTAACAAGGCCAAGTGCCGGGTCCTCCACCTGGGGCGCAATAACCCCAAGCAGAGCTACAGGCTGGGAGAGGAGTGGTTGGAGAGCTGCCAGGCAGAGAAGGACCTGGGAGTGATGGTTGATAGTTGGCTGAATATGAGCCAGCAGTGTGCTCAGGTGGCCAAGAAGGCCAACAGCATCCTGGCTTGTATCAGAAACAGTGTGACCAGCAGGGCTAGGGAGGTGATCGTCCCCCTGTACTCGGCCCTGGTGAGGCCGCACCTCGAGTACTGTGTTCAGTTTTGGGCCCCTCGCTACAAGAAGGACATCGAGGTGCTTGAGCGGGTCCAGAGAAGGGCGACGAAGCTGGTGAGGGGCCTGGAGAACAAGTCTTATGAGGAGTGGCTGAAGGAGCTGGGCTTGTTCAGCCTGGAGAAGAGGAGGCTCAGGGGCGACCTTATCGCTCTCTACAGATACCTTAAAGGAGGCTGTAGAGAGGTGGGGGTTGGCCAGTTCTCCCATGTGCCTGGTGACAGGACGAGGGGGAACGGGCTAAAGTTGCGCCAGGGGAGTTTTAGGTTAGATGTTAGGAAGAACTTCTTTACTGAAAGGGTTGTTAGGCACTGGAACAGGCTGCCCAGGGAGGTGGTGGAGTCACCATCCCTGGAAGTCTTCAAAAGACGTTTAGATGTAGAGCTTAGGGATATGGTTTAGTGGGGACTGTTAGTGTTAGGTTAGAGGTTGGACTCGATGATCTTGAGGTCTCTTCCAACCTAGAAATTCTGTGATTCTGTGAATACCCCTTTGGCTAGTTTGGGTCACCTGTCCTGGGTCTGTCCCCTCCCAGCTCTTACTGCACCCCCAGCCTGCCTGTTGGCAGGACAGAGCAAAAGGCTGAGATGTCCTTGGCTTGCTATAAGCACTGCTCTGCAACAATTAAAGCATCGGGGTGTTATCAGCACTCTTCTCATCCTAAGCCAAAACACAGCATTCCACCAGCTACTAGGAAGAAAATTAATTCTGTTCTAACTGAAACCAGGACACTCCCCCATCCCACTGCAGGGGGGGAGGGTGAGCAAAGGGCTCAGTGGTGCTTTGCTGCCGGCCCTGTTAAACCACAACAGTCAAGGAGATTTATATAAACTGTCAGTCAGATACCAAGTCTGACCCTCAACAAACCATGAATAGCTATGTTTAAACTAGATACCAGTTTTTGCTTGCTGATCTGGTTTCTTCCACATGACCTTAAAAAAGCTATCCTCAAGACAACTAGCTTTCCAAGCTTTGTATTATATACGCGTTTATATGGGCACACATCATGCATTCATGCAAATAAAATCTGCAGGTTTGTAATCTTTCCTTAGGAAAAAAACCCCACTATACTGGTTATTCCATTTATTGGCTGGCATATTTACTATTATCAGCCAGTTCATTCTTGCTGCATTACATGGTTGTGTAATTTTGCAGGACATGGAGAAGAGGAGAAGAATAGAAGAAGCATACAAAAATGCTTTGACAGAACTGAAGAAAAAGTCCCACTTTGGAGGGCTGGACTATGAGGTAGAAATTCTGCTTGGATAATTTAAAAAATGCTAAGGCGTTCAAAGACTGGTTTATTTCTCAAAAGTGGTGTGTGTGTATTTTTGTGTGTGTGTTTGTAAATCAAGGTGTTAGGTGTTCATACCACTTTTATTTTTCTACCTTGGAAATGGAAACAGGATGAAGAATCTCAGTCCTTAACTTCTTGAGAATAGAAGTCTGTATTTACCCCAGATTTTCTTGTTCTGCTTTTGTCTAGAGCATTTTTCTTACAGATATTTCTAATTACTTGTGATTTTTTTTTGGTTGTTGTTGCTCTATCCATATGCAATAGTTTTGTATGTTTGCTTTTTAATGGGTTAGCTGTATAGTATGTAATGCAAATATGAAAACCCTGACTACAGAGGTAGTCCTAGAATCTGAAGTTTAACTTAAATTGATTTTTAACTTGTCACTGCCACTTTAAATGTGTTCATAAATTCAGTCATTTTAAGTCCTGCTTCAGCTGACAAATTGCATATTTCATCAGCTTCCTCCTCAGGTATTTAGTAAAATTCTAAGATATATTCTTCTTCAGAAGGTAGTTTAAGCTAATGCATCTATATTGTAGTTTCTGTAATTTGCAAGAACTTGACCCTCTCATGTAGATTAATCAAGCACTTGTTTCTGTTTACAAATCATAGCCTGAGAAATAGTAGTAATGCGTTGAGATATTTAAAAGATAGTTGTGCTTAGGTTCTCTGCTATGACATAGGCATGAAATGTAAAAGAAGAAGATGGATAGGAAGTTGGACTTTGTCTACCTGATTATGAACCCAGCTGCTTCTCCCAGATATCCCTGTTGTAGTTTTATGAAACTTGCTAGACTGGTTTGTTTTACAATACAATAAAAGCAGCAAACCTAGTCTTCTTAAATTACCATTTTTTGTATTTAGACTTAAGTTTTTAATACTTGACTCAACTCTACCTGCTGTTTAGTGCTAAACTGTTCTTTCCAAGAATTCTCAAGAGATTCCCAGGATTTTATCTTGTATTGTTACGTTTTGAGTACATATCTGAAATTTACCCTAAGACACTGGAATGAATACTCAGAAGAAGTCTAACTGCACAACTATGATAGTATGCTTACTTTTCTGACACACTTTAAACAGTTTTAAGAGGAGATATGTTAATAAAAGCTTAAATCTGATGTCAAAGTGTATTGCCACTTCCTCAATCCTCAGTTTCCTGTTTGCTTTTACTTGTTTATATAACTACCACTAAATTGTAGTTAGAGGGAATAACTTCCTTTAACAAGTAGGGTTTTCAGTTGAATTGTAATCTAAGAATATTGTTGAAAATATTTGAGGTCTGTGGAGGAATTTCCTTCTATCAGTTATGTGCATAATATATACGTATATATTTCCAATATTAAACTTAGCTGGAGCTCTTGTCTCCAAAAATTTAAACTAGTTTTGTTTCTTATGCTCTAGGAGGGTCCTAATAGTCTGATTAATGAAGAAGAATTCTTTGATGCTGTTGAAGCTGCTCTCGATAGGCAGGATAAAATGGAAGAACGGGTATCGATGCTTGAAAAATGTTAATGATGGGCACTTCATAGAAGACTTTTGTGACTTAAACTCAATCCTGGGGTGCATCTCCTGAAACTCTAGATATTTTATACTGACACTTATAATTGGAATTTAGTTCTTAATTTTTGTATGGTTGAATACTGTTGCTTAACACTAATTTTGAGAATGTGACTTCACAGTTCACATAGAAAAGGACAGTATAAGTGTTAACCTAATGGAATATCTCTGGTTTCTAATTCTTAAAGAAGTATATTAGGGTCCTGTATAAAGCTTATCTTTGTATTTGTGAGAAAATTTAATTATCACATACGTAGCTAATGCCCTGTGCAAGTAAGAATATCAAACACTGCAGCTATTTCTCAAATCCTAATTACTGCCCTGAAGTTTCTTTTGGTGATAGCGGTATGTGAAATAGGAAAGATATAGTTCTACTGATGTTTCTTTTTTATTTTAAAAAAATGTGTAGGCTCTAGCTACTTCTCTAACTCATTTCTTGAATACACTTCTGTGGCAAGGATGAGAAAAAGATGAAAAAGAGATAAAATGCATGGGATTAAATATATAGTATATGAGAACATATAGTAGCGTATAAAATGAGAGGGAATAACAAAGTGGTACATCCTTTGTCTTAAGCATTTAGGCTTGTGAATACACTGACTTGGTTAAGAATTATAAGACTTACCAGTAGACATACAGTATGCAACAGAATTTACCTATGGTGGGGTCTCTTAATGGCAAGTAAAAGTTTTGAGTGATTGTTACTACTACATTGATGCAACATCCTTAATGCTGTTGATCAATTTTCCTTAACCCAGAAACATACCTTGAAGTATAGATGAATGGGTAATTCAGTCTCCAGGCCCATTCACTTATCTGAGAAGTCCAGCAGGACACTAACTTAATGCCTGTCAGGGACAGCGTTAGTTCTTGTTTTAATGTGGTAGCCACTATATAGATTGAGGATGACTCACTGCTTAATAGTCTACCCAGTAATATCTGACTACCAATAATTAAACCTATTTTGTTGCAGTCTCAAAGTGAAAAGGTCAGATTGCACTGGCCAATATCCTTACCTTCTGGAGATGCATATTCTGCTGTGGAGGCTCATCGATTTGTTCAAAAGTAATATATTTTCCATGGTCACCTCAGACTAATGGGATGACATGATGTCCTGGTTTCAGTTAGCACAGAATTAATTTTCTTCCTAGTAGCTGGTGGAATGCTGTGTTTTGGCTTAGGATGAGAAGAGTGCTGATAACACCCCGATGCTTTAATTGTTGCAGAGCAGTGCTTATACTAAGCCAAGGACATCTCAGCCTTTTGCTCTGTCCTGCCAACGGGCAGGCTGGGGGTGCAGTAAGAGCTGGGAGGGGACAGACCCAGGACAGGTGACCCAAACTAGCCAAAGGGGTATTCCATACCATCTGACGTCATGCTAAACAATATATAGGGGTGGCTAGCCGGGGGGAGGGGGCCGGACTGCTCGGGGTTAGGCTGGGCATCGGTCAGCGAGTGGTGAGCAATTGCATTGTGCATCACTTGTTTGTACATACTATTATTATTTCCCTATTATCACCATATTATTATTATTATTGTTATTATTGTTATTTTATTATTATTATTTTGTTATTATTATTTTCCTGTCTTATTAAACTGTCTTTATCTCAACTCACGGGCTTCACTTTCCATTTCTCTCCCCCGTCCCAGAGAGGGAGGGGGGAGGGTGAGCGAACGGCTGCGTGGTGTTTAGCTGCCGGCCGGGTTAAACCACGACACATGATATTTTCTATATAATTTGTATGGGTAGCTGAGACTGATTTTCTGTAGATATTTCTAGTAACTTTTAATGGTTTACTCATTTTCAACTAAAGTAGCTAGAATTGGTCTTGAACACCTCCGGGGATAGAGCATCCACAACTTCTCTTGGCAAGCTCCTTATCACAATAAGGCAAGCTGAGGTTAAAGATCAGTGGCAAAGGGAATGGAATATGGCATCAGATTATTGCTTTTTTTTTTTTAGCTCCTGCATGGATTATGCTAAGTAGAAGGTACTACCCAGTTCCTTAGATTGTTTGAAGTTAACTGACTCCTCACTACAGAAAGGATGATCTTGTTAATTTGCAACAAGTTACTCCCTTCCCCTTCGCAAATATATTTTCCCTGGAACAAATGTTTGCCAGATTAACAAGTCAGTCCACCTGCTCTGGAGCCTCATTGCTAGTGGAGAAACAGGTGAAAGACAACTGAGAGCATGAAGATAAATGCAGCGCACCTTTTGGTGACAACTTGATCTGGACCATATCAATATAAAATTGGCCTCCATCCCCTGGCTGGGGATTTGGCTTTTGGAAAGGCACGCTAATATCCTGATTCTGAATAAACATGACTTGTTCCTAGACAAGTGAATATTGTTATCAATGAAATGTCAAGTAAAAATGTGCAGCTTTGTTTTTAAAATGGAAATAAAATTTGTTAAACAGTACCTACCCGTCGTGAACCCATGTTGGCTGGGACCAATGACTGCATTGTCCCCCAGGTGCGCCTCAATAACTTCAAGAATCATCTCCATAATTTTACCAGGCAATGAAGTGAGACTGACAGGCCTGTAGTTACCAGGGTCTTCTTTCTTGCCCTTCTTGAAAATTGGCACATTTGCCAGCTTCCAGTCTATTGGGACCTCTCCAGATTCCCAAGATCCTTGAAAAATAATTGAGAGAGGTCCCACAACGATGTCAGCCAGCTCTCTGAGCACCCTGGGATGGATCCCATCCGGACCCATGGACTTGTATGGATCCAGGTGGAGCAGCAAATCCCGCACGCGTTCAGGGTCGGTTGGGAGTTTGTCATTCCCACCGTCATGGTCCTCCTGCTCAGGGCACCCAGGGTCCCAAAGCCCATCATCAGCACTGAAGACAGAGGTGAAGAAGGCATTAAACGTCTCTGCTTCGCCTATGTCCTTGTCTGTGAGGAGACCTTCCCCGTCAAGTAGCGGACCTATGTTTTCTTTGGTTCTCCTTTTTCTGTTCACATATCTAAAAAAAACTTTTTTATTGTCTCTCACAGACATGGCCAGCTTCAACTGTAGTTGGGCTTTGGCCACACTAATTTTCTCCCTACAAACATGGACAGCATCCCTGTATTCCTTCCTCGTCACCTGACCCCCCTTCCAGCAGCCGTACACTTTCTTTTTCCGTCTAGGCTCCAGTAGAAGATCCCTGGTCAGCCAGGCCGGCCGGCTGTGCCACCTGCCTGTCTTCCGATATTTTGGAATTGCCTGATCTTGTGCTTTTAGGAGGCGGTGCTTAAAGGCTGACCAGCACTGATGGATGCCAACGCCTTCAAAAGCAGCTTCCCAGGGGACCTTGCTGACTAGTTCCCTGAGCAGCCTGAAGTCTGCTTTCCCCATATCCAGGGCTGAAGTTTTGGTGGCAGTTTTCCTTCTGTCACCATAAATTCTAAATTCAACCACTTCATGGTCACTATGGCAGAGATGGTTGCCAATTGCCACGTCCCCCACAAGACCCTCTCTGTTCTCCAGCAACAGATCTAGGAGGGCACCTTTCCTAGTGGGATCCCTTAGCACCTGCACCAAGAAGTTATCATCTATGTGCTTTAGGAACCTTCTGGACTTGCTCGTGTCAGCCGTGTGGTGATCCCAGTTGACGTCTGGCAAGTTGAAATCCCCCATATGGACAAGGGAAGTTGACCTCGAGGCATCTCTTAGTTCTGCAAAGAATAATTCATCGGCATTGTCGTCCTGGCCAGGTGGTTTGTAATAGATTCCCACAACGACATCCCCTTTATTTGTTCGTCCCTTAATCCTTACCCAGAGGCTCTCAACTTTGCCATCCCCAACCTGAAGTTCCACGCAGTCCAGCCCATGCTTCACATACATCGCCACCCCGCCACCTCGCCTACCCTGCCTGTCCCTCCTGAAGAGCCCGTAACCATCTATTGCAGTACACCAGCCACAGGACTCATCCCACCAGGCTTCGCTTATGCCGATGATGTTGTAGCTGTGGGACTGGGCCAAGATTTCTAGCTCATCCATTTTATTCCTCATACTGCGTGCATTTGTGTAGAAGCACTTCAAATGCGCTTCCCTACACACAGCACCTTGTGGAGCAGACCGAAGGACCTCTCTGGCACACAGTCCCTCTGATTCTAGCGCACCATCCCTTAGCTCATCACCAGCGTGCCTGATTTTATCCCTTCCCCCTTCAACTCTAGTTTAAAGCCCTAACTACCAGCCCCGCCAACTCCTGAGCCAAAATCCTTATCCCTCTCTGAAAGAGGTGCATCCCATCTGGTGACAGCAGGCCTGGCGTCACATAGACCTTCCCATGATCAGAAAAACTGAAGTTCTGTCGGTTGCACCAGTCCCGAAGCCACATGTTAATGTGGTAAGCCCGCTTGTCAGCATCAATCCCCCCTATCAGAAGGACAGAGGCAAATACAACCTGTGCTTCTCAACCTTTGACTAGTCGCCCCAAAGCCCTAAAGTCCCTTCTGATCGCTCTTGAACTTCTCGTTGCTACCTCATCATTACCAGCCTGAAAGACCAGTAGCAGGTAGTAGTCGGTGGGCTGTACCAGGCACTTGACTTTCTTAGCTAAGTCTCTCACCCGAGCCCCGGGGAGGCAGCAGACTTCCCTTTGGGTTGGGTCCAGTCGGCCTATCAGGCCCTCTGTCCCTTTCAAAAGGGAGTCCCCCATGCCAATAACCCCTCTGTCTTTCTTGACAGACAATGTAGCAATGCGGAGGGTAGGTTGCCTTGCCTTAGGCACCCTCTCCAACTGGGATGGGCTTTCGTCTACTTCATTGTTCTATGGTGTTCTAGAGACTCGTACCTGTTACATAAGGGTAGATGGGAAGGTGAGGTGGGCAGGGACAGGTCTGACCTACCACCCCAAACAGGAACCTGCCTCCATTCCCCCCCTTGGCCTAGGTCCCCTCTTACTGCCTAGTGGGATGAGGGGACTTTTGTCTTCTGCGCAGCAGGAGGCACCTGTGCTGCAGCAGGCTCCTGAGTCTGTTTCAGGGAGGGCAGAGTACACCTCCACCAGTCAATTTCCCTCTCTGACTCCCTGATGCTCCTGAGCCTGCTCACCTCCTCCTGAAGTTCCGCTACCTGTTTGAGCAGCTCTTCAACCTGGGCACATCTCCCACAGGCATACCCCTCGCTGCTACTGTTGGATAGGGACAGAAGACTTGGGCACACCCTGCAGCCCAAGACCTGGATGGAGATGTGTTTCCCCGAGCTCTCCATCTGAGTAGCCACATTGGTGACCGCGGCTGAAGAGGCCGCAAGAGATGCGGAGGCCATGTTTTTCTGCCTGGTTGATACCATAGCCAGGTTTCTCGCAAGCAGGCTACCAGTACCAGTACCGAAGCAGAAGACCGCTGCAAGAGAGCTGTGAGGGGCCCTCCCTGCACGAACTGCCGCACAAACTGCCGCTCCACTCCCTTCTGACGTGCCACGCCCTGTTTGCCCGCCCTGCTCGACGTGCTCCTGGTAGCTCGTGCTCCCTAGGGGCTGCTTTAGAACGTCCAGGGAGGGGGCGCTGCTGGCTCCACCTACGCCTTGTCAGCCTCCCTCGCGAGGGCTGCCGGGTCCTGGCGGCTCCCTTGGCTGCTTCGAGTGGACTCGATGCCGGAAAAAAAAGCCCTGCCCGTCTCAATCCCCTGCTCCACGGCAGAACGCGTCTGCCCCGGAGCTGATCACCTTGGCAAGAAATAAAACCTTACTTAAAGTAAGTTCATGAGGAAAAAAAAGTACTAAAAATGTCTTCCAAATTTTCAGAGGAAGTCAGGGGGTTCAATGAGCAATTCAAAAAGCCTCAAACTCTTTGAAGTGAGTTCCTGTGGAGGCCTCCTTCTTTTCTTTCCTTGCTCTTTCCCCTCTTCCCTCTAGATTTGGCATAAAGCAAAAAAGCAGCAAAATACAAAAGCAAATACGTAAAAGTCAGTTTAGTCCTTAATAGATCAGGCCCTAGAGAATAAGAGAAATAGGAATGTGAAGGTAATTGCAGGTAAAGGTTGGGAGCATGATGAAGATTCCTTTCTGACAGAAGTGTGACCTAGAGCTAGTAAATTGATTACCTAAATAGTACATATATAAATAGCACTTACTTGGCTTAGACTATATTGCTATTGTGTCACTGGAAAAAAATAAGAGTGCTTTGTAGGAAACTTGTTAGTAACTGGTAGGAAAAGATGACCTGTATAAAAACAAACACAGATCTTGCTGGTTTCTTTTAGTTCATAATATCTTAAAAACAACAAAAAAAAGTGCATTGCCCAAGAAGTACATCGTACAAGCAAAGCTACTGCTTTTAATTTAAAGTAAATAACGTAGAATCACAGAATATCCGGAGCTGGAAAGGACCCAAAAGGATCATCGAGTCCAACTCCTGGCACCACACAGGTCTACCCAAAAATTCAGACCATATAACAAAGTGCACAGTCCAAACGCTTCTTAAACTCCAACAGGCTTGGTGCAGTGACTAAATACCTGGGGAGCCTGCTCCAGTGCACGACAACCCTCTTCAGGCTGGACATCAGGAAGAACCTCCCCTGAACCTCCCCTGTCACAGCTTGACACCATTCCCACGGGTCCTATCATTGCTCACTAAAGAGAATAGATTGGCGCCTGCCCCTCTGCTCCCCATCGTGAGGAAGCTGTAGACTGCGATGAGGTCTCCCCTCAGCCTCCTCTTCTCCAGGCTGACCAAAGCAAGCGACTTCAAACGTTCCTCATATGTCTACCCCTCTAGACCCTTCACCATCTTTGTAACCCTCCTTTGTACATTCTCTAATAGTTTCATGTCTTTCTTATACTGTGGTGCCCAGAACTGCACACAGTACTCGAGGTGAGGCCAGCACAGAGTGGAGCGGGACAGTCACTTCCCTCAACTGGCTAGCAATGTCGTACTGGATGCACCCCAGGATATGGTTGGCCCTTTTGGCTACCAGGGAACACCACCGACTCATACTCAACTTGCCATTAGCAGAACCCCCCGATCCATTTCTGCGGAGCTGCTCTCCAGCCTCTCGTCCCTCAGTGTATACATATATACAGGATTGCTCCATCTCAGGTGCAGATCCCAGCACTTGCTCTTGTTAAACTTCATATTGTTGGTGATTGCCCAGCCCTCTAACTTGTCAAGATGTCTCTGCAAGGCCTCTCCACCTGTGTGGGAGTCCACAGCTCCTCTCAATTTAGTGTTATCCACAAACTTGCTTTGCACACCTGTAGTGGGTTTACGTGGCAAGGCTTTGGTAGCAGGGGGCCATAGGGGTGGTTTCTGTGAGAAAGATCTAGAAGCTGCCCCATGTTTGGGAAGGGCCCCATTGTTTTCCAAATCTGAGCCAATAAGCGATGTTGTTTTGCGCCTCTGTGAGAGCATATTTAAGACAGAGAAAAAACTGCTGCGCCACACAGCAGCCGGGAGAGTCAAGGGAGTGAGAAACAGCCTTGCAGGTGCCAAGGTCAGTGTAGAAGGAAGGGGAGAGGTGCTCCAGGCGCCAGAGCAGAAGTCCCCTGTGGCCTGTGGTGAGGACCATGGTGAAGCAGGATGTCCCCCTGCAGCCCATGGAGTACCACGGTGGAGCAGGGTTCCACGCTGCAGCCCGTGGAGGAGACCACGGTGGAGCAGGTGGCCCTGCACCGATGGAGGCTGCCGCCTGTGGAAGACCCCTGCCGGAGCAGATTCCAGGCCGGACCTGTAGCCCGTGGAGAGGAGACCACGCAGGAGCAGGTGATCTGGCAGGAGCTGCTGCCCGTAGGGGAGCCAGGTTGGAGCAGTTTTCTCCTGAGGGATGGACCCTGTGGTACGGACCCATATCTGGAGCAGTTCTGGAAGAGCTGCTGCCTGTGGGAAGCCCACGCCGGATCAGTTCGTCAAGGACTGCATCCCGTGGGTGGGACCCCACAGCACAGGGGACGAGAGTGACCGAGAAGGAGCGGCAGAGAAGAAGTGCTGTAGACTGACCATAACCCCCATTCCCCCGTTCCCCTGCGCCGCTCGGGGGGAGGAGGTGGAAGAGGGTGGATGGGGGGGAGGTGCTTTTGGTTTCTTTCCTTTGTTTCTCACTTCTCTAGCTTGTTAGTAATGAGCAATAAATCTTACTATCTGTCTTCTTATGCTGAGTCTGGTTTGCCCGTTACACTAATTATTGCGTGATTTTCTCGTCCTTATCTCAATCCTTGAGCCCCTTTCACATATTTTCTCCCCATTCCTCTTTGAGGAGGGGGAGTGAGAGAGCGGCTGTGGTGGAGCTCGGCTGCCCACTCGAGCGGAACCACGACAACACCTTACAGTCCTGCATCCAAAAAATGGTGCCCTGCAGAACCCTATTAATGACTGGCTGCCAGCCTGATGTAACCGCATTTACTATAAGCCTTTGAGCCCAACCCGTCTGCTAAATGTTAACCCGTCTTTTTATGTATTTGTCTAGCTGTAAACTGAACATTTTGTCCAGAAGGATACTGTGAGAAACAGTATTGAAAGCTTTGCTGAAATCCAAAAAGATCACATCAACTGGCTTCCCTTGGTCAACTAGATGGGTGACCTTGTCATAAAAGGAAATTAAGCTTGTTAAACAGGGCTTTTCATTTGTTGGCCTGTGTTGGCTGCGTCCAATGACTGTGTTGTCTTTCAAGTGTTTTTCAGAATAATCTTCTCCATAATTTTACCAGGCACTGAAGTGAGACTGACAGGCTTGCAATTACCAGGGTCTTCACAGACCGGACCCAGCACCGACCCCTGGGGAAAAGGTCTCCAGCCGGACTCTGCACCACTGATCACCAACCTCTGAGCTCGGCCAGTCAGACAGTTCTCAACCCACCTTACTGTCCACTCATCTATCCCACAGGGAGGCTCAGTCCACCTACCTGCCAGGAGCTCTTGCTGCAGTCAATCCACACGAGGTCCTCACTAAAAATAAAGTTCTTTCTTGTCCTTGAAAATCGGGACAGCATTTTCCACCTTCCGGTTGACTGGGACCTCTCCAGATTCCCACAGCTGTTTAAAAATAATTGAGAGAGGTCTCGTGAAGACATCAGCCAGCTCTCTGAGTACCCTGCGATGAATCCCATTGGGCCCCAGAGACTTATATGCATTCAGCTGGAGCAGCAGATCCCGCACAAGTTTGGAGCTGGCTGAGAGTTCATCATTACCAGTGACAGTCCTCCCCAACTCAGGGCTCTGGGGGTTCCAGGGCCCATCACTGGTGTTAGTGGTGTTTCCCAGGGGTCAGTGCTGGGTCCGGTCTTGTTCAACATCTTCATTGACGACCTTGATGAGGGAATAGTGTCCACCCTCAGCAAGTACACCGATGACACAAAGCTGGGAGGAGTGGCCGACACGCCAGAAGGTTGTGCTGCCATTCAGCGAGACCTGGACAAGCTGGAGAGCTGGGCAGGAAGAAACCAAATGAGGTTTAACACGAGCAAGTGTAGAGTCCTGCACCTGGGAAGGAACAACCACGTGTATCAGTACAGGCTGGGGGATGACCTGCTGGAGAGGAGCTCTGCGGAGAAGGACCTGGGGGTCCTGGTGGACGACAGGTTGACCATGAGCCAGCAGTGTGCCCTGGTGGCCAAGAAGGCCAATGGGATCCTAGGCGTGTGTTAAAAGGAGCGTGGCCAGCACGTCAAGGGAGGTGATTCTCCCCCTCTACTCTGCCCTGGTCAGGCCTCACCTGGAGTACTGTGTCCAGTTCTGGGCTCCCCAGTAACAAAAAATAAAGGTATCTCCAGGAAAGAGTCCAGTGGAGGGCCACAAAGATGATACGTGGCCTGGAGCATCTTCTCTTTGAGGAAAGGCTGAGAGACCTGGGTCTGTTCGGCCTGGAGAAAAGAAGACTGAGAGGGGATCTTATTAATGTTTACAAATATCTTAACTGTGGGAGACAGAGGGATTTGGCCAACCTCTTTTCAGTGGATTGTGGGGACAGGACAAGGGGAAATGGCCAAAAAATGGATCACAGGAAGTTCCGCACCAACATGCGAAAGAACTTCTTCATGGGGAGGGTGACAGAGCACTGGAACAGGCTGCCCAGGGAGGTTGTGGAGTCTCCTTCTCTGGAGATATTTAAGGCCCGTCTGGGCGCCTACCTGGGCAGCCTGCTCTAGGGAACCTGCTTTGGCGGGGGGGTTGGACCCGATGATCTCTTGAGGTCCCTTCCAACCCCTACAATTCTGTGATTCTGTGACCTGCACAAGAGATCCATTTTTCAGGAATAAAATAACAAGAGGGACGTCACGTCATCAGATCCCAGTGGATGCAATCAACAAAATAACAGCTATGTCTCCACCAAAAAAGAAACGCAAACTTTCCTAGGTGTCATGGGGTTTTGGACAATGCACATTGCAAATCACAGCCTGATTGTAAGCCCGCTCTATCAAGGAACCCGTAAGAAGAATGATTTCAAATGGGGCCCCAAGCAACAACAAGCCTTTGAACAAATTAAATGGGAGATAGTTCCTGCTTCAGAAGCGGTCAGTACTGAAGCACAGCTCCTCCTGGCACCCCGACTGCTGGCACTGGGCTGGATGTTCAAAGGAAGGACCCTGTTTACGTATCATGTAACTGATGCTACACAGAGTAAGTAGGTTGCACTGATTACTCAGCGGGCTCAGGTAGGAAACCCTAGTCGCACAGGAATCCTGGAAGTGACCGTGGACTTGACAGAAGGCAAATATTTCGGGATATCACTGGAGGAGGAGGTGGCCTGTGCTGAAGAAGCCCCACTGTACAACAAGCTGCCAGAAAATGAGAAAGCAATTGTGGTGGTTTTACTCGGGTGGGCAGCTGAGCTCCACCACAACTGCTCTCTCACCCCCGCCCCCCCCCCCCTCCCCCCCCCAAAGAGGAAGGGGGAGAAAATACAACACAGAGAACTTG
Source organism: Anas platyrhynchos (assembly GCF_047663525.1). Lineage (NCBI taxonomy): Eukaryota > Metazoa > Chordata > Aves > Anseriformes > Anatidae > Anas > Anas platyrhynchos. The sequence goes on along the minus strand of NC_092620.1, from coordinate 12,339,389 downwards.
AGGTTTGAGATGAGCATGGTTTATTTTAAGGGAAAGGGAATGGGGAGAAAAAGAAACAAAAGAAACAATAAGTCCGCACAGAAGCACAGAGAGAAAGAAAAAAATGTTACTCTCTACTTCCCATCAACGAGCGATGTTCGGCCATGTCCTGGGAAGCAGAGCCTCAAAATGCGTAGTGGTTGCTCAGGAAGACAGCCCCCTCCCCCACGAGAACCCCCCTTTTTTATTACTGAGTGTGACATCAGTTGTTACGGAATATCCCTTTGGTTGGTTTAGGTCAGCTGCCCTGGCAATGTCCCTTCCCCATCACTTGCCCACCCCCAGCCTACTGGCTCCTGGGGGCTTGGAAGGAGTCCTGATGCTGTGCCAGCACTATGCGGCAATAGACACAACACTGGAGTGATACCAGTGCTGTTTCAGCTACGAGTGCAGAGCACAGCACTGTGTGGGCTGCTGCAGGGAAAGGTGACTCCATCCCAGACAGACCCAACACAGCCTTCGCCCCTTATTCCATAGCATTTGTGTCACACTCAGGTCCCACATAGTTTAGTATATAGGTATTCTCATCACCATTGTTCTTCGTCCATTAAAGTATTTATACGATTTTACTTTTTTTAATTCCATAGGTCTTTACCCAAAATGTTCATAAAAACTGTTGATGGTTTCAGCTTCATCTGTCAAAGTGGTCACTCAGGGCAGGCGAAGTTGGTTTTCTTGACACCAGCACCAGCTTAGCTCAAATCACTGTTGCGGTTGCCTAGTTCCTTGTGATATTGACCTGTCATTGGTTCTGCAGTGTCCTCTTACAAAATATAACTTGGATTACAGATTAATTTTCTCCCAAGGTTAAATCTCCTTGAGTCACACACCTGATATCCCCATCCTTCTGCATTACCCACCAGGTATACCCTGGTCCTTGGGTGAAGACAATCCCACAAGCGGGTTTGCCTTTTCCCATGGCAGGAGCAACCCACACCGCCTTCCCCAGCCACTTCCCTACATGCGCTACAGGGACTTTAGCTTCTCCCACAGTGTGTAGGGGTTTTGTTTCAGCAGGACCAGGACGGCTGTCAGACCCCCTGTTGTTAACTAACCAAGTGGCCTCTGGTATATTTATGTCTCAGTCTTTCCACGTCCCAGCACCCAATGTTTGTAACATAGTCTTTAACAATCCATTGTACCTCTCAGCTTTCCCAGAGGCTTGTGGGTGATAAGGGATGTGACACACCCACTCAATGCCATGTCTCGTGGCCCAGAAGGTAACAAGATTGTTTTGGAAGTGACTCCCATTGTCAGACTCAATTCTCTCTGGTGTACCGTGTCGCCACAGTACTTGTCTTTCCAGGCCCAAGATAGCGTTTCAGGCCGTGGCATGGTTTACTGGATATGTTTCCGGCCACCCAGTAGTTGCTTCTACCATGGTAAGTATGTAACGTTTGCCTTGGCGGGTTTGTGGGAGTGGTCCAATGTAGTCAATCTGCCAGGCCTCACTGTATCAAAATCCAAGCCATCTCCCCCCTATTCCAGGGAGACTTTACCCTCATGGCTCATTTGATTGCAGCACAGGTTTCACACTCATGGGTAACCTGTGTAATGGCCTCAGTGGTCAGGTCCACCCCTCGATCACGAGCCCATCTGTAAGTGGCATCCCTCCCTAGATGTCCTGATGTTTCATGGGCCCATCGAGCTACAAACAGCTCACCCTTACGTCCCCAGTCCAGGTCCACCTGAGCTACTTCAATTTTCGAAGCTCGATCCACTTCTTCGTTGTTATGATGTTCTTCGGTGGCACAATTCTTAGGCATGTGAGCATCTACATGACGTACCTTTACAGACGGGTTTTCTACCCGGGCAGCAATATCTTGCCACAGGGTAGCAGCCCAGATAGGTTTACCTCTGCGCTGCCAGTTGTTCTGTTTCCATCGCTGCAGCCACCCCCACAGAGCATTTGCCACCATCCATGAGTCAGTGTAGAGATATAGTACTGGCCATTTTTCTCTTTCAGCAATTTCTAGGGCCAGTTGTATAGCTTTCACTTCTGCATACTGACTCGACTCACCTTCCCTTTCCATGGCCTCCACAACTTGTCGTGTGGGACTCCACACAGCAGCTTTCCACTTCCGATGGCTCCCTACCACACGGCAGGATCCGTCAGTGAACAACACATACTGCTTTCTGTCTTCTGGCAACTCATTGTATGGTGGTGCTTCTTCAGCACGGGTTACCTCTTCTGTTGGTACTCCGAAATCCCTGCCCTCCGGCCAGTCCATAATCTCTTCCAGGATTCCCGGGCGGTTGGGTTTCCCCATTCGAGCCCGCTGTGTAATTAACGATACTCACTTACTCCACATAGTGTTGGTTGCATGATGTGTAGTGGGGATCTTCCCTTTGAACAGCCAATGTAACACAGGTAGCCATGGAGCCAAGAGGAGTTGTGCTTCTGTACCAACAACTTCTGAAGTGGCTCGAAGCTCCTCATATGCTGTTAATATTTCCTTTTCAGTTGGGGTGTAATTGGCTTCTGATCCTCCATAGCCCCGGCTCCAGAAACCCAGAGGTCGACCTCGAGTTTCTCCTGGGGTCTTCTGCCAGAGGCTCCAGGTGAGCCCATGCTCCCCAGCTGCAGTGTAAAGTATGTTTTGCACAGCTGGTCTAGTACGGACAGGCCCAAGGGCTACTGCACGAGCTATTTCTTGTTGGTTTTGTTCAAAAGGCCTGTTGTTGCTCGGGACCCCACTTGAAATAGTTCCTCTTTCAAGTGACTCGATATAGTGGACTCACAAGCTGACTATAGCCTGGAACATGCATTCTCCAAAATCCCACAAGGCCTAGGAAAGCTTGTGTTTCTTTTTTGCTAGTTGCTGGAGACATAACCATTATTTTGTTGATCACATCTGTCGGAATGTGGCGACGTCCATCTTGCCATTTTACCCCCAAGAACTGGATTTCCTGTGCGAGTCCCTTGACTTTACTCTGTTTAATGGCAAAACTAGCTTTCAGGAGAATTTGAATTATTTTCTTCTCTTTCTCAAAAACATCTTCTGCTGTGTTACCCCACACGATGACATCATTAATGTACTGCAGGTGTTCAGGAGCATCCCCCTGTTCCAGTGTCGTCTGGATCAGTCCATGGCAAATGGTAGGGCTGTGTTTCTAACCCTGGGGCAGTCGATTCCAAGTGTATTGGATGCCCCTCCAAGCGAAAGCAGACTGTGGCCTGCATGCTGCAGAGGGATGGAGAAAAACGCATTAGCGATATTGATTGTAGCATACCACTTGGCTGCCTTGGACTCTAGTTCGTACTGGAGTTCTAGCATGTCTGGCACTGCAGCACTCAGTGGTGGCGGGACTTCGTTCAGGCCGCGATAGTCTACCGTTAGTCTCCACTCGCCATTAGACTTTTGCACTGGCCATATAGGACTATTAAAGTGTGAGCGAGTCTTGCTGAACACTCCTTGGCTCTCCAGATGATGAACTAACTCATGGATAGGGATCAGGGAGTCTCGGTTGGTGCGATATTGCTGCCGGTGCACAGTTGTAGTCACAATTGGCACTTGCTGTTCTTCAATCCTCAGCAATCCTACAGCAGAAGGGTCTTCTGAGAGACCAGGCAAGGTAGACAGCTGCTTAATCTTCTCTGTGCTCAAAGCAGCTATGCCAAAAGCCCACCGGTACCCTTTTGAATCCTTGAAATATCCTCTCTTGAGGTAGTCTATGCCAAGGATGCGTCGAGTATCCAGGCCAGTCACAATACGGTGCTTTTGCCACTCGTTCCCAGTTAGACTCACTTCAGCTTCCAATACAGTTAGCTGTTGGGATCCCCCTGTCACTCCAGAGATACAGATGAGTTCTGCCCCTTGGTGGCCTGACGGCATTAGGGTACACTGTGTGCCTGTGTCCACTAAAGCTTCATATTTCTGCGGGTCCGGTGTGCCAGACCATCGAATCCACACAGTCCAGTAAATCCAGTTGTCCCTCTCCTCTACCTGGCCAGAGGCAGGGCCCCACTAGTCCTGGTTGGAGCATCTATCAATTAATTCTTCCAAATGTGAAGCAGAGGTCTCTTTGTCAGCGTCAGGAGTAATACTAGCCCTTCTATTGCCTCCGGGTGACTGCCCAACAGAAACTGGGGCAGCAATCCTCCTAGGGACCTCTTTTCTTGCTGCTGTATCTTTCTGCAGTTCACGTACCTGAGCAGCTAGGGCCGAGGTTGGGTCACCATCCCACTTCCTCATATCTTCCCCATGGTCACGTAAATAAAACCACAAGGTACCCCGCGGTGTGTGTCCTGGATTCTCCCTTGCTTGAGCCGGAGAATGCTGGTACTTAATGGATGAAAGATTCTTCCATCTAGGTGAGGAGGAAGTTATGTGTTCTTCTAACCACTGGGACAGTGTCTCCACAGCTGAAATGCAGGCCCGTACTGGGGCAGAGAGATTTTCTTCATATTTATGAAGCTGGTTGGACACATTATCCACAGTTGGCCCCATCCCCTCTTCCCAATCTGTTGCTGCCAGTGTGCTGGCATGTGATGAGGATGCAGCCTGTACAAACTTCTGCCACATGGATGTTGTGCATTGGACTTCATCAGGGTCTTTAGGTGTCTGGGCATTGTTCAAATCACTATATCATTATATCACTGGAGTGATACCAGTGCTGTTCCAGCTACGAGTGCACAGCACAGCACCATGTGGGCTGCTGCAGGGAAAGGTGACTCCATCCCAGACAGGCCCAACACAGCAATATGCCCTGTTCACTGATGGGTCCTGTTGTATTGTGGGAGATGGAAGGCTGCTGTATGGAGTCCTGCATGACAAGTTGCAGAAGCTGCTGAAGGAGAAAGTGAATCAAGTCACTTTGCAGAAGTGAAAGCCATCCAGCTGGCTTTAGATCAGGCCACCTGGTTAGTTGACACTAGGGGATCTGCCAACTGAGCTGGACCTGACCAGTCAAACCTGTTACATACTGTAGAAGGGGATGAAGTCCCTGTAGTGCTCGTAAAATACACGCTGAGGAAGATGGTCTGGGCTATTCCTGCCTCAGGCAAAGGCAAACCCATTCGTGGGATTACTTTTGCTCAAGGACCTCGATGCACTTGCTGGGTAATGCAAAAGAATGGGGAGGTCCAGTGTGTACCGCAAGGGGATTTAATACTGGGTGAGAATAGCCCATGAGTTGAATTGTATTATGTTAATTGTTATCTAAAACTGTATGTCATCACTACCCTGTGATAGCTATATGTCCATGTCCTATTAATGGTATCACTGTAATAGCCACACAGATAATGATGAATGAATTTTGATAGAATTGGACACGCACAGCGGTGTGATGGAATCAGAACGGGCTTCAGCGTGTGACAGTCCAACATCACACACCATCTCCTCTGCCCTGAAAGACTGCTGTGACAGATAGAGCCCAAAGTCAGTCATGGACTACACAAACTTAGTGGACATTTTATATATGTATGTGAAAAGTGTTGATTATTTGTAATGTATTGGAAAGGGTGGGACCCGAGCATGACATAAATGGTATGGAATAAGGGGAGGATATTGTTCTGGTTTCCGCTAGGATAGAGTTAATTTTCCTCCTAGGAGCTGGTAGGATGCCTTGTTTTCGATGTTGAGTTGCTAATTCCTCTGCATTGGAGTTAATGAAATGATTCATCTAGATGCTATGCCAGCTAATTATAGATACAAGCTTTCATGCTGTGGCTCATTAGTATCTCAACAACATTCAACAAGTTAGCTTTTTACCAGTCTTACTATTCACCCTTTGTTATCACTGCCCAAGCATCTGTGTCAATGTCCTGGTTTCAGCTAGGACAGAGTTAATTTTCCTCCTAGTAGCTGGTAGGGTGCTGTGTTTGGGATTTAGGATGAGAATAATGTTGATACCATGATGATGTTTTAATTGTTGCAGAGCAGTGCTTACACTAAGCCAAGGACTTTTCAGCTCCTTGCTCTGTCCTGCCAGCGAGCAGGCTGGGGGATGCAGCAGGAGCTGGGAGGGGACAGACCCAGGACAGCTGACCCAAACTGGCCAAAGGGGTATTCCATACCATGTGATATGGTAAACTATTAATATGGGGGGGCTGGCCGGGGTGTGGGGGACTGGCTGCTTGGGGATAGGCTGGACATTGGTCAGTGGGTGGTGAGCAGCTGCATTGTGCATCACTTGTTTTGTACACATTATTAGTAGTAGCACTATTATCATTATTAGTATTATTATTTTCCTTTTGTTTCTGTCGTAATAAAATGTCTTTATCTCAACCTGCAAGGTTTCACTTTTTTTTGATTCTCTCCCCCATCCCACTGCGGGGGGGGGGAGGGTGAGGAAACGGCTGCAAACACGCATTCGTGCAAATAAAATCTGTAGCTTTGTTTAGGAAAAAAAAACAACTATACTGGTTATTCCATTTATTGGCTGGCATATTTACTATTATAAGCCAGTTCATTCTTGCTGCATTACATGGCCATGTAATTTTGCAGGACATGGAGAAGAGGAGAAGAATAGAAGCAGCATACAAAAATGATTTGACAGAACTGAGGCTTTCATTTTTTTCCTGATTCTGTCCCCCATCCCAGAGAGGGAGGGGGGAGAGTGAGCGAACAGCTCTGTGATGCTTAGCTGCCAGACATGTTAAACCACAACAATGATTTAATGATTCTATTCCCTTATCTGTCAATACTGAAGAGTTATTGATTTGATTCAATATGAAATAACCTCAATTCTGTAAAAGGTTTTCACATCTCCAGAAATGTTACTTTCATTCTTCTGCAACACCTTGGATCTGCCAGCTCTTGAGATATGTTGAGAAAGCTTTTGGCTCAGAACACCATCAGGTCACTGTATCACCTAGTTTAAACAAACTTTATTTCTGCATACCCCCACATTAATATTGCAAGACTATCACCACAATATAAAAATGTTATCTTAAACTCAGAACTTCACAGATTAAAAATAACACTTATGGGAGCACTGTCATGTTCCACAGAGAAATTACACACAATCCACGTTTCAGGATCATTTTCACTGAATGCTGTTATCTTTCTGATGGCAGACAAATATAGCACATCCCTTTGAGAAGCTGGCCACACTCTCTGCAGAGAAACACCTGATTATAAGCTTTTCCAATTTTGCAAATTAGGTACTTATTATCCTTAGATAAAGGGAAAAAAAAAAAAAGAGGGCAAGGCAAACAAGGTCAGACATTATTTAAGTAAAAAAAAACACAACATCAAGCTAGTAAATTCATGCAATTTTCAAAACTGAAACAAAGAACACAGCTATAGTACAGACACTTATCAGGTTATATGGCTATGTTTCTGTGGTAGTTTTACTCGGGTGGGCAGCCAAGCTCCACTTCAGTCACTCTCTCACTCCCCCTCAACGGGAAAGGGGGAGAACATATGGTAAAAAGTGCTAAAGGGTTGATATAAGGATGGAATTATCATGACGGGCAAAACAGACTCAGAGTAGGGAGACAGTAAGATTTATTGCCTATTACTAACAAGCTAGAGAAGTGAGAGACAAAGGAAAGAAACCAAAAATGCCTTCCCCCCATCTGCTCCATAAACATGGAGGGACAGAGAAAAAGAGAAAGAAATATTTATAACAAATGTTATTTTGTTTTAAAGCTACTAGTTCAGTAAGACAGATATGGTAAACTGATATTATCTAAGAGAAAGTTTCAGAAGCAAAGTGATAAAATAAAATAAGAAACTATGCAGAAGCCATTTTCCTGACAGTCAGGGAAAAAGTCTAGTTTTTACCACAACACTATATAGTTCACATAACTGCCATATTCAAAATCAAAGTCTCTGTTATGGCTCTTTTAAGGTAACAGCATTACTGGTAAAATTAGAAATATATTTGTTTTAATACTCGAGTATACTAGTACTTAGAATCATGCAAAATCAAAGACGAATCTGTATACTTCATTCACAATTTTTATTTTTTGAACCTGTTACATTACAACTGTTGAGTTATAATTCAAATGATCAAAACTATACCAGCACTGGTTAGGGGGAAAAGAACCATAATCAAGTTAGAATCATAGAGTATCCCAAGTTGGAAGGGACCCATGAGGATCATCTTCTCCAATTCCTGACTCCACACAGGGCAACCTAACAGTTAAACCATATATCTAAAAGCATTGTCCAAACACTTCTCAAACAGTGACAGGCTTGGGGCCATGACCACTTCCCTGGGAAGCCTGCTTCAGTGCTTGACCACCCTCTCAGTGAAGAACTTTTTCCTAATATCCATTCTGAACTTCCCCAATGCAGCTTTAAGCCATTCCCTCATGTCCTATCACCCATCACCAGAGAAGAGATCAGCACTTTCCTCTCTGCTCCCCCTCATGAAGTCGTAGACAGCAATAAGGTCACCCCTCAGTTTCCTCTTTTTTCCCCCAAGCTGAACAAACCAAGTATCCTCAGTCACTCCTTATACGTCTTGCCCCCTAATACCTTCACCATCTTTGATGCCTTCCTTTGGACACATTCTAATATTTTTATATCCTCCTTATACTGAGGAGCCCCAAACCGCACACAGTACTTGAGGTGAGGCCACACCAATAATGAGTATAGTGGGACAATCACTTCTTTCAGCCAGTTAGCTATACTGTGCTTGATGTGCCCCAGGATACAGTTGGCCCTTTTGGCTGCCAGGGCACACTGTTGACTCATACTGAGCTTACAATCAACCAAAACCTCCAGCTCCCTCTCTACAGGGCTGCTTTCCAGCCACTTGTCCTCCAATCTATATGTACATCTAGGGCTACACCATCCCAGGTGCAGAATCTGGCATTTGTTGTTAAATTTCATATGGTTGGTGATTGTCCAGTGCCCTAACCTATCAAGATCTCTCTGTAGGGCCTTGTAAATTACAAGGACAAATATTGCACCATCAATTATACCACCTCTTAATGTAAATATTAACTAATTGTGGTCAACAATAACTTGCTTTATTTCAAAAAAGTATGTGATACAGTAGTATGAGTTTCCTGCTTGCAATCAGTATTGGTTTATTGCTTCAGTTAGCTTTAGATGACCGTTGCCTTGCTGGCAGTTTGAAAAATTGATAAAGTTGAAGTTTCATAGAGAACTTGTTCTGAACTGTTGTTCTGAGCAGTATTTTAAGTCGTTAAAGCCATTAAGATATTTCAGAATAGATTAGAACACATATACCCCAGACTGTCTCAGTAAGGTGTGTATACAGGTGAAATATTATTACCTTATGTGTCTGGTAAATGATGACTGAATTATCGGCTAAGTTTTCCACAATATGGAAGTTTTCAATTGTTGCTAAAAAAGGGAAAAAAATCCATCAGTAAACAAGCACAAATATTAGGTCAATGTTATAAACGATATGCTTGCTGATAAACGTGTGTCCTGGTTGCAGTTAGAACAGAATTAATTTTCTTCCTAGTAGCTGGTGGAATGCTGTGTTTTGGCTTAGGATGAGAAGAGTGCTGATAACACCCCGATGTTTTAATTGTTGCAGAGCAGTGCTTATACTAAGCCAAGGACATCTCAGCTTCTTGCTCTGTCCTGCCAACGGGCAGGCTGGGGGTGCAGTAAGAGCTGGGAGGGGACAGACCCAGGACAGGTGACCCAAACTAGCCAAAGGGGTATTCCATACCATCTGACGTCATGCTAAACAATATATAGGGGTGGCTAGCCGGGGGAGGGGGCCGGACTGCTCGGGCTTAGGCTGGGCATCGGTCAGCGGGTGGTGAGCAATTGCATTGTGCATCACTTGTTTGTACATATTATTAGAAGTAGTACTATTATCATCATTGTATTATTATTATTATTGTTTATAAGAGACCCTTCCCTTGAACATCCAGCCTAGTACCGGCAATCGGGGTGCCAGGAGGAGCTGCGCTTCAGTACCGACCACCTCCGACGCAGATTGAACTCCTTCATATGCTGCCAATATCTCCTTTTCAGGTGGAGTATAGCGGGCCTCAGATCCTCTGTATCCCCGACTCCAAAACCCCACATCAAGCACAGTATAGCTAACTGGCTGAAAGAAGTGATTGTCCCACTATACTCATTATTGGTGAATGAGTTATTGATTTGATTCAATATGAAATAACCTCAATTCTGTAAAAGGTTTTCACATCTCCAGAAATGGAGATGGGGTCTCTTCTACGCATCATGCAACTGATGCGCCAAGGAATATTGGAAGTGATTCTGGACTGGCCAGAAGGCAAATACTTTGGGATATCATCAGAGGAGGAGGTGGGTCGTGCTGAAGAAGCCCCACTGTACAACCAGTTACCAGAGAATGAAAAGAAATATGCCTGTTCACTGATGGGTCCTGTCGTATTGTGGGGAAGCATCGGAGATGGAAGGCTGCTGTATGGAGTCCTACGCGACGAGTTGCAGAAGCTGCTGAGGGAGAAGGTGAATCGAGTCAGTTTGTCGTGTACCACGACATGGTAGCAGTTACTGTGTCAGCTACTTCACTGTGCTTGTGCGGATCCTTAGACATAGTGGTAAATAAGGTAGCTTAATCTTTTTTTGGAGTAGAGATTCGCAAAATACCAGTATTTTGATGCAGAGTGCCATGTAAGAGCATCTGCACTGGTAGTTCCTAGAGAACACTGCCGTGGCAAATTATTCATGTGTTAGTCTTCTAGGTTTTTCTTTTAAGCTGATGAGTTTTTAAACAGTTAAAACAGACAGTTTTGACCCTTTCTGTTCTGAATTTCTTTCTTTGTATTGGGCCATAGGTATACAGAAGAGAGGTAGAAGAGAATGGAATAGTTTTAGATCCTTTGAAAGCAACACATGCTGTTAAAGGGGTAACAGGACATGAAGTTTGCCACTACTTCTGGAATGTCGATGTTCGTAATGACCGGGAAAGTAAGTTTTTAAGTTTTGCATGTTGTCATGGTTTAACCCGGCTGGCAGCTAAACACCACGTAGCCGTTCGCTCCCCCTCCCCCTCCCTCTCTGGGACGGGGGAGAGAAATGGAAAGTGAAGCCCGTGAGTTGAGATAAAGACAGTTTAATAAGACAGGAAAATAATAATAACAACAATAATAAAATAATAATAATATTATTTATTTATTTATTTATTTATTTATTTATTTTTGTTATTATTGTTATTATTGTTATTATTGTTAAAATAATTTGTTGAAAATAATAATAACAATAATAACAATAATAACAATAATAATAATAATACAATGATGATAATAGTACTACTTCTAATAATATGTACAAACAAGTGATGCACAATGCAATTGCTCACCACCCGCTGACCGATGCCCAGCCTAAGCCCGAGCAGTCCGGCCCCCTCCCCCGGCTAGCCACCCCTATATATTGTTTAGCATGACGTCAGATGGTATGGAATACCCCTTTGGCTAGTTTGGGTCACCTGTCCTGGGTCTGTCCCCTCCCAGCTCTTACTGCACCCCCAGCCTGCCCGTTGGCAGGACAGAGCAAGAAGCTGAGATGTCCTTGGCTTAGTATAAGCACTGCTCTGCAACAATTAAAACATCGGGGTGTTATCAGCACTCTTCTCATCCTAAGCCAAAACACAGCATTCCACCAGCTACTAGGAAGAAAATTAATTCTGTTCTAACTGCAACCAGGACACATGTTTATCAGCAAGCATATCGTTTATAACATTGACCTAATATTTGTGCTTGTTTACTGATGGATTTTTTTCCCTTTTTTAGCAACAATTGAAAACTTCCATATTGTGGAAAACTTAGCCGATAATTCAGTCATCATTTACCAGACACATAAGGTAATAATATTTCACCTGTATACACACCTTACTGAGACAGTCTGGGGTATATGTGTTCTAATCTATTCTGAAATATCTTAATGGCTTTAACGACTTAAAATACTGCTCAGAACAACAGTTCAGAACAAGTTCTCTATGAAACTTCAACTTTATCAATTTTTCAAACTGCCAGCAAGGCAACGGTCATCTAAAGCTAACTGAAGCAATAAACCAATACTGATTGCAAGCAGGAAACTCATACTACTGTATCACATACTTTTTTGAAATAAAGCAAGTTATTGTTGACCACAATTAGTTAATATTTACATTAAGAGGTGGTATAATTGATGGTGCAATATTTGTCCTTGTAATTTACAAGGCCCTACAGAGAGATCTTGATAGGTTAGGGCACTGGACAATCACCAACCATATGAAATTTAACAACAAATGCCAGATTCTGCACCTGGGATGGTGTAGCCCTAGATGTACATATAGATTGGAGGACAAGTGGCTGGAAAGCAGCCCTGTAGAGAGGGAGCTGGAGGTTTTGGTTGATTGTAAGCTCAGTATGAGTCAACAGTGTGCCCTGGCAGCCAAAAGGGCCAACTGTATCCTGGGGCACATCAAGCACAGTATAGCTAACTGGCTGAAAGAAGTGATTGTCCCACTATACTCATTATTGGTGTGGCCTCACCTCAAGTACTGTGTGCGGTTTGGGGCTCCTCAGTATAAGGAGGATATAAAAATATTAGAATGTGTCCAAAGGAAGGCATCAAAGATGGTGAAGGTATTAGGGGGCAAGACGTATAAGGAGTGACTGAGGATACTTGGTTTGTTCAGCTTGGGGGAAAAAAGAGGAAACTGAGGGGTGACCTTATTGCTGTCTACGACTTCATGAGGGGGAGCAGAGAGGAAAGTGCTGATCTCTTCTCTGGTGATGGGTGATAGGACATGAGGGAATGGCTTAAAGCTGCATTGGGGAAGTTCAGAATGGATATTAGGAAAAAGTTCTTCACTGAGAGGGTGGTCAAGCACTGAAGCAGGCTTCCCAGGGAAGTGGTCATGGCCCCAAGCCTGTCACTGTTTGAGAAGTGTTTGGACAATGCTTTTAGATATATGGTTTAACTGTTAGGTTGCCCTGTGTGGAGTCAGGAATTGGAGAAGATGATCCTCATGGGTCCCTTCCAACTTGGGATACTCTATGATTCTAACTTGATTATGGTTCTTTTCCCCCTAACCAGTGCTGGTATAGTTTTGATCATTTGAATTATAACTCAACAGTTGTAATGTAACAGGTTCAAAAAATAAAAATTGTGAATGAAGTATACAGATTCGTCTTTGATTTTGCATGATTCTAAGTACTAGTATACTCGAGTATTAAAACAAATATATTTCTAATTTTACCAGTAATGCTGTTACCTTAAAAGAGCCATAACAGAGACTTTGATTTTGAATATGGCAGTTATGTGAACTATATAGTGTTGTGGTAAAAACTAGACTTTTTCCCTGACTGTCAGGAAAATGGCTTCTGCATAGTTTCTTATTTTATTTTATCACTTTGCTTCTGAAACTTTCTCTTAGATAATATCAGTTTACCATATCTGTCTTACTGAACTAGTAGCTTTAAAACAAAATAACATTTGTTATAAATATTTCTTTCTCTTTTTCTCTGTCCCTCCATGTTTATGGAGCAGATGGGGGGAAGGCATTTTTGGTTTCTTTCCTTTGTCTCTCACTTCTCTAGCTTGTTAGTAATAGGCAATAAATCTTACTGTCTCCCTACTCTGAGTCTGTTTTGCCCGTCATGATAATTCCATCCTTATATCAACCCTTTAGCACTTTTTACCATATGTTCTCCCCCTTTCCCGTTGAGGGGGAGTGAGAGAGTGACTGAAGTGGAGCTTGGCTGCCCACCCGAGTAAAACTACCACAGAAACATAGCCATATAACCTGATAAGTGTCTGTACTATAGCTGTGTTCTTTGTTTCAGTTTTGAAAATTGCATGAATTTACTAGCTTGATGTTGTGTTTTTTTTTACTTAAATAATGTCTGACCTTGTTTGCCTTGCCCTCTTTTTTTTTTTTTCCCTTTATCTAAGGATAATAAGTACCTAATTTGCAAAATTGGAAAAGCTTATAATCAGGTGTTTCTCTGCAGAGAGTGTGGCCAGCTTCTCAAAGGGATGTGCTATATTTGTCTGCCATCAGAAAGATAACAGCATTCAGTGAAAATGATCCTGAAACGTGGATTGTGTGTAATTTCTCTGTGGAACATGACAGTGCTCCCATAAGTGTTATTTTTAATCTGTGAAGTTCTGAGTTTAAGATAACATTTTTATATTGTGGTGATAGTCTTGCAATATTAATGTGGGGGTATGCAGAAATAAAGTTTGTTTAAACTAGGTGATACAGTGACCTGATGGTGTTCTGAGCCAAAAGCTTTCTCAACATATCTCAAGAGCTGGCAGATCCAAGGTGTTGCAGAAGAATGAAAGTAACATTTCTGGAGATGTGAAAACCTTTTACAGAATTGAGGTTATTTCATATTGAATCAAATCAATAACTCTTCAGTATTGACAGATAAGGGAATAGAATCATTAAATCATTGTTGTGGTTTAACATGTCTGGCAGCTAAGCATCACAGAGCTGTTCGCTCACTCTCCCCCCTCCCTCTCTGGGATGGGGGACAGAATCAGGAAAAAAATGAAAGCCTCAGTTCTGTCAAATCATTTTTGTATGCTGCTTCTATTCTTCTCCTCTTCTCCATGTCCTGCAAAATTACATGGCCATGTAATGCAGCAAGAATGAACTGGCTTATAATAGTAAATATGCCAGCCAATAAATGGAATAACCAGTATAGTTGTTTTTTTTCCTAAACAAAGCTACAGATTTTATTTGCACGAATGCGTGTTTGCAGCCGTTTCCTCACCCTCCCCCCCCCCGCAGTGGGATGGGGGAGAGAATCAAAAAAAAGTGAAACCTTGCAGGTTGAGATAAAGACATTTTATTACGACAGAAACAAAAGGAAAATAATAATACTAATAATGATAATAGTGCTACTACTAATAATGTGTACAAAACAAGTGATGCACAATGCAGCTGCTCACCACCCACTGACCAATGTCCAGCCTATCCCCAAGCAGCCAGTCCCCCACACCCCGGCCAGCCCCCCCATATTAATAGTTTACCATATCACATGGTATGGAATACCCCTTTGGCCAGTTTGGGTCAGCTGTCCTGGGTCTGTCCCCTCCCAGCTCCTGCTGCATCCCCCAGCCTGCTCGCTGGCAGGACAGAGCAAGGAGCTGAAAAGTCCTTGGCTTAGTGTAAGCACTGCTCTGCAACAATTAAAACATCATCATGGTATCAACATTATTCTCATCCTAAATCCCAAACACAGCACCCTACCAGCTACTAGGAGGAAAATTAACTCTGTCCTAGCTGAAACCAGGACATTGACACAGATGCTTGGGCAGTGATAACAAAGGGTGAATAGTAAGACTGGTAAAAAGCTAACTTGTTGAATGTTGTTGAGATACTAATGAGCCACAGCATGAAAGCTTGTATCTATAATTAGCTGGCATAGCATCTAGATGAATCATTTCATTAACTCCAATGCAGAGGAATTAGCAACTCAACATCGAAAACAAGGCATCCTACCAGCTCCTAGGAGGAAAATTAACTCTATCCTAGCGGAAACCAGAACAATATCCTCCCCTTATTCCATACCATTTATGTCATGCTCGGGTCCCACCCTTTCCAATACATTACAAATAATCAACACTTTTCACATACATATATAAAATGTCCACTAAGTTTGTGTAGTCCATGACTGACTTTGGGCTCTATCTGTCACAGCAGTCTTTCAGGGCAGAGGAGATGGTGTGTGATGTTGGACTGTCACACGCTGAAGCCCGTTCTGATTCCATCACACCGCTGTGCGTGTCCAATTCTATCAAAATTCATTCATCATTATCTGTGTGGCTATTACAGTGATACCATTAATAGGACATGGACATATAGCTATCACAGGGTAGTGATGACATACAGTTTTAGATAACAATTAACATAATACAATTCAACTCATGGGCTATTCTCACCCAGTATTAAATCCCCTTGCGGTACACACTGGACCTCCCCATTCTTTTGCATTACCCAGCAAGTGCATCGAGGTCCTTGAGCAAAAGTAATCCCACGAATGGGTTTGCCTTTGCCTGAGGCAGGAATAGCCCAGACCATCTTCCTCAGCGTGTATTTTACGAGCACTACAGGGACTTCATCCCCTTCTACAGTATGTAACAGGTTTGACTGGTCAGGTCCAGCTCAGTTGGCAGATCCCCTAGTGTCAACTAACCAGGTGGCCTGATCTAAAGCCAGCTGGATGGCTTTCACTTCTGCAAAGTGACTTGATTCACTTTCTCCTTCAGCAGCTTCTGCAACTTGTCATGCAGGACTCCATACAGCAGCCTTCCATCTCCCACAATACAACAGGACCCATCAGTGAACAGGGCATATTGCTGTGTTGGGCCTGTCTGGGATGGAGTCACCTTTCCCTGCAGCAGCCCACATGGTGCTGTGCTGTGCACTCGTAGCTGGAACAGCACTGGTATCACTCCAGTGATATAATGATATAGTGATTTGAACAATGCCCAGACACCTAAAGACCCTGATGAAGTCCAATGCACAACATCCATGTGGCGGAAGTTTGTACAGGCTGCATCCTCATCACATGCCAGCACACTGGCAGCAACAGATTGGGAAGAGGGGATGGGGCCAACTGTGGATAATGTGTCCAACCAGCTTCATAAATATGAAGAAAATCTCTCTGCCCCAGTACGGGCCTGCATTTCAGCTGTGGAGACACTGTCCCAGTGGTTAGAAGAACACATAACTTCCTCCTCACCTAGATGGAAGAATCTTTCATCCATTAAGTACCAGCATTCTCCGGCTCAAGCAAGGGAGAATCCAGGACACACACCGCGGGGTACCTTGTGGTTTTATTTACGTGACCATGGGGAAGATATGAGGAAGTGGGATGGTGACCCAACCTCGGCCCTAGCTGCTCAGGTACGTGAACTGCAGAAAGATACAGCAGCAAGAAAAGAGGTCCCTAGGAGGATTGCTGCCCCAGTTTCTGTTGGGCAGTCACCCGGAGGCAATAGAAGGGCTAGTATTACTCCTGACGCTGACAAAGAGACCTCTGCTTCACATTTGGAAGAATTAATTGATAGATGCTCCAACCAGGACTAGTGGGGCCCTGCCTCTGGCCAGGTAGAGGAGAGGGACAACTGGATTTACTGGACTGTGTGGATTCGATGGTCTGGCACACCGGACCCGCAGAAATATGAAGCTTTAGTGGACACAGGCACACAGTGTACCCTAATGCCGTCAGGCCACCAAGGGGCAGAACTCATCTGTATCTCTGGAGTGACAGGGGGATCCCAACAGCTAACTGTATTGGAAGCTGAAGTGAGTCTAACTGGGAACGAGTGGCAAAAGCACCGTATTGTGACTGGCCTGGATACTCGACGCATCCTTGGCATAGACTACCTCAAGAGAGGATATTTCAAGGATTCAAAAGGGTACCGGTGGGCTTTTGGCATAGCTGCTTTGAGCACAGAGAAGATTAAGCAGCTGTCTACCTTGCCTGGTCTCTCAGAAGACCCTTCTGCTGTAGGATTGCTGAGGATTGAAGAACAGCAAGTGCCAATTGTGACTACAACTGTGCACCGGCAGCAATATCGCACCAACCGAGACTCCCTGATCCCTATCCATGAGTTAGTTCATCATCTGGAGAGCCAAGGAGTGTTCAGCAAGACTCGCTCACACTTTAATAGTCCTATATGGCCAGTGCAAAAGTCTAATGGCGAGTGGAGACTAACGGTAGACTATCGCGGCCTGAACGAAGTCCCGCCACCACTGAGTGCTGCAGTGCCAGACATGCTAGAACTCCAGTACGAACTAGAGTCCAAGGCAGCCAAGTGGTATGCTACAATCAATATCGCTAATGCGTTTTTCTCCATCCCTCTGCAGCATGCAGGCCACAGTCTGCTTTCGCTTGGAGGGGCATCCAATACACTTGGAATCGACTGCCCCAGGGTTAGAAACACAGCCCTACCATTTGCCATGGACTGATCCAGACGACACTGGAACAGGGGGATGCTCCTGAACACCTGCAGTACATTAATGATGTCATCGTGTGGGGTAACACAGCAGAAGATGTTTTTGAGAAAGAGAAGAAAATAATTCAAATTCTCCTGAAAGCTAGTTTTGCCATTAAACAGAGTAAAGTCAAGGGACTCGCACAGGAAATCCAGTTCTTGGGGGTAAAATGGCAAGATGGACGTCGCCACATTCCGACAGATGTGATCAACAAAATAATGGTTATGTCTCCAGCAACTAGCAAAAAAGAAACACAAGCTTTCCTAGGCCTTGTGGGATTTTGGAGAATGCATGTTCCAGGCTATAGTCAGCTTGTGAGTCCACTATATCGAGTCACTTGAAAGAGGAACTATTTCAAGTGGGGTCCCGAGCAACAACAGGCCTTTTGAACAAAACCAACAAGAAATAGCTCGTGCAGTAGCCCTTGGGCCTGTCCGTACTAGACCAGCTGTGCAAAACATACTTTACACTGCAGCTGGGGAGCATGGGCTCACCTGGAGCCTCTGGCAGAAGACCCCAGGAGAAACTCGAGGTCGACCTCTGGGTTTCTGGAGCCGGGGCTATGGAGGATCAGAAGCCAATTACACCCCAACTGAAAAGGAAATATTAACAGCATATGAGGAGCTTCGAGCCACTTCAGAAGTTGTTGGTACAGAAGCACAACTCCTCTTGGCTCCATGGCTACCTGTGTTACATTGGCTGTTCAAAGGGAAGATCCCCACTACACATCATGCAACCAACACTATGTGGAGTAAGTGAGTATCGTTAATTACACAGCGGGCTCGAATGGGGAAACCCAACCGCCCGGGAATCCTGGAAGAGATTATGGACTGGCCGGAGGGCAGGGATTTCGGAGTACCAACAGAAGAGGTAACCCGTGCTGAAGAAGCACCACCATACAATGAGTTGCCAGAAGACAGAAAGCAGTATGTGTTGTTCACTGACGGATCCTGCCGTGTGGTAGGGAGCCATCGGAAGTGGAAAGCTGCTGTGTGGAGTCCCACACGACAAGTTGTGGAGGCCATGGAAAGGGAAGGTGAGTCGAGTCAGTATGCAGAAGTGAAAGCTATACAACTGGCCCTAGAAATTGCTGAAAGAGAAAAATGGCCAGTACTATATCTCTACACTGACTCATGGATGGTGGCAAATGCTCTGTGGGGGTGGCTGCAGCGATGGAAACAGAACAACTGGCAGCGCAGAGGTAAACCTATCTGGGCTGCTACCCTGTGGCAAGATATTGCTGCCCGGGTAGAAAACCCGTCTGTAAAGGTACGTCATGTAGATGCTCACATGCCTAAGAATTGTGCCACCGAAGAACATCATAACAACGAAGAAGTGGATCGAGCTTCGAAAATTGAAGTAGCTCAGGTGGACCTGGACTGGGGACGTAAGGGTGAGCTGTTTGTAGCTCGATGGGCCCATGAAACATCAGGACATCTAGGGAGGGATGCCACTTACAGATGGGCTCGTGATCGAGGGGTGGACCTGACCACTGAGGCCATTACACAGGTTACCCATGAGTGTGAAACCTGTGCTGCAATCAAATGAGCCATGAGGGTAAAGTCTCCCTGGAATAGGGGGGAGATGGCTTGGATTTTGATACAGTGAGGCCTGGCAGATTGACTACATTGGACCACTCCCACAAACCCGCCAAGGCAAACGTTACATACTTACCATGGTAGAAGCAACTACTGGGTGGCCGGAAACATATCCAGTAAACCATGCCACGGCCTGAAACGCTATCTTGGGCCTGGAAAGACAAGTACTGTGGCGACACGGTACACCAGAGAGAATTGAGTCTGACAATGGGAGTCACTTCCAAAACAATCTTGTTACCTTCTGGGCCACGAGACATGGCATTGAGTGGGTGTGTCACATCCCTTATCACCCACAAGCCTCTGGGAAAGCTGAGAGGTACAATGGATTGTTAAAGACTATGTTACAAACATTGGGTGCTGGGACGTGGAAAGACTGAGACATAAATATACCAGAGGCCACTTGGTTAGTTAACAACAGGGGGTCTGACAGCCGTCCTGGTCCTGCTGAAACAAAACCCCTACACACTGTGGGAGAAGCTAAAGTCCCTGTAGCGCATGTAGGGAAGTGGCTGGGGAAGGCGGTGTGGGTTGCTCCTGCCATGGGAAAAGGCAAACCCGCTTGTGGGATTGTCTTCACCCAAGGACCAGGGTATACCTGGTGGGTAATGCAGAAGGATGGGGATATCAGGTGTGTGACTCAAGGAGATTTAACCTTGGGAGAAAATTAATCTGTAATCCAAGTTATATTTTGTAAGAGGACACTGCAGAACCAATGACAGGTCAATATCACAAGGAACTAGGCAACCGCAACAGTGATTTGAGCTAAGCTGGTGCTGGTGTCAAGAAAACCAACTTCGCCTGCCCTGAGTGACCACTTTGACAGATGAAGCTGAAACCATCAACAGTTTTTATGAACATTTTGGGTAAAGACCTATGGAATTAAAAAAAGTAAAATCGTATAAATACTTTAATGGACGAAGAACAATGGTGATGAGAATACCTATATACTAAACTATGTGGGACCTGAGTGTGACACAAATGCTATGGAATAAGGGGCGAAGGCTGTGTTGGGTCTGTCTGGGATGGAGTCACCTTTCCCTGCAGCAGCCCACACAGTGCTGTGCTCTGCACTCGTAGCTGGAACAGCACTGGTATCACTCCAGTGTTGTGTCTATTGCCGCATAGTGCTGGCACAGCATCAGGACTCCTTCCAAGCCCCCAGGAGCCAGTAGGCTGGGGGTGGGCAAGTGATGGGGAAGGGACATTGCCAGGGCAGCTGACCTAAACCAACCAAAGGGATATTCCGTAACAACTGATGTCACACTCAGTAATAAAAAAGGGGGGTTCTCGTGGGGGAGGGGGCTGTCTTCCTGAGCAACCACTACGCATTTTGAGGCTCTGCTTCCCAGGACATGGCCGAACATCGCTCGTTGATGGGAAGTAGAGAGTAACATTTTTTTCTTTCTCTCTGTGCTTCTGTGCGGACTTATTGTTTCTTTTGTTTCTTTTTCTCCCCATTCCCTTTCCCTTAAAATAAACCATGCTCATCTCAAACCTCAAGTTCTCTGTGTTGTATTTTCTCCCCCTTCCTCTTTGGGGGGGGGAGGGGGGGGGGGCGGGGGTGAGAGAGCAGTTGTGGTGGAGCTCAGCTGCCCACCCGAGTAAAACCACCACAATTGCTTTCTCATTTTCTGGCAGCTTGTTGTACAGTGGGGCTTCTTCAGCACAGGCCACCTCCTCCTCCAGTGATATCCCGAAATATTTGCCTTCTGTCAAGTCCACGGTCACTTCCAGGATTCCTGTGCGACTAGGGTTTCCTACCTGAGCCCGCTGAGTAATCAGTGCAACCTACTTACTCTGTGTAGCATCAGTTACATGATACGTAAACAGGGTCCTTCCTTTGAACATCCAGCCCAGTGCCAGCAGTCGGGGTGCCAGGAGGAGCTGTGCTTCAGTACTGACCGCTTCTGAAGCAGGAACTATCTCCCATTTAATTTGTTCAAAGGCTTGTTGTTGCTTGGGGCCCCATTTGAAATCATTCTTCTTACGGGTTCCTTGATAGAGCGGGCTTACAATCAGGCTGTGATTTGCAATGTGCATTGTCCAAAACCCCATGACACCTAGGAAAGTTTGCGTTTCTTTTTTGGTGGAGACATAGCTGTTATTTTGTTGATTGCATCCACTGGGATCTGATGACGTGACGTCCCTCTTGTTATTTTATTCCTGAAAAATGGATCTCTTGTGCAGGTCACAGAATCACAGAATTGTAGGGGTTGGAAGGGACCTCAAGAGATCATCGGGTCCAACCCCCCCGCCAAAGCAGGTTCCCTAGAGCAGGCTGCCCAGGTAGGCGCCCAGACGGGCCTTAAATATCTCCAGAGAAGGAGACTCCACAACCTCCCTGGGCAGCCTGTTCCAGTGCTCTGTCACCCTCCCCATGAAGAAGTTCTTTCGCATGTTGGTGCGGAACTTCCTGTGATCCATTTTTTGGCCATTTCCCCTTGTCCTGTCCCCACAATCCACTGAAAAGAGGTTGGCCAAATCCCTCTGTCTCCCACAGTTAAGATATTTGTAAACATTAATAAGATCCCCTCTCAGTCTTCTTTTCTCCAGGCCGAACAGACCCAGGTCTCTCAGCCTTTCCTCAAAGAGAAGATGCTCCAGGCCACGTATCATCTTTGTGGCCCTCCACTGGACTCTTTCCTGGAGATACCTTTATTTTTTGTTACTGGGGAGCCCAGAACTGGACACAGTACTCCAGGTGAGGCCTGACCAGGGCAGAGTAGAGGGGGAGAATCACCTCCCTTGACGTGCTGGCCACGCTCCTTTTAACACACGCCTAGGATCCCATTGGCCTTCTTGGCCACCAGGGCACACTGCTGGCTCATGGTCAACCTGTCGTCCACCAGGACCCCCAGGTCCTTCTCCGCAGAGCTCCTCTCCAGCAGGTCATCCCCCAGCCTGTACTGATACACGTGGTTGTTCCTTCCCAGGTGCAGGACTCTACACTTGCTCGTGTTAAACCTCATTTGGTTTCTTCCTGCCCAGCTCTCCAGCTTGTCCAGGTCTCGCTGAATGGCAGCACAACCTTCTGGCGTGTCGGCCACTCCTCCCAGCTTTGTGTCATCGGTGTACTTGCTGAGGGTGGACACTATTCCCTCATCAAGGTCGTCAATGAAGATGTTGAACAAGACCGGACCCAGCACTGACCCCTGGGAAACACCACTAACACCAGTGATGGGCCCTGGAACCCCCAGAGCCCTGAGTTGGGGAGGACTGTCACTGGTAATGATGAACTCTCAGCCAGCTCCAAACTTGTGCGGGATCTGCTGCTCCAGCTGAATGCATATAAGTCTCTGGGGCCCAATGGGATTCATCGCAGGGTACTCAGAGAGCTGGCTGATGTCTTCACGAGACCTCTCTCAATTATTTTTAAACAGCTGTGGGAATCTGGAGAGGTCCCAGTCAACCGGAAGGTGGAAAATGCTGTCCCGATTTTCAAGGACAAGAAAGAACTTTATTTTTAGTGAGGACCTCGTGTGGATTGACTGCAGCAAGAGCTCCTGGCAGGGAGGTGGACTGAGCCTCCCTGTGGGATAGATGAGTGGACAGTAAGGTGGGTTGAGAACTGTCTGACTGGCCGAGCTCAGAGGTTGGTGATC
Organism: Anas platyrhynchos; assembly: GCF_047663525.1. Lineage (NCBI taxonomy): Eukaryota > Metazoa > Chordata > Aves > Anseriformes > Anatidae > Anas > Anas platyrhynchos. The sequence continues at coordinate 12,316,279 of NC_092620.1, read as the reverse complement.
AGTGGTGCAGAGTCCGGCTGGAGACCTTTTCCCCAGGGGTCGGTGCTGGGTCCGGTCTGTGAAGACCCTGGTAATTGCAAGCCTGTCAGTCTCACTTCAGTGCCTGGTAAAATTATGGAGAAGATTATTCTGAAAAACACTTGAAAGACAACACAGTCATTGGACGCAGCCAACACAGGCCAACAAATGAAAAGCCCTGTTTAACAAGCTTAATTTCCTTTTATGACAAGGTCACCCATCTAGTTGACCAAGGGAAGCCAGTTGATGTGATCTTTTTGGATTTCAGCAAAGCTTTCAATACTGTTTCTCACAGTATCCTTCTGGACAAAATGTTCGGTTTACAGCTAGACAAATACATAAAAAGACGGGTTAACATTTAGCAGACGGGTTGGGCTCAAAGGCTTATAGTAAATGCGGTTACATCAGGCTGGCAGCCAGTCATTAATAGGGTTCTGCAGGGCACCATTTTTTGGATGCAGGACTGTAAGGTGTGCAAAGCAAGTTTGTGGATAACACTAAATTGAGAGGAGCTGTGGACTCCCACACAGGTGGAGAGGCCTTGCAGAGACATCTTGACAAGTTAGAGGGCTGGGCAATCACCAACAATATGAAGTTTAACAAGAGCAAGTGCTGGGATCTGCACCTGAGATGGAGCAATCCTGTATATATGTATACACTGAGGGACGAGAGGCTGGAGAGCAGCTCCGCAGAAATGGATCGGGGGGTTCTGCTAATGGCAAGTTGAGTATGAGTCGGTGGTGTTCCCTGGTAGCCAAAAGGGCCAACCATATCCTGGGGTGCATCCAGTACGACATTGCTAGCCAGTTGAGGGAAGTGACTGTCCCGCTCCACTCTGTGCTGGCCTCACCTCGAGTACTGTGTGCAGTTCTGGGCACCACAGTATAAGAAAGACATGAAACTATTAGAGAATGTACAAAGGAGGGTTACAAAGATGGTGAAGGGTCTAGAGGGGTAGACATATGAGGAACGTTTGAAGTCGCTTGCTTTGGTCAGCCTGGAGAAGAGGAGGCTGAGGGGAGACATCATCGCAGTCTACAGCTTCCTCACGATGGGGAGCAGAGGGGCAGGCGCCAATCTATTCTCTTTAGTGAGCAATGATAGGACCCGTGGGAATGGTGTCAAGCTGTGACAGGGGAGGTTCAGGGGAGGTTCTTCCTGATGTCCAGCCTGAAGAGGGTTGTCGTGCACTGGAGCAGGCTCCCCAGGTATTTAGTCACTGCACCAAGCCTGTTGGAGTTTAAGAAGCGTTTGGACTGTGCACTTTGTTATATGGTCTGAATTTTTGGGTAGACCTGTGTGGTGCCAGGAGTTGGACTCGATGATCCTTTTGGGTCCTTTCCAGCTCCGGATATTCTGTGATTCTACGTTATTTACTTTAAATTAAAAGCAGTAGCTTTGCTTGTACGATGTACTTCTTGGGCAATGCACTTTTTTTTGTTGTTTTTAAGATATTATGAACTAAAAGAAACCAGCAAGATCTGTGTTTGTTTTTATACAGGTCATCTTTTCCTACCAGTTACTAACAAGTTTCCTACAAAGCACTCTTATTTTTTTCCAGTGACACAATAGCAATATAGTCTAAGCCAAGTAAGTGCTATTTATATATGTACTATTTAGGTAATCAATTTACTAGCTCTAGGTCACACTTCTGTCAGAAAGGAATCTTCATCATGCTCCCAACCTTTACCTGCAATTACCTTCACATTCCTATTTCTCTTATTCTCTAGGGCCTGATCTATTAAGGACTAAACTGACTTTTACGTATTTGCTTTTGTATTTTGCTGCTTTTTTGCTTTATGCCAAATCTAGAGGGAAGAGGGGAAAGAGCAAGGAAAGAAAAGAAGGAGGCCTCCACAGGAACTCACTTCAAAGAGTTTGAGGCTTTTTGAATTGCTCATTGAACCCCCTGACTTCCTCTGAAAATTTGGAAGACATTTTTAGTACTTTTTTTTCCTCATGAACTTACTTTAAGTAAGGTTTTATTTCTTGCCAAGGTGATCAGCTCCGGGGCAGACGCGTTCTGCCGTGGAGCAGGGGATTGAGACGGGCAGGGCTTTTTTTTCCGGCATCGAGTCCACTCGAAGCAGCCAAGGGAGCCGCCAGGACCCGGCAGCCCTCGCGAGGGAGGCTGACAAGGCGTAGGTGGAGCCAGCAGCGCCCCCTCCCTGGACGTTCTAAAGCAGCCCCTAGGGAGCACGAGCTACCAGGAGCACGTCGAGCAGGGCGGGCAAACAGGGCGTGGCACGTCAGAAGGGAGTGGAGCGGCAGTTTGTGCGGCAGTTCGTGCAGGGAGGGCCCCTCACAGCTCTCTTGCAGCGGTCTTCTGCTTCGGTACTGGTACTGGTAGCCTGCTTGCGAGAAACCTGGCTATGGTATCAACCAGGCAGAAAAACATGGCCTCCGCATCTCTTGCGGCCTCTTCAGCCGCGGTCACCAATGTGGCTACTCAGATGGAGAGCTCGGGGAAACACATCTCCATCCAGGTCTTGGGCTGCAGGGTGTGCCCAAGTCTTCTGTCCCTATCCAACAGTAGCAGCGAGGGGTATGCCTGTGGGAGATGTGCCCAGGTTGAAGAGCTGCTCAAACAGGTAGCGGAACTTCAGGAGGAGGTGAGCAGGCTCAGGAGCATCAGGGAGTCAGAGAGGGAAATTGACTGGTGGAGGTGTACTCTGCCCTCCCTGAAACAGACTCAGGAGCCTGCTGCAGCACAGGTGCCTCCTGCTGCGCAGAAGACAAAAGTCCCCTCATCCCACTAGGCAGTAAGAGGGGACCTAGGCCAAGGGGGGGAATGGAGGCAGGTTCCTGTTTGGGGTGGTAGGTCAGACCTGTCCCTGCCCACCTCACCTTCCCATCTACCCTTATGTAACAGGTACGAGTCTCTAGAACACCATAGAACAATGAAGTAGACGAAAGCCCATCCCAGTTGGAGAGGGTGCCTAAGGCAAGGCAACCTACCCTCCGCATTGCTACATTGTCTGTCAAGAAAGACAGAGGGGTTATTGGCATGGGGGACTCCCTTTTGAAAGGGACAGAGGGCCTGATAGGCCGACTGGACCCAACCCAAAGGGAAGTCTGCTGCCTCCCCGGGGCTCGGGTGAGAGACTTAGCTAAGAAAGTCAAGTGCCTGGTACAGCCCACCGACTACTACCTGCTACTGGTCTTTCAGGCTGGTAATGATGAGGTAGCAACGAGAAGTTCAAGAGCGATCAGAAGGGACTTTAGGGCTTTGGGGCGACTAGTCAAAGGTTGAGAAGCACAGGTTGTATTTGCCTCTGTCCTTCTGATAGGGGGGATTGATGCTGACAAGCGGGCTTACCACATTAACATGTGGCTTCGGGACTGGTGCAACCGACAGAACTTCAGTTTTTCTGATCATGGGAAGGTCTATGTGACGCCAGGCCTGCTGTCACCAGATGGGATGCACCTCTTTCAGAGAGGGATAAGGATTTTGGCTCAGGAGTTGGCGGGGCTGGTAGTTAGGGCTTTAAACTAGAGTTGAAGGGGGAAGGGATAAAATCAGGCACGCTGGTGATGAGCTAAGGGATGGTGCGCTAGAATCAGAGGGACTGTGTGCCAGAGAGGTCCTTCGGTCTGCTCCACAAGGTGCTGTGTGTAGGGAAGCGCATTTGAAGTGCTTCTACACAAATGCACGCAGTATGAGGAATAAAATGGATGAGCTAGAAATCTTGGCCCAGTCCCACAGCTACAACATCATCGGCATAAGCGAAGCCTGGTGGGATGAGTCCTGTGGCTGGTGTACTGCAATAGATGGTTACGGGCTCTTCAGGAGGGACAGGCAGGGTAGGCGAGGTGGCGGGGTGGCGATGTATGTGAAGCATGGGCTGGACTGCGTGGAACTTCAGGTTGGGGATGGCAAAGTTGAGAGCCTCTGGGTAAGGATTAAGGGACGAACAAATAAAGGGGATGTCGTTGTGGGAATCTATTACAAACCACCTGGCCAGGACGACAATGCCGATGAATTATTCTTTGCAGAACTAAGAGATGCCTCGAGGTCAACTTCCCTTGTCCATATGGGGGATTTCAACTTGCCAGACGTCAACTGGGATCACCACACGGCTGACACGAGCAAGTCCAGAAGGTTCCTAAAGCACATAGATGATAACTTCTTGGTGCAGGTGCTAAGGGATCCCACTAGGAAAGGTGCCCTCCTAGATCTGTTGCTGGAGAACAGAGAGGGTCTTGTGGGGGACGTGGCAATTGGCAACCATCTCTGCCATAGTGACCATGAAGTGGTTGAATTTAGAATTTATGGTGACAGAAGGAAAACTGCCACCAAAACTTCAGCCCTGGATATGGGGAAAGCAGACTTCAGGCTGCTCAGGGAACTAGTCAGCAAGGTCCCCTGGGAAGCTGCTTTTGAAGGCGTTGGCATCCATCAGTGCTGGTCAGCCTTTAAGCACCGCCTCCTAAAAGCACAAGATCAGGCAATTCCAAAATATCGGAAGACAGGCAGGTGGCACAGCCGGCCGGCCTGGCTGACCAGGGATCTTCTACTGGAGCCTAGACGGAAAAAGAAAGTGTACGGCTGCTGGAAGGGGGGTCAGGTGACGAGGAAGGAATACAGGGATGCTGTCCATGTTTGTAGGGAGAAAATTAGTGTGGCCAAAGCCCAACTACAGTTGAAGCTGGCCATGTCTGTGAGAGACAATAAAAAAGTTTTTTTTAGATATGTGAACAGAAAAAGGAGAACCAAAGAAAACATAGGTCCGCTACTTGACGGGGAAGGTCTCCTCACAGACAAGGACATAGGCGAAGCAGAGACGTTTAATGCCTTCTTCACCTCTGTCTTCAGTGCTGATGATGGGCTTTGGGACCCTGGGTGCCCTGAGCAGGAGGACCATGACGGTGGGAATGACAAACTCCCAACCGACCCTGAACGCGTGCGGGATTTGCTGCTCCACCTGGATCCATACAAGTCCATGGGTCCGGATGGGATCCATCCCAGGGTGCTCAGAGAGCTGGCTGACATCGTTGTGGGACCTCTCTCAATTATTTTTCAAGGATCTTGGGAATCTGGAGAGGTCCCAATAGACTGGAAGCTGGCAAATGTGCCAATTTTCAAGAAGGGCAAGAAAGAAGACCCTGGTAACTACAGGCCTGTCAGTCTCACTTCATTGCCTGGTAAAATTATGGAGATGATTCTTGAAGTTATTGAGGCGCACCTGGGGGACAATGCAGTCATTGGTCCCAGCCAACATGGGTTCACGACGGGTAGGTACTGTTTAACAAATTTTATTTCCATTTTAAAAACAAAGCTGCACATTTTTACTTGACATTTCATTGATAACAATATTCACTTGTCTAGGAACAAGTCATGTTTATTCAGAATCAGGATATTAGCGTGCCTTTCCAAAAGCCAAATCCCCAGCCAGGGGATGGAGGCCAATTTTATATTGATATGGTCCAGATCAAGTTGTCACCAAAAGGTGCGCTGCATTTATCTTCATGCTCTCAGTTGTCTTTCACCTGTTTCTCCACTAGCAATGAGGCTCCAGAGCAGGTGGACTGACTTGTTAATCTGGCAAACATTTGTTCCAGGGAAAATATATTTGCGAAGGGGAAGGGAGTAACTTGTTGCAAATTAACAAGATCATCCTTTCTGTAGTGAGGAGTCAGTTAACTTCAAACAATCTAAGGAACTGGGTAGTACCTTCTACTTAGCATAATCCATGCAGGAGCTAAAAAAAAAAAAGCAATAATCTGATGCCATATTCCATTCCCTTTGCCACTGATCTTTAACCTCAGCTTGCCTTATTGTGATAAGGAGCTTGCCAAGAGAAGTTGTGGATGCTCTATCCCCGGAGGTGTTCAAGACCAATTCTAGCTACTTTAGTTGAAAATGAGTAAACCATTAAAAGTTACTAGAAATATCTACAGAAAATCAGTCTCAGCTACCCATACAAATTATATAGAAAATATCATGTGTCGTGGTTTAACCCGGCCGGCAGCTAAACACCACGCAGCCGTTCGCTCACCCTCCCCCCTCCCTCTCTGGGACGGGGGAGAGAAATGGAAAGTGAAGCCCGTGAGTTGAGATAAAGACAGTTTAATAAGACAGGAAAATAATAATAACAAAATAATAATAATAAAATAACAATAATAACAATAATAATAATAATATGGTGATAATAGGGAAATAATAATAGTATGTACAAACAAGTGATGCACAATGCAATTGCTCACCACTCGCTGACCGATGCCCAGCCTAACCCCGAGCAGTCCGGCCCCCTCCCCCCGGCTAGCCACCCCTATATATTGTTTAGCATGACGTCAGATGGTATGGAATACCCCTTTGGCTAGTTTGGGTCACCTGTCCTGGGTCTGTCCCCTCCCAGCTCTTACTGCACCCCCAGCCTGCCCGTTGGCAGGACAGAGCAAAAGGCTGAGATGTCCTTGGCTTAGTATAAGCACTGCTCTGCAACAATTAAAGCATCGGGGTGTTATCAGCACTCTTCTCATCCTAAGCCAAAACACAGCATTCCACCAGCTACTAGGAAGAAAATTAATTCTGTGCTAACTGAAACCAGGACATCATGTCATCCCATTAGTCTGAGGTGACCATGGAAAATATATTACTTTTGAACAAATCGATGAGCCTCCACAGCAGAATATGCATCTCCAGAAGGTAAGGATATTGGCCAGTGCAATCTGACCTTTTCACTTTGAGACTGCAACAAAATAGGTTTAATTATTGGTAGTCAGATATTACTGGGTAGACTATTAAGCAGTGAGTCATCCTCAATCTATATAGTGGCTACCACATTAAAACAAGAACTAACGCTGTCCCTGACAGGCATTAAGTTAGTGTCCTGCTGGACTTCTCAGATAAGTGAATGGGCCTGGAGACTGAATTACCCATTCATCTATACTTCAAGGTATGTTTCTGGGTTAAGGAAAATTGATCAACAGCATTAAGGATGTTGCATCAATGTAGTAGTAACAATCACTCAAAACTTTTACTTGCCATTAAGAGACCCCACCATAGGTAAATTCTGTTGCATACTGTATGTCTACTGGTAAGTCTTATAATTCTTAACCAAGTCAGTGTATTCACAAGCCTAAATGCTTAAGACAAAGGATGTACCACTTTGTTATTCCCTCTCATTTTATACGCTACTATATGTTCTCATATACTATATATTTAATCCCATGCATTTTATCTCTTTTTCATCTTTTTCTCATCCTTGCCACAGAAGTGTATTCAAGAAATGAGTTAGAGAAGTAGCTAGAGCCTACACATTTTTTTAAAATAAAAAAGAAACATCAGTAGAACTATATCTTTCCTATTTCACATACCGCTATCACCAAAAGAAACTTCAGGGCAGTAATTAGGATTTGAGAAATAGCTGCAGTGTTTGATATTCTTACTTGCACAGGGCATTAGCTACGTATGTGATAATTAAATTTTCTCACAAATACAAAGATAAGCTTTATACAGGACCCTAATATACTTCTTTAAGAATTAGAAACCAGAGATATTCCATTAGGTTAACACTTATACTGTCCTTTTCTATGTGAACTGTGAAGTCACATTCTCAAAATTAGTGTTAAGCAACAGTATTCAACCATACAAAAATTAAGAACTAAATTCCAATTATAAGTGTCAGTATAAAATATCTAGAGTTTCAGGAGATGCACCCCAGGATTGAGTTTAAGTCACAAAAGTCTTCTATGAAGTGCCCATCATTAACATTTTTCAAGCATCGATACCCGTTCTTCCATTTTATCCTGCCTATCGAGAGCAGCTTCAACAGCATCAAAGAATTCTTCTTCATTAATCAGACTATTAGGACCCTCCTAGAGCATAAGAAACAAAACTAGTTTAAATTTTTGGAGACAAGAGCTCCAGCTAAGTTTAATATTGGAAATATATACGTATATATTATGCACATAACTGATAGAAGGAAATTCCTCCACAGACCTCAAATATTTTCAACAATATTCTTAGATTACAATTCAACTGAAAACCCTACTTGTTAAAGGAAGTTATTCCCTCTAACTACAATTTAGTGGTAGTTATATAAACAAGTAAAAGCAAACAGGAAACTGAGGATTGAGGAAGTGGCAATACACTTTGACATCAGATTTAAGCTTTTATTAACATATCTCCTCTTAAAACTGTTTAAAGTGTGTCAGAAAAGTAAGCATACTATCATAGTTGTGCAGTTAGACTTCTTCTGAGTATTCATTCCAGTGTCTTAGGGTAAATTTCAGATATGTACTCAAAACGTAACAATACAAGATAAAATCCTGGGAATCTCTTGAGAATTCTTGGAAAGAACAGTTTAGCACTAAACAGCAGGTAGAGTTGAGTCAAGTATTAAAAACTTAAGTCTAAATACAAAAAATGGTAATTTAAGAAGACTAGGTTTGCTGCTTTTATTGTATTGTAAAACAAACCAGTCTAGCAAGTTTCATAAAACTACAACAGGGATATCTGGGAGAAGCAGCTGGGTTCATAATCAGGTAGACAAAGTCCAACTTCCTATCCATCTTCTTCTTTTACATTTCATGCCTATGTCATAGCAGAGAACCTAAGCACAACTATCTTTTAAATATCTCAACGCATTACTACTATTTCTCAGGCTATGATTTGTAAACAGAAACAAGTGCTTGATTAATCTACATGAGAGGGTCAAGTTCTTGCAAATTACAGAAACTACAATATAGATGCATTAGCTTAAACTACCTTCTGAAGAAGAATATATCTTAGAATTTTACTAAATACCTGAGGAGGAAGCTGATGAAATATGCAATTTGTCAGCTGAAGCAGGACTTAAAATGACTGAATTTATGAACACATTTAAAGTGGCAGTGACAAGTTAAAAATCAATTTAAGTTAAACTTCAGATTCTAGGACTACCTCTGTAGTCAGGGTTTTCATATTTGCATTACATACTATACAGCTAACCCATTAAAAAGCAAACATACAAAACTATTGCATATGGATAGAGCAACAACAACCAAAAAAAAATCACAAGTAATTAGAAATATCTGTAAGAAAAATGCTCTAGACAAAAGCAGAACAAGAAAATCTGGGGTAAATACAGACTTCTATTCTCAAGAAGTTAAGGACTGAGATTCTTCATCCTGTTTCCATTTCCAAGGTAGAAAAATAAAAGTGGTATGAACACCTAACACCTTGATTTACAAACACACACACAAAAATACACACACACCACTTTTGAGAAATAAACCAGTCTTTGAACGCCTTAGCATTTTTTAAATTATCCAAGCAGAATTTCTACCTCATAGTCCAGCCCTCCAAAGTGGGACTTTTTCTTCAGTTCTGTCAAAGCATTTTTGTATGCTTCTTCTATTCTTCTCCTCTTCTCCATGTCCTGCAAAATTACACAACCATGTAATGCAGCAAGAATGAACTGGCTGATAATAGTAAATATGCCAGCCAATAAATGGAATAACCAGTATAGTGGGGTTTTTTTCCTAAGGAAAGATTACAAACCTGCAGATTTTATTTGCATGAATGCATGATGTGTGCCCATATAAACGCGTATATAATACAAAGCTTGGAAAGCTAGTTGTCTTGAGGATAGCTTTTTTAAGGTCATGTGGAAGAAACCAGATCAGCAAGCAAAAACTGGTATCTAGTTTAAACATAGCTATTCATGGTTTGTTGAGGGTCAGACTTGGTATCTGACTGACAGTTTATATAAATCTCCTTGACTGTTGTGGTTTAACAGGGCCGGCAGCAAAGCACCACTGAGCCCTTTGCTCACCCTCCCCCCCTGCAGTGGGATGGGGGAGTGTCCTGGTTTCAGTTAGAACAGAATTAATTTTCTGACACCCGGCCGGCAGCTAAACACCACGCAGCCGTTCGCTCACCCTCCCCCCTCCCTCTCTGGGACGGGGGAGAGAAATGGAAAGTGAAGCCCGTGAGTTGAGATAAAGACAGTTTAATAAGACAGGAAAATAATAATAACAAAATAATAATAACAACAATAATAATAATGATACAATGGTGATAATAGGAAAGTAATAGTATGTACAAACAAGTGATGCACAATGCAATTGCTCACCACCCGCTGACCGATGCCCAGCCTAACCCCGAGCAGTCCGGCCCCCTCCCCCCAGCTAGCCACCCCTATATATTGTTTAGCATGACGTCAGATGGTATGGAATACCCCTTTGGCTAGTTTGGGTCACCTGTCCTGGGTCTGTCCCCTCCCAGCTCTTACTGCACCCCCAGCCTGCCCGTTGGCAGGACAGAGCAAAAGGCTGAGATGTCCTTGGCTTAGTATAAGCACTGCTCTGCAACAATTAAAGCATCGGGGTGTTATCAGCACTCTTCTCATCCTAAGCCAAAACACAGCATTCCACCAGCTACTAGGAAGAAAATTAATTCTGTGCTAACTGAAACCAGGACACCGGGTTAAACCACGACAGTCTTTTTGGCGCCCAACGTGGGGCTCGAAAGGTTGAGATAACGGCAGATCTGACCAGAGTGTGTTAAACTAAAATTGGTGTAAGGATTAGACCTGCTTAATAGTGATTTAAAGATCAAAGCCAAAATTTCTTTAAGTGGTATATTCTTTATTGCAGCGCTGGATGCACGGGGGATCCTTCCGCCTATCGTGCATGTTTGAAGTGACAAAATATCTCATATTTATACAGCGAAACAATGAATATTCAATTAGCACCTATACATATTCATTACCTAACCCCGCCTACCCTCGCTTCGTATGCTAATTAGCTTATCAGTCCTTGCTCTTGCGCAAAGCCTTCCAAGAATTGTGGGCCAGGATCTCCAGGATGTGGGCAGTGGTCTTTGGGAGGAAGGCCGTAGGTCTTCCTCGTAATGCACTTTTCACCTTTGCTTAATCAGTTGTTTTCCAAGCTGTAAAAATGCTGAGTTGGCTTTCAGTTTAACTGAGGGTCGGCAGATAACAGGAAGTCTCAGTTAACAAGACAAGACAATTGACTCAAGTTATCTCAAGTCTCAGCCTGACTAACGGTTAACAGATACTGGGATGTTTTCAAATAACAAGATGCTTAAACATAACAAAAGGTCTACAGATAACAAGATGTCGTTTACTTTGTCCTTGCTAACTTTTAACCACAAGTTTTATTCTATCCTAAAGTGAGTCTATACTATATCATTCCCCCCTTTTCTGGAAAATCTAGTAAATTCTTTTACTTAATACAGAAATTTTCTTCCCAGTCTTTATGATATGTACCCCTCAATACCTTACCATGCACATTTGTCAAGGAGGCTAACATGGACATTCGTTGTAACAATTTCCAATTCCAAACAAGTAATACAAAAGACAATATTAAACTTACACCAACTAATATCAATAAAACAATAATTGGGTGACTCAATGTGTTCAAAATCCCAGTTACAGTTGGCGACCATCCAAAAAGTGTATCCCACCAGTTGTGACTTGTGTCTCGTTTTACTCTTTGCAAAACTCTGCTTATTTCCTTTGTATCATGATGGACAGTAATTAGAGTCTTCTCTCCATTTTCCTGAATGCCTTTTAAAATTCTAATCAGGTCTTGGTGTTTAACTAGTTGCTTCACTAGTGTGAGGTTCATCCCAATAGGTGTAGGTAGTAACTTATGATACATTGTGTTGTTAGACTTGATCAGCTGGTAGGATACCACTGGTGCCAAATATAGAATATCACACCCGACGATTCTAACAAAGTTACAAATACAGAAATTAGAATGATGTTTGCTATGGAGAGTTACGTTCTCCTTATCTACTTCTACAAAATCACAAGCAGTTCTTAAACACACACACCCTTGACCAACATATACAAGCACATTCTTTTGGCTAGTATTTGGATGAATTTCAAAGTGACAGATACCTTGCTCCGTGTCAAAACATACATCCTGAGCCTCAATTGTATTGCTTTCACAAATAAATCCTCGTTGTTCCCCGGTAACACATGATTCTAGATTTACAGACTGCCATTTCCCATTCTCCATCCGTATAGTAAGCACGAAGGCAGTAGCCATGTTAATAATGGGCATAAGTACAATTTACCAGGGTCCACGAGGACTGGAACTTCTCAAAATCATTGGCATTGTCCCAGACTGCCTTTTGGACTTCAGCTGGAAAAATGCCTTTACTTCCTTCCCTAATGATCAAGGCAGCCGTTGCCTGCAACCATAACTGTGCTTGCATACAACTAAGAGCTCAGGATACATTATCTTGTGTCCACTCTTCTCCTAATTTTCACCATTCTGATGGTTTATATAAATAGTTACCATTTGTTCGCCAGATGACCATAACTGATAACTTTCCATTAAAGTTCTTATCCTCTGTTGTTACGGCTTTAGTTCAAGGCCACCCACCATTCTCTGTTATCACAGAGGCACCTTCTTGAATCACAATTACAACTATAAGCCATAAAAACAAAACAATTCTATGAACAAATTTTCTGCCAACCATATTACCAAATACTCCCGACCATAATGTCCTCATCTTGATCGACTAAGCTTTAGTTTCAGTTCATTGTCACCTAGTGTTACTTTTCAGGGAGCTCCTGGAGCCTTCTTCACTCGGGAATTGTGGATCCAAGCGGCTTGTTCTCTAATCTTGATAGCAGTGTGAGTTGTCAGCAACACTTGATACAGTCCATTCCATTTTTCCTGTAGGGGTTGTCCTGAAAAAGTCTTTATACATATATTCCGCAGGCTTAAAGGGGTGGATTGGTTGATCCAACCCTCTAGCCCTGGTCCCTAACACAAATTTATGTACTTTATTTAATTGTTTTTGAAGTTCAGTTATGTAAGTATATAAATATTCTGATCCCAGCTGCATTAGATCCTCTCCACTAAATATAAATTGATATGGCCTTCCATATAAAATTTCAAAGGGGCTCAAATTCTTCTTTACTCTAGGTTTAACTCTAATTCTAAGTAATGCTAAAGGGAGGGATTGAGGCCATGACAAATTAGCCTCTTGTCCGATTTTAGCTATTTGTTGTTTAATTAAATGGTTCATTTTTCTACCTGTCCACTTGCCTGCAGTCTATAAGGAGTATGCAGTTGCCAATCTATCTTTAGAATCTTACTTATCTGTTGTACCACTTGCACACAAAAATGTGAACCTCTCTCAGAAGACATTGCTACTGGAATCCCAAAGCATGGTATTATTTCATTTAACAAGACTTTAACCACTTCTCTTGCTTTGTTTGTTCGACAAGGAAAAGCTTCGGGCCATCCTGGAAACATGTCAGTCAGAACCAGTAAATAACAAAACCCCCCTTTTCTAGGGAGTTCTGAAAAAATCAATTTACCACTGTTGTCCCAGATAATTTCCTTTACCTATTATTCCAAATTTTATTCTATTCCTGGTATTGGGGTTATTACGTAAACAGATGCTACATTGTTAAGTTACTTGTTTTATTGTTGTGTATAAATTTCATCCCACTAATGTCTGACTCATGCTCTTATGCAATGTGTCAGCTCCCCGATGTGTTTTATTGTGTTCTGTAAAAACTATGGGCCATATCAAATTAGAGGGTATTATTACACAGTTATCTTTTAAATATACTCATCTATCTGGTTTCATTTTACCTTTCAAATCTTCAATTAATTTTAAGTCTTCTTTTGTATAATTTGGCTTTTTGGTTCATGTATATAGTTTGGATTTTACCGTCTGGTATTAAAGACAATGCCTTCACCTCAGTTATTTCAGCTGCCTGTTTAGCCTCCTGATCTGCCAATCGATTTCCAATTTCAAAATCAGCGTTTCCCTTTTGGAGTCCTTGACAATGCATGATAGCTACCTTTTCTGATTGTTTTACAGCCTCTAACAATTTTAAAATTTCTTCAGCATGGTTTTTTTTTTTGTTTTCCCTGAGCAGTCAGCAATCCACGTTCTTTCCAAATCGCTCCATGAGCATGTATCATGCCGAATGCATATTTAGAATCTGTCCAAATATTTATTTTCCTTCCTGCTGCCAGTTCCAGTGCTCACGTAAGTGCAATTACCTGTGCTTTCTGGGTGGACGTCCCAGGGAGTAATGGTTTGGACTCGATTACCTGTTGAGCAGTTGTAACAGCATATCCTGCCTTACGTTGTCCTTGTTTTACAAAGCTGCTCCCATCAGTATACCAAGATTCATCAGCATCTTCTAAAGGTTCCTCCTTAAGATCAGGTCGACTAGAATACACAGTCTCCATTGTTTCTATACAATCATGAGTTATAGGTTCATCCAGAGTTCCGCTAAGGAAAGAAGCTGGATTTACGACGTTAGTGACCACAATTTCCACATCATCTTGTTCTACTAATATTGCTTGATATTTTAAAATCTCTGTGGTGAAAGCCAATGGTTTCCTTTTTGTTCCAAAACTGTTGAGACCGTATGGGAGACTAACACTATCATTTTCTGTCCCATTGTAAACTTCCGAGCTTCTTGTATATTGATAACAACAGCTGCAACAGCTCGAAGGCATCCGGGCCATCCTTTACTTACTTCATCTAATTGTTTAGAGAAGGAAGCTACTGCTCGTTTATAGGGACCCAATCTTTGTGCTAGTACTCCCAAAGCTATCCCTTGTCTCTCATGAGAAAACAACCAGAAGGGTTTCGAAAGATCCGGTTATCCCAAAGCTGGAGCTTGCATCAATTCTCGTTTAAGTTGTTTAAAGGTGTTTCGTGCTTCTCCAGTCCAGACTAACTTTGACTGATTACTCTTTATCAATTCATATAGAGGCTTTACCATTAGTCCATAATTATAAATCCAAAGGCGACACCAACCTGTCATTCCTAGAAAGGTTCGTAGCTCCTTTACCGTTTGGGGTTCTGGAGTCTGGCAAATGACTTCCTTACGTTCAGTTCCTAGTTCTCGCTGACCTTCCAAAATTCCAAATCCCAAGTAGGTCACGTGTTGTTGAACCAGCTGGACTTTCTGTTGAGAGACTCGTTATCCATTTAAACCCAGAAAATTAAGGAGACTTATAGCCCATTGAATACAACTCTCTTTAGTCTCGGTAGCTATTAAGAGATCATCTACGTATTGTAACAAAGCCCCTTCAGTGTCCGGAGGTATCCAAGTTTCAAGTTCCTTTGCTAATTGGTTTCCAAAAATAGTGGGGCTATTCTTGAATCCTTGTGGTAGCACTGTCCACGGTAACTGTGTCTTTCTGCCTGAGTCAGGGTTTTCCCATTCAAAGGCAAATAGGTTTTGGCTTTCAGTGGCTAAAGGTAGGCAGAAGAAGGCATCTTTTAAATCCAGTACGGTAAATCAGACTTGACTATTCCTTAATTTAGTCAGCAAAGTATAAGGGTTTGCCACTACTGGATGTATATCCTCAGTGATCTTATTTATGGCCCTCAGATCCTGAACTAGCCTATATCTTTTTCCATCTGCCTTTTTAATTGGCAATATGGGTGTATTGTATTCTGATTCACATTCAATCAATAATCCATACTGTATAAATCTATCAATTATCTCTTTAATTCCTTTCCTATCTTCTATCCTCAAAGGATATTGCTTAACCTTAACGGGTTTCTCTCCTGGCTTTAATTTAATAATTATTGGGGTCACATTTTTAGCTCTTCCAGAGACTTCAGTGGCCCAAACTCCTGGATATACTTGATTTATGATCTCTAAGGGTATTTCACTTTTAGGGTCGGTTTGTATTAGTGCCAGGCTTAACACATTTATTAGTTGTTCTTCTCCTATCCTTAATTCCATTTTCCTTTTTTCGAAGATAATTTCTGCTTCTAATTGTTCTAACAGATCTCAACCTAATAGAGATTTTGGAGATCTAGGTAGATATAAAAACCTATGTATCCCCATTTGTTTCCTGTTATAAATGAGGTCTGAATTTTGTAATATTTATAAAACAAATATTTCTAAAAGGTATATAAAAGGCAAGTAAACAGCGCTGGGTGTGCAGGGAGTCTACGCTCCACCAACACGCACACACAAACATCAAACATTCTAAATACATGTATACAGAACATTGCTTTACATAATAACCCGAGTATGCCTATACATACATACAATCAGGATAGGTAACAAACAATCCTTTGAGTTCCATAACTTAACAGTCCCCATTCTGCCAGCCTGTTCCTCTTCACTTCTTTTTCCTGCTTCTGTACTGATGTAACTTCATAGTGTAGCCTTTTTTTTTTTTTTTTTTTTTTTTTTTTTTTTAGAAGCAGGCTCCCCTCTAATACCCTTCTCTCCACAGCAGTTCTTTTCAAAACAACTGTTTAATTAGTCAAACAACTTTGAATGTAACAACAACAGCAAACACCCAAAAACATCCATGCCTTAATGGCTGGAGAACAAGAAACCGGAGACTGCATGGAGTCTCCTGAATCACCCTTCTTTGTTAATATCAACCATTTTCTCGACACGAATTACCACTCCATATATAACATTTCCCCAACTTGTATTTCAAAGGTTCACAAAAATAAGCCTTTTCGGTTACACCCTTTTACCTTAACATAATCATTCCGTAAAGGCATTAATGCTTGATTTAGAACTGAATACGTTGCCCCATATCAATAAGAATTTTCACTTCTGTTCCTCTCCTAACTTCATTATAATCAGTGGAGGATCTGCTAGGGTAGATTCCCCGGGTCCCCATTAGACCTGTTGAAATCAGGGGCCGATGATTACCCTAGAAAAAGGCTAGTCGATTTGTCCTCTGAAGCCAGGTCCAAACCGTTTTTTTGTTTTTGTTTTTTTTTTTTCTTCCCCATTACATTTCAGAGTTGGTCCAAAAATTCCACAGGGGTTTCTTTTAGACCTTGTTGGAAGCATATTCTCAATTCCCAATTCGTCCAGATTCTAGTATTTACTTAACCGTTCATAATTTTCAGGATGATTAGGGTCTTAGTGGGGGTCGGTCAGGAAAATGCAATTGTCCACAGTTCCCTGAGCGATCCCATCGGCAATCTGAGCTCACACATGAACTCAGGTTGTTTTCAGAGTTAACTGCTTTTCTGTTTCTGTGACAACTCTCTGGGACCCATCATGATCCCTTTGCCCCAGAGGGCTAACACCCAAGATTTTAAGGTCTCAGCCCCAGGCCGAGGCAGAACTGTTAACATTCCTACATCCTCTTTCCCTGCTCATTCAACTTCAAACACCTTTAACACTTGCAATAACCCTTTTAACACTTCCTTTATCTTTCTCCAGCCTGTACTTTTCTAATGCCAGCATCAAAAGCACAGTCAGGGACCAACTTAATTCCGTACCTTTTCCCTCCAAGATGCTGAAACAACATCAGTATACAACATTCCATCCTATTTTCCTTCTCAAAAACAACATTGACTGTAGCAAAGTATTATAGTTTAAAGCTCCATTAAAAGGCCACTTTTTTCAACATTCCAGCTTATAAAGCAGCCACCATTGATTACAATATTTTGTCAGAGTTTTCTTATTTTCACTTCCACCCGGAGCCCCCCCTATATCCTTCCAATAACTCAAAATACAGCTCAACGTACTTTTCTTAGGAATTTCACTGCTTACTCGTCCCCCCATTTTCCAGTTCACACTTTCAGAATACATGTATCACTTACAAAACTGTGGGAACACAGGTATCTTTCAATAGCGATGTCACAAAACTACTATTATTACCAGGAGATATTGCCAAAATCACAATAACAATAATCAGAGTCAAATTCCACATGCGATAGGTCAGAAAACCAAAATATGTAACACTGTAACAATATCTTTCTTATAACAACGCCACGAAACTACTATTATCACCAAGAAAATAGCCAAAATAGCAGTAACAATAACCAGAGTTAAATATCACACTCCATGAGTCAGAAAACCAAAGTAGGCAACACAATTCCAGATGGACCTTAAAGCGAGCTCTTTCCTTAAGGTCCCCAAATATACTTATGGTGCTTAACACAAAGTATATACCAAATACTGCCTTGCAGAAGATCACCTTCCGACTTACAGACAGTTCCAGATACAGATGGACCTCAAGGTCCCCAAATATACTTGTGGTACTAACCACAAAGTATATACCAAATACTGTCCTGCAGAAGATCACCTTCCGACTTAACGGACAGTTCCAGATACAGATGGACCTCAAGGTCCCCAAATATACTTGTGGTACTAACCACAAAGTATATACCAAATACTGTCCTGCAGAAGATCACCTTCCGACTTAACGGACAGTTCCAAATGACCGGTCTACCAGAAAACCAAACCAGAATAAAGAATATACTCACTTACAATGATGGGGTCCTTGTCTGCCTCCGCAGTGATCCGGTGAGTCGAGGAGTCCCTCCGGGAAATCCCGGGGGTACCCTAGGGAGTCCTGTCCCCAGCGGGTCCTGTGGACCGGCAGAGAGGTTGTCCCATCTGGGGTGCCAAATTGATTTAAAGATCAAAGCCAAAATTTCTTTAAGTGGTATATTCTTTATTGCAGCGCTGGATGCACGGGGGATCCTTCCGCCTATCGTGCATGTTTGAAGTGACAAAATATCTCATATTTATACAGCGAAACAATGAATATTCAATTAGCACCTATACATATTCATTACCTAACCCCGCCTACCCTCGCTTCGTATGCTAATTAGCTTATCAGTCCTTGCGCTTGCGCAAAGCCTTCCAAGAATTGTGGGCCAGGGTCTCCAGGATTTGGGCAGTGGTCTTTGGGAGGAAGGCCGTAGGTCTTCCTCGTAATGCACTTTTCACCTTTGCTTAATCAGTTGTTTTCCAAGCTATAAAAATGCTGAGTTGGCTTTCAGTTTAACTGAGGGTCGGCAGATAACAGGAAGTCTCAGTTAACAAGACAAGACAATTGACTCAAGTTATCTCAAGTCTCAGCCTGACTAACGGTTAACAGATACTGGGATGTTTTCAAATAACAAGATGCTTAAACATAACAAAAGGTCTACAGATAACAAGAGGTCGTTAACTTTGTCCTTGCTAACTTTTAACCACAAGTTTTATTCTATCCTAAAGTGAGTTTATACTATATCAATAGTCACTTGTCATGATGCTGATTGCTTTAATCTCAACTCTGCTGCGCCTGTTTTCCAAATTGAGTATTATAGTACATTATTTTCCGTATTTGCTCTCTGTAGTGTTGTTTATCCTCTCCGGGCCCTGGTTTCAGATCATTATGGTACTGAGTGTTATAGCAATGGCTTATGAGACGATAAGATATCTGGTCATGACTCTAACTTGGTATTTATACTCAGTAACATCGTGGACTCTGTACTTTGGAAACAGTATCTTGGGAACTATTAGCAATTATACCTATTGTTTTTCTCCGTTAGAGAGTCAATCTGTGGAGGGGAAAGGGGAAGATATTTTTTCTTACTTGATTACTCTCCCTTTCTCCTTCACCACCCCTGTATCCTCCTGGATCACTCTGCCTTCCTCCTTCACCACCCTCTTATCCCCTGAGCTTGTCACAATAGCTCTCCAAGATATTGAATATTATTGGGATACTCAGAATACCATAGTCTTGTTGTTCTGCGTCCTGAATGCACTTCAGATCCTGCTTAAAGTTAAACAACTACTTAGGAAGCTCATCTGGAAATCTGCCCGGAGGCAGTATAGTTGTGGGTGGCAGGGAGTATGGGTGGATATGGGCAGGCATCTAGAGCACTTGGCACCCCCAGTGTTTTGGAAATTCACCCCTGAACAATGGCAAAATCCTCAAAAACTGGCAGAATGCTTGAAAAAAAGGTGTCATGATTCTGGCAGTTCCAAAGTAACACAAATCATTGTAACGTGCTGGGGCCTGGCTCATGCCTATCGAGCTGCCATTGATACTGCTATCAACTTAGTGACGGACCCTGCGGCCACTCCAAGCCCTGTGACAGATCCAACGGCCACTGTGACCCCTATGGTGGACTCTGCAGCCGCTCCAGCTCCGGTTCCTGCAGCCGCTCCAGTCCCAGCTCCTGCAGCCGCTCCAGCTCCAGTTCCTGCAGCCGCTCCAGTCCCAGCTCCTGCAGCCGCTCCAGCTCCGGTTCCTGCAGCCGCTCCAGTCCCAGCTCCTGCAGCTGCTCCAGTCCCAGTTCCTGAAGCTGCTCCAGCTCCAGCTCCTGCCGCTACTCCAGTCCCAGCTCCTGCAACTGCTCCAGCTCCAGCTCCTGCAGCCACTCCAGCTCCAGCTCCTGCCGCTACTCCAGTCCCAGCTCCTGCAACTGCTCCAGTCCCAGCTCCTGCAGCCGCTCCAGTCCCAGCTCCTGCAGCCGCTCCAGTCCCAGTTCCTGCAGCCGCTCCAGTCCCAGTTCCTGCAGTCGCTCCAGTTCCAGCTCCTGAAGCCGCTCCAGATCCAGCTCCTGCCGCTACTCCAGTCCCAGCTCCTGTCACCGCTCCAGCTCCAGCTCCTGAAGCCGCTCCAGCTCCAGCTCCTGCAACCGCTCCAGCTCCTGCAGCCACTCTAGCTCCTGTGGCTGGGTCAGGGAAACAAGCTGTAGCAGTGCAAGTTGACCCTGCAGAGGGTATTCCAACCCCTGTAACGGGGTCAGGGAAACGAGCTGTAGCAGTGCAAGTTGACCCTGCAGAGGGTATTCCAACCTCTGTGGCAGACCCTGTAACAAAGTCAGAGAAGCGAGCAGTAGCAGTGCAAGCTGCCCCTGTAGAGAAGGTGAAAAAATGGTATAGAGATTCAGGTCGTTTAGAACGCAGAGAGTCTTCTGCCAATCCAGGTAAGGCTTCTGCCAAATCTAGGTATAGAGATGACGAAGATGACGACGTCACTGGGCCATCAAAGATTCAGGAGGAGGAAAATGAGGATGCCGAAAAAGCAACAGTAACTACCCGAAGCCTAAACGAGCGCGAGCTACGAGATGTGCGAAAAGATTTTGGTCGCCGTATAGGTGAGCAGCTTGTCACCTGGCTGCTCCGGTGCTGGGACTCTGGAGCCAATTGTGTGGAATTAGACGGCAGGGAAGCCAAGCGGCTGGGATCCCTTGCTCGAGACGCCGGCATTGACAAAGCAATTGCAGATGGAGCACAATTTCACAGCCTCTGGAGGCGTCTCCTCTCAGCTGTGAGGGAAAGGTCTCCCTTCAAGGAAGAGCTTTTATGTCTACCAGGCAAGTGGACCACTATGGAGAAGGGAATCCAGTACCTGAGGGAATTAGCCGTACGGGAAGTGATTTATGAGGATCCAGACCTCAGACAAACATCCAAAGATCCAGATGAAGTCAGGTGTAACGACCCATGTGGCGGAAGTTTGTACGGAGTGCACCATCATCATATGCCAGCTCATTGGCAATAATGGCCTGGAAAGAGGATGAGGAACCCACAGTGGATGAAGTGGCTAAACAACTCCGGCAGTACGAAGAAAGTCTCTCCTCTTCCTTACAGGCCTGCGTCTCAGCTGTGGAGAAACTTTCTGAAGAGTTCCACCAACTTAAAGAGAATCTATCTTCCCCCCAACCTGAACCAACCAGTGTCCAACGACCGAAAGAGAACACTTGGGAGAAACTTTCTGAAAAGTTTCACCAACTTGAAGAGAGATTATTCTCCTCCGTACCTGTACAAAGCAGTGTCTCAGCTATCAGGGGTAAGCGTTCACGAACACAAGGAAGACGATATGGTGGGTACTCACCCCGTGCCACCCTGTGGTTTTACTTACGAGACCATGGAGAGGACATGAGAAAATGGGATGGAAAATCTACCGCGACCCTAGAGGCACGGGTACGTGAGTTGCAAAAGAAAACAATCAGGAAAAAGGGATTCTCTGAAAAGTTTGCTGCTCCAACTTCCAGCAGACAGTCCTTCAAACACAGAAACGAGGAAGATTCTGACCAGGATTAGGGGGGCCCTGCCTCCAGCCAGGGGGAGGAAAGGGACAATCGAGTTTATTGGACTGTGTGGATTCGATGGCCTGGCACATCACGCGCACAGAGGTATAAGGCTTTAGTAGACACCGGTGCACAATGTACTATAATGCCATCGAGCTATAAAGGACCAGAGCCCATCTATATTTGTGGAGTGACAGGGGGATCTCAGCAGTTGACTGTATTGGAGGCTGAAGTGAGTCTGACTGGGAATGAGTGGGAAAAGCACCGCATTGTGACTGGCCCGGATGCTCCATGTATCCTTGGCATAGACTATCTTAGAAGAGGATATTGCAAGGACCCAAAAGGGTTCCAGTGGGCTTTTGGTATAGCTGCCTTAGAGACAGAGGGTATTAAACAGTTATCTACCTTGCCTGGTCTCTCAGAGGACCCCTCTGTTGTGGGGTTGCTGAGGGTCGAAAAACAGCAAGTGCCAATCGCTACCACAACTGTGCACCGGCGGCAATATCGCACTAACCGAGACTCCCTGATCCCCATCCATAAGCTAATTCGTCAATTGGAGAGCCAAGGAGTGATCAGCAAGACTCATTCACCTTTCAATAGTCCCATATGGCCAGTGCGAAAGTCTAATGGCGAGTGGAGACTAACAGTGGACTATCGCGGCCTGAACGAAGTCACGCCACCACTGAGTGCTGCAGTGCCGGACATGCTGGAACTTCAGTATGAACTGGAATCGAAGGCAGCCAAGTGGTACGCCACAATTGATATCGCTAATGCATTTTTCTCCATCCCTCTAGCAGCAGAGTGCAGGCCACAGTTTGCCTTCACTTGGAGGGGAGTCCAATATACTTGGAATAGGCTGCCCCAGGGGTGGAAACACAGCCCTACCATTTGCCATGGACTGATCCAGTCTGCGCTGGAGCAGGGGGAAGCTCCTGAACATCTGCAGTACATCGATGACATTATTGTGTGCGGTGACACAGCAGAGGAAGTTTTCGAGAAAGGGAAGAAAATAGTCCAAATCCTTCTGAAAGCCGGTTTTGCCATAAAACAAAATAAAGTCAAAGGACCTGCATGAGAGATCCAGTTTTTAGGAATAAAATGGCAAGATGGACGTCGTCAAATCCCAATGGATGTGATCAACAAAATAACAGCTATGTCTCCACCAACTAGCAAAAAAGAAACACAGACTTTCCTAGGTGTTGTGGGGTTTTGGAGAATGCACATCCCAAATTACAGTCTGATTGTAAACCCACTCTACCAAGTAACCCGTAAGAAGAATGAGTTTGAATGGGGCCCTGAACAACGACAAGCCTTTGAACAAATCAAGCAGGAAATAGTCCATGCAGCAGCCCTTGGGCCAGTTTGAACAGGACCAGATGTAAAGAATGTGCTCTACACTGCAGCCGGGGAGAACGGCCCCACCTGGAGCCTCTGGCAGAAAGAACCTGGGGAAACTCGAGGTCGGCCCCTGGGGTTTTGGAGTCGGGGATACAGAGGATCTGAGGCCCGCTATACTCCACCTGAAAAGGAGATATTGGCAGCATATGAAGGAGTTCGATCTGCTTCGGAGGTGGTCGGTACTGAAGCGCAGCTCCTCCTAGCACCCCGATTGCCGGTACTAGGCTGGATGTTCAAGGGAAGGGTCCCCTCTACGCATCATGCAACTGATGCTACATGGAGCAAGTGGGTTGCACTGATTACTCAGCGGGCTCGAATAGGAAACCCCAGTCGCCCAGGAATCTTGGAAGTGATCATGGTCTGGCCAGAAGGCAAATACTTTGGGATATCATCAGAGGAGGAGGTGGGTCGTGCTGAAGAAGCCCCACTGTACAACCAGTTGCCAGAGAATGAAAATAAATATGCCATGTTCACTGATGGGTTCTGTCGTATTGTGGGGAAGCATCGGAGATGGAAGTCTGCTGTATGGAGTCCTACGCGACGAGTTGCAGAAGCTGCTGAGGGAGAAGGTGAATCGAGTCAGTTTGCAGAAGTGAAAGCCATTCAGCTGGCTTTAGACATTGCTGAACGAGAAAAATGGCCAGTTCTCTATCTCTACACCGATTCATGGATGGTAGCAAATGCCCTGTGGGGATGGTTACAGCAATGGAAGCAAAACAACTGGCAGCGTAGGGGCAAACCCATCTGGGCTGCTGCATTGTGGCAAGATATTGCTGCTCGGGTAGAGAACCTGGCTGTGAAAGTACGCCACATAGATGCTCATGTGCCCAAGAATCGGGCTACTGAAGAACATCAAAACAACCAGTAGGTGGATCAGGCTTCTAAGATTGAAGTAGCTCAGGTGGACCTGGATTGGCAGCATAAAGGTGAATTATTTATAGCCCGATGGGCCCATGACACCTCAGGCCATCAAGGTAGAGATGCAACATACAGATGGGCTCGTGATCGAGGGGTGGATCTGACCATGGACGCTATAGCACATGACTGTGAAAGATGTGCTGCAATCAAGCAAGCCAAACGGTCAAAGCCTCTTTGGTATGGAGGACGGTGGCTGAAATATAAATATGGAGAGGCCTGGCAGATTGATTACATCACACTCCCTCAAACTCGCAATGGCAAGCGCCACGTACTTACAATGGTGGAAGTAACCACCGGATGGCTGGAAACATATCCTGTGCCTCATGCCACCGCCCGGAAACCATCCTGGGCCTTGAAAAGCAAGTCCTATGGCGACATGGCACCCCAGAAAGAATAGAATCAGACAATGGGACTCACTTCCGAAACAACCTTATAGACACTTGGGCCAAAGAACATGGTATTGAATGGGTGTATCACATCCCCTATCATGCACCAGCCTCCGGGAAAGTTGAACAAGGAAAGCCCACCTGTTAAACACGTGGCTCCGGGGCTGGTGCCTACGCAGAAATCTTGGGTTTTTCGACCATGGGGCAGTTTACTCAGCACCTGGTCTGATGGCCGTAGACGGGTCCCTATCCTTTAGGGGAAAAAGGATCCTGGGCCAGGAGCTGGCGGGGCTCATTGATAGGGCTTTAAACTAGGTAAGAAGGGGGATGGGGCTGAAGCAAGGACTGTTGGGGCTGTGCCAGGGGGAGCAATGGCAAGGCCGGAGGATAAGGTAAAGGCCCAGCTGAAGTGCATCTACACCAATGCACGCAGCATGGGTAACAAACAGGAGGAGCTGGAAGCCATCGTGCAGCGGGCAGGCTACGACTTGGTTGCCATCACGGAAACGTGGTGGGACCAGTCTCATGACTGGAGTGCTGCGATGCCTGGCTATAGGCTCTTCAGAAGGGACAGGCAGCACAGAAGGGGTGGCGGTGTGGCTCTCTATATTAGAGAGTCTTTCGATGTTGTAGAACTCGAGGCTAGGAATGACAAGATCGAGTCCCTTTGGGTTAGGATCAGCAGGGACAACAAGGCTAGTGTCCTGGTCGGGGTCTGCTATAGACCGCCGAACCAGGATGAGGAGACGGATGAGGAGTTCTACAGGCAGCTGACAGAAGTTGCGAAATCGTCGGCGCTTGTACTCGTGGGGGACTTCAACTTCCCTGACATATCCTGGAAGCACAACACAGCCCAGAGGAAGCAGTCTAGGAGGTTTCTGGAGAAAGTGGAAGATAGCTTCCTGACGCAGCTGATTAGTGAACCTACCAGGGGTGGTGCCCTGCTAGACCTTCTCTTCACAAACAGAGAAGGACTGGTGGAGGATGTGATTGTCGGGAACAGTCTTGGGCAGAGTGACCACGAAATGGTGGAGTTCACTATTCTTGGCGGGGCCAGGAAGGGAACCAGTAAAACCACTGTATTGGACTTTCGGAGGGCTGACTTTGGGCTGCTCAGGACACTAGTTGGTGGAGTCCCATGGGAGGCGGTTCTGAAGGGCAGAGGAGTCCAGGAAGGCTGGGCGCTCTTTAAGAGGCAAATCCTAATGGCGCAGGAGCGGTCTATTCCCATGCGCCTAAAGATGAGCCAGCGGGGAAGAAGACCAGCCTGGCTCAACAGAGAATTGTGGCTTGAGCTTAGAAGAAAAAAGAGGGTTTATAATCTTTGGAAAATTGGGCAGGCCACTAAGGAGGACTATAAGGATGTAGCGAGGCTGTGCAGGGACAAGATTAGGAAGGCCAAAGCTCATCTGGAGCTCAATCTGGCTACTGCCGTTAAAGATAACAAAAAACGCTTTTATAAATACATCAACACCAAAAGGAGGACTAGGGAGAATCTCCATCCTTTACTGGATGCAGGGGGAAACTTAGTTACAAGAGATGAGGAAAAGGCGGAGGTGCTTAATGCCTTCTTTGCCTCAGTCTTTAGCGGCAAAACCGGTTGCTCTCTGGATACCCAGTACCCAGAACTGGTGGAAGGGGACGGGGAGCAGGATGTGGCCCTCACCATCCACGAAGAACTGGTTGGTGACCTGCTACGGCACTTGGATGTCCACAAATCGATGGGGCCGGATGGGATCCACCCAAGGGTACTGAGAGAACTGGCAGAGGAGCTGGCCAAGCCCCTATCCATCATTTATCAGCAGTCCTGGCTATCGGGGGAGGTCCCAGCTGACTGGCGACTAGCAAATGTGACGCCCATCTACAAGAAGGGCCGGAGGGCAGACCCGGGGAACTACAGGCCGGTCAGTTTGACCTCAGTACCAGGGAAGCTCATGGAGCAGATCCTCTTGGGAGTCATCATGCGGCACTTGAAGGGCAAGCAGGCGATCAGGCCCAGCCAGCATGGGTTTATGGAAGGCAGGTCCTGCTTGACGAACCTGATCTCCTTCTACGACAAAGTGACGCGCTGGGTGGATGAGGGAAAGGCTGTGGATGTGGTCTACCTTGACTTCAGCAAGGCTTTTGACACCGTCTCCCACAGCATTCTCCTCAAGAAACTGGCTGCTCTTGGCTTGGACTGGCGCACGCTTCGTTGGGTTAGAAACTGGCTGGATAGCCGGGCCCAAAGAGTTGTGGTAAATGGAGTCAAGTCCAGTTGGAGGCCAGTCACTAGTGGCGTCCCCCAGGGCTCGGTGCTGGGGCCGGTCCTCTTTAACATCTTCATCAATGATCTGGATGACGGCATTGAGTGCACCCTCAGTAAGTTTGCAGATGACACCAAGCTAGGTGCGTGTGTCGATCTGCTTGAGGGTAGGAAGGCTCTGCAGGAGGATCTGGATAGGCTGCACCGATGGGCTGAGGTCAACTGTATGAAGTTCAACAAGGCCAAGTGCCGGGTCCTGCACCTGGGGCGCAATAACCCCAAGCAGAACTACAGGCTGGGAGAGGAATGGTTGGAGAGCTGCCAGGCAGAGAAGGACCTGGGAGTGATGGTGGACAGTCGGCTGAATATGAGCCAGCAGTGTGCTCAGGTGGCCAAGAAGGCCAGCGGCATCCTGGCTTGTATCAGAAACACTGTGACCAGAAGGGCTAGGGAGGTGATCGTCCCCCTGTACTCGGCTCTGGTGAGGCCGCACCTCGAGTACTGTGTTCAGTTTTGGGCCCCTCGCTACAAGAAGGACATCGAGGTGCTTGAGCGGGTCCAAAGAAGGGCGACGAAGCTGGTGAGGGGCCTGGAGAGCAAGTCCTATGAGGAGCGGCTAAAGGAGCTGGGCTTGTTCAGCCTAGAGAAGAGGAGGCTCAGGGGTGACCTTATTGCTCTGTATAAGTACATTAAAGGAGGCTGTAGCGAGGTGGGGGTTGGCCTGTTCTCCCATGTGCCTGGTGACAGGACGAGGGGGAATGGGCTAAAATTACGCCAGGGGACTTTTAGGTTAGATGTTAGGAAGAATTTCTTTACTGAAAGGGTTGTTAGGCACTGGAACGGGCTGCCCAGGGAGGTGGTGGAGTCACCATCCCTGGAAGTCTTCAAAAGACGTTTAGATGTAGAGCTTAGGGATATGGTTTAGTGGGGACTGTTAGTGTTAGGTTAGAGGTTGGACTCGATGATCTTGAGGTCTCTTCCAACCTAGAAATTCTGTGATTCTGTGATTCTGTGAACGATACAATGGCCTGTTAAAGACTACCTTGAAAGCAATGGGCGCTGGGACGTTCAAAAACTGGGATACGCATTTGGCAAAGGCCACCTGGTTAGTCAATACTAGGGGATCTGCCAACCGAGCTGGACCTGCCCAATCAAACCTGTTACGTACTGTAGATGGGGATAAAGTTCCTGTAGTGCATGTAAAAAATATGCTGGGTCAAACAGTCTGGGCTTCTCCTGCCTCAGGAAAAGGCAAACCTATTCGTGGAATTGTTTTCGCTCAGGGACCTGGATACACTTGGTGGGTGATGCAAAAGAACGGAGAGGTCCGGTGTGTACCTCAAGGAGATTTAATACTGGGTGAGAATAGCCCATGAACTGAATTGTACCATGTTAATTAGTATATTATACTGTATGTTATCACTACCATGATTACTATAGGTGACTAATTAGAATGTATGGAAAAGAGTGTAACCTGAGCATGACATAAATGGTATGGAATAAGGGGTGGATAGATGTCCTGGTTTCAGTTAGAATTAATTTTCTTCCTAGTAGCTGGTGGAATGCTGTGTTTTGGCTTAGGATGAGAAGAGTGCTGATAACACCCCGATGCTTTAATTGTTGCAGAGCAGTGCTTATACTAAGCCAAGGACATCTCAGCCTTTTGCTCTGTCCTGCCAACGGGCAGGCTGGGGGTGCAGTAAGAGCTGGGAGGGGACAGACCCAGGACAGGTGACCCAAACTAGCCAAAGGGGTATTCCATACCATCTGACGTCATGCTAAACAATATATAGGGGTGGCTAGCCGGGGGGAGGGGGGCCGGACTGCTCGGGGTTAGGCTGGGCATCAGTCAGCGAGTGATGAGCAATTGCATTGTGCATCACTTGTTTGTACATATTATTATTACTTTCGTATTATCACCATTGTATCATTATTATTATTATTGTTATTATTATTTTTGTTATTATTATTTTCCTGTCTTATTAAACTGTCTTTATCTCCACTCACGGGCTTCACTTTCCATTTCTCTCCCCGTCCCAGAGAGGGAGGGGGGAGGGTGAGCGAACGGCTGCGTGGTGTTTAGCTGCCGGCCGGGTTAAACCACGACAGTTGTCCAGAGAAGTAGCAGATGCCTCATCCCTGTAGGTGTTCAAGATCAGGTTAGATGAGGCCCTGGGCAACCTGAACTAGTGGGTGGTGTCCCTGCCTATGGCAGGGGGGTTTGGAACTAGATGTTCTTTAAGGTCCCTTCTAACCAAAGCTGTTCTATGATTCTATGATTCACCTTATCATCACAAATGCTCTAGCAGCAAGCATCTGTTACAAAGACTGGAAGCTACAAATAACTGAGGGGAAGGAATTTGCAAGTAGCCTTGCGCTGTTTCACACGTCCCTGAACTAGATATAATGAGGAAGTAAGTGGTAGAAACAAAAACTTGATCAAGGTCAAGATAAATAACTTGGGTGCAGTGTTAAATATGAGCTTTGTGCAGTGTCCAATTGCTGGCTGGCTTGAGACACGTGTCTGAGGGTCTCTAACCAATTGTATGACCGATTCAGGCATGTGGGCAGCATATGGGGCAAGTATATGTAGTGGAGAAAAATAGCAATAAACGTCTCCTGTTCAAGAACCATCAGGAGTCCATGTCTTTCATCCCTTCAAGTAACCACAAGAATTAGTCTGTAGGGGGACAACTTGCTTCACCATGGTCCTCTCCACAGGCTGCAGGGGAACTTCTGCTCCAGCGCCTGGAGCACCTCCTCCCCCTCCTTCTTCACTGACCTTGGTGTCTGCAAGGCTGTTCCTCACTCCTCACTCTCCCAGCTGCTGATGTGCAGCAATTTTTTCCCTTTCTTAGATCTGCTCTCACAGAGGCACAAACAACTTCACTTATTGTCTTGGCTCTGGCCAGCAGCAAGGCCCTTATCTAACATGGGGCAGCTTCTGGATTCTTCTCACAGAGACCACCCCTGCAGCCCCCCGCTACCAAAACCTTACCACATAAACCCAATACAACTAACTATTCACATTAAGTTGATTGGTGACATATTCAAAGGCATAGTCAGGATGTTTCCCTTAAGAATGTCAACATAATGATCTTCCTGGTTAGCAGTATCTCAGTTAATCATCCTTTAGACATCTCCAAGGCCTGGGTCATCTTGACCTTTCCTCAAAGTACATATGTTTTATCTTTTTTACACATAACAGAGTTAACTATCTACTGGTATCAATTGGAAGAGATAAAGCATAGATCAAGAAAACTGAGCCAAAATACTAATCAATCTTAGAAGGCAAGGAGATGAGCCAGTAATCAGATGCAGTAAAAGCAGCCAAATAATGGAACAAATCACAGAATCACAGAATTTCTAGGTTGGAAGAGACCTCAAGATCATCGAGTCCAACCTCTAAATGATGATTTTAGTCCAACCTCTAAATGATGATTTTAGTCCAACTCCTAAATGATGATTTTAGGCTCATCTAAATAGATGAGCCTAAAAACAGAACAATAACCTAGGAGAATGGAATCAAAGACTAACAAGTTTAATATCAACAGTCAGTGAGAAAGGATGGATAAAGCCATTACAAAGCCACTAATGCAAGCCTTTTCTTTTTCATGCTAGAGAACTCAAGAAAGGTTTACAGTTTTTAGCTCCCAGTTCTCTACAATTTTAGCAATAAAGGATAAACAAATTAATTCCTTTAGAACATATTTATCACAGTGCTTCAATCTCACAACTTTTATCTGTCATATATACTTTGAGTATTTAATGACTGTACAGTGAAGCTTACAACTCTCTACAACCACCACCAAATCTAATGAGTGTGAAAGGAAATCAGAAAAAAAAATATACCTTGTGTTGTTCTATTGCATCTACCCACTGTTGTCTGTGGCCTGGGTCCTGAGCTCGGAGGTACCAAACACTACCATTTACGCTGATATAAAATCTTCATTCATCAAAGTCATGTGGCTGTGAAAGAAAAGAGTGGAAGAAGAGCTAGAATTAGCAAAATTATCAACTTTTTTTTTTTTCCAGAATATTTTGACACTCTAAAATACTGTCATTATAGAAAAAACTCTTCTATATTGCCTTGAATTCAACCTAGATTGTAAATTTCATGTTCTGTAGTGGTCTCAAATAATGAAGTAACATACAGTTTCATAATGAAAAATGCCAGACTTTTCAAATACAAAACCAAACTGTTTAATACATTCTTATTAAACAAAATTATCATGAAAAAGTTCCACGCAAACATTGACAAAAACTTCACACTTCCAAGTTAATCCTTTAGCAACTAGTGCACACAGCTAGGAAAGTACACCAATACAATAATAATAATTATTATTTTTAATTTCAAAGCAAGAAAGTGATTAAGGTTAACTGCTATTAGTATTGATTTTACATGGAAGGAATGCATACATCATAGCAAAAAGTACCAAGATAGAACCATAAAATCAAACCATAGCAAAGCAACAAGGAAGACACAGAACTAAAGGAAGCTGTGGCACCCTCTGCCTCCAACTACTTTTACCATCTACAAGAATGTCAGATAATTGGGAGGTACATTCAATCCTTCCCCATATAACCACTTGAATGCATCTAACTTTCAGTTCGCATACTTCAGATATAATACTAAAAACCTTTTACTGGCATTATGATGAAGATGGTAAGGAAAGTATAAGGGAAAAACAAAACAAAACAAAAAATCTAATCTCCTCTGTGCCATGACACCATCAGTTCAAAGTTAGTCCCTTAGAACCTCCAACACAAAGCACAACTGTTTACCTTTGTATTGAAAACAATTCTTAAAGAAACATAACAAAAGTATACCTGAATATATTTTTTAATTTTCTGCTACATACAATAAATATTAAATGTAGAAGTTACTGCAGGACATTAACAAGCTTTAAGGTTAAGAAAAATTATGCAATCTGAAGGGCCACAAAAACTAATTTATAATATTTTAATAATATCTTTGGAAATATAAGAACTGGTTTGTGTACCGGTACTGGTATGTGTAACTTTCCCTGCAGGAGCCCATACAGTGCTGTGCTCTGCACTTGTAGTTGGAACAGCATTGGTAATATACCCATGTTTTGTTTATTGCTGAGAAATAAATAAAACGCAATAGACTGGCACAGCAACAGGACTCCCTTCAAACCGTGCCAAGAGCCAGCAGGCTGGGGGTGGGCAAGAGGTAGGGAGGGGACATCACCAGGGCAGCTGACCTAAACAAACCAAAGGGATATTCCATACCATATGACATCACGCTCAGCAACAGAAGGTGGTTGTCCTGGTTTCAACTAGGATAAAGTTAATTTTCCTCCTAGTAGCAGGTATGATTCTGTGTTTTGGATTTAGGATAAGAATACTGTTGATATCACACTGATGTTTTAATTGTTGCAGGGCAGTGCTGACACTAAGCCAAGGACTTTCCAGCTTCTCACACTGTCCTGCAAGCAGGCAGGCTGGGGGTGCAGCAGGAGCTGGGAGGGGACAGACCCAGGACAGCTGACCCAAACTGGCCAAAGGGGTATTCCATACCATATGACATCATGCTGAACAATTAATATGGGGGGGCTGGCTAGGGCAGGGGGGTTGGCTGTTTGGGGATAGGCTGGGCATTGGTCAGCGGGTGGTGAGCAATTTCATCGTGCATCACTTGTTTAGTACACATTATTATTAGTAGTATTATTATAATTATTTAATTATTTTCCTTTCTTTTCTGTCCTAATAAACTGTCTCTATCTCAACCCACAAGCTTTCATTTTATTTTATTTTTCAATTCTTTCATCCATCCCACGGGGGGGGGGGGGGTGTAGTGGGTTTATGTGGCAAGGCTTTGGTAGCAGGGGGCTGCAGGTGGCTTCTGTGAAAAGAATCCAGAAGCTACCCCATATTAGATAAGGGGCCAGCCACTGGCAAGAGCCCAACCAATAAGTGATGTTGTTTGTGCCTCTGTGAGAGCAGATTTAAGAGAAAAAAAATAAAAATAAAACTGCAAAACAGCAGCTGGGAGAACGAGGAGTGAGAAGCAGCCTTGCAGACACCAAGGTCAGTAAAGAAGGAAGGGGAGGAGGTGCTCCAGGCACCGAAGCAGAAGTTCCCCTGAAGTCTGTGGAGAGGACCATGGTGAAGCAGGTTGTCCCCCTGCAGCCCATGGTGTACCAGAGTGGAGCAGGTTTCCACGCTGCAGCCCGTGGAGGAGACCACGGTGGAGAAGGTAGATCTGCCCTGAAGGAGGCTGTGTCTTGCGAAGAACACCCACAGGAACAGATTCTGGGCTGGACCTGTAGCCCATTGAGAGGGGACCATGCAGCAGGAGCAGGTGACCTGGCAGGAGCTGCTGCCAGTGGGGGACCCTGATTGGAGCAGCTTTCTCCTTATGGATGGACCCTGTGGTATGGACCCATATCTGGAGCAGTTCTTGAAGAGCTGCTGCCTCTGGCAAGCCCACGCAGGATCAGTTTGTGAAGGACTGCATCCCATGGGAGGGACCCCACATTGGAGTAGGGGAAGAGGGTGACCTTGAAGGAGTGGCAGAGATGAAGTTTTATGGACTGACCACAGCCCCCGTTCCCCTACACTGCTCAGGGCAGGATGTAGAGGATGGGTGGATGGGGAGGAGGAAGTTTTGAGTTTGATTTTAGTTCCTCACTGTTCTAGTCTGTCAGTTATCTTCTCTGCCAGTTATCTATCTCTGTCAGTTATCTGCCAGGATCTTGCCTCTGTTTCTCACTTCTCTAGATTGTTAGTAACAAGCAATAAATCTTACTGTCTCCCTACTCTGAGTCTGTTCTGCCCGTGACGATAATTGCTGAGTGATTTCCCTGCCCTTATCTCAACCCTTGAACCCTTTTCATTGTATTTTTCTCCCCCTTTTACTTTGAGGGAGGGAGGGAGACAGCAGCTGTGGTGGAGCTTAGCTGCCCTCCTGAGTAAAACCACCACAGTGAGAGGGTGAGTGAATGGCTGAGTGGTGCTTAGCTGCCGCCCAGGTAAAACCACTACAGTGGGAAACTGGGAAACGGGATGGAGAAGGAGGGACTCTTGTTATGAAGATGTCTGTCCTCCCAAACAACTACTATGCATATTGAGGCCCTGCTTCAGGGATATGGCTTAACATCAGTCATTGATGGGAAGTAGAGAATAGTTTTTCTCTTTCTGTGCTTCCGCGTGGCCTTTGCTTGTGTTGTTGGGGTTTTTTTTGTTTTTTTTTTTTGGTTGTGTTGTTTTGTTTTTCTCTTTCTTTTCCCTTTAATTAAATTATCTTTATCTCAACCCATAATCTCAACCCATAAGCCTTTTTTTTTTTTTTTTTTTTTCTTTCAGGCATACTTTCCTCTCCCCCCTCTTCTGAGGAGGAGAGGAAGTGAGAGAGTGGTTGTGGTGGAGTTCAGCTGCCCAGCGAGGTAAAACCACCACAGTGTGTGATATGTTCATCTTGCAGACAGCTAAAGCACTGTGAATCACACATTCAACACTCTGCAAAAGAAAACCTAAAAACAAGTCTAATCCTTTGGGTCAGGCAAGATTCCACAATGCTGAGCACTCAAGGTGCGGCCTCACCACAGCAGAGTACAGGGGAACGATCACCGCCCTGGTCCTGCTGGCTACAGTATTCCTGATACAAGCCAGGATGCCATTGGCCTTCTTGGCCACCTGGGCACGCTGCTGGCTCATGTTCAAGCGAGCATCAATCGGCACCCCCCAGATCCTTTTCCTCTGCACAGCTTTCGAGCCACTTTGCCCCAAGCCTGTAGCATTGCATGGGGTTGTTGTGACCAAAGTGCAGGACCCAGCACTTAGCCATGTTGAACCTCATCCCATTGGCCTCTGCCCATTGATCCAACCTGTCCAGGTCCCTCTGCAGGACCTTCCTACCCTCTGGCAGATTGACCTTTCCCCCAAACCTGGTATTGTCTGCAAACTTACTGAGGGTGCACTCAATAATGAAATCATGATGATTACTGTGGGTAGTATTAAAATGTCTAAACTGCAAAAGGACATAGATGGTACTCTGTTGTTCCAATTTACACCCAACAATCTCCCCCCTCTGAAGGAAGACAGATGATGGATGATAGATGATGGAAAGTGTCCCAGCAATCACATCCGCCATCTCCCTCAGCACCTTCGGGTGGATCCCCTCTGGCCCCAAGGACTTGTGACAGTCCAGGTGGAGCAGCAGGTCTCTAACTGCTTCCACCTGAACTGGAGGGGGGGTGGTTCTTCTGCTTTTCCTTATCCTCAATAGTCATGTTCCCCCCTGAGTCCAGCAAAGGATGGAGCTTCTCCTTGGCCCTCCTCTTGCTGTTAATATATTTATAAAAACATTTTTTGTAATCCTTAACCATAGTGGCCAGGTTGAGCTCGTACTGGGCTTTAGCCTTCCTGATTTTTTTCTCTGCATGTGCTGGCAACTTCCTTGTACTCTCCCCGGGTTGCCTGTCCCTTCTTCCACCGGACACTCTCTTTTTCTCCCAGACACTCAGCAAAAGTTCCCTTTTCAGTCACATGGGTCTTCTTCCCTGCCGGCTCATCTTACAGTACATGGGGACAACCTGCTCCTGTGCCTTTAAAACTTCCTTCTTGAGGAGCATCCAGCCTTCCTGGACCCTGCTGCCCATCAGCCCTGGCTCCCAAGGGACCCTCCCTACCAGTGTCCTGAACAATTAAGAGGTCCATGACCTTCTTGTGTTGGGGATCCCAGAGTTGATACAGTACTCCAGGTAGGGTTTCATGAGAGCAGAGGGGGAAAATCACCTCCCTCGATCTGATGGTCATGCTTCTTTTGATGCAGCCCGATATGGTTGGCTTTCTGGGCTGCAAGCACACATTGCTGGCTCATGTTGAGCTTCTCATCAACTAACATCCCCAAGTCCTTCTCCTCAGAGCTGGTCTCAATCCATTCTCCACCCAGCTTCTATTTGTGCTTGGGATTGCCCTGGCCCAGGTGCAGGACCTTGCACTTGGCCTTGCTGCATGGGCCCTCCAGGGCTTTGCCCCTTGAGACTCTACCAAGCTGTTGTGGTTTAACCTGGCCAGCAGCTAAGCACCACACAGCTGCTGGTTCACCCTCCCCCCTCCCTCTCTGGGACTGGGGAGAGAATCAGAAAGAAATGAAAGCCTGTGGGTTGAGATAAAGACAGTTTATTAGGACAGAAAAGAAAGGAAAATAATAATAGTAATAACAACAACAACAACAACTTACTGAGGGTGCACTTGATCCCCTCATCCAGATCATCGATAAAGTTATTAAAGAGGACTGGCCCCAGTACCGAGCCCTGGGGAATGCCACTAGTGACCGGTCTCCAACTGGATTTGACTCCATTCACCACAAATCTTTGGGTCCAGCTATCCAGCCAGTTTTTAATCCAACGAAGCGTATGCCAGTCCAAGCCATGAGCAGTTTCTTGAGGAGAATGCTGTGGGAAACGGTGTCAAAAGCCTTGCTGAAGTCAAGGTAGACCACATCCACAGCCTTTCCCTCATCCACCCAGCACGTCACTTTGTCATGGAAGGAGATCGGGTTCGTCAAGCAGGACCTGCCTTTCATAAACCCATGCTGACTGGGCCTGATCGCCTGGTTGCCCTTCAAGTGCCGCGTGATGACACTCAAGATAATCTGCTCCATGAGCTTCCCTGGCACTGAGGTCAAATTGACAGGCCTATAGTTTCCTGGGTCTGCCCTCCGGCCCTTCTTGTAGATGGGCGTCACTTTTGCTAGCCATCAGTCGACTGGGACCTCCCCCGATAGCCAGGACTGTTGATAAATGATGGTAAGCGGCTTGGCCAGCTCCTCCGCCAGTTTTCTCAGTATCCTCAGGTGGATCCCATCCGGCCCCATCGACTTGCATACATCCAAGTGCCGTAGCAGGTCGCCAACCATTTCCTCAGGGATAGTGAGGGCCACATTCTGCTCTCCATCCCCTTCCACCAGTTCAGGGTAGCTTCCTGGATAGCTTCCAGGAAGTTATCTTCTCATCCTAATCCAAAACATAGCACCCTACAAGCTACTAGGAGGAAAATTAACTCTATCCTAGACAAAACTGGGACACAAGCAGATCCCTGAGGAGGCCAAAGTCTGCTCTCCTGAAGTCCAGGGTAGTGAGCTTGCTATTCTCCCTCCTCGGTGCTCTCAGGATCATAAACTGCACCATTTCATGGTTACTGCAGCCAGCACTGCCCTTGAGCTTCACATTCCCCACCAGCCCCTCCTTGTTGGTGAGAATGAGGGCCAGCACAGGACCTCTCCTCATTGGCTCCTCTGTCACTTGGAGAAAGAAGTCGTCATTAGTGCATTCCAGGATTGCCTGTGCCCTGGTGTGCTGTCCCTCCAACAGATATTGTTGCCTGTAACAAGTTCAGATTCATTATCTGTTGTGCAATACACCAATTTGCACACTAGGTTGAGATATTGGTTATTTCAGAATTGCACAATCTGGGTAGCATGTGGTTTCCTGGTAAGCTGGCACACCTAAAGATTTTCCTCACCACACTTTATACAATCTCTTATCACTACATTTACATGGTAGTACAGTCCTCTAACTTCTAATTGGTTACATAGTTAGCATACTGCTGACATGACAGAATCATTCTGTGCATCCTCAGAGGAGAAGGGGTCTCTCAGCCTAGGGACGTGTTTTTTACTATTATAATGAGGATAGTTCACAGACAGTTCACATTAGAATACTCTTGTCTTTGTTTTCCAGCCAATTATTCTTAACAAGTTTATTAGTTGCACACTAAATGGCATATGTGTCAGATGTTTCCCTATTCTTTAAATGTTTATTTATTTATTTATTTTTAAAGACAGAACACTCTAGTGTTGAGGGATTTCTTGAAACAGCAAAAACCCCATGGCTTGCTGTAGCTGAGCAAACCAAGCTACCAGGGCAACTATGAGAAGTTCCCATGACAGTGTTCCCACATCGCCCAATTGAGGAATTTAGAAAAATATTGTTACCAGTAGCTGGCTTCAAGGACAAGATCTATGTGACTGCTAATCACAAGGGGGTTGTTTTCTTGTAGTTGTTTGTCTGAGTGCTTTTGACCAATAATCTTGTGTGAAACACTGTCCGCCCCTGTAAAGTTCACTATAAAAGTTAGGCTATTCGGGCAATAAAATGGAGCATGATCTGACTCTGCTGGTGTCTGTTGTGCTTTCGGCCATGCTTCCTGCAACACTCTAGGACCTGGTTTAGAATTCACTGAATGTGAAAGTCAAGTTCTCTAATATGCATTTTACCAAGAGCAAATAAAAGGAGAACTTAGGCTGCTTCCCTCCCCTGCTTCCAAGCCCCAACAGCCTGAAGCAGCATGCATACATGATTTGAAGGCACCATGGAACAAAACCCTTCAGGAATACCAGGTTCGAGAGACCAGGCTGAATGGCTAGAGCAAGTAATACATGCCTTTGATGGAAGAGGACCAGGTCACAGAATACTTAAGCAAACTGGACATTTGCAAGTCCATGGAACCTGATAGGATGTACCCACAAGTGCTGAGGGAGCTGGCAAATGTGATTGCAAGGAAACTTTCTATATGTTTTGCTTGATCATGGAAACTGAGAGAAGTGCTCAAAGACTGGAGGAAAGCAAATGTCCCTCCTAGGGCAAGAAGGAAGACCCAGGGATCTACAGGCCCATCAGACTCACCTTGATCCCTAGGAAGGTGATGGAACAACTAATCCTGGTGTGGAATAATTGCTGGAGGTGACTCATTGAGACTAAAGGTATGTCGACATCTTAAGAGAAGGTTCAGCGTTGAGGAAACTTCCAGGGTGAGTTGCGGCAGATATGCAAGGAATCTGTTCCATGATAGTTCCCTCGGCAACTCAACCTGCAACCTTAGATTTTGGCAACACCAGGGAAGCTTGGTGTGCTGACTCTGAGAGAAATAGCACAGAGGGTGGAGCAGAGTGAAGACACCGCAGCCACACTCTGTGATATCGCCGCACGGATGGGGAACTTGATGGTACTATGGAACTGACAGATTGCATGGCCAGCCCTGAGCAGAACTGATAATAAAATCATGTCCTCTGGGTAAACTTTTCTCATTATAATCTCATTATAAAGCCAAAATATACCTTCATCCCAAAGGCTACCCGCCTCCAAGGTGCGACCACCCCTCACTGAGCATGCGCTCTGAATTTCTCTGAGCCTATACCTTTAAAGCAAAAGCCAGAAAATTTTATATCAATCATAATGAAGATACGTATGACTAGGGTCACTCCAGCTCCACCTAAAAATTAGAAAATAGTATAAAAATGGATCAGGAGAGGAAAAAGTTTAAGGAAGATACCATTGCAGACAAGTCGGGAGGACATTGCTGACCTTGGGGAATGAAGGTTGAACCTTGGTACAGACTGAATCTCCCATAGGGATGCCTGTTCGGTGAGATTCAAACCCTCGATTATACTGAGTGCTTCCCTGGGAAACCTAACATTCTCTATATAGTTGTTTCATAAGTTAACTTTTTTGTAGTTGGTTGTGTTAGTCATATTCTTGGTATTTGCACATGCTTTGCAGACAGTGTATTTATCACTGGCAATCCAAAATAACCTGTACTCCTGTTGCTTCAATAAACTACAGCAGTCATTAATCTAGTGATTAGTCATTAATCAACTGAAGGTGTATTGCGCTATTTGTGCATCTGTGATCATGGAAATTATATAAATTGAATGAGACCAGACTTTAATGCTGAATTGGGCATCACTCAGAACCTAACACCAGCCACCCCCAGCCCCTCTGATATCTGAGGACAAGCTGGAACGCAAGGGGGTTAAGGTCCTGCCAAACTTCCTTACCCTTTAACAGAACACCTCGCGACCATTTCCAGGCCCATGAAGGACAAGAAAATCACCAGGAGCAGTCAGCATGGATTCACTGAGGGGATATCATGCCTGACCAACCTGATAAGCTTCTACAATGAAATCACCAGCCTGTTGGATGAGGGGGGAGCAATGGATATTGTCTTGTTGGACTTCAGGAAGGCCTTTGACACTGTCTCCCATAAGATCCTCATAGAGAAGCTGTTGATGTATGGGCTGGATGAGAAGATAGTGAGGTGGATCAAAAACTGTCTCAAGGCACCGACACAGAGGGTAGTGATCAGTGGTGCAAAGTCTAGTTGAATACCAGGAACTAGAAGAGTACCCCAGGGGTCAATACTGGGTCCAGTCTTGTTTAACATCTTCATTACCGATCTGGATGATGGGGCAAAGTGCACCCTCAATAAATCCATGGATGACATGAAACTGGGGGGAGCGGCTGACTCACCAGAGGGCTGCGCAGCCATCCAGAGGGACCCTGACAGGCTGGAAAGGTAAGCTGACAAAAATCTCATACTTCCCCCAAATGAGCGATGCTTGACCACATCCTTGAAGCAGGGCCTCAATGCACGTAGCTGTTGTTCGGGAGGACAGTCGTTTTCGCAACGAGAGTCCACCCCTCCCCTCTTCTTCCTTTTTCCACCTTATATTTCTAAGTGTGACATCATATGGTATAGAATATCCCTTTGGTTGGTTTAGGTCAGCTGCCCTGGTGATGTTCCTTTCTCACTTTTTTGCCCACCCCCGAGGAGGGTTAGAGAGAGTCCTGATGCTGTGCCAGCACTGCTCAGCAACAGACACAACACTGGTGTGATACCAGTGCTGTTCTAGCTATAAGTGCAGAGCACAGCACTGTATGGGCTGCTGCAGGGAAAGTTAACATCCCAGACAGACCCAGTACGCCTGGTACATGCTGGGTCCAGCCAGCTGAAAAGCAGCTCTGCGGAAAAAGACCTGGGGGTCCTGGTGGGCACCAAGTTGAACATGAGTCTGCAATGTGCCCTTGCTGCCAAGAAGGCTAACAGTATTCTTGGCTGCATTAGGCAAAGTATTGCCAGCAGGTCGAGGGAAGTGATCCTTCCGCTCTACTCAGAATTGGTGAGGCTGCACCTGGAGTGCTGTGTCCAGTTCTGGGGCCCCCAGTACAAGAGAGACATGGACATACTAGAAAGAGTCCAACAAAGGGCCACCAGGATTAACAAGGGACTGGAGCACCTCTCCTATGAGGAGAGTCTGAGAGAGTTGAGACTGTTCAGCCCAGAAGAGAGTAGGCTCAGGGAGGATCTTAATAAATGTCTATAAAAACCTGAGGGGAAGGTGCAATGAAGACAGAGACAGGCTCTTTTCAGTGGTGCCCAGTGCCAGGACAAGAAGCAATGGGCACAAACTGGAACACAAGAGGTTCTGTCTAAACATCAGGAAGCACTTCTTTACTGTGTGGGTGGCAAAGCACTGGAATAGGTTGCCCAGAGAGTTTGTGGAGTCTCGCTCCTTCAAAAGCTACCTGGACATTGTCCTGGGCAACCTGCTCTAGGTGTCCCTGCTTGAGCAGGGGGGTTCTACCAAATGACCTCCAGAGGTCCCTTCCACCTGTTATATATGTTCATCTGATTCGTGTCAGTATGGAACAGTGCTAGGGCCGCATGGTATGATGAATGTGACCTTCTGTCTTACATACCCTTGTATAACCACAAGTCTAAGAAAAACAGAATGGTTAATGTATATAGTTCTTGTACCTTGCAAAGGAATTTGTGTCAGAAAATATTCCTCAAATCTATGAACCTGTTTGCTTTTGTTATTCCGAACTCCTATTTCTAACAGTTACAGCCTTTTTTTTTCTTCTTCGAGATTGACTTAACACTGCTATAGGTGTGACTGTCCCTGTGAATGGCTGGTGAGGAATGTTTTAATTACTCGTGAAGTGTCAATAAGAAAGCTATTTGTGTTTGTATGAAGTCTTTGATGTCTGGGGGTTTCAGAACAACTGATAACAACTAGTGACTGTTATGGGATACTATGCAAGCCTCTGATATCTGGCCAGGTGGCCAAGAGATTAAGAAGAAGAAAAAAAAGAAGCTGAAGGACGGCTAGGAGACAAAACTTGCAGGGGGCGCTGTGTAAGCTTGACGTGCTGCCAAGGAGTACAAAGGGGAAGGACAAGAAAAAAACTTGGAGAGGAAGACTACGAGCCTTCAGCATGAAAGACCCCTAGAGACCCCCAGAGGGACCACCGGAGACTGATGCGCATGCTCCAGTAGGAGGGACTGGACCCCGGAAGCTAATTATAATAATCTATTTTTTTAGAAGTAGTAATGAATATGTATTAGTCTAGGAGCATAAAAATCAGCTACTTGATGTGGCTGGTGTGTGTCCTGGTGGAGCGGAGACTCCCAGTGCACCCAGCGCTGTTTGCTTACCTCTATTCCTTTAATAAATCCTATTTTTTATTTAATCCTACTTTGGGACTGAGCAAATTTATAACACACCCTAAACCATTCTGTGATTCTATGATTAGACAACCAATACAGGCCCACGGAAAATAATAATCACCTTTCTTTACTTCTCTTTCAGACAGGAACGTCACTACCATAAATGTGACATAAGTGTGAGGCTGTTATCTATCTAAGCATCACTGATTCACAGTTATTAACAAAACAATGCTTTGTACTACTATGAAGATAATTGCAGCTTGCAATACAACAGTGTTATACACTATAGTGAATAGTGAACACAAACCTAGTGAAGAGAAAAATTGTGTTCACTTAATTCAGCAGTACAAAACTACCCCTGAAGCTCTGACATATTTTTATTGTTTTTGAGATGCCAATATTTTTTTCCATACAAGAAAGAAAAAAATAGTATAGCTGTGTCGTCAAAAGTACAGCCGAAGCCATGACATAAACCAATATGGTTAGATCATGCTCTCCTTATTACATGAATAGCCTGACTCTTATAGCAAATTTAGCAGGGGCGGATAGCATTTCACACAAGATTATTGGTCGAAAGCACTCAGACAAACAACTGCAAGAAAACAACCCCACCTGCAAGAAAACAACCCCCTTGCCAAAAGCAAAAAGTCAATAGCATCTCGATTCTGTAAAAGTGCATGTCACAGACTATTTTGATCTAGTAACATCTCAAGTATTTCTGTCGTGGCGTTGGCTTGCTTCTCGGCGCAGCATGTCAAAATTTATTAATCACAGAATCACAGAATCACAGAATTTCTAGGTTGGAAGAGACCTCAAGATCATCGAGTCCAACCTCTAACCTAACACTAACAGTCCCCACTAAACCATATCCCTAAGCTCTACATCTAAACATCTTTTGAAGACTTCCAGGGATGGTGACTCCACCACCTCCCTGGGCAGCCTGTTCCAGTGCCTAACAACCCTTTCAGTAAAGAAATTCTTCCTAACATCTAACCTAAAACTTCCCTGGCGCAACTTTAGCCCATTCCCCCTCGTCCTGTCACCAGGCACGTGGGAGAACAGGCCAACCCCCACCTCGCTACAGCCTCCTTTAAGGTATCTGTAGAGAGCGATAAGGTCGCCCCGGAGCCTCCTCTTCTCCAGGCTGAACAAGCCCAGCTCCTTCAGCCGCTCCTCGTAGGACTTCTTCTCCAGGCCCCTCACCAGCTTCGTTGCCCTTCTCTGGACCCGCTCAAGCACCTCAATGTCCTTCTTGGAGCGAGGGGCCCAAAACTGAACACAGTACTCGAGGTGCGGCCTCACCAGGGCCGAGTACAGGGGGACGATCACCTCCCTAGCCCTGCTGGTCACACTGTTTCTGATACAAGCCAGGATGCTGTTGGCCTTCTTGGCCACCTGAGCACACTGCTGGCTCATATTCAGCCGACTGTCCACCATCACTCCCAGGTCCTTCTCTGCCTGGCAGCTCTCCAACCACTCATCTCCCAGCCTGTAGCTCTGCTTGGGGTTATTGCGCCCCAGGTGGAGGACCCGGCACCTGGCCTTGTTAAACTTCATATTGGTCAACTCAGCCCATCGGTGCAGCCTATCCAGATCCTCCTGCAGAGCTTTCCTACCCTCGAGCAGATCGACACATGCGCATAGCTTGGTGTCATCTGCGAACTTAGTGAGGGTGCACTCAATGCCCTCGTCCAGATCATTGATGAAGATATTAAAGAGGACTGGCCCCAGCACCGAGCCCTGGAGGACGCCACTAGTGACCGGCCTCCAACTGGATTTGACTCCATTTACCACAACTCTTTGGGCCCGGCTATCCAGCCAGTTTCTAACCCAACGAAGTGTGCGCCAGTCCAAGCCAAGAGCAGCCAGTTTCTTGAGGAGAATGCTGTGGGAGACGGTGTCAAAAGCCTTGCTGAAGTCAAGGTAGACCACATCCACAGCCTTTCCCTCATCCACCCAGCGCGTCACTTTGTCATAGAAGGAGATCAGGTTCGTCAAGCAGGATCTGCCTTCCATAAACCCATGCTGACTGGGCCTGATCGCCTGCTTGCCCTTCAAGTGCCGCATGATGACTCCCAAGATGATCTACTCCGTGAGCTTCCCTGGTACTGAGGTCAAACTGAAAGGCCTGTAGTTCCCCGGGTCTGCCCTCCGGCCCTTCTTGTAGATGGGCGTCACATTTGCTAGCCGCACTAAAATTAAAGTGCGTCCGCAGCTGCTGCTTCTGGCCTGAAAAGTGCTAATGCCACTCTAGCCGCAACCCCAAGCAACTCCACATTATTATTGCAATCTGGTGTGAGCGATGCCCATTTATGTCTAGTGATCTTACACAACTGTGACAAGCTAGGAGCAAATAGAGTAAGTTTACCTAAGTAACATGGACCTCCGATAGCATTTGCAGGGATACCTTGCCAGACCCTATCCCCACAAATAAGAAAAACATCAGGAGGTAGTGCCATAGCTGTACAATTATTCCAAATGCTATAGTTGTTACCCCTTGTCTCTGCGCCATAGACCCCCAAACCCTGCCTAGCAGTGTCATTGCAACCAGAGTTGTTATTTGCATTTCTGTACCTGTATGG
The DNA here is from genome assembly GCF_047663525.1 of Anas platyrhynchos. Lineage (NCBI taxonomy): Eukaryota > Metazoa > Chordata > Aves > Anseriformes > Anatidae > Anas > Anas platyrhynchos. The sequence goes on along the minus strand of NC_092620.1, from coordinate 12,271,720 downwards.
GCCTTCTGAAGTCACATTTGTCCATCCCACCCTATTAGATTGTGTTTTTTGAAATGATTCAATTTTTGCTGTAAATTTCCGAACACAAAACATGTTTGAGTCCAGTTCTGTGATGTGTTCCAGATCCTCTGAGACCCAAGTAACCGTAACTCTTGTGGATCCCAGGGCAACGAGACATTAAGCGAATTTATCAATTTCGCTGAACACACAGCTATATTTTTAATTCCTCAGTCGGGCGATAGAAGAACACTGTCATGGCAACGCCTCGTAGTCGTCCTGGTAGCTTGGTTTGCTCAGCTGCAGCAAGTCATGGCCTCCTTGCTGCTTCAAAAATTCCTCAACATAGCTGGACATTGATTTTGCCCAAGGCAAAATTTGTTTAGCTGCTGAATATAATTATTAATATTTAACTGTATTCTTGAATTTCTAATTTCCAGTCATATTTAGAAAATCTATACTTCTTTAAGCCAGATTCCAGAAAACTTCATAATGCTAATTTTCAGTCATCTTGCTAGAACAATGCATTCCTTTTCTGTGGATTGAGTAAATGCAGCCATTAAGATGATCCATACAACATTCTCTTAAGGGAGAAAGCTTTAATGATCCAAATGGCTCTGATGATCAGTTAGCTTTTAATCATCAGCAAAGACTTTAGCGGTAGTTTTAAACTAAAACATGAAACCTACATTATCACCACCCCCGCTGCTTAGTATAGCTCAAAGCAAGTTAACAGAACTTCTCGTTGTTTTTCCATGTAGGCTTGAGGAAGGTGTCAGTCAAAAATTTTTAAAGGTACTTAATTGAAAATTAAGAAAATTAACTAAATTTTTCACAATCAAAGCTTTTTTATTTAAAAATGGCCTGTATTTATGTGCTTTAAACTGGAATATCTAAAGCTTTTAAAAATGCTAATTCTCAGTTTTCAAAAACACATAAAATGCTTTATATAAGTAAAATTCACTTAAAAATCTTCTGCCTGTATACATAGAATTTGAAGTGTTTTGCATATATTCCATAAATTCAAATGCTCTCACCCATGCCTACAGCATTTTTGTTTTTTTTTTTTGCTTGTTTTTGGCAAGTATGATCTGTATAGGGACAAGCCACCCCAAGCCACTTTTCCTCTGCTCAGGCTATGAGTAGAGTCGGTGCATTTTGTCTTTTGCTTCCTCTGATGAGAATGTACCTGAATACTACTTTGCAACTCTAATGCTGTGCCTGCAAGCATCTTCATATTCACAAGCCTGAAAAATCTTTTACAGATAGTAGTCTTGACCAATTGCAACTTAAATACTTCTAATAGAAGTGGACATGAAAAGTTATACCCTGGAAAACAAGATGCAGGACAGGCTATCATAAATGATGTTTGACAGTTCAGTAAGGCTGAATACATGATCTTTTCACGTGTGATTAACATCATTTTCCCACAATGCAAGGTACAATTTGTCCACTGGTTTAATTGTTTTTTCTACTGTCCCCATGTAATTCCAGAAAAAGTGTCCTCTGCATCATTCTGCAACTTAATGAAATCCTCCAGTTCCACAGTAACCTGAGCAAGCTACCACTTCATCCAGAGAAAAGAAGCAGGTACCACATAACAAAATCTACATATCTGCCTATATGTTCTCATAAGTCATCCAATAGGTTCTGGACCTGAATGTATTCACTCAAATGCCAGAACCCCCTCCATCCTCTCTAGTTTCCAACAGGATACCCAGGAGAGTATGTATATGACAAGAAAGGATGGAGGGGCACAAGCAATATCAGTACACTAAACTGCATCTATAACCCAACGTTATTTTTGAAACAGACAGCAATTGAAAAGGAGAACTGTGTTCACACATAAGCAAGGGAAGCTCCTCACAACAGGAGGTGGCAAAATGGACAAAGGGAGAGGAAGTGGTGGATAAAAACACTATTGCATGTTAAGCAGTGAAGTCCTAACATTTTACATGATGAGCTGTAGAAATACAACACTGAGGACCTTAAAAGTTAGCTGATCTGATACAACAGAAAAAGGGGAAGCCAGAGAACGCAAAGTAACAGGTAACAAGATTTTAAAAAAATATTTACTCCACCAGTGGCTGCAAGCACAAGAGTAAGTAGCACATAACAAAATCAGAAAAACAGCATGGTTCTTGAGAAATGAAGCTTAAACCAAGATAAGTATTTTGACTGACAGTTTAATAGGTGTACTGGGTCTGGCTGGAATGGAGCTAACTTTCTTGGTAGCAGCCCATATAGTGCTGTGCTCTGCATTATAGTTGGAACAGCATTGGTATCACACTGATGTTTTCTCTGTTGCTGAGCAATGCTGCCACAGCATCAAGACTCTTCAGCCCCCCCCAAGAGCCAGTAGGCTGGGGGTGGGCAAGACGTGGAGAGGGGACATCACCAGGGCAACTGACCTAAACTGACCAAAGGGATATTCCATACCATATGATATCACACTCAGCAATAAAAGGTGAGAAAGGGGAAGGAGGGGGGAGGCTTTCATTACGAAGATGTCTGTCCTCCCAGACAACCACTATGCGTATTGAGGCCCTGCTTCCCAGGATGTGGGTGAACATCACTCATCGATGGGAAGTAGAGAGTAACTGCTTTTCTCTGTCTGCGCTTCTGCATGGCCTTTGCTTGTATTTTCTCTCTTCTTTTTACCTTTAATTATCCTTAAATCAACCCGTGAGACTTTTTTCTTTTCTTTCCACCATGCTTTCTTCTCCCCCTCTTCTTCTGAGAAAGGGGAGTGAGAGAGTGCTTATGGCAGGGTTCAGCTGCCCAGAAAGGTAAAACCACCACAGTAGGACAGAAAAGGAAGGGATAATAATAGTATATAAGGCAAGTGATGCACAGTGCAATTGCTCACCAGCCGCTGACTGATGCACAGACAGTCCCCAAGCAGCAGCAGCCCTGTCAACCCAGCCCCAGCCAACTTCCCACAGTTTGTGCAGCATGACATCACACGTGATGGTTTTACTCTGCTGGGCAGCTGAATTCCACCACAACCAATCTCTCAGTCCCTCTTCTCAAAGAAAAAAGGGGAGAAAATATGATGGGTAGGGTTCAAGGACTGAGATAAAGGCAGGGACATCACAATTACCATCATGGACAAAACAAACTCAGCATAGGGAGATTAATGTAATTTATTGCCTGCAACTGGCAGACTAGAAAAGTGAGGTACTAAAATCAAACTAAAAACATCTTCCCCCCCATCCACCCATCCTCAACAATAGCTTTGCTGAGAATCAGTATTGATTTAAAGATCAAAACCGAAATTTCTTTAAGTGGTATATTCTTTATTGCAGCGCTGGATGCACGGGGGATCCTTCCGCCTATCGTGCACGTTTGAAGTGACAAAATAACTCGTATTTATACAGCGGAACAATGAATATTCAATTAGCACCTATACATATTCATTACCTAACCCCGCCTACTCTCGCTTCGTATGCTAATTAGCTTATCAGTCCTTGCGCTTGCGCAAAGCCTTCCAAGAATTGTGGGCCGGGGTCTTCAGGATGTGGGCAGTGGTGTCTGGGAGGAAGGCCGTAGGTCTTCCTCGTAATGCACTTTTCACCTTTGCTTAATCAATTGTTTTCCAAACTGTAAAAATGCTGAGTTGGCTTTCGGTTTAACTGAGGGTTGGCAGACAACAGGATGTCTCAGTTAACAAGACATAACAGACCGTTGACTCAAGTTATCTCAAGTCTCAGCCTGACTGAGGGTTAACGGATAACGGGATGTTTTCAAATAACAAAATGCTTAAACGTAACAGAAGGTCTACAGATAACAAGATGTCGTTTACTTTGTCCTTGCTAACTTTTAACCACAAGTTTTATTCTATCCTAAAGTGAGCTTATACAATATCATTCCACAAGTTTTATTCTATCCTAAAGTGAGTTTATACAATATCAAACCACAAGCTTTATTCTATCCTAAAGTGAGTTTATACTATATCAGTATAGACCCCAGACTTAGAGAAAAATTGGCCCATTTGAATTGCTATATGGCAAATGGAACCCCCTAAATGAATTATTGACAGACGGGAGTCAAAGACATGTAAGAGGGGAAGGTTGGGTCAGGTAATATTTGTTGTCTTTGTCTGCCGTGTTGTCCTCCCACCATAGATATATAAAGCAGTGACTACCAATTCCACTGGATGTTCCAGTACACCCATTCCTGTTGGGAATTGGCATACAGGGCCTGGACATGAGTCCGTGGAACAATTGTTCGATCTGAGCTTGCCTTAAGCAACCAGAAGTAGGCCTTAGAAAATCTCATGGCCTGCTGTAGCTGAGCAAACCAAGCTACCAGGGTAACTGTGAGAAGCTCCCACGGCAATGACTCCCACATCGCCCAATTAAGGAACTCAGAAAAATATTGTTACCAGCAGCTGGCCTCAAGGACAATGTCTACGTGACCGCTAATCACAAGAGGGGTTCTTTTCTTGCAGGTGGGGTTGTTTTCTTATAGTTGTTTGTCTGAGTGCTTTTGACCAATAATCTTGTGTGAAACACTGTCCGCCCCTGTAAAGTTCTCTATAAAAGTTAGGCTATTCGGGCAATAAAATGGAGCAGCATGATCTGACTCAACCGGTGTCTGTCGTGCTTTCGGCCGTGCTTCCTAACAAATGGCGCCCGAACAGGCTGAGACCTGAACAGGACATCACAGCGGCGCCAGGACAGACATAGCAGCGGAGTGGGACATCGCAGCGGCGCCAGGACATTGCAGCGCAACAGGACACCAGTGGCGCCGGGACGACCAGCTGCGCCGGGACATCGGAGCGGCGCCGGGACATCGGAGCAGTGCTGAGCCCGAAGCGCTGCCAAGGGACATCGGAGCGGCGCCGGGAGACCCGAGGCACACGGAAGGACTACCGCCGGACGGAGAGAGCCCTGAGAGACGCTGCAGAGCCACGGACGGCTCTGAGAGACACAGAGAGACCTGACAGAAGCCGGAACACCTGAGAGGCATTGAGAAACTCTAAGCACCGATCCGGACAAAGGACTCACGGTGAGACACGGGGAAAAGAAACCGTGGGGAGCATGGGAAACAAACCCAGTCGCAGTTGTTGTTATGGCAAGCCCATTGGCAGAGGCACTGCAGTCGCAGTTGTTGTTATGGCAAGCCCATTGGCAGAGGCACTGTGAAATCTCAGCGCAGCGACCGAGGGACCCTAACGATCCATTACGCGGAGTTACTGTAGAACAGCTTATGGGGACAGGCATGTTTGTTATCATTAATGCTCAGCTCGAGTTAGGTCCGCAATGTTGCCTTGAGTCCATGAGAACAGCTCGAGCGGCAGTGGAGAATGTTAAAACCACTCCAACGGCCCCCTCTTACATGTCTATGAAGCAAGGCAGGGACGAGCCCTTTGCAGGGTTTATTGCTCGGGTAACTGCTGCCATAGATCAAGCAGATGTCAAGAGTGGATGAAGGCTGCTTTATTGCGACAGTGTGTTATGGAAAATACAAATTCAGCTACAAAGGCTATTATATTGACACTGCCGGGGGATGCCACTATTGAACAAATGTTAGAAAGAATGAGCAGGATTCCAGTAGGGCCCCAAGCTATGTTAGTAGAGGCAGTACGTGATTTAGGGAAAGATATTATATAAGCACAGCAGCAAGCCTTTGCAGCTCTAGCCCCACTGCGGACAGAAGGAAAGCGACCTTGAGCTCCAGCTCAATGAGGAAATCGATGCTTACAGTGTGGAAAGAAGGGACACCATCGCCGTGACTGTCGAGCAGGACAGGTGTGGTGTGAAAACTTCAAGTCGGCGAACCACAATACCATGGCATGCAACCGCTCGGGAAACAGCAGACCGAGCGTGCCGAGTCGCCGTGCTACGACAACAGTGGCGGCTCCAGCCCAAGTGGAGGGGAATGCTTTGCCTCCGACGGAACCACGGCCACCAGCAGCAGTGTCCCGCAACAACCCGTTCCAGACAGTGCCCTGCAGCCAGCCACAAGAGGGAGCCTTGGCTTGGACTTGGCAACAGCAATAGACGTGACCATAATAGATCAGAAGCCTGTTAAAATTCCCTCTACTGCTAAGGGACCCCTAATAATCAATAAGAAGCCTCACGCTGCTCTATTAATAGGACGTTCATCAAGTGGGATTAAGGGACTCTTTATATTACCTGGAGTTATTGATGCTGATTACAAAGGGACGCGGGAAATGGAACCGTGGAGGGACGCGGGAAACGGAGCCATGGAAAACACGGGAGCCGCGGAAAACGCGGGAAATTGAAGTAATCGCGGTGCGATGCGGGACATCCGAGATCGAGTTGCTACGGGAGACCAGAGGCGTCAGTGGACAACGGCAGCCGACCCTCACCATGTGGCGAGTCGGCACAGAGCAGAGGGGCGGACATCAGGACCCTGCAGCCTGTCTGACATAACCATGGAAGCAGCGGCAGCAGCGTCTGTGCTGCTTCGCTCTAACATTCTCTTTATAAGAGGTTTATCTTGTAATGCAAAAAATACTATTAGTCCCCAGATCGGTGTTATTATAACTATTACTAATGACGACTTAGCTCTATTGCGGGGCAGGAGTGCAGAGACGCAGATTACACTGCCAAATGACCACCGGCAGGCTCGTTCACAAACAGCTTCTAGGGTTGCAGCTGGCACTGCCTGCAGCCGTATAGCAGACTTTACACTCTCTTTCCTAACTAGTACTCATGTGTCTCATTCATTGGTGGTGAATGGTCAGCAGCAAAAAGAAAATGGGGAGAGTAAGGGGCGACAAAGACAGAAATGGTACCAGAAGGATGCCACTGACACTAACAGCATGGGTAATAGAAGTAGTATAAGTGACGCAGGTGACAGAATCTATATTGTATTTGCTCCTAGCTTGTTACAGTTGCATGAGATCACCAGACATAAATGGGCATTGCTTGCACCGGATTGCAATGATAATGTTGAATTGTGTGGGGTTGCAGCTAGAGCGGCATTGGCAATTTTATTGCCTGGAGTGGCATCTGCGGCCGCACGTAACAACTGCTCGGCTGCGGGGATCGGCTGCAGCGTGGACGCCCCTAGGTGCACCCTGAGCGTTTTGCTCGGAGGGGACTCCACTCTCAGCTGCTCACCACAGGAGCAAAGATCTCCTGAAGCTGCAGACAAACAGTATGTTTTCAGCTGCTGGAGGGATACTAACTGGAGTGTTAATAATTGTATGTGTTATTCTTAAATGTCCAGGCATTTTGTGTTGAAAGTATTTGTGTAAGGGTAAGGTTTTAAAACAAAGTGTTGCAAGTCACTTCACGAGGAACACAATGAGAGACAATACTTGTTTGGTTGGTTCTGATTCTAAAAAATATTGGCCGCAAGTATTGTTTGCTTATCATTCTAAATTATAGTCTTATGGTATGATTGAGGTTGTGGTATGATTGAGATTGAGATGTGCCAGAGGCTTCTGGGTGTGCGATTGTGCTCTGTGTATGCAATTGTGCTGTGTACTGTGTGAGTGAGAGCACGCTTTTGCCATAGTGCAGGTTGTTGCCATAGTGCAGGTTATTGCCATAGTGCAGGAAGGAAGATTGCCATAGTACAGGTTATTGCCATAGTGCAGGTTGCCATAGTGCAGGTTATTGCCATAGTGCAGGAAGGAAGGTTGCCATAGTGCAGGTTATTGCCATAATGCAGGATATTGCCATAGTGCAGGCTGAAAGCATAGGAAATTAGTGCCGGCAGAAATCATAGGAAAATGGAGGACGAAGTAGCCCTAGATTTATTACAGTGCTTTTTAGAAAAACGGGGAGTCAATTGTAAGCAACCAGCAGGACTAGTTGCAATCGGTCAAGCAAAATCATGTTTCACAAGTACGGAGTCATTGTTTGAAGTAGCCACTTGGAGAAATTTAAGGGAATGTACTGTTTAAACCTTTTTGATCATAATAAGTCAATTCACAAATTCATTACTTTCCTGAAAGAGCACATGAGAAAGATTCAATATGGTATCAACCCTTTCAGTCAATGGTTCACTGATTTGGTTGAAACAATGCATTGATGGTTACTGGGATTAGTCAAAGAGGGATTAAGGATTCTGTTCGCTGTGGTGTCAATCATCATTGCACGTAGTATTGTGATAAATGTGGTTAAAGGGTTACTTGCAAAAATGTTATAGGGATTTTGAAGTGGTGCCGGAAACAGGTACCCAGTGGATCCCTGCAAAGTGGACTGAAGCAGCCATAGAATCTGCACAAGCTGAAGATGACCATGAAGAGGTTCCTGATAATCATTTTGACAATGATGTGGGCTGCGACACCTCAAGGACTGCCAAAGACAGCCGTCGATCCTAAGGAGAATGTCTGGGTATCCCTGGCTAGGGAACTGAATACCACCACCTTCTGTGCAAGTCTAGCCAGCCCTAGCACACCTTCTGTTACATACCTTATCAGGTTACCATTAAGTGATTAGGTTTAAGTTGTGTTACCATTAATTGATTACAGTAATTGTAGCGTTATTAGGTTTAAGTTGTGTTATATCATTGTAGTTGTGTTATGTTATGTATTCGACGTTTGATGAAAAAACCTTCGGCCAAGTACTGCTCGTACAAAAAGAAAAAGGGGGAATTGTTGGGAATTGGCATACAGGGCCTGGACATGAGTCTGTGGAACAATTGTTCAATCTGAGCTTGCCTTAAGCAACCAGAAGTAGGCCTTAGAAAATCTCATGGCCTGCTGTAGCTGAGCAAACCAAGCTACCAGGGTAACTGTGAGAAGCTCCCACGGCAATGACTCCCACATCGCCCAATTAAGGAACTCAGAAAAATATTGTTACCAGCAGCTGGCCTCAAGGGCAATGTCTACGTGACCGCTAATCACAAGAGGGGTTCTTTTCTAGCAGGTGGGGTTGTTTTCTTATAGTTGTTTGTCTGAGTGCTTTTGACCAATAATCTTGTGTGAAACACTGTCCGCCCCTGTAAAGTTCACTATAAAAGTTAGGCTGTCTGTCGGCCGTGCTTCCTAACACATTCCAACCTGGACATCAGGTGCTCATCCAAACATGGAAAGATGAGCCTCTAAAGGAAAAGTGGAAAGGACCCTATACCATCTTGCTCCACAGCTACAGTGCAGTCAAAGTGCAAGGGATCAAACTGTGGATTCATTACACTCGCATAAAAGCAGCAGCACCAGAAGAGGAGAAGCGAGATATAACATCAGAAGGAAGAGCACAGAAATCTTCATAGCAAGTTGAACCAACTGAGGACTTGAGTCTGTCCTGGTTTCAGTTAAGACAGAGTTAATTTTCCTCCAAGTAGCTGGTAGGATTCTATGCTTTGGATTAGGATGAGAAGAGTGCTGATAACACGCTGATGTTTCGGTTGTTGTATAGCAGTGCTTACACCAAGCCAAGGACTTTGCAGCTTCTTGCTCTGTCCTGCCAGTGGGCAGGCTAGGGGTGCAGCAGGAGCTGGGAGGGGACAGACCCAGGACAGCTGACCCAAACTGGCCAAAGTGGTATTCCATACCATCTGACGTCATGCTAAACAATATATAGGGGTGGCAACCCGGGGTGGGGGGGCCGGATGCTCGGGGATAGGCTGGACATCGGTCAGCAGGTGGTGATCAATTGCATTGCGCATCACTTGTTTCGTACACATTATTACTAGTAGTACTATTATCATCATTATTGTTATTGTTATTATTATTTTTCTGTCTTAATAAGCTGTCTTTATCTCAACTCACAGGCTTCACTTTCCCATTTCTCTCCCCCATCCCAGAGCAGGAGGGGGGAGGGTGAGTGAACGGCTGTGCGGTATTTAGCTGCCAGCCAGGTTAAACCACAACATGTTTAAAAGAACAAAATGAGGTGGGACACTGTATTGGGTTTACATGGCAAGGTTTTATTATCAGGGGGCCTGCAAGGCTGGCCTCTGTAAGAAGAATCCAGAAGCTGCCCCATGTTAGATAAGGGCCAGTTTCAGCCGGCTCCAAAGGGACCCACCGCTGCCCAGAGGCAAGCCAATAAGTGATGTTGTTTGTGCCTCTGTGAGAGCATATTTAAGAAGGGGGGGGGGGGGAAGTGCAGCACAAAAGCAGCTGGGAGAAAGAGGAGTGAGAAACAGCCCAGCAGACACCAAGGTCAGTGAAGGAGGGGGAGGAGGTGCTCCAGGCTCCGGAGCTGAAGTTCCCCTGTGGCGTGTGGAGAGGACCATGGTGAAGGAGGTTGTTCCCCTGTAGCCCATGGTATACCACAGTGGAGCAGATTTCCAAGCTGCAGCCCATAGAGGAGACCATGGTGGAGCAGGTGAATCTGCCCTGAAGGTGAGACAGGGAACAAGATAAAGGATGTTGATGTACTGAGTCTGGCTGGGATGTTAACTTTCCCTGCAGCAGCCCATACAGTGCTGTGCTCTGCACTTGTAGCTAGAACAGCACTGGTATCACACCAGTGTTGTGTCTACTGCTGAGCAGTGCTGGCACAGCATCAGGACTCTCTCTAACCCTCCTCGGGGGTGGGCAAAAAAGTGAGAAAGGAACATCACCAGGGCAGCTGACCTAAACCAACCAAAGGGATATTCCATACCATATGATGTCACACTCAGCAATAAAAGGTGGATAAAGGAAGAAGAGGGGAGGGGTGGACTCTTGTTGCAAAAATGTCTGTCCTCCCAAACAACAGCTACGTGCATTGAGGCCCTGCTTCAAGTACATGGTCAAGCATTTCTCATTTGTGGGAAGCAGAGAGTAATTTCTTGGCATTTCCACACAGCCTTTGCTTGTTTTATTTATTTATTCCCCCCCCATTTCCTTTCCCCTTTTTCCCTTTAGTTAAATTGTTTAATTAATCTTTCCTTAATAATAATTTTTTCCCTTTAATTAAGTTATCCTTAACTCAACCCATGAGTTGTTCTTTCCTTTACTTCTTCCCCTCCTCTTCTAAGGAGGGGGAGTGAGAGAGCAGTTGTGGTGTTCAGCTGCCCAGCACGGTAAAACCACCACACAAAAGTGGTGGTTTTACCACGGTAAAACCACCACATTCTATCAAAAACTTGATAGAATGTTTTGAGAGTCATATGCCCTGACCCTGACAGTGCCGGAGAACTCTAGCTTGCAGCACTGTGCTGGGTTCTGGCTTACGCCTATCAAACACTATTTAATGCCATCCAGCACCCTGAACGGAGGGAGAAGGTCTCTGAATCTAATGACCAAATAGCACAGGCTGTGGCTGACCCAGAGGACCAACCCGAGGACCAACCTGGGGTGCATAAAACATGGCATTGCTAGTCGGTTGAGGGAAGTGATTGTCCCGCTCTACTCTGCACTGGTGCAGCCTCACCTTGAGTACTGTGTGCTGTTCTGGGCACCAAAGTACAAAATGGATGTTAAACTGTTGGAGAGTGTCCAGAGGAGGGTGATGAAGATGGTGAAGGGCTTAGAAAGGACGATGTATAAGGAGCGTCTGAGGTCACTTGGCCTGTTCAGCCTGGAAAAGAAGAGGCTGGGGGGAGACCTAATCACGGTCTACAAATTCCTTGCAAGGGGGAGTGGAGGGGCAGGTGCTGATCTATTCTCTTTAGTGACCAGTGATAGGACCAAGGGAATGGTGTCAAGATGCAACATGGGAGGTTCAGGCTGAACATCAGGAAGAGGTTCTTCACCAAGAGGGTTGTCGCGCACTGGAACAGGCTCCCCAGGGATATAGTTATGGCACCAAGCCTGTCAGAGTTTAAGAAGTGATTGGACTGTGCATTTAGTCACATAGTCTGAATTTTTGGGTAGACCTGTGTGGTGCCAGGAGTTGGACTCAGTGATCCTTATGGGTCCCTTCTGTGATAAATTAGTAAGGGGTTTGTTCATTGTCCTTGAGAATTTAAAGAATCTACTGAGGAGATAAGGTTTCACAATTCACGGCATTGTAACATGGGGACAAATGGGGAAGGGGGGTTGGGTAAACATCCTTGTTAAAACAAAGATTCTGTAAAATACCACCCACCCACCGCAAGACATCCTGTTTTGCCCCCACCTGAACACAAGCACAACGCGTGATCACCGGAGGAAGAATAACGACCCCCAACAACAGACTGCGCAGCCTCAGAACAAGTCTCGACAAATCGACAAGTCGACAAGTCTCGACAAGCTGGAACTTGAATGCTATAAAACAGCAACACTGGAAAGGGGAAATTGCGTGTCGTGGTGGAGCGGAGACTCCCCAGCTGCCCAGCGCTGTTTTGCTTGTGTCTGCTTACTTGATTAATAAAATAATTTCAATAGACCAGTAAATTGTGTGATCTAATTTATAACAATTTGGTGCCGTGACTCGGATGAAGGCAATCTGATTGAAAGACCTTTGGAGGGGGTGCCCCGCTGATTTCAGCGGCCTTCGCTAGGACTACTTTCATTCAAATCCTTCACCGACGAACCCAAAATTAGACGCAAGCAAATAAAACCGGTAAACCCCAGGCAACCTTTGTGCACGAAGACCGAACGAAGACCCACGGGGTGGGTAAGTATAGGCCGGTGTGCCGTTCGGTTGGGGTTGGGTATCCCAGAACACAACAAACGAGACGTCCAATTGCGGACGAAGCGAGTGTGGACCCCTCGGTAGTGCAGTTCCCACATCCCGCGAGGGACTGGGCCACGAAAAGGGGGAAGCGATCCGTGTGTGTGTGTGTGAAGGTGTTCCGGAAGATGGGACAGAAGAAGAGTAAGCCTTCTGGTCCCATGGGTGGGGTAACATCTGATGTTAGGTTACCCCGGCATTAATGATTAAAAATTGGGAGGATTCCCCTTTTAGGCGGGGAAGGAATAAAGTAAAAATAATACCTTATTGTGTTGAAGTTTGGGGTGGTAAACAGATTCGAGGAGACCACCTTTACTGGCCTGTATTTGGGTCCTTTGAAGATTGGGTTTGTCAGGCCTAAATATTTATGTAAACTCAAAGGAACCCTTTAGTCTGGAAGAAAGTGAGTATGTGCACCTCTGGATAAATTCAGATACGAAGACACATCTATATCCTCTAAAAGAAAAAGGAGGGCGGGATAAAAAGAGAAAGGACTTAGAAGTCCCGACACCGCCCCCGCCCTATATTCCACCGCCTGCACCAACTGCTCCTATCCTTAATGGACTCCCCGAATTAGCTAATCCAGGAGAATTGGAATCGGATCATGAAACACAGGGGCCGTGTTATAAATGGCTCAGGATTCAAATTAGGATTAAATAAAAAAAATAGGATTTATTAAAAGAATATAAAGGAATAGAGGTAAGCAAACAGCGCTGGGTGCACCGGGAGTCTCCGCTCCACCAGGACGCACACCAGTTACATCAAGCAGCTGATTTTTATGCACCTAGACTAATACATATTCATTACTACTTCTAAAAAAAATAGATTATTATAATTAGCTTCCGGGGTCCAGTTCCTCCTACTGGAGCATGCGCATCAGTCTCCTCTGGGGGTCTCTAGGGGTCTTTCATGCTGAAGGCTCGTAGTCTTCCTCTCACCCTTTGTACTTACTCGGCACTATTCCAAGTTTATGGAACACTCTCTGTACACTCTCCACAGGTCTTGTCTCCCAACCGTCCTTCAGCTTCTTTTTTCTTCCTCTTAATCTCTTGGCCCCCCTGGCCAGATACCAAGGATCTCATAACAGTCACCAGCAGTCACCAGTTATTATCAGTTGTTCTGAAACTCCCAAACAGCTTGACGACTCACGAGCAATTAAAACATTCTTTCCCAGCTATTTACAGTCATCTACATAACATCTATAGCAGTGTTAAATCAATCTCGAAGAAGACAGAAAAAAACCTGTAACTGTTAGAACTAGAAGTCAGGAATAACAAAAGCAATATATGCCATTGAGGTGTATGTCTAAGGGAACAAAATTTGCCCAGGCATATCATCGGCTCATCAGGTTTAAATGTCCTCAGTGTAATTGTCAACAGGCAGTTAATTTACAGTGCTCTGATTTTACTTGTGTATTTATATATTGTGGATTTTGGAGGGATTGGGATTGACTAGTAAAGAGCTTCTAGGAAAACAGTGGAATATTAACCACTGTAGATTACAATAGGAAAAGTTCAAAGCAAAGAAATCCTGAAGAAAAGCCCTCTAGGATGTATACTAACACATTGGAGGGATATAGTGGGGTGAGGGGGTACATAAAGTAAAAGAACTCTTATCAAATATTGTAATCAATGGTGGCCACTTTATAAACTAGAGGATGGAGCGGAGTGGCCCCTAAATAGAACTATTAATTATAACACCATATTACAGTCAATGTTGTTTTTGTGGAAAGAAGTAAAATGGGATGAATATGGTATATTGATTGATATGTTGTTTCAGTATCTTGGAGGGAAAAGGTATGGAATTAAGTTGGACCCTGACTGAGCCTTTGGTGCTGGTATTAGAAAAGTACAGGCTGGAGAAAGATAAAGGAAGTGTTCAAAGGGTTGCTGAAGATGTTAAAGGTGTGGCATGTAGTATTTAACAGAGCTGTTTGAAATTGAATGAGCAGAGAAAGGTGATGTAGGCATTATCTAAGTAACAGTCTAGAAGTTTTGGTATATTTGCATATTTGCTGTGGTGTTAGTTCAGTTTCCCAAGCATCGGGGAGGGGGGAACAGCCTGCTCCACCAGGGGCCTCTCCAGCGGCCGCAGGGGGGCTTCGGCTCCAGCGCCTGGAGCGCCTCCTCCCCCTCCTTCTGCACTGACTTTGGTGTCTGCGGGGGGGTTTCTCGCTCTCCCAGCTGCTGTTGAGCAGCAGGTTTTTGTTTGTTTCTTTGTTTGTTTTCGTGGATGTGCTCTCACAGAGGCACGGACTGTGTTGCTCATGGCTTGGCTCTGGGCAGCAGTGGGCCCCTTTGGGGCCAGATGAAATTGTCCCTTATCTACCACGTGGAGGCTTCTGGGTTTTTCTCATGGGGGCTGCGACTGCAGTTTCCCACCCCCACACCCCTCACATCCCCCAAACCTTGCCATCAAACCCAATACACTGAGGAACAGCTAAGTCATTACTGACTTGTAAAGTATCAGGGATTAAATTAACTAATGAAACCCTAAATGTGATGGGGGCAGAAGGGACTGGGATAACAGTGCCACTTTTGGGGAATACTAAGCTGAGACCAGGGGATAAAATGATCACTGGGCAATTATTGTATGTACCCAAGGCAGAAACTAACTTGTTGGGAAGGGATTTGATGATTAAATTGGGCATTCAAATAGTAAATTGTTAGACTGGCATAACAGTGTTATTAATGGAGTGTTCTCTGGCCCTGAGAGTAAACATACATGTATATTCACCTCTGACTGGAAAGACCCTGAAATGGGGGTGGAAGCAACAATATAGGTGGACAATTTTACCTCAGGGGTTTATAGGGCCACCTATCTATTTGGGTAAATTCTAAAAAAAGATTTTGGAGCAATTACAACCTCCCAAGGAGGTATTAATGTTACAAATATGTGGATCATTTTAAGGAAAATCAATACTCCCTGATGGGAGAGAAATGCTGAATAAAGTGATAATGAGGCAAATATTAACTGTTTTACATCAGAAGAGTCATTGGGAGGTGCAAGCAATGTGTGATGTTCTAAGAAAGCATGTCTGTGTAGGAATATACACTTTAGGGAAGCACACATGCAGAGGATGTACCATATGTCAAAAGGGTAAATAAAAAGGTCTTCTGTAACCTATCTAGAGGGAGACGGGAGCCAGGGCTTTGACCTTTCCAAAGTATACAGGTAGACTTTACTGAGTTACTTGTTTGTCCTAATTGACCACGTGACTGAATGGGTGTAAAACTTTACTGCAAGGATTAAAGCACGTCTTAGAGATTGAGTGGGACTTTCACAGCCCCTGGCACCCCTCCTCTTCTGGAAAGGTAGAGTGAATGAATGGTGAAATTAAGAAACAACTAACAAGACTTATGCTGGAAACTAAGGCTTCTTGGGTAAAATGCTTACCCCTTGCACAGTTAAACATATGGATGCAGCCCAGAACTGATGTAGGAATTTCTCCTTTTGAAATGCTATATGGTATGCCCTATGACTTGGAATTACCACTTGATCACCCTCAATTCTAATTAAGACTTGGAAAGAGACTTTTTTAACACCACGATGGGGAAGGCCCCTATGTTGTTTTGCTTACTACAGAAACAGTCGTCCGGACTGAGGAGAAAGGATGGACACATGCCAGCCGTGTTAAAGGACCCATCTGTGATGAGAAGTGGGAGATCGCTCCAGGAAACAAAGACCTGAAGCTCACATTGCGACGAACTCGATAGGTACCATGGGTTAAGGTAGAGGCTCTGCCCTGAAGAACACTACTGCTGCCGAGAAGAACTAAAACCTCGTAGTTGGCTGCAACCCAACTGACGAGTGAGGCAGAGGAGTGAATAAGTGGGGAAAGAAATGGGCCTCAGCCATTCCTATCGGTATTTGGGGGTTCTCGCAGTGATTTCATCCTGCATAGCTACTCAACACCACCCCCACCAACCTTTTAAATGGACTTTAAGTCGATTCGAAGATCAACAGGTTATTGCAACCCAGATAACATCGGGGGGGCGAAGCTATACTTCTACACTATGTCAGCTGATCTCGAGGCCCCAGTGCTGGGAATATATGGGATTTTATTTCTGCCCAAGTTCTAACCCGGGAAAGGGGTACTGTAAATGCCTGAACGTGTATTATTGTGCATAGCGGAGTTGTGAAACCATTGCTACAGACTGGACACTCAGGGCTGGTCGGGATAAATTCTTACAAGTGGGATATGGGCTGCAAGGTTGTAACCGACAATTGGATCCCTGTTACAGGTGGTGAGGGCATGGTATAGGGTATACAGGAACCTTCCACAGAAATAAGGAAATTTGCAAGGTTCTATATATAAATATAACAAACTCAGACGATACTAGCTGGGTACTAGGAAAAATGTCAGATTTTACGAACACGGAACAGATGGGGGAGGACTCATACTAATAAAGAAGGAAAAACCCGAGACTTCCAAGGCAGTCGGGACTAATAAAGAGTTAATAGGGGAAGGTTTGGTTGTCCAGACTGTAAAGATACCTGGGACTGCCCAACCTACTACAGTGTTTTCTAATAAGTCGACAGAGTTATCCTTTCCCACACTGCTTCCAAGCATTGTGAATAAAGAAAGGGGTTGTACCCGAGAGTAGTATGTGGAAAGTTATAAATGCTAGTTTCCAGGTACTAAATCAAACTAATCCTGAGATAACTGAAGGGTGCTGGCTATGTGTAAGTGTTAAGCCCCCATATTATGAAGCTATAGGAGATATGGGGAGGTCTGAATATTCAAACGAGTCAAATCCTTCCAAGTGCAGTTGGGGTCAGGAAATCGGGATAACTTTGACTCAAGTTACGGGAAAAGGTAGATGTATCGGCACAGTTCCAAGAGATAAAAATGATATGTGCCATGCCACTAAAAAAAAAAAAAAAAAAAAAAAAATGGACCAAACACACAAATGGTTAATTCCTGCAAATAACACTAGGTGGGTATGTTCATCATTGGTAGTCACTCCTTGCCTATCTTTAAAATTGTTTAGCACATCTCATGATTTTTGTGTACAGGTGGTCATTATACCAAGGATTCTATACCACACTGAAGAGTATATGTATACCCATCACACAGTGGCTGAATACCATCTGGTAAAGAGGGAGCCTATTACGGCCGTCACCTTAGCCACTTTAATGGCCTCGGGGCTGCAGGTGCAGGACTAAATTGCGGGAAGGATTAGAAAAATGCAAAAGGGAAAATGAGGCTCGTCAGAATTGGTATGAATCCTGGTTTAATTACTCACCTTGGCTTACTACCCTGCTATCAACCATAGCGGGGCCCTTGTTGTTACTTATATTAACACTGACTTTTGGACCATGTATATTCAATCGAGTAATCGCAATTGTGAAAAGTCGATTAGAAGCTGCTCATCTTATGCTTGTGCGTGCTAAGTATGAATCTCTTGAGCAGGAGGAGGACGACGCAGAAACTTTGATGCTCAGCAAGCAAATATTGCAAAAATTCAATGAACAAAATATGTTAGAAAAGGAAAAAGGAGGAATTGTGATAAATTAGTGGGGGTTTGTTCATTGTCCTTGAGAATTTAAAGAATCTACTGAGGAGATAAGGTTTCACAACTCACGGCATTGTAACATGGGGACAAATGGGGAAGGGGGGTTGGGTAAACATCCTTGTTAAAACAAAGATTCTGTAAAATACCACCCACCCACCGCAAGACATCCTGTTTTGCCCCCACCTGAACACAAGCACAACGCGTGATCACCGGAGGAAGAATAACGACCCCCAACAACAGACTGCGCAGCCTCAGAACAAGTCTTGACAAGTCGACAAGTCCAAGTCTCGACAAGCTGGAACTTGAATGCTATAAAACAGCAACACTGGAAAGGGGAAGTTGCGTGTCGTGGTGGAGCGGAGACTCCCCAGCCGCCCAGCGCTGTTTTGCTTGTGTCTGCTTACTTGATTAATAAAATAATTTCAATAGACCAGAAAATTGTGTGGTCTAACTTATAACACCTTCCAACTCAGGATATTCTATGATTCTAAGCCTGAAAACGAGCCTCCTCAAAGGAAGGCATGTGGGGAAGATTTTAGTCTTGAGATGAAGAAAACAAGGAGACCAGTAGTCTTGAGCTAACAAAAACTAAGGAGATAAGGCATGAAAACCAGAAGTGAGGGAAGTGGCTGAAGGAAAATTCCAGACTGACCCACAGAAATCTTTTGCTCATTAAGTGTTGGGGTTTTACTCAGGCTGGCAGCTGAGCTCTACCTCAGCCGCTCTCTCACTCCCCCTCCTCAAAGGGAAAGGGGGATAAAATATGATGCAAAGGGTTCAAGTGTTGAGACAAGGACAAGGAGATCGCTCAACAGTTATCATGATGGGCAAAACAGACTCAGCGTAGGGACGTAATAAAATTTATTGCCTGTGTTATAAGTTAGACTACACAATTTACTGGTCTATTGAAATTATTTTATTAATCAAGTAAGCAGACACAAGCAAAACAGCGCTGGGCAGCTGGGGAGTCTCCGCTCCACCACGGCACGCAACTTCCCCTTTCCAGTGTTTCTGTTTTATAGCATTGAAGTTCCGGCTTGTCGAGACTTGTTGACTTGTCGAGACCTGTCGCCTTGTCGATTTGTCGAGACTTGTTCTGAGGCTGCACAGTCTGTTGTTGGGGGTCGTTATTCTTCCTCCGGTGATCACGCGTTGTGCTTGTGTTCAGGTGGGGGCAAAACAAGATGTCTTGTGGTGGATGGGTGGTATCTTACAGAATCTTTGTTTTAACAAGGATGTTTACCCAACCCCCCTTCCCCATTTGTCCCCATGTTACAATGCTGTCAGTTGTGAAACCTTATCTCAGTAGATTCTTTAAATTCTCAAGGACAATGAACAAACCCCTACTAATTTATCACACCTGTTACTAACAGGCTAGAGAAGTGAGAAAGAAAGGAAAGAAACCAAAAACACCTTCCCCCTATCAACCCTCTTCTACCTCCTCCCCCCGAGCAGCACAAGGGAATGGGGGCTGCGGTCTGTCTATAGTAATTCTCTTCCACTGCTCCTTCTCGGTCACTCTCTTCCCCTGCTCCAATGTGGGCTCCCTCCCATGGGATGCAGTCCTTCCTAAACTGATTCTGCTTGGGCTTCCCACAGGGAGCAGATCTTCAAGGACTGCTACAGTATGGGTCTGTACCATGGTGTTATATATGGAGTGGTAATTCATGTCGAGAAAATGGTTGATATTAATAAAGAAGGGGGAGATTTGGGAATGTGGCCATGGGGGTTGGAAAACCCCATGACTGAGATAACATTAGACTCTTAACGATGAGGCCATCAGGAATATAAAAGAGTTTAGAGGGAACAAAGAAGGGTGATTCAGGAGACTCCATGCAGTCTCCAGTTTCTTGTTCTCCAGCTGGTTCTCTTGTTCTCTGGCATTAAGGCATGGATGTTTCTGGGTGTTTGCTGTTGTTGTTACATTCAAAGTTGCTTTACCAATGAAAAGTTGTTTTGAAAAGAACTGCTGTGGGGAGAAGGGTATAAGAGGGGAGCCTGCTCTCAAGATAAAAAAGGCAACACAATGAAGTTACATCAATAAAGAAGCAAGAAAAAGAAGTGAAGAGGAACAGGCTGTCAGAATGGAGACCAGGACGGGAACAGGCACTTTGATTGCCTCATGAAGATAGGTTCAGCCAAACTCAGCAAACTGCTCAGAGAAGCTCGTACAGAAAGTCACTGGAAACAGGTGCACTGGAGCTGGAGAGAAGCTCGAGCTGAGAGAAGCAGACCCGTGCACACAACTGCCTCTCGCTGGTAAGCAGTTGCGCGCTATGGGGAATCATACGTCCTTAGGAACAAAGACTGTCCTGGTAACCTTACAGCTTATTCTCCTTATTAACAATTGGACAGTTTATGAGCCTGAAATATGGGACCAAACTGAGGTCAAGGTGTGGGACTCTGCAACTAAAAATGGCAAGGTTGCAGTGGGATTGCTCGGCACCTGGCGAGCAGTCTCTGAGGCCTTTAAGAGCCATGTGGAGCCACAGTCAGAAACGTGTGGTTTTCCAGACAGTGAGGGAGCTGCGGGCTCCTTTATTGATCGACTGCTATGCCATCAGCCCCTCTGCTGCTACAGCCATCGAAAGCCTTTGCTGTTACGCCCCCTGCTGACCTGAACGTGCCTTTTGACCCAGGCTTATTGACCTTGAAAAGGAGATGGATATGCTTTGCTTCGATCTGGGAAGAACGGGATACATAAGGCCTGAAGACCGAGTTGCTTGACAACTTAAAGCGAGACATATTGTTCAAAAGGAATAGAAAATGGAGACTGTTAAGTAATGGAACTTAAAGTATTGTTTGTTACCTTTTCTGATCATGAATATGTATAGGTGTACTCGATTTTAGTAATTTATGGAACTTAAAGGATTGTTTGTTACCTTTCCTGGTTGTACATATGTATAGGCATACTCAGGTATAGTATGTAAAGCAATGTTCTGTATATTTAGAATGTTTGATGTTCATGTGTGCGTGTTGGTGGAACGCAGACTCCCCGCACACCCAGCGCTGTTTACTTGCCTTTTATACATTTAAAGCTTTTATACCTTTTAGAAATATTTGTTTTATAAATATTACAATATTCAGATTGACTTGAGACCTCATTTATAACAATGGGATCCATCCATCGGGAGCACACTGCTCCAACCAGGGTCGGTTGTTCCATGTGGGAACAAAAATGTTCTGTTTGTACCAGAATTTTGGTAACATGAGCACAGGAAGTACCAGGCATGCTGCTTCTTGGGAACGCTCAGTGCAGGGGGTGGTGGCGGGTGGGACACAAGTACTAAACTGATATTCAACAGAAAAGCTTTTACTGGGTTTATGTGACCATGTAAGAAAGAGTGTTTGTTTATTTGTTTGTTTGTAGAGATGTCACATAGTTTAGAGTTACACTGTTTAGAGGGAAGGATTGTGGCATTGAGATGCTTGCAGTGATAAGAAAGTTTACTAGACAACCTTGTAAAATGCAGATAACAATCAGACTGTAGTGCAATTAAGCAAAAATCATGGGGTGTCAAACCAAGTCAGATAAGGGAAGAAACATTCACATAGTTCACAGAGTAAAAAGTCACTAGAAACTTGAAAGATAACAGGCTGGCAACTGAAAGCCATGTAAAGAGTCGGATAGGTTGTGAACCTGGACTACCCAGTCAATGGGGAAACGGGAGGGTCCCAGTCCTCAAGGAAAAAAATATATAAACTGCTATGTAACTAGTAGGTGTGAAAGGGAGATAAGAGAATCTTAGTAGATGGGATGCTGATTAACGAAAGGGAGTTAAGAGAATTATAGTAGATGATATGCTGATTAATGAATACCTAGATTGTTGTATTGAACTAGCTGGTGTTGCTACTAACTATTGTACAAATTAATTGTAACAAGAAGTTTTGGGGCCCCTCACAAAGGGTAACTCCTAATGAAGATAGAGAACCTATCTCAAGAACCAGCTGAAACCGCTCCTGTGGTTCGGACAAGAGCCAAGGACCCAAAGCGCAAGTGCCAGAAGAAAAGGTAAAAAGTTCACATACGAGGAAGAGCAAGGAAGAGCTTTACTTCATCTCAAGAAACCACCTGAGACGACCAACAGAGAGCAGCACGCAGGCGCAGATGGGAGGACCACATGTAGATTAGTTCTTGGAACTAATTATAATATGAGACAAGCATAGGTTATGCATACGTATAAGTGTCGTGGTTCCACTCCAGTGGGCAACCGAGCTCCACCACAGCTGCTCTCTCACTCCCCCTCCTCAAAGAGGAACGGGGAGAAAATACGATGAAAAGGGCTCAAAGGTTGAGATAAGGATGAGAAGATCACGCAGTAATTATTGTAACGGGCAAAACAGACTCAGCATAGGGAGACAGTAAGATTTATTGCTTATTACTAACAAGCTAGAGAAGTGAGAAACAAAGGAAAGAAACCAAAAGCACCTTCCCCCCCCCACCCACTCTCTTCCACCTCCTCCCCCTGAGCAGTGCAGGGGTACGGGGGAATGGGGGTTATGGTCAGTCTACAGCACTTCTTCTCTGCCGCTCCTTCTCGGTCACCCTCGTCCCCTGTGCTGTGGAGTCCCTCCCACGGGATGCAGTCCTTGATGAACTGAATCGGCATGGGCTTCCCACAGGCAGCAGCTCTTCAAGAGCTGCTCCAACATGGGTCCGTACCACGGGGTCCATCCCTCAGGAGAAAACTGCTCCAACCTGGGTCCCCCACGTGCAGCAGCTCCTGCCAGGTCACCTGCTCCTGTGTGGGCTCCTCTCCACGGGCTACAGGTCCGGCCCAGAATCTGCTCCGGCAGGGATCTTCCACAGGCGGCATCCTCTGTCGGTGCAGGGCCACCTGCTCCACCGTGGTCTCCTCCACAGGCTGCAGTGTGGAACCCTAATCCACCATGGTACTCCATGGGCTGCAGGGGGACAGCCTGCTTCACCATGGTCATCACCACAGACCGCAGGGGACTTCTGCTCCGGTGCCTGGAGCACCTCTCCCCCTCCTTCTTCACTGACCTTGGCACCTGCAAGGCTGTTCCTCACTCCTCTCACTCTCCCAGCTGCTGTGTGTCGCAGCATTTTTTTCCCTGTCTTAAATATGCTCTCACAGAGGCGCAAAACAACATCGCTTATTGGCTCGGCTCTGGTCAGCAGTGGGGCCCTTACCAAACATGGGGCAGCTTCTAGATCCTTCTCACAGAAACCACCCCTATGGCCCCCTTCTACCAAAACCTTGCAACATAAACCCACTACAATAAGTGCATTACAAAATACATGCATATGTAAACTTACACTGTATATAGCTAGGGCACACTTTGTTAAGTTTGAGCGTAACTTTGAGGAATTATCCCTTACACTCCCGGCGCTGAAATAAAGGCATACCCACTTTATAACTTACTTTACTGTGAGTTGTGGAGTGTTTCTTCGAATCAGTTTTGGTGAGCCAGCCAGGATACTTCTCTGTCTACTGTCTGACCTTCTGAGTTTTAGGACTTCCTTGCACGCACCAGGGTAATTCTCTAGGATGAACTCCACTACTCAGTGGTACAGTGGGGGTGGACAAGAACTGACTGGGATGCAGGAAGTGGTATGCTCTGAAAGGCTGAAAGGAAATGGGAGCTCTGTAAAAGGTTGCTGGTAAATTGTGCATAGATGTCTGGTGTGCAGCATATAAACCTGGGTGGAGAAGGGTAGGAAAGGGCTGAAGGAAAGGTTGAAGGGCTGTCCGGCAGATCGGTGGGGTGATCAGAGGTTTGGAATTGAACCTACGCTGCTGCTGCATCCCAGGATCCAGGAAGGACCTGCTAATGACTGTATAAGAAGCAGGAGAAGAGTAAGCACACCTCTGACAGCATTGATATCTGCTCTGTATTCTGTGTTTCTGTGGTGTGATTGAGAGGCCTTTGAGTAGCTGTGAGACTGTGCTGTGAGATTGTGTGGTCGTGTGACATTTGCAATAAGGGTGTGATCAAAGGGGTAATAAAATGAGAAATAATCAGGGAAATCTTTTGGGAAAGAGCCTCCTAGGCTGCGTGCTTGTTCATTGGAGAGATATTGTTGGGACTGGGGGCACTGAGGGCAAAAGTACTCTCATCAAGTACTGTAATCAGTGGTGGCCCCTATATAAGCTAGAGGATGAAGCTAAGTGGCCCCTTAATGGGACAGTGGATTATAATACTCTCCTACAATTAATGTTGTTTTTAAGGAGGGAAGGGAAATGGGATGAGGTGTCTTATGCAGACATGTTCTTCACACTCCGAAACCACGTGGAGTGGCAGAAGAACTGTGGAATGGTCCCACCGCAAAACCCTATGGTACTCGTGCTTGAGCGTGAGAATAATAGGGAATGCAAAAGTAGATTGAAACGGTGCTGCTCATCGTGTAGCATCGGACAGAGATGCACCAGGGTGGAAAAGGTAAATCAACCCTCAGAACAGGATTCTATTGATTTGTTCAAACCCCCCACCCTCGACCCCAGGAGCGAGAGGATGCAGACTCGGACCAGGTAAGTACTCCTTCTGATAGTCCAGTAGTCCCCCGTACCAGAAGAGAGACCACTTCTCCTCCTCCCCATCGACTTCAAGAACAGGGCGATGTGGATTCAAGCAGAGTAACCACTGTTCCCGATAGCTTTGTGGGTTCAGACAAGGTAGCCACCCTTCCTGGTAGCCCTGTGTCCTCTCGCACCAGAAAGAAAGACCCCTTAATAATACAGGCTCCCCTTAGGGAAGCTGTGGGCCCAGAGGGAGAAACAGTGCTTATCAGGATCTTCTTTACTACTACTGACCTGGGGGAGTGGAAGAGAGTAGTGAAAGATGATCAAAATAACAAGATGAGTGTTACGAAACACTTTCAGTTTATCATAAAACAACATAATCTCGACTGGAAAGATATCCAACTGCTCTTGAAATATATGACAGAAACAGAGAAACAGCTAGTCCTGAAAAACGCAGGAGAACTAGTGGAGTATCATTACAAAATTGCTGGAGGAGATGTTAAGGAGTATTTCCCCCTTCAAGAACCTTGGCGGTTAAACTGTTGGAGAGTGTCCAGAGGAGGGCGACAAAGATGGTGAAGGGCCTAGAGGGGAAGACATATGAGGAGCGTCTGAGGTCACTGGGTCTGTTCAGCCTGGAGAAGAGGAGGCTGGGGAGAGACCTCATCGCAGTCTACAAATTCCTCGCGGTGGGGAGTGGAGGGGCAGGTGACCTATTCTCTGTAATCACCAGTGATTGGACCCGCGGGAACAGTGTTGAGCTGAGGCAGGGGAAGTTTAGGCTGGACATCAGGAAGAAGTTCTTCACCAAGAGGGTGGTCGCACAATGGAACAGGCTCCGCAGGGAAGTAGTCACTGCACCAAGCCTGTCAGAGTTTAAGAAGCGTTTGGACTGTGCACTTAGTCACATGGTCTAAACTTTTGGGTAGACGTGTGGTGCCAGGAGTTGGACTTGATGATCCTTATGGGTGACTCACGGAAAACTGACTCCACAATCAGTATATACCCCTCGTGCTGCTGGGCAGCACGGGGGGTAGTCCCACCAAAGTCATGCGCACTTAACGCGGCAACTTGCCATGGTTATATGCAGTAAAGAGTTACATATGCATGAAGTTTCCCAATACGCCTATATATATGCATAAGCTGTCCCCGCTTAGTATAAAAATTAGCTACAAGAAGTCATTTCCATAAATTCCTCTTGTCTGCGCTTGCTTGGTGCCTTGTGGTGGTGGGCATTGAGGGTTGTGGGGATGAAGTAAGATGTCTTCATCAGGGTTGAACTTTTCATCTCATCTCTTTGTGCATGCTCTCTGAGGCCTTGGTCACAGTCTGGGCCATGAGGTTGTTTTGATCTGGTTTTTGGGGTCTGAGGGGCTCCTGTTATCTCGAGACCTTGTGTGTTTAACATTCCTTATCTTGTCCCTTTGTAAGCAGTCCTCCTTATCTCTGACCCCTTGGTTAAAGTCTGAACCATGAGGGGCTCCTGTTATCTGGAGGCCTAAGCGCAGTACAGGCGCAGTACATCGCAAATATAGCACCTATTCATTCTTAATCAATCGCTCTCTAATTTCTAATCCCAATGATTCATGGGTCCCTTCCAATTCGTGATATTCTGTGATTCTATGATTCTATGATTATTAGATGAAGCTTGGAGAGTATTTAACAATAGGGAGGAAGGGTATCAGAAGGACAAAAGAAATTGCTGGCTATAATTGCAGAAGGAAAGGGAGGGAGAACTCAGTAGGGACCCAGACCCCGTCTAGGCAAAGATCAACATGCCTTATATAAGAAATTTGGACACTGGAAGAATGAATGCCCAGAGCAAAAGTGAAATGGGAAAAAGGATCAGAAGACGGGTGGGATAGTTGCACATGTAAAAGAGGACTGAGGGGGACCGGGGGCATCTACCCCAGCGGATCCACTGGTTATAAATTTAAAGCTGGGGAATGAGAATAAAGAATTAAAGCTCCTAGTGGATACAGGAGCAACATATTCAGTTTTGAATAAGGCATTAGTCCCGGTGGGAAATAACTATGTGGTAGTAAAAGTGGCAACTGGACAATCTGAAATGGCCTATTTCTGTAAAACATTGAAATATAAATATGGGAAACAATGGAGTATTCACAAATTTTTATACATGCCTAATGCCCCAGAGTCACTCCTGGGAAGAGATTTGTTGGAAAAATTACAAGCAACTATTTCATTTAAAAATGGGGATGTTAGTCTGGAGGTAAATGATCAAAGATATGTAGAGGTATTAAGTTTAATGTTAACAATGACTGAGGTAGAAGAAGAAGTTAATGAGGAAATTTTGAGTCAGGTATTCCCCAGAGTTTGGGCTTCGGGCACACCAGGGAAGGCTAAAAATGCACCTCCAATACAAATTAAATCACAGAATCACAGAATTTCTAGGTTGGAAGAGACCTCAAGATCATCGAGTCCAACCTCTAACCTAACACTAACAGTCCCCACTAAACCATATCCCTAAGCTCTACATCTAAATGTCTTTTAAAGACTTCCAGGGATGGTGACTCCACCACTTCCCTAGGCAGCCTGTTCCAACGTCTAACAACCCTTTCGGTAAAGAAGTTCTTCCTAACATCCAACCTAAAACTCCCCTGGCGCAACTTAAGCCCATTCCCCCTCGTCCTGTCACCAGGCACGTGGGAGAACAGGCCAACCCCCACCTCTCTACAGCCTCCTTTAAGGTATCTGTAGAGAGCGATAAGGTCGCCCCGGAGCCTCCTCTTCTCCAGGCTGAACACGCCCAGCTCCCTCAGCCGCTCCTCATAGGACTTGCTCTCCAGGCCCCTCACCAGCTTCATCGCCCTTCTCTGGACCCGCTCAAGCACCTCCATGTCCTTCTTGGAGCGAGGGGCCCAAAACTGAACACAGTACTCGAGGTGCGGCCTCACCAGAGCCGAGTACAGGGGGATGATCACCTCCCTAGCCCTGCTGGTCACACTATTTCTGATACAAGCCAGGATGCTGTTGGCCTTCTTGGCCACCTGAGCACACTGCTGGCTCATATTCAGCCGACTGTCCACCATCACTCCCAGGTCCTTCTCTGCCTGGCAGCTCTCCAACCACTCCTCTCCCAGCCTGTAGCTCTGCTTGGGGTTATTGCGCCCCAGGTGCAGGACCCGGCACTTGGCCTTGTTGAACTTCATGCAGTTGACCTCAGCCCATCGGTGCAGCCTATCCAGATCCTCCTGCAGAGCTTTCCTACCCTCGAGCAGATCGACACACGCACCTAACTTGGTGTCATCTGCAAACTTACTGAGGGTGCACTCAATGCCCTCATCCAGATCATTGATGAAGATATTAAAGAGGACCGGCCACAGCACCGAGCCCTGGGGGACGCCACTAGTGACTGGCCTCCAACTGGCCTTGACTCCATTTACCACGACTCTTTGGCCCGGCTATCCAGCCAGTTTCTAACCCAACGAAGCGT